>NC_051069.1:13144225-13754226 GCF_004664715.2 Peromyscus leucopus | reverse complement strand
CCCTGCCTTATGACTCAAAAGCCCAAGTTCTCAAAGGGAATGAGACATAGTTTATTTTGGAGCCATTTTGAGTGACCAACGACCTGGGAATACAGATGTAGGTTACCCCCAAATCTCATGTTCCAGTGTGGAAGCAGTTTCACGAATTTTATAGTTTTACAGAACAAAGAAATCAAGGCCAGTTTAAAATATATAGATGGGAGTGTCAGAGAGGCAGGAACCAGAGAGATGGGGGAAGCTTTTCTACAGGCTCAAGACGCCATCCGATGACATTTGTAGCTTTGGGACTGGTGGAAGCTAGTGGCCTGCTAAGTTAACAAATTCCCAAAGGTTTTATCTTTCAGTCACCAAATGTTAGTTCTGACACAGAGGTGGGCAAGGAATGGCTGCCACGGTGGGCTAGAGGTAGCTCAAGATGAGGTAATTAGTTTCTGGGCCGGCACCAATCCAGCACGCCACAGCACTGCCGTTCCTGTCCGTCCCTCTGTCCCTGAAGAATGCTCTTTTCCAGCTGGGTGGCAGCGGCGGCGGCGGCGGCGGCGGCGGACGCCTTTAATCCCAGCACTCGGGAGGCAGAGGCAGGCAGATCTCTGTGAGTTCAAGGCCAGCCTGGTCTACAGAGTAGGATCCAGGACAGGCACCAGAACTACACAGAGAAATCTTGTCTCGAAAAACCAGAAAAAAAAAAAAAAAGAAAGAAGAAAGCTTTTTTCCAGTTTTCACTCACAAGGGAAATGCCGTTTGCGGTAGTGACCATCTGTATTAGTTTTGTCACAGCGACAAAATAGTTAAGGCCGAGTACTTTATGAAGAAAAGAGGTGTATTCAGCCACAGCTGTGGCATCACGTGACTTTTTCTGTAAGGTAAAAGCAAGGGGAATCTCCTGTTTTCAGGATAAGTCAGTCTGTTGGGGGAAATCTTTCTTCACAACTCAGTTTGCTTATGTGACATTTAACACAAGTGAATCCATTTTGGGTTAGTCTGGTCTGGTGGCAGCCTACTGCAGGAATCCAGTTCCAAAAGGAAAAGTCCAAAAGAGGGAACCAGGAAGGAGGAGGGTCATCAAGGGCAGTGACGGCAGGACCCACGCAAACACAGCAGGAAGAAAAATCACTGGGCTGTGGGTTTGTGGATATTTGTGTGTGAAGATGGACACCAGATGGGAGTCGGAGGCCAGGATGTCTTGAGACCTGAAGAGCAGCCATTTCTAATTCAGAGGTGAAGGTACCCATGGTTCTGTTCACCGGCTCCATGCTCCCTTTGTGCCTGCAGACACGGAGAAGGTGCCCGCCTCTCTTTATGCATGCAGCCCTGAAATCCGGAATGCCAGCAAATCACTCCAGCAGCTTCGGCTGATAACCGGCTTCCCCTATGCACCCACCATAGAAAAAGATGTCTGACACCTCTCTCCATATAACTAGGGAAAAGAGATTAGAGGTGTGTGTGTGTGTGTGTGTGTGTTCCAATCTGTATTAAAATCTGACTACAGCTGAGGTGGTTGTCCTCAGAGGACGACAGAATCCTCTGAGGGAGACAAACTGCTCTTTTGTTTGGGAAAACACCTTAATGGATCTTTTAATTATGCAAAGAGGAGCCCCAGGCCTGCTCCAGGCTAGAGGATGAGAAATCAGGAAGCTAAATTGCACTGCTTAATATATGCAAGAAATTTTTGGAGTTATCCCAGGAGATAACCTTGGAAAAGAGGGCTCTACCAAGAAAGAAAGCCGGAGATCCAAGAAAACTGACTGCTAAGGAGAAGAGCAGACTGCCTCCCCCTCCCAGTGCCTCTGCTGGAGGACAGCTTGGGTACTCCCACAGCACAGGGGAGTCACGTTCCCCAGGGCTCCCCCTAGGGGGTTAGGATACTGAGTTATAAGTATGATAACTTCCAACTAGTCCACTGCCTCGGTCTATGAGTTTTTATTATAATGGGTCAACAAGCGCTCTGGGGTCTCCTCCCTGCTCTGGGGTCTCCTCCCCGCTCTGGGGTCTCCTCCCCGCTCTGGGAGGTAGCACAGGGAATGACAGGATGCGGATGTGGCAAGTGGCCATGGAGGAGATTCAGGACCAAGGAGTCCACGCTCCTTGGTTTGCAAGCTTACTTCCTCTCACCTCTTGAGCCCAAATCATCAGTAAAATCTACATCACTTGCTAATAACATGTGGGGTCCTAGATGTCTAGGCGGGATGTGACCAAATGCCAAGACTTGCTCCAGTGTGCATGTAAGAAATAACACTTTGCCACCTCTGGGCTCCACCTAACACTAAGTGTGGTCTGTATCTTAGACTATGATAGATATAGATGTATGTATACAGATATATACATGGTTTTATTTTTAATTGGGGGAGTGTGCACACGTGCTGCCTTCATAGGCCAGACGCTTCAGATCACCTACAGCTGGAGTTCGAGGTAGTTGTGGGGGCTGGGAACCAGACTTGGGTCCTCTGTAGACACATCTCTCCAGCCCTGTGCCCCTCTTTTATGAAAGGGTTTTTTTTTTTTTTTCCTTGTGCCCTTAACTGACAAAAATAAAAATTCTCAACCTATAACCGCCTTCCTTTCATTAGAAACACCTTTTACAGGTCTTCGACAATATGAAGTCTAACACGAAGCCGCTCTCCCAAAGGCCACTGGAGTCAAAAGCACAGAGCTCTTTTCGGGGGGACTCTGTCTGTTATGAAGCCTGCTGTGGCTTCTGCATCAGCATGTGTTGCTGAGTAACAAAGCGATTGTGAATGTAGCCCACAATCATGTTATCATTTTAAAGTAGCCTCATGAAGACCACCAGGCTCCTTCCCAGATATTTCCCCCACTTTCAGTCCATACCCAAATCATTTTTTTCTCAGACCTAACCCCTCCACATATGATTCTTTTCATTTTATCTTTGCATAGTTGGTCTAATTTTCCAGGCTGTGGAACTCTTTGTGGGTTCAATTCTGTTATCCATGATCCTGGCTACTCTTCCTGTCTTGATGACATGCAAGATTAAGGCCCCGGTGACAGCTGTGTCCTCCTGATGGCTTCTCTCATTCCTCATCCTGCATATACTAGGTCCCCAGTCTAAGCCAAGACCTGCACAAGGTTACAGGGACGATCAAACTGCAGAGTGGTCTCCTGTTGTCAAGGAGCTCACAGTCTGAAAGAGACCCACAGCACCCCAAGGGCTGAAAACAATAGGGAGCACAGGGAACAGGAGGGGGCGCATCTGAGAAATCTGGGCAGGACCTGGAGCAGAAACCTAAAGCAGAAACCATGGAGGAATATTTGCTGACTCACTTCTAGAATCATGCTTAACTAGCTTCCTTAAACAGCCCAGACCACCTGCCCAGGGGGTGGAGCTATCCACAGTGGGCTGGGCCCTCCCATGTCAATGAGTAATTAAAACAATCTCCCACAGACATGCCCACAGACCAGTCTGGTCTAGGTAATTTCTCAGTCAAGGCTTTTCTATCAGAAGACTCTAGATGATGTCAGGTTGAAAATAAAGCTAACTAGGACAGATATGGATGCTGGATTTGATCCTAGAGGAATGGAACATTCTAGACCTGTAGGTAGCTCTCATGTCATTACACAAAGAGAACCAGTCGAGAAAAAGCAGAGCTGAGAGACAGCTTTCCTCAGACTCGGGTATTCCTGAAACCACACCAGATCTGAATATCCACTTACGCAAAGCAGTAAGTTTCCTTGGTGACCCACAATGCCCTGCTTGGAGACATACAGTGCAGGGAGGGGACAGGGGAGGGAAGCAGGCTCGGAGGGGAGAAGGGGGGAGGAGAGGGCAGTGATGCATCCAGTTTGGGGTGTGCTTAAAGTGAGGTGCCCACAAGACCTGCAATGAAACACCCAACATCAACAGTCTTAGAAGAGCCGAGTTGGTGTAGACTCAGAATCATTCAAGACCGCCTAAAGGAAATGACAGCTGAATTGAGAGCCAAGAATGATGAGAGGAAAGAGGCTACCAAAAGAAAAAAGGAAGTGTGCTTTAGAAGGACACTGGGTACACAAAGACATCAAGCCTAGAAGGCCTGGCCCTTGCTCTGATAGTATGACTATTCTTTTGAAGCCAAAAAAGAGAAGGGACCCACTCCTGCATGTATCTGTTAGGACTCCCCAGAAAGCTATACAAGAAACCAGCCATGGGGTGGGGGTAGGAGGCACCACACATTTCTTGTTAACTTTGAACATCACAAATGAAAAACAGAAGCCTCTTTAACCCAGTGATGGTCCTGAGGGAATAGGGTGCTCTCTACAACAACCCGGAACTAACAAAACCATAATCAGGATTATTAAATGAATAGATCAGAATTTCATAGAGAAAAATATGCAAGCAAACCCTCCTCGATTCAACAGCTCTTTCAATTAATTTTTTTTTCTAAAATTTTGGATTTGCACTGACTAATCTGCTGTATTTAGAAGGATTTGTAAACCACTTGCCAAGCAGTTAAAAATGTGTGAAATGTCTTTGCCAGCAAGATCCATGGGGACCTTTACAAGAATAGAGAGAGAGAGGCAGTGAGGTGTCCAAAGTACTACCCAGTCACAACGGGACATCATTTTTTTTCAGGCATTGGTTTGTCAATCACAGGAGTGAGTGTACCCTTCAACCCACCCCTAGCATCCTAGAGCTGCCCAGTTACCATGGCAATTTCTGAAGGGGGGGGCGGGGGTGCTACTCAGCTACCCAACTCGAAGTCCTTTAAAGGCAGCTCAAGGGTTCCAGGAGCTGATAAGAATCACTTGGTGAAGATGGGCTGTGAACATATCAGTATCAAGCCTGCGCCCCACGCCCCACGCCCCACGCCGCACAGACGTTTGAGTTACTCAGAGTGCTCTTAGGCCTCTGATGTAGCAGGACAGACAAAGCTCCAACCTATCATGGCAGAGCGAATGTCCCTACCCTCCTCCTATCCGTATCTGGAAATCCTACTCTACCATCCCTGCACGTGTGAGCTGAGGATGCTTTGGGGCTTCACAGCGCCGGCAACCTCCACACAGCATGTCTGTTTCCACAGGACGGGCCTGGAGGCTGCTGACAGGAGAGAACCGAGCTGAGTCCTTGGCACTGTTCTTGCCGCAGAGAAAGTTATCACTTGTACCTCTGTGGAGGAAGGCGGAACGCCATGTCTGATGGGATCCCGCCCTCTCAGAAACCACACTTGAGCAGTGGACAGCCGAATCCTTACAGAAGAGCTTGCCTTCCTGGAACTGAAATCTGACTAAGCCTGTGGCCGACTCCCCTACAAACACACCTTTGATCAACCAATCAACCCAGGGCCTACACCCACCTCCCAATCCTCAGCTAATCTCCCCACTTTAAATCACACCAAGACTAGGTCCTGCTGGGGGGTGTCTTTCTGTATGCTGTGAATATATGTTGTTCCCATTGGTTAATAAATAAACTGCTTTGGCCTATGGCAAGGCAGCTTAGAGGCAGGCAGGAAAGGAGAGAGACAAGAAAGGGAAAGGTGGGGTCAGGAGAGACTCCATCCCACCAGCCATGGTGATACATAGATTAATAGTTATGGGCTAACTTAAATATAAGAGCTAGCTAGCAAGAGGCCTGCCATGGACTATACAGTTTGTAAATAATATAAGCTTCTGTGTGTTTACTTGCGTCTGAGCAGCTGCAGGACCAGGCGGGACACAGGAAAACTTCCAGCTACAAGGTGCAGAGAACTGTAGCCAGAAGGTGAGAGGGTGGGAAGGCAGGGGCCAGGACACTGGTGGGAGTAGCTGTTTGTGCTCTTCCAGTAGAGGGCAGCATAGAGCAAGAACCAAGACTTTTAGGTCTACTTGCGTATCTCTGGAAAACCTTCCTTCTGTTCAAATTGGTGACAGTCCAGCACCAGGAAGAACTTTTCATATAGGAAGCTTTTTATCAGCAGAATCCACCCAGTTGGGTGCTCACATAATTGCTTGAAACACACAACATGTAACCGATTGGAATTTTTCAAGATGGCAACAGCAATACCATCAGCCTTCTGGCGACTTGACTTTGCCACCCTCTCATCAGAAGTGGAGTCTATGTCCCTCTGTGTCCCAGTAGTCCAGGTCCATTCAGTCACCACAGCACAGCGGGAGTCACCGTGTCAGTTCCAAGCAGGGCCCCCAACTGTCCAGGCACCCTCTGCTTCCCGCCCTTGCGTTGTTCACTCTTGGGGTTCTCTCTCTCCAAACCCTGCCACTGGATTAACTGTATTCAGCACCCTTGATGCTGTAGCACTCAGAACCTTGATCCCAGAGAAACCATTCTTTCCATGGCTACCTGATGCCTAGAAATAGAAAATGATGCCCGTGTGAACATGTCTTCAATTAATCAACAAAGCTATCCAGGGCCCACACACCCCAAACCACTTCCATTAGCAAGCTCACACACACACTCAGCTAATATTCTCCCCACCCTAAATTAAAACAGGCCAGGTTCTGGAGACCTAGATATCACCCCATATACAACCTGAAATCACCCCAAATTTTTCAAATGATCCAGTTGTTATTGTACTCAGCATACCTACCCTGCCTCACACAGTTCTTCCTAAGAAAGGGCCCTGTTCTCCTGTCTCCCTCTGTCTCCACCAGCCTTGATCTTGGCTCCATGGCCCAGCACAATGTATTCTGCTTCTATGACAACAATTTCCACATCTGTACATCCTACTACATCTGATTAAAATTAATCCTGGGTACACTTCAGAATAGCTACCAAACTAAGAAGCCCCAACTACAGGAAGAGAGTGCATGGCAGTCAGCAACACTCCCCCACTCCCGGCCCAACAGCTCGTGTCAGGTGTCAGCAATGTGAATGGGACTCTTAGACATCCTTACAGACATCCAGGGCTGACAACTACACCTCACTGCAATCACTAGAGGGTACTAAGTTATACTGAGGAGTGCTAAACTGAGCCCCGTCAATCACAGAAGCACAAATTTCTATCTGAACCTTTAGGGCCCGGGAGCAGACACACAGCAGGTGACCAAAGCAAACAGGATGGTGTTTCACTGCACAATGGCATTCCACTGTAACATGCATTCTATAAGAAAAATTACCATGAATGGTCAAGTAGCATCCAACTGCAGTGTACAGTGTAAAGCATGGGCAGCATCGGGGACCGTGCTAGAAATACAGGATTTGGCAGCTAGAGGAGAGTTCAGTCAGTAAAGTGCCTGTAATGCAAGCAGGAAAGCCTAAATTCAGTCCCAACAACCACAGCTGAATGTGGTGGTGCCTGCTTATAATCACCACACTGAAGAGGGAGAGAGAGGTGGATCCTCGGGATCACAGTCCAGCCCTAAGTCTCAGTGAGAGACACTGTCTCAAAATACATGATGGGGAGCTGTGGTGACGAGCACTTGTTACTTTGCCAGGGGACCTGTGTTTGTGTCCCAGCAGCCACAAGGTGGCTCACAAACTCTCAAGTTCCAAAGGATCTAACATCCTCTTCTGGCAACCATGGACACCAGGCACACACATGGTGCATAGACGTACATGCAGGCAAAATACCTGTCTTAGTTAGGGTTTCTAACACCATGACCGAAAGAGAAAAAAAAAAAATTCTCCCCCACCCTAAATTAAAACAGGCCAGGTTCTGGAGACCTAGATATCATCCCATATACAACCTGAAATCCCAAATACAAGCTGAGAGGGAAGGGTTCATTTGGCTTACACTTCCAGATCATAGCCCATCACTGAAGGAAGTCAGCACGGGAATTCAACTCAAACAGTGCCAGATCCAGGAGGCAGGAGCTAATGGAGAGGCCACGGATGAGTGCTGCTTACTGACTTGCTTCTCCTGGCTTGCTCAGCCTGCTTTCTTACAGAACCCAGGACCACCAGCCAAGGGATGGCACCATCTACCATGGACAGGCCCTCCCCCATTGATCACTAACTGAGAAAATGCGTTATGGCTGAATCTCATGGAGGTATTTTCTCAACTGAGGCTCCATCCTCTGATGGCTCTAGTTTGTGTTAAGTTGACACACAAACACAGCCAGTACAACTGACCCCTTGTCAACTTGACACACAAAACACACCACTATTAAGCCATAGCCCTTCCCTTTTTTATTCATCCCCAAGATCTCACTAATAATTTTAAAAATCCCACAGTCTTTACAAATTCAAACACATCAAAATTCCAGTCTTTAAAATATCCAATCTCTCTTAGAAGTTCAAGCCTTTCATCTGTGGCCTCCTTAAAAAACTAAATTAAATACCTTCTTCAAGAGGGAAGAACCAGGGCACCATAACAATCTGAACCAAGCAAAGCCAAACTCCAACAGTACAAGTAACTCCATATCCAATTGTCTGGGATTCATTCATGATCTTCTGGACTCCTCCAAAGGGCTTGGGTCACTTCTCCGACTCTGCCCTCTGCAGCACACACAGCTTGTCTTCTAGGCTCTGGCTGGCTTCCTCCACTCCACTGCTGCTGCTGTTCTTGGCGGTCATACCATGGTCCTGGCATCTCCAAAATGCTGGGGTCTCTGCTGCAGCTGGGCTGCACTTTCACTGATAGCCTCTCATGGGCTCTCTTCATGGTGCCTCAACTTCTAGGCATGGCCCCTTCAATCCTGCCCCTTCACCAATGGCCTCTCTGGCCTCTCACAGTGCCAAGCCTCAGCTGCTCTCCACACCCCCTCATGCTTTCAAAACCAGTACCACCTGGATGACTCTTGTAGATTACCAAGTCCGGCTGCCAGCACAAGGTACAACCTGGACCACCTCTGGAACACAGCTTCTCTGTGCTCTCAGGAAACACGTCTCAGAAGATGTCACCTCAGTAATGCTGGTCTCTTCTTAATCACCGCTGATCTCTTAGCTATAGCTGACCAGCATCAATTATCCCAGTAACATAAAGGTTTTGCTTCAGTAGTTCTGGTATCTTGTTAATCACTGCTGATTCTTCAGCCCCAGCTAACCAGAACCAAGGAATCTTAAATCAAAATAGCCAATGGCCCTGGTAGAGTCTTTAATATTCCCTCTGAAATTTTACAAGCCAGGTCTCTATTTTCTGCACTGCTCTCAATATTCTTATTTTCCAAGTTCCCACAGTACATCCCACTGAGGTCTCAAACCTCAATGGCTTTTTAGTTCCAAAGTCCTTCCAATCCTCCCAAAAACATGCTCAAGTCTGTCCCAGCAATACCCCACTATGCTGGCACCAACTTGTCTTACTTAGGGTTTCTATTGCTGCAGCAAAACACTATGATCAAAAAGCAAGCTGGGGAGGAAAGGGTTTATTTGGCTTATACTTCAGCATTGCTGTTCATCACTGAAGGAAGTCAGGATAGGAACTCAAACAGGGTGGGATCCCACATCCAGGATGGCCATGGAGGTGCTGCTTACTGGCTTGCTCCCTATGACTTGCTCAGCTCAGCCTGCTTTCTTATAGAACCCAGGACCACCAGGCAAGAGATGGCACCACCCACCATGGTCTGGGCCCTCCCCCATTGATCAGTAATTGAGAAAATGCCTTACAGCTGGATCTTATGGAAGTATTTCCTCAACTGAGGCCCCTTCCTCTCTGAAATATCTAGCTTATGCTAAGTTGACATACAAAACCAGCCAATATAATATGCATAAAATAAAAATAAATAAGCAAAAAAAAAACATTTTTAATTAAAAAACGTAAGATGGGGTCTGGCATAATGGCTCTGAGTGTGAATTGGTTGCTTTTGAGACTGATCCCTGGAACCCATGTAAAAATGGAAAGACAGAAATGACTCCAGAAACTTGTCCTCTGACCCTCCCCACATTATGACACTCATATTCACATACACATGTGTGTCTTACACACACAATAATAAATAAATAAACATAACCAAGGTGAATGGCTTCTGAGGAATACAACACTTGAACTGACCACTGGCCTTCACATGCATGCACAAACGTGTATGCGTACCTAAAAACACACATATACAAACCTGTACATACATGAACACATACAGACACAACACACACACACACACACACACATACATACACACAGGTCCCAAACTTCATCATACTAGGTGAGAGTCTTCATTTTAATAAAAGCCCCTAAAGAACAGCAGCGCCGGGCGGTGGTGGCGCACGCCTTTAATCCCAGCACTCGGGAGGCAGAGGCAGGCGGATCTCTATGAGTTCGAGGCCAGCCTGGACTACCAAGTGAGTTCCAGGAAAGGCGCAAAGCTATACAGAGAAATTCTGTCTCGAAAAACCAAAAAAAAAAAAAAAAAAGAACAGCAGCGCATGAAAGAGTAAGAAGCGTTGACATGACAACCCGGGCTTCATCTGACCAAGTGCCCTTGGCTTCTGTCCTGGCCGATGAGTTTGTCCTCCCTGTTTCTAAGTACACACCTCTGGTCTGAGCTGGAGCACATCTGGGAACTGACTTACATCCCCTGCCATGACCAGCACATGTCTAGCTAGAGTGGGAGAGGAAAAACTGTAGATCTGTGTGGAGACGGAGCAAGCCCTAAGATGTGATTTCCACCAGAGCCGTCAGGACCCGTCTGAGCCTTAGAGTCCCTCTAAAACTCCTCCCCTTGATTTCTCCCTGCTCTATCCTGCTCCTCGATTCTTTCCTGCATCTCTTGGGAGCACTTTCTTAGCAAGTCACCACTTTGGAACCCTCTTGAGACATGCAGCATGCGCCTAAGAGAAATAAAAGGAAATTTTCAACTAGTTAGAGTTTAGCGTGGCCTCCACAGTTGATGAATTGATCAGAGTAGATGGGACTGGGTGGAGGAGGGCAGGGAATGGGAATGGATGGCTCTTTTATAGAGAGCTTTGCTAGGGAGGGATGCTATAAATAAATAAATAACAAAATGAGGCCAGCCTGGGCTACCAAGTGAGTTCCAGGAAAGGCGCAAAGCTACACAGAGAAACCCTGTCTCAAAAAACCAAAAAAAAAAAAGAAAGAAAAATCAGACTTTGAAGAGAATCAAAAATTGTATTGTTTACATAGCACAGTATCCCTGAATTTAGCATCTTAAAATTTTGTGGTCTATTGTACAGTGACAGGAATTTCTCAGGGAGGTCCAGACTCAGAGACCGAAGTCAGAATGTTAGCCACCGGAAGCCTGGGCGGCTGTGAGATCCACCTCCAAACCTACTCATAGCTCTTAGCCAGAGGCATCAGTTCCTCTCCACTAAGCCACCCCCCCCCCTTCCCGCCAGGGGCTGCTCAGGACATTACCGCCCCCGGGCGGATGATGAGCTAGACAGGTGTTTATAAGCACACAGGCAAGACACACTGTCAGAGACTGTGGAAGTCTTCAGCTGTTGGGAGTGGGCTGAGAGGATCTCACCTACAGAGATGATAAAGGCCAACTTCTGTATTGTACAGTTCACTACTCCTTTTTAATTTTAGACATTTAAGGTGGACACATAGGGGCTGGGAGATGGCTTTGGGGGAAAGCATGAAGATCTATCTCAGTTCAGTCACACTCGCAGGGCACACTGGTTTGCTGAGGTGGCCCATGTCGTAAAGATACTTGCAGCTAAGCCAGATGACTTAAATTCAATCCCTGGGACCTACACAATGGAGGGAGGGAACCAATCCCTGCAATTTGTCCCCTGATCTCTATATATGTGCTATGGTATACACAACACACACACACACACACACACACACACACACACACAAATATATAAGTGTAATTTTTAAAAATGTCTTGAAGCCATGCACACCTGTGATGTGAACATTGAGGGAGGAAGGTCAGGATGATCACTGGGATGCGCTAGCCAGCAGCCTCAGCGGAAAAACTTCAAGTTCCAGCTTCATTGAGAGACTGTCTCAAGATAATAAGATGAAAAGTTACAAAGGAAGACACCTGAAGTACACACATAGGTAAAACACATGTGTGTCCTCGTGTACACAAACACACACACTTTTTTAAAGGTGGAAGCTTAAATAAATCTACAGTAGCCATGGCCATTGCAAAATATATCCATGAAGAGAAATGATAAAAGCAGAGAATTTAAAATGGGTCACACACATGCAAAAAAAAATGCCCTGGGTGACCAAAAAGAAAATGTGTGTGTGTGTGTGTGTGTGTGTGTGTGTGTGAGTGAGAGAGAGAGAGAGAGAGAGAGAGAGAGAGAGAGAGAGAGAGGAGGGAGGGAGGGAGGGAGGGAGGGAGGGAGAGAGAGAGAGAGAGAGAGGGAGAGAGAGAGAGAGAGAGAGAGAGAGAGAGAGAGAGAGAGAGAGAGAGAGAGAGAGAGAGAGATTTTAGGGACATCTATGTATGTAGAACCCTGCCAAGGGAAGGATGGTGAGAAAGCCCAAGGCATTCTGGGAACCCAGTCCCCTCTTGCTTGTCCACTGACCTCGGAGAGGTGGTGGCTCCTTCTCAGCTCTGCGTGGCTTTCTATAGCCAGCTGCCTGTTTGGGGCTGCCTGTGGGCTTTCTCCTCAGATCTTCATAAACTGGTCGAACTCAACCATCTGCTGCTCCCTAAGGCACACAGAGCCATTGTCCAGTCCCCTCACAGACTGCCACTGGGACAGCTCAGCTCTAGACTCCAATGTCAGCCATCAAGAGTGGGGGCAGGCCGGCAACGTCACCCTTAGCTTTGGGGGAGCATCTGCCCTCTGCAGATGGCTCTACCAGAAAGGTGGTATTCTCCAGCAGCTTGAGGCCCAAGAAGCCTCTTAAACTGCCCTGCCACACCTCCAGGGACTGACTATTAGAGACAAGGAGAGCCCCATCCAGGGACCAGAGCAGTGTTCCCATGTATATAGTCTGTGCTGTTCCCACACTGTTCCCAGTTCTTTGAGAGTGGAGGAGGTGAGACAAGGTCTTGCTGTGTAGTCCAGGTTAACCTTGAACTGATTCTATAGCCCAGGCTGCCCTCCTTAATTTCTGAGTTCTGGGATTACAGGTGTGTGCCACCCCATGCACTCGATTGGCAGATCTTAGTGAGACCCCACAGAAACTGAGATAATTGTTGATCTACTCTTTTTGTTGTTTGGTTGGTTTGGGGCTGGGGAGATGGCTCTGTGGGTGAGACATCCTCATGCTTGTGAGGATCTGAGTTCAAGTTCTGGTATAAGAAAACAGGCGTGGACACATACACCTAGAACCCCAGTGCTGAGACAGGAGGATTGCTGAGATTTGCTGTCTGTCAACATAGCTCCAGTTTCAGTAAGACACTCTGTTTCCAGGGACTAAGGTAAACAATGACAATCCAGGATAACCAATGTCCCCTGGCCTTCGCCTGCAAAACTGCACACATGTAAACATACACCTCCTCCCCTACACACACATATTAGGAGTTTGTGTTGTGCATGATGTTAAGTGTACCAGTTATTATACTAAAGGACATTATAATGCATACAGATGAAAGCATGGGCAGAGTGAGGGCGGTGGAGGAGGCAACGCTGGCTGGGGGCACCGTCCTCCAGGCACCTTTGCGTTCACAAGCTCTCCAACGCTCTTCCTGGGTGTTTTAATGGAGGTTCCGCTGTACAGACGCAAGCGATTGCACCATTGGCCACTGGGAAACAACTAACTGCCTTCAAGCCGCTCTCCACTGCCCAGGGAACCATCCCTCTAACCCGGTGGTCCTCAACCTTTCTCATACTGCGACCCATTAACACATGCCCTCATGTTGTGGTGACCCCAACCATCAGGTTATTTTCATTGCTACTTCGTAACTGTAATTTTGATGCTGTTGTGAATCATAATGTAACTGTCTGATATGCAGGATATCTGATATGCAACCCCTGTGAAAGGGTCATTCAAGCCCACAGGTTGAGAACCGCTGCTCTAATCCCACCTAGGTCTTTCTGGTGACCAGCCCCCACCCTGAAGTGACCAGCCATGATCAACCATTTAGCATACAAAAGAAAAAAGATACTACCAGTTTGGAGAATCTGAGGCTTTTTAGGAGTCCTTTGCCAGAATACCACAAAACCAAATAAATATTTCACAGTATTTCAAAACCCTTACATCAGAAGGCTGTGTAATCCAAAAGATACAAGAACATGACTAGAATCCCGTTCAGTATTAATAACCAGTTCAGTCCATCATGTATGAGTATGTCTCCCAGCAAGGCCACTCAGAGTCGTAGTCTTCTCTTTGATCTTGTCAGCCTCCAAAGACAAGAGTGGTCTCCACAGACTCACAGCTCCCCTCTTTCAGACACCTGGTAGAATTGAGCCAAGTGACAATGTCCTTGCTGGCTCTGGGCCTCTTTTTAGATGAATGTGATAATGAATTTCCATTCATAACTCACTTATGTAATCGTTTGTGCTGAGTTCCTGTGCTTTCTTCTCCCCAGTTGTACCCTAGCGTAGACTACCTTTGGAAGTGACACTCAGTGTTAGGTTTGGAGAAAGGGGTGAGAGACGGTTTGATGTGTGAGTTGAGGTGCCCTTGAGGGTGCAGAAATGTATTAGGAAGATTATTAGCATTGCAGACAGCATGGCAGGGAGGAAGAGAGAGAGAGAGAGAGAGAGAGAGAGAGAGAGAGAGAGAGAGAGAGAGAGAGAGAGAGAGAGAGCCTTCAGTTCCACCAGACAATACGTGCCCCTCTTTTGGGGGAGGCGGAAGATCCCACACCATGAAGCAGCAAGCATGGTAAGAAGTCGCCTAAGGACTGCAGGGTCACAGCTCCTTGCTTACCAGACCACCTCCCAGCAGGTGTAAGGGTAAAGCGGCTGCAGGGGGTGTGGCCTGTTTGTTTAGAGCAGCAATACCCGGAAGATCTGAGGTCAGCCTCCAGTCCAGCCACTGTGCTTGGCTGCAGTACACGGTGCCTCTCCTGGGTCCAGGCCCATTTGGACAGGATGATGTGACCCAGGCACAGAACAGTGGCCTAGTGTCACTGCAAAGCAAGGTAACAGATTCATCGTTACCTCGAGTTTGCTAGATGGAGGAGAGGAACAGCCCACCTCTCAGAGCCCTGGACATTCCTAAATCAAAGCTACAGTTTCCGTCTTGGGAATTATCCTTGCTTCCAACGTGTTTAACTGCAACACCCAATCCTGTGACTGTCACTGGAGTTCTAAGGTCTGACTTTAGGAAGTCCCCCAAAACCAGGTCCAACCATTTCCCCCCAAAAGCAAACGGGAAGATAGTAGTGAAACAGGAAAGAAATCTGTTCAGTAGAGCCATGCCGGGAAGACGAGGGGAGTTCGAGGCCAGCCTGGTCTACAGCGAAAGTTCTGGGACAGCCAGGGCTACACATAGAACACCCCTGTTTCAAAAAAAAAAAAAAGGAGAGAAAAAGAAAAAAAATAAACGGCTTAATAAATGTTGATGTTTGTTAAAAAAACAAAAAAAACAAAAAAAACCAAAAAACAAAAACCGAAATCTCAGTCAGACTGAGATGTGCTTTATCGTTTCAGTCCGAGTCTGTGAGTCCCTGTGGGCTCTGGAAAAGATGTTTACAGGTGTGTGTGTGTGTGTGTGTGTGTGTGTGTGTGTGTGTGTGTGTGTGTGTTGCTCAGGTGTATGTGGGGAGTGCACATTTGGAGGCAAGAAGAAAACATTACCTGTCATTCCTCAGACACTGTCCAACTTGACTTCTGAGGTCTAGTCGTTGATTACCTGGACCTCACGAAGCTAAGCTGACTGGCCAGTGAACCCCAGGGATCTGCTTGCCCCCCACTTCTCGCTCTGGGATTACAAGCAGGACCAGACTCAGACCCTCATGCTGCAAGCACCTTACTGACTGAGCTATGACCCAGTCCAAGATGTTTACAGTTTGAAGGGCAGTCCGGGTCCCCTGCTTAGGTGCAGACCCTCACAGGGTGATCTGCCTGCAGACCCCTGTTCCTGAAAGCTTGCTGCCTTCAGCCACGAAGAGCTAGGATTACTAGATTTACATGAACATTCTTTTATAAAAAGACTACTTTTAGGGGCTGAAGAGATGGCGCCTCAGCGGCTAAGAGCACTGGCTGCTCTTCCAGAGGACCCAGGTTCAATTCCAGCACCCACATGGTCGTTTACAACTCTCTGTAACTCCAGTTCCAGGGGATCTGACACCTTTACACCAATGCACATAAAATAAAGTTAAATAAATTACTTTTTAAAAAATGATTACTAGCCGGGCGGTCATGGCACATGCCTTTAATCCCAGCACTCGGAAGGCAGAGCCAGGTGGATCTCTGTGAGTTCGAGGCCAGCCTGGTCTACAGAGTGAGTTCTAGGACAGGCACCAAAACTGCACAGAGAAACCCTGTCTCGCAAAACAAAACAAAACAACAACAACAACAAAAAGGATTACTTTTAGTTGTATATGTGCATGTGCCTGCAGATGTTCTTGGAGGCCAGAAGGGGGCATTGTATCTGGATCTGGAGTTACGGGCAGCTGTAAGCCACCCAATATGGGTTCTGAGAATCAAACTCCAAGTCCCCTGCAAGAGCAATACAAGCTCTCAACCACTGAGTCATCTTTCCAGTCCCCCACATTGACCCTCTTTAAATGATTGACACATCTATGTTCAGAGATGAGCAAGAATCTGGACAAAGTTTAAGTTGATAAAGGAGACACATGCATGGGGCATCTTCAGGCCCAAGTGAAGAGTTGGTGCTTTTTTGTTTTTGTTTTTTGTTTTTTAAACAAAGGCAGTCTCTAAGTCCTTGTTACATGACCAATTCAATCAGGTAGGGAGGAAATTTGAAGTGATATGAGAGAAATTTAAAAAAATACCATCGTTTGTGTAGATTTTTCCTTTTTGCTTTTCTAGTGACATTTCTTTTTTTGTTAACAAAAGAACGCCTCTATTAGATTGGGAAAATAAAATCAGATCTAGCAGAACGTAAAGTTCAAGAAGCCTCACTAGAGAAGGGCTCACATGTCACAATATGCAGGATCTATGCTCAACGCCAGCGTTTTAACAGACAAGACCCAAAGCATCAACTCTGGTGACAACATTGTTCAGGCCCCAGGGAAACACGGCTCCCCAACCTTTTGCCCTGTGTCCCCCACTGCAGAAGACCGCTGCATCTGGATGTCCCAGAGGTTCCTGGGTTGTACCTCTGCCAACAGCAGAGACAGAAACCACTTCAGATGTCAGGGAGGGTTTGAGTGGCAGAAGCACTTAGTTAGGAAAGAACAAATGAATTAACTTGTCAAATCCTTTTGCTCAAATGGTGAGACTGCAATGGTTTCTGACATAGTGCAATCCCATTTCCCAGTAGGGCCACACGTCCATCTCACGTTGCTCGTTTGTGCTCCGGTTCTTGGTGCAGAAGGGACTCACACATTAGCGTGGTATTGGCAGCTGCTCCTGGTGGCCAAGGAATATTTCAGCCACAGTATCACTTCAGTTTACCTTCAGATTTGTTTCATATGAGGAGGCCAGTCCTTCTTATTACTTCATGATTCCCCAAATTATCCAATATACAATTGTAATTTAAAAGGTAGACATCTCTCAAGTGAAATTAAAATAATGTGTAGTTTTTTCTATAGTAGAGATGAATTCTTTAAAGACTTATTTGTATGTGTGTACTCACCATGTGTGTGCAGATGCCTATGGAGGCCAGAAGAGGGCGTCAGATCCACTGGGATTAGAGTTACAAGCAGTTTGTGAGTGTCCCAAATGGATGCTGGGAACTGAGCTCAGATTCTCTGGAAAAGCAAGGAACACTCTTAGCTCCTGAGCCATCTTTCTAGCCCCTCTGTCATTTTATTTTTCTAAGCAATGTCACTAAAATATTTGAATAAGTTAAGTAAAATTTACAATTCAATTCCCAAATTTAAAAATTGCTTTATAATTTTGATGGCAATTCCTTGTATTACTAAAACATTCTCTAGATCAAAAATAATTTTTAAAATTATCTCAGAATTACAGTGACTCAAAAGAGAGACAAATTTCACATCACTGTCAAGAGAATATAAATTGTGTGAAATCTTGATTGTAACAACATAATTAGTAATTTGACAATAAGGAAAGCAGGAAAGTTAAATTAAATGAAAAGATATGTTACAAAGTGTGTGTGTGTGTGTGTGTGTGAGTGTGTGTGTGTGTGTGTGTGTTCTGTTGTTGTTGTTAATTCAGCCTAGGACATACAAGGCAAGTGCTCTACCAGTGAGCTATACCCCAGCCATAACTACACACATTCTGTGGTGCCACATACCTGTAATCCTAGCACTTGGGAGGCTGAGGCCGGAAGATTGCAAGCCCAATGCCATCCTCAGTCCATTCTTGGGCTACAAGGAACAGTATTTATCAGTGGAAGAGAATATGCTTAGAATGCAGAAGGACCTGGCTCAGTCCCTAGAACCATAGAAATAAAAAAAAGAAATAAAAGATCTGTTTTTTTTATCCTATAAACATATGTTTTTCAATGTAGAAGGATAGGACATTTTAATGTAGTTTATGAGCTTGGTTTATAATTTCAAACATTTCTACATATGGCATGTTGTCCTTTACAGGAGGAACCCTGTTGTGGCTTCCTTCCTAACAGAAGGGAGATGAAGTTTTTTAGAAATTATTGTTTGCTCTTGATTCTATGTCTCACCATAAAGATGCTTGCCTATCTTTGCCTGGAAAAGCCAGTCTAGGTGGGACAATTGATGTCCCCAAGAGCCACCTTTGTGACCTCTTTTATTGTTCTTCTTTCTTTGATCATGGAGTGACAGGATCTGAGTCCCACTGAGAAAGGAGTTCCAAACTAGAAAACCTCCTCCATACGCTGCTCTGGTGTCAAGGTTGTGGCTAAATCAAGAAGGCCAGGCTGCTACCTACTGTCCACTTCTGCCCCAGGGAAAGCACTCCCGTGGGCTAAGAAGACAGAAGAACCAGCAGGCCTTCGCCTTGAGTTCTAAAAGAGAGCACAGCACGGTTTTTGCTGCTTCTCTGCTGGCGTCTGTTTTTGTCTTCCCTGTGTGTGCTCCTGCAGGGGCACAGGTGTACACCACCACGAGCACATCAACACAAGGGTTGCAGCGCCTCCACACATGGCCCTCAGGTGCTGCCATTTCCCAGGAGTGGAACTGCCAGGTCAAAGGGCATATGTATTTTTAATTTTGATGGATTTTTCCAGATTGATTTCTAAAAATGCTATAATAATTTACATCTCCACCAGCAATGATTGAGAGCAGGGGTTTCCCCCCCAACATGCAATCGTCGTAGAAGCTCTTTTTAATTTTGCCAGCCTGAAGGGTGTAAATGAGTATCTTTTATTACTTTAATTTGCATTCCCCTGCATTCTAATGAACGTGAGCATCTTTCCATACAGTTTGATTTTTCCCCCTTCTGAACAACCTATTCGTTGCCTGTTTTCTCCATTGGATTTTTTTTATCAATTTATAAGAGCTCTTTGCATATTGTAGTGATTAACCTTTGTCTATCATCTGCATTGCAAATACATTTTCCGAATCTGTTTGTCTTTTGACTTTGCTTACAGCGTCTTGCCTAAAAATGCATTAGAAATGCATACTTAAAGGCAAAAATGTCTATCTTTTAGATCTAGGTTTCCAAACTCGGTTTGAGAAAGTCTTCCAAGATGTAGGTGTCTGGAGCCCATGGGGCTGCAGAGATGGCACAGTCA
The DNA here is from genome assembly GCF_004664715.2 of Peromyscus leucopus. Classification (NCBI taxonomy): domain Eukaryota; kingdom Metazoa; phylum Chordata; class Mammalia; order Rodentia; family Cricetidae; genus Peromyscus; species Peromyscus leucopus. Next base: position 13,734,745 of record NC_051069.1, on the reverse strand, counting down.
GGAAGAAGCTTGCTGTGCGAGCTCCTGTCCCCAGCACCCAGGCAGCAAACACTGGGTGGGGTGGCAACTGTCTGTAATCCCAGCAGAGATGGACAGACACTTGGAGTTCATCGGCCTGCCAACCTAGCTGAAATGATGAGTTCAGTGTTCAGTCACAGGAAATAAAGTAGAGAGCAACTGAGAAAGATACCCAACATTGACCTCTAGCCTCCACACACACACCTTCATACACACACGTTCACACTCACATGACCATGTATATATACCGTATAGACATACAAGAAAAAGATTATATGAGGTCAAAATTGTATTGCCAAAATTTTATTGAATTATAACATACATATGAGATATGTGTACACTTGCAGATAGGTGACTTCTTAAGAGGTAGGTATATTCAACATAATAAGACCCAGATCAAGAAACAGAATCTCGCCGGGCGGTGGTGGTGCAAGCCTTTAATCCCAGCACTCGAGAGGCAGAGGCAGGCAGATCTCTGTGAATTCGAGGCCAGCCTGAGCTACAGAGTGAGTTTCAGGAAAGGCTCCAAAGCTATACAGAGAAACCCTGTCTCAAAAAAGAAAAGAAAGAAAAGAAAAGAAAAGAAAAGAAAAGAAAAGAAAAGAAAAGAAAAGAAAAGAAAAGAAACAGAATCTCATATCCCTTCCCTCAAAGCCTCAGGGACAATCAAGGAAGGGGCAAGAGGAAAGAATGTAAGAGCCAGAGGTCAGGGATGCTTACTACTAAATAACGTCTTCTGGATCTGACGGGGCCATTCCACACATCAACTCACTGCAGTCACGGTTGCTGGTTCAAGAATGCACAAGATGGAGTCAGTGGGCAAGGCCAGGGAAAGGACTTAGGAAGCTTCACACCGGCTGAGGAGCTATCAACAATGTCCACAGGTGGGGGGGGGTCAGTTTCCTTTAGTGGAGTGGCCATGGTAGGTTGGCCATGCTCAGGTGGAGCACCCCCTACACCCATGTGCATGCAGACAGCACTAATAGGAATCAATGGGTTGAGAGAGAGAGAGAGAGAGAGAGGGAGAGAGAGAGAGAGAGAGAGAGGAAGCTGAGAGAAGCATGTGGGGGCGGGTCTGAGGGGAGTTGAAGTTGGTGAACCTGGAGTGGGTATGATCTAAATGCATTCGATTCACATATGAAATTACTAAGAATAGTTTTTGAAGGAAGGATCAGCACCCAGCCCTCCTCCTATCCCTTCCAGCACTTCCCACCCCCAATGAACCTACATCCTGTGTGCACACCATAGCTTATGACTGAACTTTATCTAAACACCCTTGCATGCTCGCTTCCTGCTGGCTCTTTTAATTCACCATCATGACTGAGATTCCTATTCTATAAAGTTAGCACACTTTCTCTGTTTTAGGTTGAAGAACATTGGTGTTGCTTCCTGTTGGGGGCTTTCCTGTTGGGGGCTGCTCTGAGCTTTCTCATGCAGAGTCTTTAGAGGAGATGCAGTTGCATTTCTACCGAGTATTTACTCAGGACTGTACTTTCTGGGTGGTGGGGACTGTGGACGTTCAGTTTCCTTAGATCCTGCCAGCCAGCCAGCTTGGTTGTGCCACTGATGTCCCCACCGTTCTTCTATAGACACCTGAACACCTGACACCACCTGACCTTTGCATTTAGCCATTCCGGAAGATGCTAGTGTTGTGTGGTAGTTTTGCTAGATCTCTAATAATTTTTGCATTTTCAGCTCTTCATCCATCTGGAATTTTCTTTTTATATATAGTAAGATGAAAGTCTATTTTTGGTTCTCTTCCAGACAGAGCTAGACATGCCAGGTGAAGTGGTGTAGTTTGTGTCCAGATATGGCTTGTGGTCTAGATGGATGTTTTCTTTTGTGGGGTGTGAATGTGAAAGGCAGAGAACAATGCCAGGTATTTTCCTCAATTGCTGTTCACCTTTGTTTGTTTTTGAGACAGGGTCTCACTATGTAGCCCTGGCTGGCCTGGAACTCACTAGCTAGACCAGGCTGGCCTCAAACTCACAGAGATCTCCTGCCTCTGCCTCTTGAATGCTGGGATCAAAAGCATGCCCACCACACCTGATCTGCTCACCTTATTTTGTTTGTTTAATGATATATCAGCACAGAGTATCTCAATGGACCTGGAGCTCAAGGATTGTGCTAGAAATCCCCCTGTCTCTGCCTTTCATTGCTAGGATTACAGGCACACACCACCGCACCTGGCTTTTTGTGGGGGTACTAGGGTGTTGGCATAGCAGGTACTTCACTGACTGAGCCGTCTCCACAGCACCCCTAAGGGGGCATTTTCAGTGAGGACACTTGGACAGAGGACGATGCATGACAAAGCAAAGGTCTGAAGCATGAACCAGCATGCGAAATGCAGCTGCTCATACAGGTGTGGCTACAATTTACCAGCACACAGTGTCACAGGAGGACAGATTGGGACAGACCTTGCCATTCCCAGTCCTGCCCAGACCTGAAACTGCCATCAAATGGGTACAGAGGGGAATGGATTCTTTCTGCTTCCGATGTGCGATGTTCCATGAGATTGTCACTTTGAAAAGTGATCACCTCGAAATGTCACTTGTAAGAGAGAAAATCTATGCTGACTGAGTATTCACGTATGAAGGTCCATTATATATTCTGTAGATGGAGAACTTCCCTCTGTGTCCTGCCAAGCCTCCCACAGTCCCACAGCCCACTTATAAAATAAACACACAGACGCTTATATTATTTAAACTGTTTGGCCTAATGGCTCAGGCTTCTAGTTAGCTGTTCTTATATCTTAAATTAACCCGTTTCTATTAGTCTATAAGTTGCCACATGGCTTGTAGCTTACTGGTACCTTACATCTCACTTTTCATGGCGGCAGCTGGCAGAGTCTCTCTAACTCAGCCTTCCACTTCCCAGAATTCTCCTCTCTGCTTGTCCCGCCTTTACTTCCTGCCTGGCTACTGGCCAGTCTGTGTTTTATTTATTAACCAATCAGAGCAACACATTTAGCATACAGAACATCCCACAGCAATATTCTGCCATTTGATCCCTCAGTGGTCCATGAGGCAGATACAGTTCACCTGCAGACAAAATCATAAGACCAGGAAAAATCAAGCCCCTCAGACATATAGCCAGTATGGGGCCCAAATGAAACTAAACCCCAGGTCTGTCTTCCTCCAGAGTTTCTGCTCTTTCTCCAGATAAACTGTCTGTTGGCAATGACACAAACATCCAACCAGCCACTTTACCAATAATGGCCTGTGGATGGAGTGGAGATTCATGATCACTGTATCAGCCCCTTACAGTGGCCCACTGGTGTCTGTTTCCTCTGCCCCAGTTATTCAGAGTGGTTGATTCCTTGGGAATCTGTTCCAGACAGCAGTAACCCTTTTAGCTGAAAGAAAAGCCGAGTGAGGCCAGGGTGGCTGCCTTGGGTCCAGGAACAAATAGACCAAGCAGAAAAGGGAGCAGCTCCATGGGAGGAACAGGGTCATGAGTAATGATGAACAATTAGCAGGACTCTGTGCTCCATCCTTTCCTAAGCAGTGTTCTTGATTACAGAAAGCCCAGGCACTGGCCTTCCTCCAGTGGGGAGCGATCTCTGCATGCGGTGATAAGCCTTCGTATACTCTCCTCTCTCGAGAGTGGATCTGTTCCAGGCAGCAGGGAGACAGGGGCACACCAGCGCTGAGACACAGACACACTGGGGCAGCACAGGGCTCCACAGTGACAAAAAGCAGGGGAAGTGCACCCACTGAGAGATCCTGCCTCCCAGAATCTGAGAACCCAGAGAGTCTGTGATGCCCCAGGGTCCTCCAACCGTACCATGAGAGCTCTTCTGCAGAGAGCTCTCACCAAAGAAGTTTCTCACCAGAGTGTTTTAGCTGCTAGAGATAATTGCAGAAGAGTGTGCTGAATTATGAGGTGCCGTTTCTCTCTATCAGATTGGCAAAGGGCTTAATAGTTTGATATCACCCAATGCAGGTGGGGTGTAAAAGAGGACATTTTCCAGAAAATAAAGTATTTCAACTTCTGGGGAAGGCAGCTCAGCAGTGTATGCCAAAGTGTTACATGGAGCTATACCCTTAAGTCCAGGAACTTCACCGCCAAAAAGTGCACACGCACGCACGCACGCACGCACGCACGCACGCACACGCGCGTACTGATTAAGCTAAGCATGGTGATGTGCATCTGTAATTCTAGCACCCAGAAGGTTAAGGCAGGATGATAATAAGTTGCAATAGTGAGACACTAACTCAAAAAAATCAAAAACAGAGACAGAGCCGGGGCTATAGCTCGGTTGGTAAAGTGATTGCCTAGTATACATGAAGTCCTGGGTTCCATGGCCAGCATCGAACCAGGTATGGTGGTGTGTGACTGTAACCCCAGAACTCCAGAGGTAAAGGCAGAAGGATCATAAACTTAAGGCCATCTTCTACTACAGAGAGTTCAAGGCCAGTCTGGGCTACTTGAGAACTTGTCTCAGAATTTTAAAAAATTAGGAACGGGAGAGAAGGATTTGTGGTTAAGAATACCACTAGATGACCTGGATTAAGTGCCCAGCACTCACATGGCAGCTCACAACTGCCTATAACTACAGTTCTAGTGGATCTGACACCCTCTTCTGGCTTCTATCCTTCACTCATGTAGCTAGTACACATTAACTCATGAAGGCTCACACACATACACATATTATAAAAAATCTAAAACAATAGTTATAATTATTATTATTATTATTATTACTATTATTACTATTATTATTGAAGTTTGGATCTAAAGAGGTGACTCACCAGTTAGGAGCACTGACTATTTTGCAGGGGGCCCAAGTTCAGTTCCCAGCATCTGCATGTGATAACTCACAACTGCCTATAATCCCAGCTCCAGGGGATCCATCACCCTCTTGTGACATCCTTGGGCATGTGCACATATGTGATATACATAAAGACAAGCAGGTACACACAGACACAAACACATAAATAAATAAATTTAAAATTTATATTATTATAAAAAAATTAAGGAAGTTCATTGTAGCATTTGTTTATAATACAATAAAATTAGAAGCATTAAAAAGTATCTAGCCAGGCAGTGGTGGCACACGCCTTTAATCCCAGCACTCGGGAGGCAGAGGAAGGTGGATCTCTGTGAGTTCCAGGCCAGTCTGGGCTACAGAGTGAGTTCCAGGACAAGCTCCAAAGCTACACAGAAAAACCCTGTCTCGAAAAACCAAAAAAAAAAAAAAAAAAAAAAAAAAAAGTATCTATTGATAGAATTCTAAGCAAATTAAAAACATCATCACATCACGGTTTTGGTTTGAATATAAGATGTTCCCCATAGGCTCCTGTGTTGAACGCTTGGTGCCCAGCTGCTGGTGATCATTTATAAGGTTCTGGAAACTAGTTGGAGAAAGTAGGTCACTGGAGTTGCCTCACTTTAAATATCACACTCTCCCCACCCTGCTTCCTGTCCACCCTACAACTCTATCCTCCACACAATCTCAATGCCATATTCTGTCCAAGTGTGTGGGGCTGAGCAACCATAGATTGAATTTACCCTCTGAAATCAGGGGCCAAAAGGCCTTTCCTGTTTGAAGTTATTTATGTCAAAGGATCTCGAGTACAATTGCCCCAAAGTGACTAACAAGGCATGAATTATTATTAAATATTAAAATATTGAGCTAATGTTGGAGACATAGTTCTGTGGTAGAGTGTAAATGCAAGGCCCTCTATTCACTCCCTCGTACTACAAACAAAATGAAAAAAAAAAAAAAAAAATGCAGAGGTAGCCCTCTATGGGAAAACATCCACAATACAGTCTTTAGTTGAAAAAAACATAGATACACAAAACAGATTGTTTTTGCTGTAGTTATGTTTTTAAATGCATGTGTTTGAACTGGGGAAGCGGTTCAGCGGGCAAAAGTGCTTGTTGCTCCTGGGAGAACCTGCATCTGGATCCCCAGAGCTCTTGCAGGTATGGTTGGTTGCACATGTCTCTGTAGCCTGGGCGCTGCGGGGGATGGGACAGGAGGATTGTTGGGGTTTGCCAGCCTAGCCCCAGGTTCAGGAAAGACCCTGTCTCAAGGGAATAAATAAGGTGGAGAGCCATAGAGCGAAACACCCAACATCTGTCCTCTGGCCTCCATTCATGTACACACACGTGCAGGCTTTCAGGCGCGCGCGTGCGCGCGCGCGCACACACACACACACACACACACACACACACACACACCAAACATCTTCCATGTGTATGTTTGCATAGGCACGTAAAGCCATCGTAAGCTGCATATGAAGCTGGTAGATATGAAGAGTGAGAACAAGGAGGACACAAAGTCAGGCTACTTTGTTACTTAAGCATCTTTTACGCTGTTTGACTTTCTACAGCCATACATAATTAACGGTAACAAATCATTTCAATGTTGAGGGGTTTTTTTTTTTAGATATTTAAGGGTTTCCTGTGAGAGTTCACTTAGAAAATGAATCCCACTGCTATTAAGCTGTTTTGGAAACTTTTGTGCATGCCAAACTTGTTGTCTAAGCAGCCAGGAAAAGTTTGGACAGACTTTTGGAACAGGGATTAAAAAGTAGCCCGTGGAGGACTGGAGTGGTATGAACTCTCTTACAGGCGACCTGACTGCATATAGACATTTCCATTTTTCATTCTCTTTGACTCTAACTCTTGGAAAACTGAAAACAATGCAGTTTATTCTTGACCAAAGCAGCACCAAAGAATGTTGGGCAGTGAGGAGGGAAATGACCCACCCCATTCCTGCCCAACTGTGGAAGAAGCCAATTTTGTATCAATTATGAAATTCATTTTGTCATCTACTTGATTGGCCGTCTTTGAACTTGGTCTTCTTACTGTCTTCTGCCCGCGGTACCAGTCCTACTCATGACTTAAATAGCATCTTAGACAAGGGTTCTTAATGTATATTTGTGTAAGCTTCATGTTTTCAGCTGGGCAATGGTCATACACGCCTTTAGTCCCAGCACTGGGGAGGCAGAGGCAGGTGGATCTCTGTGAGTTCAAGGCCAGCTTGGTCTACAGAGTGAGTTCCAGGAAAGCCAGTGCTACATAGAGAAACCCTGTCTCAAAAAAACAAAAAGAAAAAAAAAATCATGTTTCCACCACACTACCACCATCCCCAACACCACCCACCCACCCGAGATAGAACTTCTCTGTGTAGTTTTGGTGCTTGTCCTGGATCTCGCTCTGTAGACCAGGCTGGCCTTAAGCTCTGCCTCCCAAGTGCTAGGATTAAAGACATGGACCACCACCGCTCCACCTTCTTCTCCTTAAACAATTTTTTGGGAGACTAGGGAGATGACTCAGTTGCTAAAGTGGCTACTGAACAAGCATGAGTTCGAATCCCAGCACCCCGGTATGAGCTAGTGGCAGCAGCAGTGTCTATAACTACGGCAGACATTGGTGAACCCTGGGAGCTCACTGGCCAGCCAGCCTCACTGACCAAATGAGCCCCAGGTTCAGTGAGAAACCTTATGGCAAAAAATAAAAGTGAGGCTTCATGTGGCCGCACAGGCCTTTAGTCTCCGCACTGGGGAGGCAGAGGCAGGTGAATCTTTGTGGCCAGTCTATCCATTGAGTTTCAGGTTAGCTAGGGCTACACAGTAAGACATTATCTCAAAAAATAAAATAAATAAAGTGGAGCACTATCAAGGAAGATGCCCAGCGTCGACTCTGGTCTCCATACACAACGGTAAATCATCAGTCCACACACCTGTATGTACATGTGCACACATACACACCCAACACACACACATACACCTCAGGGTTGGGAGGAAAGTTAGCTCAGCTGGTAAAGTGCTTGCCTTCTAAATAGGAGGACTTGGAATCCATCCGCAGAAATCACATGGGCATGGCGGCACGCTTAAAATCCTGCACTAGGAGGCAGAGAGAGGAGAATCCCTAAGGCTCCAGCTGTCTGTCTAGCCTAAATGGTGAGTTTTAGGCCAGTGAGAGACCTTGTCTCTAAGGAGGTAGGCTGCATTCCTACGGGTGACACCCAAGGTTGTTCTCCGGCCTCCGCTTGCGCGCACACCCACTCTGTGGAGTTTTCAGAACAGAAGGGGCCAGTGGGATGCACATGAACAGACATACACACACACACACACACACACACACACACACACACACACACACACACAAGCACATGCACACACACACGCACGCATAAACAGGGGCCCCTACCGATGGGAGGCAGTCTCCCACCAAGGCTGGCTCCTCTCCCCCTTCATGGGGGACACAGGCACCTTGCCAGCTCCTTGCCTGCCCTGGGCTCATTCTCTCTCATCTCCCTGAAGGTTTGAGCTGGCTGGCGCCACGCTCCTCCTGGGCCCTGTACTCGCTGAGATAGAACGGCTCCCTCATTTATACTCAGTGGCCAGGGACCCGAGTTGTGTGGCTAGAGGGGCTGTAGGCCAAGCGCTGGCGGGTCCGGGAGGATCAGGAAGGCCGCCCCGGGTGGTGACCTTGGCATTGAGGTTTGCCGCCCCCTGGAGCTGGGCATCGAGTGTGTGTGTGTGTGTGTGTGTTGTCTGTGTGTGTGTGTGTGTCGTGTGTGTGTGTGTGTGTGTGTGTGTGTGTGTGTGTGTGGTGTGTGTGTGTGTGTGTGTGTGTGTGTGTGTGTGTGTGTGTTCAAGGAACCAAGGAACTGTGGGTCGAGTGGCTCGCCCAGCGCTGCGACGGCTCCGGCGATGTGCTCGCGGCGCCCCCTGCTGGCGATAAGGCGCGCTCCGCGAGCCGGCCACCCCGGGGAACCGCCCGCTTGTGTGAAGCACCCGGTGGGCTTCGAGCAGCCTGGCTCAGCCAAAACTGCAGCTGCCAGGCTCGTTCCTGCCGGCCAGGTTCGGTTCTTTGTACCCGGAGGCAACTTCATCGCCGCGGGATCCCATACTCATTGGGGAAACCGCCACCCAAAGAGTCAACCCAGTGCATCACTATGGGACATTAAGGACTTCCCTCACCCAGACTTTCATTCCCCGCTCCCCCGCTTTATTGTCCTAGAGAGTTCCGGTGTAGCTGTGTTGCGACCCAGGCGCCCCCTTTCCCTGATCTGGGAACTCTACAGAGCAGAAAGACAGGGGTGTGAGGTGTAGCTACCTTTACCTACTCCCAAAGGAAGTGTGACTACCTCATTCAGAAAAATTTGACCGCAGCATAAGGTGCTGCCTTGGAACTAGCAAATCCTTCCGTGTGACTCTAAGGAGAAAATAAAGAAACTCAACAAGGCAGGCGAAGCTTTGTGACTTCGAGGCCAGCCTGGTCTGTATAATGAGTTTTAGAATAGCCAGGGCTATGTAGAGAAACCCTGTTCAAAAGAGAAAAGAGAAACTCAACAAGGATTTTGTTCTAGGAATGTTTAGACATTGTCCACAACTGCCCCACACTTGTGTACAGTCTAACTTTCTACTCGTACTTTAAATAAATAACAGCCTATACCAACAAGAAAAATCTCGTTGAATAAAATGTGTTGGTGATATATCAAAATGTGCACTCTGTGGTTAGGTTAAAAAGTCACAATATAACATGTAATAAAATTGGGCTGGGGATATAGCTTGGTAATAGAACATTTGCCTAGCATGTGCCAGATCCTGGGTTGATCTCAAGCATCCAAAAAAGTAGGAAATAAAAGTCCATGTCTATGAAGATACATGTGTGTGTACACATTAAAATAATTTTATTCAGGTCTGGAGAGACGGCTCAGTGGTTAAGAGCACTGACTGCTCTTCCAGAGGACCCAGGTTCAAGTCTGAGCCCCCACATGGCAGCTTACAACTCTCTGAAACTCCAGAATCCAACACACACACATATATGCAACCCTCACACAGACATATATGCAGGTAAAACACCAATGCACATAAAATAAAAATAAAAATAAAAAATAATTTTATTCATTAATTAAATAAGTTTTTTTAAACTCTTCAAAATATGAACTAAAAAGACTGAATACTAGTATTAGGGGTGATTTAAAACATCCTTTGTAAGCTGGGCACAGTGGCAAGCGCCTTTAATCCAAGCATTGGGAAGGCAGAGGCAGGCAGAACTCTGTGAATCCTAGGCTAGTCAGAGCTACACGTTGAGACTCAGACTCAGAAATAAAATAAATTTTTTACTCTTTTAGATTTCTAAGCGATACGTGTGTGTGTGTGTGTGTGTGTGAGAGAGAGAGAGAGAGAGAGAGAGAGAGAGAGAGAGAGAGAGAGAGAAGAGACAGAGAGAGAGAGAGAAATTCTGAGGGTTAAAGTGCAATATGTATCTGCTCATGTTGTAATGGGTTGAGTAATTGACACATGTGTCAAGTCTTTGTTGCAAAAAGGTTGCACACTTGCAGTAAGATTTGCACACTTGCAGTGAGATACAGGTTTCTGTCTTGTCCTAGCTCTGTGCGAATAGGAGCACGTGGATGGGGTTCTAGTGAAGAAGCAGTGGAGCCTCTCCACTTCATTCCAGGTTGGCAGCTCTGGGCTATTTAAAGATGTAAAGCCATCATATTAATGGAGTCAAATCAAACTGTGGTGACAAATCAAACTGTCACACTGGAGCAGGTCCCCCGGGTTCTTCCAGGCACAGAGACAGTACTGAAACTGTCTGCTAGTCTTCTGCCTTCTGAGACTCAGCAAAGTAGAATTGGTGAAAAGCATGCAACAGAATCTGGTTTTTTGGTTTTTGAGACAGGGTTTCTCTGTGTAGCTTTTTGCCTTTCCTGGGACTCACTTGGTAGCCCAGGCTGGCCTCAAACTCACAGAGATCCGCCTGGCTCTGCCTCCCGAGTGCTGGGATTAAAGGCGTGCACCACCACCGCCCGGTTTACAGAATCTGGTTTTAATAGCATTTATCAAAACAAAACAAAACAAAAAACCCAGCTCACTCTAAGGTTGCACACCTCCCCCTCCCCCCCCTCTTCTTGTGAGCTCTTGCTCACTCGCTCTCTGAGACAGGTTCTCACTATGTAGCCCAGGCCAGCCTGGAACTCACTATGTAGCCCAGGCTCACAGAAATGCATGCCTCTGCCTCCAAAGTGCTAGGATTAAAGGCCTGTGCCATCATGTTCGATTTGTAACTTGTGAACATAACCTTAACTAAATATATGTAGTATTTGTTGTGAAAATACCATGTTTTTGTTAGACTATATTCCTGGTGAACTATGATCTACTTTTTATAGGTGAAGTTAATTGTGATTGTTCAAAACAGTAAATAGTGCCCAAAACTAAAAGAAACAAACAAACAAAAAAAAAAAACAAACAAACATTGTATTACAGTTTCAGTGTTAGGACTGAATCACTTAATTCATCTTGCTTGCAATAGACGTCAAGGAACTGTGATGTCCCTTCAAAGGAAGATATAGAAGTAGATTAGCCATAGCATTAATTGACTGGGAGTGGGGGTGGGACGTAAACATGAAAGAGGAATTTGGTGAATTGCTTGCTTGTTCCTTCTGGGAGGTTGGGAAGAAACAAGAGAACCTGCAGGCCTGGCCACTGCTACCAAAGTCCTGTGGACTCCTTCCCTCAAGGACTGGCCACTGAGAAATCAGCTACTCCTGGCTCAGGCACTGTGGCCTGTCTGTCTGTGCCACAAATAAGGACCATTGCCATAGAAGGAGGTGACAGCCAACTTCGATCTACTCTGATTCCTCATACTTTAAAAATAAAGTATGGAGCCGGGCAGTGGTGGCATGTGCCTTTAGTCTCAGCATTCAGGAGGCAGAGGCAGGTGGATCTCTGTAAGTTCAAGTCCGGCCTTGTCTACAGAGCAAGTTCCAAGACAGCCAGGACTAAACAGAGAAACCCTGCCTCAAAACAAAAACAACAACAACAACAGCAAGCAACACAAAGTAAGGGGTGCCTTAAGACTTAAACCACAGCACCCTCTCTCCCCAGTAGCCCAACCCTAAACTGTGCAGTTTGGAGCAAGTGATTCCCTTTATCAGCCCAGTTTCTCATCCACATAATGGAGGAAACAATGGGATTGCTGGGGAGTCTTTTCTTTAAAACACATTTTATTAACTCGTGTGTGTGTGTGTGTGTGTGTGTGTGTGTGTGTGTGTGTGTGTGTGTCTCAGAAGACAACTTTGGGGAGTCCTTCTATCATGTGGGTCCTGGAACTCAAACTCAGGTTGTCAGGCTTGGCAGCATTCAAAGGCCCTTGCTAGAGAATTCTGAATGAGATTAGTCCACAACCGCTTGCTGACTGCCAGGCACTAATGCAGCCACTGGTATGCATGCCCCTGCTCTCATGGAATTCATAGTCTATCAGGGTGAGGCTACCATCAACCAATCAATGAACAAATGGGGAAACGTCAGATCTCGGTAATACTAGACAAAGAATAAAGTGGGATGTGGTGACAGCCCTAAGTTACGGTGTTATGCTGCGTGGACAGAGAAGACCTGCTGGAGCAGAGTGTATCTGAGGAGAGATCTGAAGGACAGAGGGCGGTCAGGCGTGCAGACATCAAGGCACAGATGAGAGCTAGAGCAAAGGCCTGTGGGGAGGGTGTCAGGTAGCTTTCACTTTGTAAAAAATAAATGAAAAGCCTGGGCAGTGGTGGTGCACACCTTTAATCCCAGAACTGGAGAGGCAGAAGCAGGTCAATCTCTGTTCCAGGCCAGCCTGGTCTACAGAGCGAGTTCCAGGACAGCCAGGGCTACACACAGGGAAACCCTGTTTTGAAAAAAGACAAAACAAAACAAAAAACTTCAAAAGTTAGTGGCATAAAAATAGCAACCATTAGGCTGGAGAGATGGCTCAAAGGTTAAGAGCACCCATGGCCTGCTCTTCCTAAGGTCCTGAGTTCAATTCCCAGCAACCACATGGTGGCTCACAACCATCTGTAATAGGATCTGGTGCCCTCTTCTGGCCTGCAGGGATATGTGCAGACAGAACACTGTATACATAATAAATAAATCTTTTAAAAAAAATAGCAACAATTTATTTAATTTATAGTATGTAAGCCAGTAATTTGGGCTGGGTTCAACCAGGTTGTTCTTCTGGTCTCAGGTTGTCATATTCTTGGTACTGGCTAGCACCTATCAGCTCGGAGCTTTGCTCTTCTTAGGATTGGCTGGCTATGAGATGGGGAGATGGGAGTAGCTAGGCTGTGTGTCTTTCACAGCTAGTGGACTTGATCATGTGTTAATGAAGAGTTTCAAAAGAGTGGAAGCATGTTGCTGAAGGCTTTGGCTCGGAACTGGAACATCACATCTGCCATAGCCTAGACTGGAGGACAGGGGAGATCATACGGCTTGATGAGAGGACTATAAGAGACATGGACGTGGGAGAAAGACTCCTGATTTTTGTAACATATTATAGGCAAGAATTAACAAAGAATAGAATAAAATGCCATTGTAGCCACAGCAGTTACTAAGGAGAAAATACCTCAAATTGTATTTTCTCCATTCCCCAAACAGAAAATTCCAAAGTTGAAGTCTTGGGGCTAGAGAAACGGCTCCGTGGGTAAGCATGCTTGCTGTGCAAGTGTAAGGAACTGAGTATGGATCCCAGCACCCAGATAAAAAGCAGGACTTGGTTGTAAGCATCTATAACCTCAGAGCTGTAGGAGGCAGAGACCAGAGGATTGCTTAGGCTTGCCGGCCACAAGCCTAGCTCCAGGTTCAGTGAAAGACCTTGTCTCGAGGGAATAAAGTGACAGACATCAAGACATTTAATGTCCTTCTCTGGCTTTCATGCACATACATACTGCTGTGCACATCTACACACATACATACACACACAAAAGTCAAAATCCTAACTCCCAGAACCTCAGAATGTGACTCACAAGGTCTTTTAAAACATCATTAAGGTTAAATGAGGTCATTGGGAATGACCCTCATCAGTCTGACTGGCAAGAAAATGCAAAGACAGACTTCCAGGGAAGACAGTGGAGAAGAAGCCTGAAACTCGAGGAAAGTAAACAGCGAAGACAGTATGCAGTGAGCTCTTTGCAAGAGACAAGGGCTGTAAGCAAACCCACTAAGCCAGGAGAGATCTCTGCAGTGAAGCAGGCAAGAAAGCGAAGGACCACAGCCCAGCTAGAAGACCTTTCTAACTAGCAAAACTTCAGCTAGAGTGATAAGTACTTCAGCTGCAAGGTGAGTACTGATCCTCACAATCAGAGACCTATAGCACCAGAGGAGGCTACCATAGACTGCACGGGTCCGTGAGAAACCAGCAGTAACTGCTACATGGAAACTGCTGAAGGGATCGCAATTCACCCCGTAAGGATTCTTTCTCTTCCTTAGTCCCTATGATCTCGTTGCCACTCTTGCATGGGGCCGTGTGATGGTTTTGCGTTTGTAGAGTGCTCAGTTAGGTTTCAGGGGGGTTGTTTCTCAACCCAGCCTACCATACCTACCACACCTCTGCCCTTTCCTCTTTCTGTAATCTTTATCCCTTCCTTTTTTTTTTTTTTTTTTTTTTTGTTGTTGTTGTTTGTTTTTCGAGACAGGGTTTCTCTGTGTAGTAGTTTGCCTTTCCTGGAACTCACTTTGTAGACCAGGCTGGCCTCGAACTCACAGAGATCTGCCTGCCTCTGCCTCCCGAGTGCTGGGATTAAAAAGGCGTGCACCACCACTGCCTGGCTCCCTTCCTCTTTTTATTTCTCCTTTTCCTTCCTTCTTTCTTTCTTTTTCTTTTTTCTTTTTTCTTTTTTTTCTTTTTTTTTTTTTTTGCTTTGTTTTTGCTTTGTTTGACTCATCAAGGTCAGCCTGCCTCTGCCTCCCAAGTGCTAGGATTAAAGGTGTGTGCCACCATGCCGGGCTTACTTCTTTTTAAACAAGATCTTATACTTCTTTTTAAACAAGATCTTATATATAATTATGTGTGTGTTTGTGGGAGTGGAGGGGTATGTGAGTGGAGGTACTCTGGGAGGCCAAAGGTGTAGGATCCTCCTGAAGGTGAACTTACAGGCAGTTTCAAGCCAGTCAACATGGGTCCTGAAAACTGAACTGAAGGGGAAGAAGAGCCAATAGAGTTGGGCTAACTTTCCATTTCTTTCCAAACCATCGTATTACAGAAGTGCAAACCACATCCCTGCAATATCTGCTGTCCGGTTGCCAGCAGGGCTGGCTTCCATAATTTCAGAGGACAGCCCAAGCTTGCAGGACTTTGGCTGGTAGTCTGAGATGTTGAGACAACACTGTGGAAATCTGTCCTTCAATCATGCTTCACTGGTCCTATGAAGCCCCTGGGTTCCCAATAGACAGAAACCCCCAACAGCTCCAGCCTCCTGCTTTCCCAGGCTCAGCACTTCCCCATCCAATGTAGTTAGTTCACCCCAAAGTGGAAGTCCTGGGCCAGTGCCTCATCACCTACCTCCCAAGATGAGAAGATGCCGCTCCCAGTCTGTGCAAGGAATCCTGTTACCATCAAGAACATTGGTGCCCTTCTCATGGCTCATTGCTGACATTCTGGTCATGCTCCTGCCTCAGCCTATCTCCTGAGCCCTTCTAGGGTTCTTTTTTTTTTTTTTTTTTTTTTTTGGTTTTTCGAGACAGGGTTTCTCTGTGTAGCTTTGCGCCTTTCCCTGGAACTCATTTGGTAGTCCAGGCTGGCCTCGAACTCACAGAGATCCTCCTGGCTCTGCCTCCCAAGTGCTGGGACTAAAGGTGTGCGCGGCCGCCGCCGCTGCCACCACCACCCCGCCTTCTTCTAGAGTTCTATTAGTGCAAGACAGGGAGGAGGACACCCGTTGCCCAGGACACAGACCTTTCTCTTTGGTGTCTTGAGATCCTTCCTTCCATCTCTTCTCTCTCTCTCTCTCTCTCTCTCTCTCTCTCTCTCTCTCTCTCTCTTTATAACCTTTAAAGTTCTGTTCTGACCTGCAGCTGGCAGTGTTCCTGGCATCAACTGATAGGAAGTAGTTTCCAGAAAGCAGCTTGGATGAAGCCCCAAAGGCACTGAGCTGTGTGTGGAAAAGGTGATTAGCCCAGCCAACACAGGGATCTTTGGTCCTGCTTTAGTTTCTGCTCCAAAGTGAGAGCAGACTTGCTCTTCAAAACTTTCCGGATCCTGGGGGTGACGTGGACTTGTGTTCTGATAAGGTCTGCTATTTCCTGTCAAAATCCTAGATGTGCTTTACGGTCTTCCAGGGGCTTGGGTGGGACACCTGGAGCCTGTGCTGTTCTCTGAATATTCTGGTATGAAATTGTTTTGTTTTGTTTTCCCTCTCATTTTAAGGTCCTAGGAGAGAGAACCAATAGCAAAGGCCATGTCTGGAAGTAATTTGGGTTGGGGGAGGAGTAGTCATGAGGCTCTCTCAGCTCTCTCTCTCTCTCTCTCTCTCTCTCTCTCTCTCTCTCTCTCTCTCTCGTTCAGCTCAGGCAATGGAGCCTTGTCTGCCCACTCAGAACTGTTTTGTATAATTGTCCCCAGAAATCTAACTTCTGGAAAAACAACTGACTAGCAAAGCATTCCAGATGCTAAGCAGATAATCTGAAATGACTTTTGTTCATTAAGGAAGTACTTCAAGAGGGACTGTAGTTCCCAGAGAATTGAGTGCCTGTCCCTAAGCCCCGATAAAGTGGGAGGGAGAAGGAATCAAGGCTGCTGTGATTGTGTATGTGGCCAGAAGTCACACTAGTCTCCATGAACGTCGCTGGTGTCTGTCCTTCACTGCCTGGAGCTCCAGACCTCTTCATTTGCAGTTGGAATTGAGATCAACTCTCATCTCCATGTCTTCCCCAATAGAAACTCATATTGACCCAATCCAGAAGAAGCCCAGATAGCCCCCCAAAACTACCAGATGGGATCTAGCTTGCTGGCACAGCCCACAGCAGCACCCACACCACATCTGGACTTTGGCATGAGAAATAAACTTTTATTTTGCTCCAGCTCTTGCTATTTAGCCTCTGAGACTAAACGACAAAAGTTTTTGCTAGCCTGGGAAGAAGCAGAAGGTGTAAAGTGCTCCTGGAAACGCAGGAGATCTCCAATGGAACTCCATGTTGTTGGAGAGTCTCTCCCTGATCCTCCAAGCCTGTGTGCCTAGCTCACAGCTCAGCTTCCTCTGCTCCTCCCAAAGCTGATATTGGGAGTTTATTAATGGACTCTATCTATTCAAACTTCAACTCATGATTTTGCCAGTCCGCCACCCAAACCAGTTACTCATAAATACCTGGTCTTGGTTCTCGGTAAACAGGGACTAAAAATGCTATTCGGTTAGTAGAGTGCTTTTCTAGAAGGCACAGGACCTTGGGCTCTTCCTGAGCACTAGGCACGATGAGGCACACCTGTAATCCTAGCACAATCCATTGAGATGGAGGCAGAGGATCAGAACTCCAAAGTCATCCTTGACAATAGAGTGGGTTTGAGTCTAGTCTGGGCTTTGTGAGACCATATTTAATAAACACAAAAGTGAACAAACCAGTCAACAGTCTCTGGCCAGTTAGTGGATCTGCTGTTCTGAAAAACAGATGATGGATCAGTCACCTCTGGTGGCAGGGAAACTTGACGATGGAGGGCCACTACAGAAACAGTTTCTCTGGAACAGGTTGGCATAGGTAACTCTAGGAAAAATAGTATTCATGGAATTACACAAATCTCATAAGCCTCTTGGTTTCTCTTTCCCAAAGCATCCCAAATCTCTTCTTATGTGAAGCTCTCTCCTTTGAAAAGGACTGAATGATCAGGTCAGCTGGGTGGGATGAAGGAGAATAAAGACCAATGTCCAAGATCAAAGCTAGGAAATACATTTCCATTAATTAACAATTCCAAAAGTCGTGACAGAGTAGAAAATCGGTCAGGAGCTAGCAAAACTGAAAAATAGAAACAAACCAGGGTGGAGAAAATGAGGCTGAGAATGAGCTGGGCATCAAGCTTAGCTTCCCTGACTCTTAACCCACCTCCCCACACAGAAGTGTCACACCAAGAAAGACGGGGCTAGATTTCCGTAGTCTCACCGAGAAGAACTAAACCAGGATGTCTTAACTCGAGTCTATAGTTCCTCCATATTGTACATAAGATCGCATGCCTTTGTGGATTATTCTGAGCTTGTTAAAAGGAACAACACCCCGAAAGGGTTATGTTAGGGGTCTGAGTGTTAAATCTGATCTCTAGATTGAACAAGATCTCTAGGGGCTCACTTCAGTCTCAGCTTGTGTCACCGGAAAACCGACTGACTCTTACATAATTGCGAGTTTTGCCCGCTTCATTATCTGCCTGTCTCATTTTACTAGGGAAGCAAACGTATTCCCCTGACTCTATCTCAGGCTACAGGTGAGCTTCAGGAAGACATGCAGGATTAGGGCCACACTCCCGTCTTTGTTCATCCAGAATCGGGACCGCACAACAGCGCCACCCAGCGTCAGGACATGAACATACAGACTCCCCAAGACCCGCGCCGTTGTCGCTCCGCCCACTGCCCCGCCCAGAGGCCAGCCATGGCTCCGCCCAGAGCACCGCCCCCAGCCCAGTTCCACCCACAGTTGGGGCTACAGTTCACCCGCAGCTCCGCCCGTAGCGGGGAGGAGCCTGTGGCGCGCGGGTGTGACGCCAACGCGTGTCTACGTCATCACGCGCCCAGCTGGGAGGAGGCGCGAGCCGAGAGAGGAGCCTGTCGCCACCAGCGCGGCGGAGTGTGCACATGGCGTTGTGGCGCGGCTCTGCGTGCGCTGGTTTCCTGGCTCTGGCCGTGGGCTGCGTATTCCTGCTGGAGCCGGAGCTGCCGAGCTCGGCGCTGCGCTCTCTCTGGAGCTCGCTGCGGCTGGGGCCCGCGCCGGTGCCCGCGGGACCTCTGTCCCCCGAGGGCCGGCTGGCGGCCGCCTGGGATGCCCTCATCGTGCAGCCCGCCCGGCGCTGGCGCCGCGTGGCTGTGGGGTGAGTGCCTGCGGGGCCTGCGGCTCTGGGCCTCCCCGGGAAGTGCGCGCGCTCCGGGGTCTGCCCGGGACGCCCTGGTGTCCGCGTTGCCCTCTTGGCGAAAGTGTCGGACGTGTGAGACGAGCCTTTCGTCATCGCTGCAGGGACACTCAGCACAATTTTCCCTCTCGGCTGGCCCTGCTCTTCTCTTTTCCGTGTGGAACCATCCCTGATAGCCTCTTAGGAATCTAACTTAGCCTGTCACCTGTATTTTTTGAGGTTACTTCATTGTCCTGACTTCCAGCCCTTCTCCTCGGCCAACTGTTCTCTGGCGGTCACAGATTCCTATTCTAGCACTCTTCCTAGTCTGAACTTGAAGCTGAATGTCTTCTGTCTCTAGCTATTGACTTTATTTCTTTACGTCATCTCGTCTGAAGACCACTGTACTAAAACTGCTCGTTTTCAAATTCAGCATTTTTTGTTGAGGTTTCATTATCTGCTCTCAGCCGTTCACGTTTAGCACGCCCTCCTTGAGGCTACTTCCCCATACTGAGTGACCTGCTACATTTTTAAGGGTCTCCCAAATCACAGTACCTCCTTTCTTTGTAAAAACTCACCGAAATGTAATTATTATTTTTTTTTTACACTAACCTTAGCCCCTCTCCCAATTCGGCTTTCTTGTCATGTCAAGGGTGCCATACAACAGCAAGTTTATTATTATTATTTTTTAACGTTTTTCTTTAGGTTGGATTTGTTGAGTTTTTGTTTCTTTTTGAACAAGGGCCTCCTTGGCTGGTCTGGAACTTAAGTAGATCAGGAGTGAGCCTCAAACTTAGATCTGCCTGCTCCTCCAGCCTCCTGTGCTGGTGTTACATGCACAAGAGACCTGTACAAAAAACAAGCCTGTCAGGTACCCTCCTATTTTGTGCAAATGTTGTGGCTAAGTGTAGTAAAATAAAGCACAGTTGACCTGAATCAATGAAATAATCATGTTATTTACCCAATATTATGTTAGCTTTTGAAAGTACTCACATGTTAACTAGTTAGTTTTGTATCCAAACACTTAACTGTTTTTTTACTGTGTATTTCTTACCTCTTTCCAAGTCTCTTCACCCACCCCTTTATCTGATTCTTTTTTTCTTCTACATGTATGAACGGTTTGTCAGCTTGTTTGTCCATGCAGTGCCTTCTAAGAGCCCCTGATCCCCTGGGACTGGAGTTATGAACAATTGTGAGCTGCCACATGGGTGCTGGGTCTCGAACCTGGGTCTTCTGCAAGAGGACCCTGCTCTTAACCATTGAACCATCTCTCTAGCTTTCTTTATCAGAGTCTTATTTTAAAATTTTAAAATTTTTTAAATGTATATGTGTGGGAGTAGGTGTGAGTTCAGGTCCCCCTGGAGACCAGAAAAGAGTATTGGATCCCCTGGAGCCGAGTTACACATGGTTGTGAGTTGCCCAAACTGGTGCTAGGAATTGAACTCTGTCCTCTGGAAGAATAGCCTGTGTTCTTAACTGCTGAGCCTTCTCCAGCCCTCCTCATCTGATTTTGTTTCCTCTTTTCTTTCTTTCTTTCTTTCTTTTTTTTTTTTTAGGTTTTATTTTATTAATTTTTTAAATTTATTTTTCTTCAAGACAGGGTTTTTCTTTTAGCCCAGACTGTCCTGGAACTCACTCTGTATCCCAGGCTGGCCACAAACTCAGAGATCCCCCTGCTTCTGCCTCCTGAGTGCTGGCATTAAAGGCATGCATCATCATGCCTGAACTTATCAGATTATTTTTTATTTGTTTTTCAGGATTTCTCTGTGTATCCCTGGCTGTCCTGGAACTCACTCTGTAGACCAGGCTGGCCTCGAACTCCCAGAGATCTCGCTACCTACCTCTGCCTCCCAAGTGCTGGGATTAAAGGTGTGTGCCACCAGACTCTGCTCTCTCTTCAGATTCTTGATGGTCTTTCTTTGAGCTGTGTGCTGGGTTCTGAGTGTGTACATCTGCTGCATTTGTTGGAAGCAGATTCATTAGTGTACTGCTTGGGCTGCTAGAACAGAATAATTCAGACTAGTTGCTTAAAGCAACAGAAACTTTTTTGTGGCTCTGAAGTCTGATAGTCCCAAATCAAGGTTCTGGAGTGGTTTCTAGAGAAGTTGATTTCTAGGGATGCTAGTTACCTTGCAGCTGGCCATGTTCTCACATGACTTATGGCATAGTCCAGAGTGACGTCTCTTCCTCTTCTAGGAAACCATTCCTGTTGGATTAGAGGCCACCTCTGGCAC
Source organism: Peromyscus leucopus (assembly GCF_004664715.2). NCBI lineage: Eukaryota > Metazoa > Chordata > Mammalia > Rodentia > Cricetidae > Peromyscus > Peromyscus leucopus. Next base: position 13,713,689 of record NC_051069.1, on the reverse strand, counting down.
CCATTTAACCTAATTGCTTCCCATAAGGCCCTAAGTCCAAATACAGTTCCACTGGGAATTGGGGTTTGTCTCAGTTACTTCTCTGTTGCCGTAACAGAACACCACAATGAAAGCAACTTACCTAGGAGTTTATTGGAGCCTTATAGTCAGAGGATGAGTCCGTAACCATCATGACAGGGAACATGGCAGCAGGCAGGCATGATGCTGGAGTAGTAGCTAAGAGTTTATATCCTTATTCAAAAGTAGAAGGCAGAGAGAGAACTGACCCCCCACCCCCAGTGACACACCTCTTCCAGCAAGGCCACATCTCCTCATGCTTCCCAAGCAGTTTGACCAGCTGGGGACCAAGTGTTCAAATACATGAGCCAGTGGGGTCCATTCTCATTCAAACCACCATAAGGTTCCCACATAGGACTTTGAGGTGAGGTGGGGGGGTACTATTGTCCATAACAGTTATGAAAGGTGCTGTGTTCCGCTACTAATAAGAATAAGGCAGTCCAGCTAGTCCAAAGAATTGCTAGTTCCTCCCAGGATGGTATAGTAGAAAAAGTTCCAAGATGATGTTCCATTTTCTATTGTTATGTAGTAATGAATCATGTCAAAACTTAGTAACTTGAAACAGCCACATTTCATAATCTTTTGTTATTCTAAGGTATGATGGGGTTCAACTGAGCAGTTCTACCATTTGGGGTCTTCTACAGCTACCGTAGGATGATGGTTGGGACTAGAGGTATTGTTAAGATTGATCAAGGCTGGACACCACAGGAGGTGGCTTCTAGCTGTTCAGATTCTCACAGCAGGGAGGCTAGGCTAGGAGAATGTCTGAAGAGGATCTGGCAGATGGCTTAATGTCTCATGATTTAACTGTGGGATCAGATTTCCCAAAATCTAGTCTACCTGGTATTAAGGGAAGGCGGCATGGCTCACTCCTTGGTGGGAAGAATATCAAAATTACATAGTAACAAAACTGTGTGCATGGGACATCTTGTTGAGACCATCATAGAAAATATATTCCATAGTACCTTGTATGATAGATCTAGAGGGACAAAAAGATTTCTTCAGGTCAAGACAAGGGAACAGATACATCTAAACAAGAACTGAGTGTGGGAAAGTTAATAGTTTGGCAAAAGTCCATGGTAAAGAAATGAGGCAGCATCAGTTGTGGTGCTGGATGCCTGTAATTCCAGCCCTGGGAGCTGAGGCGGAACGATGGTGTGTTTGGGGCGGTCCTGGACTACAGTAGCAAGACTTGAGAATGCAGAGAAGGAAATCTCGGAAGGTCTTTTAATTCAGAGTTAGTAATGGAGAAGAGCAGTAAAGGTTTATAAACAGGCAAATGCCGCTAAAGTTCCTCGTTGAAAATATATGATGGGAATGGAAAAAATAGATTTTTGAGCAACTGTTTTAACCTGTTCTAACTGCTCAGCACCTTTTTGTAGCCAGCACAAACCCACTAACATTATTTCTTACCCAGAGATGTTTAAGTGTAAAGGTAGGGCATGGGGTGGGAGGAGCAAATATACTAAAATTTCATTTTGGGCTGGGGGTGGGTTGTAGTTTGACACATTGATTCATTTCTCACTCAAAACACACAGTTTAGTGTGATCCATAAGGCAAGTTGTCTGGAGACCCTGACACTGGTAAAGAGGCCATTGTAGGGCTCTGGTGAAGAGAGGGAAGAACCCAAACTGTTGCTTGGCACTGATATGGGAGGGTGAGATTGGAGATGCTGGGTAGCAGGGTAGATAGGCAGTTAAAGAAAGAAGGCCCTTCATACCAGGTACAGCACTTTATGAAGCAGGTGGTTCTAAGTGTTAGATCGTCACAATGATAAGCCGTCTTAGAAATACTGGTTCCCCACAGTCACACACACACACAGCCATCGGGTGTTGGAAGTGCAGTGTAAGGCTTGTCTTTTCCACTTCTGCTTTCATATTCAGGCCCAAGTGTTACCGTAGTAAGAGACAGAAAGGAGCCCCTGGTGAAGAAAGTTAAGCTAGACTTCAGGAGAAGAGAATGTATCTTCTTGTGGGATTTCAGATGCAGCGGCTTCTGAGAATGAGGCTGGGGTTAGGAGTTTGTTGAGGCCTGGGGCTGCTTGCTTTTGAGATGTCAGTGCCTAAGTGGAGCCCACCTTGACTTTCTAGAAATGTGACTCCCCTGCTCTGAACTGGACCTCACATTCACCCAAGTCTTCCTTTGCCCTGAGCTTTGCTCCCTCTAAACTCTCCACTCACGTTGTGTCCTAAGACAAGGTTTGACCTTTGCCTGCCTGTGCCCCCTGTAAGGAACTCACTATCAGGATTCTAGCTTTAAATTAAGCTGGCTCCCGTCTGTGGCTTTTGGAATGTTAGTTAATCTCTACTGTAGCCTTTCTGGGCTGGAGCCCAAATGACTAATAACTGATCTCATAGCCCTTTCTGACTTGGTGTTCCTTATCTGAAGATGCCTGTCCTGACGTTGGTGCCTCAGAAAGAGGCACCATCCAGGGCATAGCTCCCTGAGCCCTTGATTCTCTTCAGCTAGATATCCTGTGATTGTGATTAGTTCTTTTAATATCCGAGGCAGAGAATGTTAAAGCTAAAAGGAACTTGAAACATTTTACAGAGGAGTCAATGGTGGGAAGTGATAAGAAATACTGTCCTTACCTTTGAGGTGCTTCAGCTTAGGGCGAAGAACTCTGCTCCCACCCCTGACTCCGCTCAGAGACCAGGAAGCTAGGCTTGGACTTCCTTCTCTGGCCCTCTTCAGATAGACACTTGGTGTCTTTGTCTTGTTTGCTCCCTGTTTTTGTTTTCTCCATATCACACAACTCTTTATACGTTTTGAAATCTGCCCTCCTGTCAAGTGAGCATAATTTGTTAGTTCCTTTGCCTTAATTTCCTCTGCAGAGTGAAGCTCAGGCAATGTGCATGTTGATGTTGAAGCATGCTATTAGTTCAGAGGAGAGATGAACAGGCGAAAGGATGTGGCAAGTACACAGAGAGTAATTAGTTTGGCATCTGCCCAGAAGTAGATGATCAGTAACATTTTTCTGTTATTTTTAGGGATTTTTTTTATTTGTTTTTGATGAGGGTTTTACACTGTAGACTTATCTAGGCTGTCCTGGAACTCATAGCAATCCTGTCTCAGCTTCCTAAATCCTGGAATTACAGGCATAAGCCAGCATACCTGGTGGTTTTTATTCTGAAACAAGGTCATACTAAGTTGGTGAGGCTTTATAATTTTGTACAACCAACCAGGTGATGCTGCACTGGTTTGTCACCAGCCCTTTGAAGTGCATGGACCACTTCTGTGAACACCTGCCAGGTACTGAGCTGCTCTAAGGCCACAGGCATGCCCAAGTCTTCCAAGCCATACTTAGTTCTGAGATGCAGCTTTAGCTCAGAGTATTTGATGGTTAGTGCATTCTGCCCAATGTCCTCTCTTGTCTTTGGAGGAAAGTGTCTGACAGCTGCCTTTTGACAGTAATTTTTTTTGCACCTTAAAACATACATTAATTTATTAAATCTTTACTGTAAGTTAACTTGTATTGTTGCCATTTTATAGGCAAGGAAACTGAGATTCAGAAATTAAAGTGACTTGCATCCAGATAGTATAGCTCTACCAGCATCTTTTCATAAAATGCATTTTTGTTACCATGATGTTGTTCTGAGTGCTGAGTACCTGTCTTCTCGGTTTGTAGCTGGCAGTAAAAGTTTGCCCGACTCTTAAGAAGAGTTCCAGCATGTATGTCCAGATAAAGTCATTCTTCAGATAGTGATGTTTGCTTCACTGCCCTGGAGTCAGACCTGTGCCAGCTGTTTGCCCTATGAATGCCGTTCTCCAAAGCTGGTCTCTCTAGTAACTAAATGCAGAGTTGCTGCCCCATGCCTCAGCTTCCTTCATCTTCTCCATCCTTCCAGAGTCAATGCTTGTGTGGACGTGGTGATCTCTGGCGTGAAGCTTTTGCAGGCCCTTGGTCTCAGTCCTGGGAGCGAAAGAGATCATGCTGTTCTGCACTCAAGAAGTGATCTGGAGGAAGCCTTTGTCTACTTCATGGGGAAGGGAGCCGCTGCTGAGCGCTTCTTCAGTGATAAGGAAACCTTCTCTGACATCGCCCAGACTGCATCCAAGTTCCCAGGAGCCCAGGTCTGCCCCACTCACTGGTGCTACAAGCTGTGTTAAGGGTGGGGGGAGCATTTTTACAGCTCTTAGAAGCAGCTTTCTCTTTCATTGTACACCAAGATGGTGGTCCAATGCTGTGGTGGTGTTCTTTTTGTAAAATTTTGTGTTGGGTATGTCATTAATGCCGCTATTTATTTTTTAAATAAATTTATTATTTATTTTATATCCCAGCCCCGTTTCCATCCCTCCCCCCTCAGGTTATAATTTTGTAGATATAGTTTGCAGTAATCTCAATATGGCTGAGTTCTTGCTAAGAAGGAGAAAAAAGAGCTAAACCCACAGAGATCTCTATCTAAATCCCTGTGGGGAGGGGAGCTGGGCATGTCTTCACCTTTGTTTTGTTTGTCTAGATCAGGGCGTTCCAAGAGTAGCTACTGACATTTTAGAGTAGCTAATGCTCTGGGAGAAGGGCTGTCCTATGTGTTCTAGAATTGTTAGTAGCCTCCCACATCAGCCCGCTGAGTGCAAATCCCTATTCCCCACTTGTGATGGCCAAAATATCTCAGACATGCTCCTGTGTTTGCTGTGGGGAAGAGGAGGGTGGCAAAATCATGCTGTTAAAAATCTGCTGGCCTACATTGGTAGTTCTCAGGCTGGAGCATGTGTCAGAATCTCTGTGGGGAGGTAGAAAGCAGGTGGGGCTGTTAAAAGAAATTGCCACTGCTGTTCTGAGTTCCTGTTCAGTCTGCAGAAACCTAGAGTTTACTTTTTTAGTAAGCTTCTTGGTTGACACTATTGGGTTGAGGACCTTTTTGAGAGCCACTTGTTTATAGAGTAAAACATACTAGAGACAAAGAAACTTGAGTGTTCTCCCAGCTCACCTGTAATTATAAACAAAACTCTGGACCCTGCATGGTAGAAGCACAGCATGTGGTAGAAGAGTCAGTACTAGATTGAAGACACAACCTTGGCTCTTCCTGTCTCACCGGCATGCCTGCCCTCAACGCATTCTGGGGATGAGTTTCGGTTCTGATTTCTCTTCTCCCAGCACTCCTAGGCCCCAGGTAATTCCTCCTCCTTATGTAGGTCCTTCCTTTTATGTAAAAGAAAGGTCTTACATAAGTATGAGTCTGAATTCTAGCTAAGGAAGTTGTTAATACATTTTTAATTGGTGCCAATCCCAGGCAAACCTTGGTGACCGGTTTGATTTTGATGCCTTTGAGATTTAAATTTCTTTTGTCTTTTAAAGTGTCTATCTCAAACATTAGAGCCAGGTATTAGCCAGCCAAGTTTCTAAAGGAGACAAGGAGTTGTCATGTCCATCTTGACAGCCAAGCTCAGTAGCAGAAGTCCTCTCTCAGAAGAGGATCTTAGTGGTGGTGTGCTAAGTCTCCATTCACTAGTCCTTATGATGCTGGTATTTAAATCAGTTGACTTAATGTCCTCTTCTGCTTTGATTGGGGGAGGCGGGGTGAGCAGGAATCCTACAGGAACTTAATTTTGCTTTTCGATGGTCCAAACTATTCCTAAACATTATAAAATTGTCTTGCTTACTTTCTACTAATACCTCAAATTGGTACCTTTTCAAATTACCATCAGCTGTAAGGTTGGTGACCTAATAATTAACAGATAAGCCATCCTATGGAAACTCTGGGTCTGTTTTGTAGACATCTTAACATTTTCCAAGCATTAAGTGAATTCTTCTATCCATTGTAGTTAAGTAAAACATTAAATCTGACATGTAGACCAAATTTGAGCTACATATCACAGATAGTTCTACATTTTATGTGGAAAGCTATCCCTGCCAGGCAGTGGTGGCGGCCTGGTCTACAGAGCGAGATCCAGGACAGGCACCAAAACTACACAGAGAAACCTGTCTCGAAAAACAAAAAAACAAAAAAAGAAAGAAAAGAAAAGAAAGCTATCCTGTCCTGCCCAAACATGGATTGATTGACCTAAAGTGTGGGGTGAGAGTGGCGGCCAGCATCTAGAGTCATTGTTTAATCTCTGCCTCTGCATGGGTTAAGGACAAAGAAGGTGGAGTGTTGCTCAGGAAGCACTTCTCAAGTTCTTAGCCTTCAGAATAGAGCAGCAACTGTACTGGCTGTCATTTGGGTTTCCAAGGCACCCAGATCCATGCTTAGCAACATGGAGTACCAGCTGGAATTGTCTGCTTTCTAGGTGAAAGCTGCAGTGTGGAGGGAACAGGAGTTGTCCTATGTGAGGGACTTTACCAGTGAGGGTTTACTACCAGAGTGGTCATTGTAGTTCCCAACACATCAGTGTGCTGCTTCCACCCTCTCTCCCAACTTAGCAGCGGACACTTACTTAGCCCCTATCCTGAGAAGGTGATCCCTGCCCTGAAGGAGCTTGTTGTGTTCCAGATGTCTATCACCTAAGAGTTGGAGCTATATTAGGGGCTATTCAAGTTAGGTGGTAAGAGATCCCTAACCCTGTCTAGGGATGACTATTTGGGAGGCTGAGATGTCAGCGAGGAAAGGGGAGCAGAGACAATGGCAGGGTGTCCTAGCCAAAGGCCAGGGACCCAGAGGAAGGCTGACTTGGAGAGAGCTACCTTTCACCCTTACAAGATAGGGGTAGAAGAGAGATCATGAACTGAAATCAAGAAAGGCTCTGTACACCCCACTTAAGCCCTCATGAACAGTGTCAATGTCAACATTCCTCAGTGATGCTGTTCCTAGTCACACCTGTGTCCATTTCCCACAGTATCACTTTTGTCCTTTATTACACTTCCCTCTTTGCTGGCATCTCCTCCTTCAGATCTTTCCTTGTAGCAAATCTCCCGTGGGTTTGACACTGGGAAACAGGCAGCACAGCTACTATATTCTTTGCTGTCTGTTCCTAAAGCGAGTAACAGATGTATAGAATACAGAGAGATGGTGGGATTAATTATTCATAATGCACATCTGTCCTTGATGGGGTAATTTGTAAACTGAAAAGTCTAGGATCAAAGTTTGTATTTATGCAGTTACACTTACAGAAGCTGAAATTTAAGCTGTGTTGTTGGAGAAACTAGTGTTATTTAATTAAATGGTCCTAACTGGAATTTATGCATGCATAATGGTACCAAGCAAAACAAAGCTTACCTGTATTATGGACATTGAATTAGGTAAAATACAAGATATTTTTTAAGTTACATTTTAAACTAAGCATGTTGGTTCATGCCTGTAATCTCAGCACTTTGATGGACTGATATAGGAGGATTGCTATGAGCTCAAAGCTACCCTAAGCTACATAGCAAAACACTGTGTCACCCACTTCTCCACCCCAAAACACCTCACAAAAAAAAGTTACATTTTAGAGCCCAGTGTGATGATGCATACTCCTAATCCCAGCACTCAAGAGGCAGAGGAAAAAACAAATTAAATGACAAAAAAAAAAAAAAAAAAAAAAAAGCCCCGCTACATTTTAGGACTGAGGATGCAGCTGAAAGCATTTGCCTAGCATTCACAGGCCCTAGGCTTCAACACTGAGAAAGGAATATGTTCGTGTATTGAACAATATTTAGGAGAATGACATAGTCATATGCTCCTTTAAGGAGCCATAGCATGTGGGAAAGGTACAGTCATACTTCTGTGTTTTCTTTTGTCTGTTTTAGCTGCCTAGAAGCTCAGGGCCAAATTTGATCTAGTTCAAACAACTGTAACACAAATACTAATAGGTCTTTTTAATAAAAACCCCAGAGCCAGATATTGGGGTAAATGCTAAAAGATCAGAGAGACAAAGGAACAAGCCACTGTCATGTCTCACCTCGAGGACTCCCCAGCCTAAAAAGGCTCTCTAGCTGAAAGGGCCTCGGCAGAAAGGTGCTTCCTCAGCCGAAAGCACCTCCAGCCGAAAGCCTTTAGTTCCTGTCTCCTCACCCCTTAATATACCTTTCTCCACCTAGCTACATCACTTCCTTCTTAGTGCTGGGATTAAAGACGTGTGCTTCCCAAGCAAAGGCATGAGATCTCAAGGGCTGGGATTAAAGGTGTGTGCCACCACTGCCTGGCTTTGTATCTCTCTTAGAGTCAATTTCATGTAATCTAGGGTGGCTTTGAACTCACAGAGATCCAGACGGATCTCTGCCTCTCAAGAGTGCTAGAATTAAAGGTGTGTTCCACCACTGCTTGGCATCTATGTTTAATCCAGTGGCTTGTTCTGTTCTCTGATCTTCAGGCAAATTTTATTAGGTTACACAATATATCACCACATTTCCCCTTTTTTGTCTAAAATAATAAAAGAAGGTTATAACTAATATAAGAAAAATTATATACAATAAGAAAATAAGTATATACAATATATACAGTCAAGAATTACATTAACAATGTCTAGTTCATGAACATTTGACAAATTCAGAGAAAATACTCCATTTTCTATCCTAACTTGTATTCCCAACCAAAAACTAGCTTCTGATATATTTCAAACTTATACACTTTACACATCTTCAGTGAGTTTCTTTTCTGAATTTGTTAACAAAGAAAACTATAACTATCTAATCTTCAACTCCTCCAGAGACCCAAGAAGAAAATAATATTTACTGAGTAAGCAGGAAGTGCAAAAAAGCGACTTCCAAAAAATATGAGAAATGACAGAAACAGCTGGCTGCCTGAACAGTCACCCAAGGTTCCTCTGCAACGTTGAGGCATCCATTTTCAGCTGATAGGCTTAGCATATCTGACAGACTTATCTGTGAAGCAGGATTTTCTGAAGGGCCTTCCTACTTTGTCTTGGCAAGGTTCGGCAGTCTTTGTTTTGTGTCCTGCTTGTCCATTTCAGACAGCATACCATCAGCAGTTGAAGCAAGGGCACTTTCTTGCCCAGTGGCTAATTTTTGCCACAAAGAAAGTAAACTCCATATGAAGTTTTCTTCAATGCCCATCATCTTCTCTGAAGTAGGTTGGTGCTGCCAAGAACAGACAGGTCTCATAGTCAAAGGGGGGGGGGAGGGAGGGAGGAAGGAAGGAAAAATCTGTTACTAAAATATCTTAAATGCTATATTCTGTAGATCTCTGAAGTGTTTGAAGATGACCTGTCTATCTAAAATATATATCTGTTTGACCTTGGAAACATACCTAATATGACTACAAGTTTTTGTAATGACTAACTACTAACTTGCATTTCTTTATGTATTAATTAGTTGGTAATAATAGCTTTCAAGCACTAGCAATTTGCATTACATTGTTAAATGAACTGTATAGGTACAAACCTTGAACAAGAATAGAAATATATGTACAGTATATTTTAACAAAATTAATCTCAAATATGTATCAGTATACAAAATTTGAATACTGATACAAAAGCCCAATCTAATGTAGTAAGTAGATTCAATAATCTACCTTTTTATCATATCTATATCCTTTTGTTGTTTGAATCTTAGATGGTCTTTTTTTTTTTTTTTTTTTTTTTTTGGTTTTTCGAGACAGGTTTTCTCTGTGTAGTTTTGGTGCCTGGATCTCACTCTGTAGACCATGCTGGCCTCGAACTCACAGAGATCCGCCTGGTTCTGCCTCCTGAGTGCTAGGATTAAAGGCGTGCACCACCACCACCACCACCACCACCACCACCACCACCACCACCACCACCACTGCCTGGCTTTAGATAATCTTTTAGTAAAAAACCCAGAGTCAGTTTCAGGGTGAAAGCTGAAAGATCAGAGAAGCAGAACAGCCAGCCACTAGTTCTTACCTCCACAAAATCCTCAACCTAAAGAGAGTGAGTTTCTGTTTCCTCACACCTTATATACCTTTCTCTGCCTTGCCATATTACTTCCTGGGATTAAAGGTGTATGTGCTTCCCAAGCAAAGGCATGAGATCTCAAGTGCTGGGGTTAAAGGTGTGTGCCACCACTGCCTGACCTTAATGTCTAATCTAGTGGCTGGCTTTGTCCTCTAATCCTCAGGCAAGTTTATTAGGGTATTCAGTATATCACCACATCCTCCCCTTTTTCTTTTTAGAGTAGATTCAATAATCTACTTTTTAATCTTATAATATCTATATCCTCTTTTTTTTCTTTTTCTTTTTTTCAAACAAGAGCCCTAAATCTAATCTCCTTTGTTTAGCTTTTTTTCCTGACTATTATCAATTAACAACTTATAACCAAACAATATATATATATATCCTAAACAATGACAATTATCCATATCCCATTGAAAAACTAAAAAACACCCACCCCACCTCTTGGGAATGTGGGTGTCATGTTCTTAAAATTACTTCCTGCTGTCTAGGGGTGAAGGCATCTTTAGGGGATCCCGAAAAGAAAAATTTTGGGTTAATTGTCAAGTCCTGGGAGAGGTAGCTGTATCATTTGTTGTCTAGTCTCTGCATAATGGGAAAGTGCAGTTCTTATCTCAAGTCCTGGCTAGATAGTCTGAAGCTGGATCATCTCAGCTAGCCACCTTGAAATTGTCCTGAGCAGTTTGTAGTCCAAAGCCGATCTTTGGGTGGTATTTGTCAGCTTGCTGACATTATCATTGTCCTGATGGAATTGTCGTCGTTGTGGGGGTCTTATCATCTTTTGGAGACTTCAAAGATTACAATTAGGCATTGTCATGGTTCACTGCAGAAAATCTTTTTTTTTAGGACAAGTTTTCTGGATGATTTGTCCTTTTTCAAATGTCTAATTTGTCCAGTGGTCTTCAGATTCCTTAGCTGGATGCCTTCATTCTCCTAGAAGACAAAAACAAAACCCTTCCCTAATCCTAACTTTGGGGAGTTTCCCTTTTCTAATCTTTATCAATTTGGATTTGTGGTTTTTTCTTAAATTTTTGTTTTATTTTATGAAGCTGTTCTATCATTCCAGAGCAATATGGTTTCTTACGATAGGTATTAGGTTCTTCAATTGCTCTGGGAAGGAGTTTCTTCCCTGGTGACAGGAAAGGACTGAACCGAATTTGACCTGTGGGCCGGGAGAGCCCTTCAGGGAGTTTCCCTACAGCAAAGGCAAGGAATTACCTTGACTGTCTCTTGTTGATCTACATTTGTTAGTCCAATATCTGCCTTTGTCACACCTTCTGCATAATCCAGAAGGGAGGAGCATCCTGTTGGGATTATTCCTTGAAAAGACATTGTTTCTAGGAACACCCTGTTTACAGTCCCTTCTTTTTTTTTTTTTTTTTTTTTGGTTTTTGAGACAGGGTTTCTTTGTGTAGCTTTACGCCTTTCCTGGAACTCACTTGGTAGTCCAGGCTGGCCTCAAACTTACAGAGATCCGTCTGGCTCCTCCTCCCAAGTGCTGGGATTAAAGGCATGCACCACCACCACCACCACCACCACCACCACCACCACCACCACCACCACCACCACCACCACCACCGCCCGGCCTACAGTCCCTTCTTAGGTGACCTTGTTTACACAATTAAAACATTTGACATTGCTATTTTTCTTCAAACCTGTGGAAATTACCTCTCCTATCCAAGCATCATCATGATCATGAGATTCAGTATTTATTGTATTTTGGATCCATTCCTCCAAGGGTACTGATCTTGCCTTTAATGGCCTAATTGCCCATTTGCATTGTGCATTAGCATTTTCAAAAGCCAGAGATTCAGTTATTTCTCTTGCTTCTGAATTTGGTATCATTCTATTTACAGCTGAAATCAGTCTTTGTAAGAAATCAGTGAAGGTTTCTTTTGGGCCCTGTATAACTTTTGTAAATGACTCAATTTTCTTTCCTACTTCTTCAGTTCTGCCATGTCATTCAAGTCTGTCATGTGGCATAAAGCTAGGGTGTGGTCATCATATAAAGATTGTCTTTATATATCAGCATACTAATTTTCATATTTATTCTCTCCACCTTTCCTTATTATTTTTTGTCTGTTTGTTTGTTTTGCTTTGAAACAGTGTCTGTCTATGTAGCTCTAGCTATCCTGGAACTTGCTTTATAGACCAGGCTGTCCTTAAACTCACAGAGATAAGCCAGCTTCTGCCTCCAGAGTGCTCCACAGGCATGGCCATGCCTGGCTTTGTTTCTGTTTTATTAACCTCATTTGTGCCCTTTGTTGTCAAGGCACCTCCAAGCTTGGTGCAGCTAGCCTAGTGGTAAACACCTGTGGTCCTAGCCCATAGGAAGTAGAGACAGAAGGATCAGAAGTTCAGGGCCAGCCTCAGCTACATAGTGACCTTAGGCTAGTCTGGTCTATGTAAAACTCTGTCTCAGAAAGCCAGGAAAAAAAAGAAAAATCAAAATATGTTGGTGGGAGCTGGGAAGATAGCTCAGTGGTTAAGAGCACTGACTCCTCTTCCAGAGGACCAGGTACAATTCCCAGGACCACATGGAGGCTCACAGTTCCAGGGCATCCAGTGTCCTCTTCTGGCCCCCTCAAGTACTGCAAACATGGTAAACAGACATAGACACAGGGAAGACATCCATAAACGTAAAATAAAAACAAATATAAAATGTTTTTTAAATGACTAAGCTTGGGTTACTTGTTTAAATGCTCATAGCTTTGAACTGTCTTACAGCACTACGTAGGAGGAAATGCAGCGTTAATTGGACAGAGGTTTGCCACCAACACAGACTTAAAGGTAGGTCACAATTCCAATTAAAACGTGTCTTTCAGCTAGTGTTTCCTCAGTGTTAAGAGCAAGAGTGGGTCTTGATTCCTCAATTCAGCCTGTGGGTCTACCTGGGCATCTGGTTAGAAAGCAATATTGTGTTAGGGGATGATGTTGGTAACTAATGCTCTTTGGGTATTTACCATGTGTAGATTGATTCTTCAACAGTCCTGTATGGCTGGTTAATACTGCTGTTGATGGGACTGTTCTTCTTGATTTCTACATAAGGAAATGGGAGGCCTAGAGACATTCACACGAATACAGATGGGGACTCCGATTCCTTCTAAGAGCCCATGTTCCGATGAACATGTAGTGGCTAACAGCACATGAACTCTGGAGTCAGGCCGAGGTAGGAGATTAATATGAGTGATAAGAGAAAATGGAGTGGGCTGTATTGGTGAGCCTGGATCCAAGTGCTAAAACATGGGAGCTGTCAGGTGTGGTGATTCCAGAGACAGAGGCAAGTAAGTAGAGGTGTGTCTTCAAGTCTTAAACCTTTTGATGTAAGTAGACTTTCAAATGACCCTTATAGCCAGGTGTGGTGGTACACATCTGTAATCCCAGAAAAATCACAAGTTCTGGGCCAGGTTGGAGTACATAACAAAACTCTGCCTCAAAAAAAATCTCCCGGGGCTGGCAAGATGGCTCAGAGGTTAAGAGCACTGGCTGCTCTTCCAGAGGTCCTGAGTTCAATTCCCAGCAACCACATGGTGGCTCACAACCATCTGTAATGAGATGAGATCTGGTGCCCTCTTCTGGTGTTCTGCACTGTATACATAATAAATAAATCTTTAAAAAAAAAAATCTCCCAAACAAATAAATATTAATTATTTGCATGTGATATGTATAAAGTAAAATCTGAGTAGGTAGTGGGATAGATGTAAGGGGAAAAGCCAACATGGAAGCAGTTGCTGTTGTACTGTTTTGGATTAGAGCTTCCAATTGTATCTATCCCAAACTAAAACGGTAAACAGACTTAATGAAGGTGATTTCAGTATAATAGCAATAACCTCCACCTGGCCTCCCCTTCCACTCATTGCAGAAGAAAACTACTTACTCAGATGCTATTTCCTGAGGCCAGGGTTTGTTCTGTCCCTGGAGAAGCTGGCCTAGGGCCAGTCTGATTGGAAGACATTATAATAAACAGACCTGGCCTTGAGAGGAGAAAAGACATGGCACTTGCTCTGTCCTTATACCAGTCTAATAGTTTTATGATTTTCGTAATTAAGTCCCAAGAGGCTAAGTAGAGTATCCAGGGTTACCAAAGCCAGAAAATAGCAGACAGAGCTACATTCAAATGCTACACTGTAGAGTGACTACCTTCCTATACTGCTCTCTCAGGAATTCAGTTTGACATGTCCAAATGCATCCCAGTATGGACCAGGTATTACCTGAGAACTAGCAGAAATTAAGATCTAGGTTTTCCAGAGATAGTGGTAAGAGCTAACTTACCCAGGCACTGTTCAAAGTGCTATACACACACACACACACACACACACACACACACACACACACACATTCACACACATATACACTCACTCATGTTATCCTCACAGTGCCTGTTAGGGAAGTCCTCCTTTTATTCTCCCCCTTGGAGACAGGAAAGTGAGGTGCACAGGAGTCCAAACAGCTCATTGCCTTGCCTAGTGTTCAGTAGACCTATGAGTTGATCCCAGCTAAGTCTAAGACCTGTGCTCTGTTCCTTAGAAGTGGACCTGGGGAGTCTAGAAAAGGCCAGGGCAGTGCAGCAGTGGAAGTGAAGTCAGATGGCAGAAGAGGGGCAGTGCCTTTAAGAGAGACGTGTGCATGCATAGGATCTCTATGAGTTTGGGTATTTATTATATACCTATATATATTATATATTATATACCTTCCTAAATGTTTGTAGAATCCACCGTGTCCTGGGCCTAGGGTTTTCAACATGGGAAGGTTTCAGTATGGGAAATCTGTGATTTCTTAAGATGTGACCTTTAATAACCCATTGGTGGACTATGTTGATTGGTTTCTGAATACTTGAGGGTTTTCTGCATGTCTTTCTCTCACTAATGTGAGTTTTAATCCCATTCTGTTGGCCTTCCTGGTGACAAACCCAGCAGGAAAAATCTTTCTCCATCCTGCTACTTATCGCTACTGTTGGGTAAGCTAGGTTTATTTATTTTTTTTAATCCAGGGCCATTAGTGAGTGGCCATTGGAAGAATGCAAAGGACTATGAAATGTTCTTTTCTGGGCTGTTCTGTCTGTCTCTAAGATCTTTGGAACAAGTAGAGATATCCATGCCCTCTGCCACTTCCTGTCTTGTTCTATTTCCTCTTCAACCAAGCTTTGACCATCATCTACTGTTGACTCTGGTAATGATGCTCAATTCTCAAAGCTGCACTGAGCCAGCCAGAGTCACCACTGCCTGTTCTCCAGCCTATGCTCAGTTAGTATGGTATATGTATCTCTTTCCATCCTGTGCTTATAGCCTATTTGCATATTCATAATTAATGTGTGTTTCTTGTAGATAGTGTATAGTGGGACTTGCTTATCTATCCAGGTCATAATCTCTACCTTTAGGTAGGTATGGTGGTATGAAGGAAATGGCCCCCATAGGCTCATATATGCAAATGCTTAGTCACCAGGAAGTGGAACTGTTTGGGAAGGATTAGGAGGTGTGGCCTTGTTGGAACAATTGTGGTCTTGTTGGAGGAAGTGTCACTGGGAGTCGGCTTTGAAATTTCAAAAGCCCATCAGGTCCAGTCTCTCTGTCTGCTGCCTGCAGATCAGGATATAAAGCTCTCAGCTCTACATGCTCTAGCACTATGCCTGTCTGCTTTCTGCCATGATGATGACGATGAACTAACTCTAAAACTGTAAGCAAGCCACCAGTTAAATACTTTGTAAGAGTTACCTTGGTCTTGGTGTCTCCTCTAAGCAGTGGAACAGTGACTAAGACAGTGAGGTATTAAATCATCTGCATTTAATGTTGTTATCGGCATGGTGGGTTAGATTTAAATCTGACACCTTAACCATTTGTTTCTGTTTGTCCTACCTTTTAATCATTTCTTTTACTTTTTTTCTGTATTCTGTTCCATTTAATTTTATCTTCTTTGACTTGGTTATGATTTTTGGTTTATGATTTTTGGTTTTGATATTTCAGCGGTTGCTTTAAGGTCTATATTGAACAACCTTTTTTTTTTTAAATGTGTATAGGTGCTTTGCTTGCATGTATGTCTGTACGTCACATATGTGTAGTGCCTATGGAAGCCTTACATTGAAAATCTTTATCACATTATATGAACCTTTCCCAGGGAAACAAACAAGTATCTTCACCTCAAATAAGGCTCCAACAGCAGACCAAAGTAAGGCATCCACTCAAATCTAACTTACAGAATCAGTGAGTTTCATTAGTCTTGCTTTTAAGGGTATGGGTGAGGCATTATTTATAGGAACATGGAGCTGATACACCACTGAGGAAACACTCGGGTGAAACACACACACACACACACACACACACACACACACACACACACACACACACCCCTCCTAGTAAACTACCTCTTGGAGACAGAGAGAACAGAACCTTGTGCGATTATAGCCTAATAAGTCTCTCTTCCCCAATAAAGGCGTTAATAGGCTTAATGTTTGTATAGGTGATCACAGCTACTGAAAGTTCAAGAGAACAAAACAGTGTCATCCCTGGAAAACAGCATTTTACAATTTATCACAGCCGTGTGTTGTTAGAAACAATTAGAAAAAAAAAAAACCAATGACAGTTTCCTGGAAAGGAGCTGAAACAAGATCACCTTCAGAAGCCTTTATAGGAGATGGGCCGGAAGTAGAGAGAGGCCACCTTAGGAGAGATAGCTGTCATGCACAGCATGATGAGAGCAGGGGCCTGAAAGAGCCTTCAAATCTCTCCACAATGGGGATCTCTGACTTACAGCTTCTGGGAAGTGGCTCAAGTTCCAGACCCTGTGACTTAGTCCAACCTAGAAGCCAGGCACTAAGACTACAACCTTTCTTATAGTTGCAAGAGCCGGGGCTGGGCTTGCCTCTTCTGCTGAGACTTGAGTGTTCCATCAGTCTCAGAGGCAGCCTGGGAGTTCTCTCTTCTCCAGAGTAACTACATCTTAAACTGCACACCCATGTGCTAACACACATGTCTTATAAGTTTAAAATGCTAAAATGTTCTTTCCCCTCTAATGCTAAGTTTTATAGACTGCCGAAGGATTTTAAATACACTAGATTTTAGTAATTACCTCTTTTTAAAAAATAGGGTTTGTTTTTTTTTTTTTTTACATTTTATTTATTTATATTTTGTTTCTTTATTTGGAGATAGGGTCTCACTGTGTACCCCTGGCTGGTCTGGAACTCATTGTGTAGACCAGGCTTGTCTTGAATTCAAGAGATGCACCTGCCTCTGCCTCTGGAAGGCTGAGATTAAAGTCGTGTACCACCATGCCCAGTTTATACATTCATATATATATATGTATATATATATGTATATATATATATATTCATTTGTGTTTGTGTGTGGATGTGAATGTGCTAAAGCATACATATGGATGCTTATGGAGGTCAGGGGACAAACTATGGAAGTCAGTTCTCTCCTTCCACCATATAGACCCCTGGATCAGACTCAGGTCATCAGGCTGGGTGGCAAGTGCTCTTGTACCCACTGAGCCATCTCAGGACTTATTGTTTCTGCCATACCTGTGTTACATGTGTTGTAAATCTTCCGCTATGTTGTCTGTGTCTTTATCTTTGAAGCAGCTAGGCCTCTAGAGTTAGCATTTCCGTTTCTCTTTGTTCCTGTTCTTGATCTATGTTTCCACCTCCTCTTGTTGCTGTTCCGCCTGGAGGACTTCCTTTTATTAATAACATTTCCTTTGATGCGGGTCTGCTAGTGAATCATAAATTCTTTCAGATTTTGAACATCTGGAAGCCTTTTCATGGTAAAATATATTTCTAGGGCTCAACAGGTTCATTCGTGCTTCATACGGATCACTGTCCTTTACCTAACGTCCAAGTGCTTTGGAACCGTCATTTCCTATGTTGGACCTAGCTTTTGTTGTTGTAGGCATGTGGCTCCTACTATCTCAGAAGTAAAACTCCAGGTTAGAACTGGGGGAAGGAAATAAAGTGGCAGGACCAAGAATGTTCAGAACTGACAAGAGGCTCATGTCAAAGTGGTGGAGAGCAGGCAGGGAGAGGCATTTTACCCCGAAGCCAAAGAGTCTGTGTACAAAGCAGTACACAAAGAGGGAGCTTGCATGCCAATGAAGATGGCTTTGAAGTATGTGAGTAGGGGCATCCATCTGAACCCAAATGAGGGATTTCTCCCCACCCCCACCCCCACCCAAATCCTCCATGTTTTGAGTCTGTTAGCCTGGGGGAGGGGTGTGGCAGAAACTGTGCACTAGACTGTGCAGTTCAGCTGAGCTAGGAAGGGATTCTAGAGGTAACAGCCAGAGGGAGTCCAGGTTGAGGGTGAAGAAAAAGGGTCTGGAAAAGTTGTAGAGCATACCCTCTAAGCTTGAAAGGCTGTGTGGTCATGTAACAGCTAAGGCTAGGGAGTGTGTGATCTCACAGGTGAAGTCACTGGTCATTGCAATCTGGTGAAAAGAAGTAGCCCTCTTTTCCTATACTGTGTAAAAATTCCAAACAAGTATTTACTATCTGGCAGCTTTGAGCAGACATTCCATGTCTATCTGCCTACACAGAATACGAAAGGAGTTTTTAAAAGACTTTTAGGAGCCGGGCAGTGGTGGCCTGTGCCTTTAATCCCAGCACTCGGGAGGCAGAGGCAGGTGAATCTCTTGAATTCGAGGCCAGCCTGGGCTACAGAGCGAGTTCCAGGACAGGCTCCAAAGCCACACAGAAAAACCCTGTCTTGAAAAAACAAACAATTAGGAGCTTCACACAGTAATCTTCACACAGTAATGCACTCTTGCCATAGATAGATAGACAGACAGAAGAAGGAAGGAAGGAAGGAAGGAAGGAAGGAAGGAAGGAAGGAAGGAAGGAAGGAAGGAAGGAAGGAAGGAAGGAAGGACTGACTGACTATTTGGGGGGCTGGAAAGATGGCTCAGCAGTTAAGAGCACTGGCTGTTCTTCCAGAGGTCCCGAGTTCAATTCCCAGCAACCACATGGTGGCTTACAACTATCCGTAATCAGATTTGGTGCCCTCTTCTGGCCTGCAGGCAGACGTGCAGACAGAACACTGTATACATAATAAATAAATAAATTAAAAAAAAAAAAAAGACTATTAGGAACTTTACACAGTAATCCACTCTTGCCATAAATAGATAGACAATTAGGAGCTTTGCACAGTAATGCACTCTTGCCATAAATAGATAGACAGACAGACAGACAATTAGGAGCTTTGCACAGTAATGCACTCTTGCCATTCCAATCACCTAGGAAGCTAAGGCAAGCAAAGGGTGAGTTTGAGGCCAGACTGGGCTACATAGCTAACCTATAACATCTCAGGAAAAGAGAAACAACACCTCACCCCTGAGAATATAGGGTTTGTGTATAAACTGTGTTAAAACAGAAATTTACTTTCTTAATTTTGGAGGCTCAAAGGTCCAAAATGAAGGTCTCATGGAGGTGTTAAGGGCCCTTTTGCTGACTTGTGGATGGCCAGCTGTGTTCCAGTTTAACCTTGGGTGGGGGGCGTACAGATCTTTTTCTCCTAGTTCTGTCTGACTAAGACATTATTTAATCTTCATTCTCATTTAGGTCTGTCTCCAACATCATCACATTGGTGTTAGGCCTTCAGTGTCTGAACTTGAGGAAGACACATTCATTCTGTAACCGAGTGTGAGCCACAGAAGTTGTATAGATACTGAATAACTAGGACTTTGTCAATCTCCAGTTTCTAGGTACATTATAGCCATACTCTTAGAGTCTTAAGCCCTGGCAATGAAGAATCCCTGTGCTACAAACCTCTAAAACAGGAGCTTTTTAAATTAAATTGGATTCTGACTGCTGAATGAATAGAATTGGCTCACATACACCTTGCTGGTTATTGTTTAGATTCTGCAGAACAGGAACTGATCTCCTGGAGACTGACTTGATTTGATGTTGCTCATTATCTCTAGGTTCTTCTTTGTGGTCCAATTGGTCCAAAGCTGCATGAACTTCTTGATGACAATGTGTTTGTCCCGCCAGAGTCCCTGCAGGAAGTGGATGAGTTCCACCTCATTTTAGAGTACGCGGCAGGTAAGGAAGGCAGGGGTGTGGGTGGCAGAGTACGTGAGTGCTGATGGAAGGATGGAAGAGGACTGTGTAGTGCAGGGTGTGACTGTGCCGGAAGTCCCTGTCAATTAGCAGGCTCCTGTACCAGAGATTTCCAGCCCGTTGTCTAAGGAGCTGACATTAGCCATTGTCTCCATGGAGAACGCTAAAGTATTGAAGTCAGTGCTCCCATCTGCAGGCTGCACTGGTATGAACAGGAAAGAGGCTGCAGGAGAGATCTGTCTGGATTAAAAGTAAGAATGTGCTCAGCACGTGCTTGTAATAAAGTTTTCCTTTATTAACAAGAGCTAAAAAGGGCAGCAAATGGACTCCAGCCCTTCCAGGCTGCTTGAGATTGGTGCCAGGCCTCTGGCAACTTTCATGGGAGCACTTTATTTGTTTTCCTGGAAACGAAATGTAGTGCTATTTCTGTTTCTTCCTGTTACATAATATTCCAGTGTTTATGAATCCAAAGTAACCCACTCCAGTGGATTTTATGTTACAAGAATGAAGGTCTGATTCCTCAACAACTCATCAACACCTGGACACAACTGATTGTGTGTTTCCTGTTAGAGCTTTTCCTGTGCTCAAGAACTCTTGTTTTCTGACTGGGCATCCGCACAGACTAATGGGTGTCCTAGAGCCTTACTTCTCTTCAGTGAGTCACTTCCAAGTCAAACAGGGACTCTCATCAAGAGTAATTAACTGTCATGTGGGGTACAAAATATATACTTCTTGACAAGTACCCCTTTCTCCAAGTATACAGAAGGGATTGGTTGTTTCCAGTTCTCTCTGGTATATACTAGAAATAGCCAGGGACTTCGGAGGGCAGGTCTAAACTTAGAAGCAGAATGTTTTAGTAGGAAATTGACATTTAGTCATACCCAAGCTTTGCTGAGTTGCTGAGTTCAGTTCCCAAATGGGACATAGATGTGACTTTTTATCACTAAACATGGTGGCAAGGATGAACCTGGGAGTGGGTTTAAAGCCTTGTGAGCCGCTTCAGGACCACTCCTGGAGGTTCTGGATAGCTGAGCTGTGGCCCTGCTCCTGCCATTTCTGTAGGCACCAGCCAGCCGGGACACTTTGCAGTTCATGTCTCATGGTGACTTGGGAGTAGAGAGTGTGTCAGGGCGCTGTCTCCTGGTTAGGGAGCCCACTCCGCTATCTCGAAAGGAGTCACTGTCCTTGGCTTGAGAAGCCTCCCATTTTTGTTCTTTCCCGTGCCTAGGGTTTTCTTCTTGGTTAGAACAGTGGCCTTCTGTTAGCCTCATGCGAAGCTCCACCACCATAGGTAGAGGCTGATGGCAGCAGCCTTTGGCAACCTGAACAGAAGCAGTCCCTGGCTTTTCTGTAGTCTAGATTGGTAAATTCCAAGAGCATCTGTCAACTTTATTTTTTCTTCTTCTCTCTCCTACCAGAGCACCCGAGAAAAGCTCACTTTCAGGTTTGGTCTGGGAATCAAGTGAGTCACTGCTGAGGTTCCCCTGAGTTGATCAATTGAGAGGAGAGATGAACACAGAGTTTGGGGAGGAAAGGAGCATTAGCTGCTATGACAGGCTAAGCTCCATCAGTCTCAGGCCACTCCATCAGTCCTGCGTCTTATGGAAAACAGTAGCTCTCTACATTCTCTCCTGGCTTGCCTTGAAGAAGCCTGTTTACTTTTGCCTGGTCATTCCCTGAAGAACTCATTTGCTTTTGAAATCTGTGTGGCTCTTTTTTTCCCTTAGGCTAAAAGGGATGGTACTTCTTAGCAGTGTCCTATGGAGAATATATTGTTTTTACCATTGTGCAGTTTTGATTGCAGAAGTACTGGATTTTTTATTTTTATTTTTATTTATTTATTTTGTCCTCATGGTCATTTAGGTCATCTGTCTGCTTTCTGATGCCCTTGTTCTTTGCTAACTCATCTTTGTGGCTGTGTGGCAGATGCGTTGTGAGGCAGGGGGATATGGTGAGGGAAGCGCAGGCCTGCCCTCGGCTCAGTGGCCGTAGGAGATGGATACCTGGACAGGTCAGTGCAGAACTGTGCCAGGTCCTACAACAGGGCCCATTAGTGACCCTGCCAAGGAAGGAACCGTATCTTCCTGGGGGTAGGGCAGGGCAGGATGTATTCAGGGAAGAAGTAGCACTTTAACTTGCCACTGAACAGTCACTATTCTGAAGCAACTCTGCATAGAAATGGCTGGAACAGCTAGACAGTCTTAGACCACGAGCTCAGAAACCTCCAGGGGGCAGCAGGAAGCGGCGCAGTCAGCTAGGCTCTGGCTTTCAGCCTATTTAGCTTCCAACTCAGTGCTTAGGATGTGGCCCTTGGGAGGGCAGCCTGGCCTCTCTGTTGGGTGTGCTGGTGTGCTGTGTATGCTGGTGTGTTCTGTGTGCTCGGATGGGGCAGTCATGTGCTCTGTAGTTGTGACCTGTGCTTGAGTTCAGCAGAGCTGTCTTGGAGCTGAAGGGGAGCTGGTGACCTTTAAAGGCACAGGGCTCATCCTGTTTCTGTTTCTTTATTAGATTTGGATTTAGGTTTTGATTTTATTTTATTTTTTTAAATCTACTGCATTCCTGTCCTGGATGCAGCACTCTGCTGACCTTACACCGCTGTAAGGGTCTGCTCAGAGCCAAGGCTCCTGCAAGTGCCCTGCAGCTGGGAGACTGAAAGCCTCTTCCTTTTCTTCCCATTGTGTTGACTGGGATTTTCTAGGGGAGGAGTGGGGCCCGTTTAAAGCTCCCCATGCCAACCGGTTCATCTTCTCTCACGACCTCTCCAACGGGGCCATGAATATGCTGGAGGTGTTTGTGTCTAGCCTGGAGGAGTTCCAACCTGACCTGGTGGTCCTCTCTGGATTGCACATGATGGAGGGACAAAGCAAGGAGCTCCAGAGGAAGAGACTCTTGGAGGTAATAGCTCTGTTACAGACTCACAGGTCTCAGCTGGTATTTTCTTTCAGGCTCCTGCCACTGAGCCTCTAGCTGATGCTGCCTTGTCTTAGGCTCTGCCCCGTCAAGGTAGTAGCAGGAGTAAGGCAATTGAAGACATCTTGCTGAGCCTCTCCATCCTGTGCTTAACTGAGTGTGGCTGCAAGCTGCAGGGTTTGTAGCTATGTCCTGTGTTTTCTGTACCATCTCACTTCACACCAGCTATGCTGTGCTTCATGCAGGTTTGTATACATTGGGGCCAACTGCTCAGTTTAGGTCCCAGGAATAGGAGCCAACATGAGCTACGGGTGTAGTTCTGTGTCCTCTGATTCTATAGCCCTGGTTTGTGCCTACAGAGTAGAGTTTTTCTATTGGGAAAAGCAGCTATTGTCCACAGAGGAGGCGGGGACCCACGCTACTTATAGTTCATGAGAATACAACAGGTATTTTGAGCCCATCTGGTCTGCTCAGGGCCGAATCTTGCCTTCTTCCCCGTGCCTGACTTCTGTCCTAACGGCACTGCTTGTCCTCTCTGCAGGTGGTGACCTCCATCTCTGACATCCCCACTGGTATTCCAATTCACCTAGAGCTGGCCAGTATGACCAACAGGGAGCTCATGAGCAGCATTGTGCATCAGGTAACCACATGGGCCATTCACAGGTTGCCTCTGGCCCTGGGGCCTCAAAAGAAGTTCCTTTCTCCCAGGAGACCAGATGTGTGGCTCTGACAGAGTTACTAACTGACATATGGGTGTTGTGTCAAGTGTTGGCGTTTTTGTTCTGTTTTGCAAATTTCAGAGGCAAAACTGAAAGCCTAACTCAGCTCCAACTCAGCTTCTTTCAATTAAACACAAACTTCAGGTGAACCTGACTCCCTAGTGCTAGATATCTTAGGTCACCTCCCTTTAGACAGCAGGGATGATTTGGATAAGTCCCAATGAGCCAGGCCTAAACATGGCCTTTTCACACCTGGGCTGGCATGTCAGCTTGGCTACTCATTAGTTTTATGAGCTTAGATAATACATGAACCTACACCCAGGTGTAGTGTGAAAAGATAAGGGATGAGAGCTCCCTCAGCCAGCTCTTCTGCATCCTCGCTGGTACCTGCCCTCAGGAATCTCATCAGTTTCATTTGTAGCTCCAGTGTTATTTTATGGATGGGTAAGAAAACATGGAAGAATATGGGTAGGATGCCTGCTGAAACCCATGAGCCCTCAGAGGCGAAGGTACAGGGAAGAGCCTCCACAGTATGTGTTCTGCCCTTTTCACAGTGACACATAACAAGACTAGATCTGGAGGGTGTTGAGGCAACTCCAGTTTCCCAAGTGGTCATGAAGATGGAGACAGATTTAATATGTGAAACTGGTTTCAGAGATAGGGGCCATGGTAAGAAGAAAGATGATGCCTGCCTGATGTAGTCATTGGCTGTGTCCTAATACAGGAGGAGCTAGGTTGTGTCCACCAAAAAGACCTGTCGTTATTTTTGTTAGCAGGTCTTTCCCGCAGTGACTTCTCTTGGGCTGAATGAACAGGAGCTGCTGTTTCTCAGCCAGTCAGCATCTGGACCGCATGCTTCTCTCTCCTCCTGGGATGGTGTTCCTGATGTGGGCATGGTCAGTGACATTCTCTTCTGGATCTTGAAAGAACATGGGAGGAGTAAAAGCAGATCCTCAGATCTCACCAGGATCCATTTCCACACGCTGGTCTACCACATCCTGGCAACCGTGGATGGACACTGGGCCAACCAGCTTGCAGCTGTAGCTGCAGGAGCACGTGTGGCTGGCACGCAAGCCTGTGCCACTGAAACCATAGATGCCAGCCGAGTGTCTCTAAGGGCACCGCAAGAGTTTATGACATCCCATTCGGAGTCAGGCTCCAGAATCGTATTAAACCCAAGTAAGCCAGTGGTGGAGTGGCACCGGGAGGGAGTGACCTTCCACTTCACACCTGTGTTGGTGTGTAAAGACCCCATTCGAACTGTGGGCCTTGGTGACGCCATCTCAGCTGAAGGCCTCTTCTATTCAGAAGCACACCCTGATTAGGAAGGCTGTAGGCAGTTTGTGTGAGGAATGAAAACCACCCATCTTAAAAATTCCAGGAAGAATATAGCTTGGAAGATAGGCTGTGGGTGTCACAACAGTTCCTAGATCTAATTGGAAGACAGCCAAAGAAATCACAGATTAAACTGTACAGATGCATTCCAGCCTATTGGCAATTACATAAAAACACTTCAGGTTTAATTGAAACTTAGTTATGTACTAATGAGACTGGATTTTTGCTATTTTATGTTGTGTTACAAAGGTTAAACCTCCATTCCTGAGTCCCCAGTTGACGTACCACCAGCTGTTACAGACACTTAACTCTGGAGAGCTCGTCCAGCCAGAGAGCACTTCTCTCCTTGCCCACTAGAGAAGGGCTGTCCCTCCCCACAAGCCTGACTGCTCATAAAGCCTGGCGAAGGCAGTCGTGACAGCTTACGCTCCTGGGCAGAATCAAGTAGTCTACTCAGTGTTACAGTGACAATATTTGATGTACGTACCTTCTCAGCTCCTGCTCTCAGACATAGGTCAGAGCCACAAGAGAGGACAAAACAGTCCTGTGCTTTATGGTCGCAGACTGGAGATGCTTGATGAGCCCTGAGCCTCCTGATCACTCTAAACTTGCTCGGAAGGACCATGCCTTCCTGCCCCAGCTCCACAGACTGGGGCTGGCTGGGCTCAGCCTCATCCCTCAGCCCTGGAAGAGCTCTCTGCAGCAGAACCCTGGTACTCGTTCCTCCTGAGCCTTGAAGAGATCTGCTTTACAACTGGAATGTGCTTCTGTGTAGAACACGTTTTTGTTTGCTTTGACTCCGCCATTAAAGAGTTTGACCTCATAAGAGCCCCAAGATCATGAATAAATGTGTCATGTTGTATAGTTTTTAATAAATCAAGATTTCTGTGTGCTTTTAAAAATATTAAAAGAATTTACACTTCAGGGATCCTAAGTCTAATCGATTTTATTCTCACCTCACTCTGGACGGATCAGTGACCTGCATGTCACTTGGCTTCGAAGGCGTTTCCTTGTTCCCTGCCATTGGGTTAGGCAGTTCCCAGGCTGAGCCCTGGCAGTGGGCCTGTCAGGCTTACAGTCTCAGAAGCTACTGCTGTGGAGCGACCTTGAAGCTCTTGGAAGGAAGCATAGCATGTCAAAGAGCCAAAAGCTTTCCAGTCCAAAGTACAAGGTGTGTGTGGAGCCGAGAGCAGGTCTGCCCAGGACAGGCCATGCACGCCAGCCCCTGCAGCTAGCTAGCTGCTCCTGGAATTGCAAACCTCCCCTTTCCACTGTGGGTAAGAGGGAAAGGTCTTATTCTTTTTTTTTTTTTTTTTTTTTTTTTTTTTAGAGAAAACTGAAGCCTACACAATTATGAATCTTGATATTGGTGGCTGCTGCTTAATCCTCTGCCTCCAAGGAAGCTTAGTCAATATTGGTTTTCTGGGAGACAGAAACAAGCAGTTCTTTTGGGTTTGAGGCCAGCCTGGTCTAAGTTAGGCCCTGTCTCAAAAAAAAAAAAAAAAAAAAAAAAAAAAAAAAACCACCTGAGTGCTGAGATTACAGGTGTGCACACCAGGGCTTCAGCTGTTAGGAAAGCTGAAGTAAGAAGAGATAACTTTCTTAAAGCCAAGACTTTGTAAACTCTCATGTGTTCTTTTCCTTAGTCTCCAAGTTTGTTCAGCTTCTGCCCTGAGTATAGTCTCAAACACCTCTCTGGGTGTTGCTGGTAATGCCAGTAAAGACCATAGTGAGAAGTGTAGTGAGCGCCTACCTAGGCCAGTGGCCTTCATGTCTGCTTCCCCTTGAAAATTAGCAGGGCCACCTTTGGCACCAAGCTCAACCCCTCTGTGTTTGTCAACAGATGAGCCTTGAGCATTAACAGCTGCTAGATCCAGGAGGCTGGAGAGTGAGTACTGCAGTCCTGGGACCTAGTTCAAATTCTAGCACCTACATTGTCAAACACACAAAATAAGTTTGTTTGTTTGTTTGTTTGTCTAAAGTTGACAGGTCAATTTTGTGATGGGAGTAAAATGTACCAGAATGTATGTTAGAAGTTATTAACTTGATTGTTGTATAGAATGAATGTACAGACTTACAGTGCATACACCTGTCTACAGGTGCCTTTCTGTGAAGGAGGCTAAGCCATAAAAGTAAGACTGTTGCCTGCGACAGGTGTGCGGAGGTGGGTAGAACTGAACAGGTAGGGCTGTGCTCCTCGGCCCTAGGCTGTGGATGGCATTTGACTTGGGTTTCCACACGGGGTTTATAAGGAGACAGTGGGTTTGTACAGCCCCTAGCCAGTAACAGGCTGCCCGGAAACTGTACCCTCCCTGTTGCACTCACTTGAAACTGATTTAACCTGGGAAAAGCTTCAGCCTGCAGTACCACTAGGAGGAGTGTAAGATGGCAGCCAAAAGCAGGGGTGCATTTTATTCTACTGAGGGGCCTGAGGCAGGGGTAAACATCAGTCAGCATGATCCAAATCCATGACGGGTATATGAGTTGGCGTTGTTACTTGATAAGGCTAACAGCTTCACCCACTTAGCTCAGTTGTAAAACGAGGTTGTTGATAAAGGAGACAGATGCCCTGCACATATTTAGCACAGTATGCTGCACATAATTTTAAGTTTAATAATCACCACTTCTCACTAAGCTGAATAGGCAATCTCTGTGTCTAAGACCACTTTAAGTCATTTGAAAGCTGTTGTTGTAATCCAGCGTTTTCTTGTTTGGTTGTGTTTTAGGTTAAAAAAGTATGTGATGAAGCTGCACAATTTACCACTTGGTAAGTCTCAGCAAATATGTTTCCATCACCTGCTAAATCCTCCATGCTTCCTCCAAGTCATCCCATCCCTAACCCTGACCCCTAGTTAACTATTTTTTCTTGACTGTTCTGGGTTTATCGGTGAAATATTCACTGACTGGTCCTGTATAAAGCTGCTCGAGTGTGCTTTAGAGAGTCATGCATGTTTCATACAGCTCCGTATTTTACGGCTGTAAGTACATACAGGTTTCCACTTTCAGGTGAATAAACTCTTACCAACCAGAGCTTGAATAGATTCTTCTTGGGTGAAAATCTGTAGGACCAGAATTGCCAGGCAAAGACCCTTATCAAAGTAGCTAGACCATTCTACACTCCTGACAACTTCTGACTGTTCTGATTCTGTCTGGTTCGTGCTAAAAGTGGGAGTTTTCAGTGTTAGTTAGAGCCATTTTGGTGGGCATTAACTGGTTTTTCTGTTTCCCACATAACAAACACTAGACACCGTTTCAGTCTCAGTTGCCCACTCCTATACTTTGTAAGATTGCACAACACTTTGTCCTAATTGAGTTTGGGTTGGTTTTTCTTATTACTGAGCTAAAAGATTTCTTCATGTTTTCAGGTATGATAAGGTCTCTGTCAGGTCTGTTTTCTCCAAGCTTCAGCCTAATGCTCATGTTAATGTCCTAACAGTTGTCTTCCCTGGGAAACATAATGACACATCATCCATGCAGTCTCGAGGTTTCTTGGCGCTTTATAACCTCGGTGTTTACAGTTAGGTCTGTAATGCAGTTTGACTTAATTCCTATGCATAATGTTAATCTGGGGACAGATTTATTTTTTTTTTTTTACTGGTAAAATATATATATACTGTAGATAACATAGTTTTGAAATATGCTTACATTGTGGATTTACATGGCTAGATTTCCAGAACACATTGTTAGGAGCATGCAGTTTGTGAGTATTTCAAACTGGCTTTTTTCACTTAGTATTATGCACTGACCACATCATTTTCTCAGCTTGATATAGCTCCATTTTGCACTTTTCCTCTTGTCTGGCTCCAATGTAGTTATTCACTCACTTACTTATGCACAGGTTTAGGCATCTTTGTAGGGGTTCGGGATTGTTTCTAATTCATTTCAGCAAATACTTTTGGATTATATGTTTAGTTTTTTTTTTTAAAATCTGCCAAATTTAGTTCCAAGGTACCTATGCTGAAGCCTTGCTAGCACTTAGTATTGTCAGTTTGGGGATTCAGTCTTTCTAAAAGGTCAAAGCCATACCTGTATCTGTGACTATCATATCTCACTTTCCTAAATCTGTTAAAATTGTGTTGTGAGCTGCCTTCATAGAATAACTTTTTATTCTTTTCAGAATGAATGAGAAACTGCGAATCTAGACATCCAGAAGACTGGACATGTACAGCCTGTTGTCTAAGAAAACCTAAGTCCAGGCACTATGGAAAGCATTGCTTTGTGACTATTCCTGCAAGAAAGGTACCATACTGCCCCTGAGGAATGGAAACTGAGCAGGCCTCTTGGTTTCTGCCACACTTCACCTGAAGAGAACAGCACTGTGCACTTGTCTAGCCTCAGATACTAAAATTTAGCCAGGGGTGGTGGCACACTCCTGTTAGCCACAGCATTGGAAGGTAGAGGCAGGAAGATCAGGGTAAACACTATTCTCTCAGCTACATAGTAAATTTGAGGCTAGCCTGGACTACACAAAACCCTGTCTTAAAAACATTTAAAGTCCTCTCAGAGTAAGGAATTCAGTTCCACCCTTAGAGATTTTTCTCCTCTACTTTGAAGCTTTATAAAATGAGTAGATTAATCTCTGCATGGACTTCTGTAGCCACCACTGCTTCCCCAAGGGTGCATCCCTGTTTGATGATGAACCATCAGGGGTTATGTCCAACTGCAGGTTCTAATCCTGTGCAGCCTGGCATATACCTTCTGACATGGGTTTTCTTTCCCAACTATAGGTTCCTCCCCAATAGACTTGCTCTTAAGAGACTTTCTAAGCCCATGCTCTTCAGCTAGCACAAAATCCAGATTCCTCTAGCACAATGATTCTCAACCATCCTAATGCTGAGACCCTTTAATACAATTCCTCATGTTGTGGGGACCCCCAACCATAAAATTACTTTGTTGCTACGTGACAACTAATTTTGCTAGTGTTATGAATCGTAATGTGCATTATCTGATAATGTAGGCTATCTTATATGCAGTCCTTGTAAAAGGGTTGTTTGACACCCAAAAGGAGCCACAACCCACAGGCTGAGAACCACTTCTCTAGCAGAACCTTTGAACAGATTTCGTTTCTCAACTCAGGTTATTTAGGTGTCTAGCAAGGTATCATTGGGTTATCTCAAAGACAGGCCTACCTAACACCAGACTTGAAAAGTCCCTGATCCTAGTCACCCATCTGCCTCATCTTAAGTCGAGACTGAGTATCTACCTACCTAGACAGTCTCTTCTCATTTGTCACCTACAGCCAGACCCTCCTTTCTGCTGATTTAGCTCCTGGGTTTCTTTCACGTTTTCTTTCTCCTCTCCTTCTAAGCCTGTTATTTCTCTAACTCATTATTTCTCACCAACACCTTTAGATTTAGTCAATCAATTTAGTCTATACTACCTTTCATGCTGATGGAGAGTTTTGTTGACTGCTCCATGACAAATCTGCTACCTGGGCAAAGGAATCACCTCTGGGACTGTGCTTGCCATCTGAGGTAAGAGAACTTAAGAGGATCTCTGTTCATTCTGTCAGACCCAGCCATAATATCAAAAAACTCCACACTCTGCTTTGACAGCATGTCAGTTTTTTAGCTTCTAGTTAAGGTGAAAACCAGGACTGCCTCAGAGGAAACCAACCCTTTGGGCCTCTGTGAGGCCACACTATAGCCAAGACCAACTTGGCTCTGACGTGGTTATAGTTGTAAACCAGGCTTGGAAATAGGTAAAGACAGTGATCACAGTTGTTTTTTTGTTTTTTTTTTTTTTTTTTTGTTTTTTTTAAAAAAAGCTTTTAATGCGACCTCTTGGTGGTCCATAATCTTTACAGAGGCCGCTAATGGGCCAGGAGGGCATCTGTCAGCATTCATCATTGATTGTCTTGGTTAAAATTCCTTGGCTAAGAGCTTTGTTCTTTCAGCTGTACTGGGGATCGAACCCAGGGCCTTGTGCAAGCTGAGCAAGTACTCTAGCAACTGATCTCTGTCCTCAGTCACCCTACCTACACCCTTTTCTTTAAATCCTTGGTGCCAATTCCAGACCAGCCTTGACTCCTACTTATACTGACATGATCTGGCTCCAGACTAACCTCTTTTAAGAATAAAAATAAAGACTTGTTTTAGATTCTCTGAGCAAATATAGCTAGGCTATATTCCAGATTGGGTCTCAACTTAATCTAAAAGAAGGGAGGGGATCCTGTTTAACTAGGTTCTCAATTCAAGGTTTGTGTTACAGTAGGGATTGATGTGTTCCCACAGTCCAGTTAGAATGAGGCTTCATTACCACAGGCTACTGAGCAGAGGTCCCTTCCCCTTTATCAAAATAAAAGTCCTTCATCGAGTGATAGTCTTTGATCATTTGCCTTGCTGAGTCTTGGAGCTAAACGTGCAGGGCCTCAAGCCTATCTAGCATGTCTTCTTCCTCATTCCTGGATGATGGGGCCAGCCAAGAGCTGCATGGGCCTTAGGCTCCTCCTGATCATCACAATGCACCCTGGGTTCTGTTTTAATTCTACAGTGTCCATCCAGGGAACAGGGCTGGCCTCCATCTGCCTGGGTCATATGACCATCTTCTATGTGGTCTCACCTAAGAGACCCCCTACTCCAGGGTCATCCTGTTTTTCTCGTGTTTGTTGCTATTTTTCTTTCTTTTGTTCTGATGCTTCTGTTGGACTTGCCTCCACGGTGGGCTCTGGCTCTGGCTCCAGTGGAAGTGATGGTGGCTTTGTGAGCTGGGCTCCTACAGCACCTTGCAAGGAAACAAAACTTGAATTCTTAGTTACTACATTTCGGAAGAAATCATTTAAGAGGCAATTCTGTACTGTCTGAGACTATCAAGACTGTAGTGCATCCTGCAGCTAGGAGGAACACCCATAACCAAAGGAATAAAACACTAAACTTGTGGAAATTAAAGCAAAAATTTACAACAGCATGCAATTAGTAAATACATTTCTAACCCTAAAAACTGACTCCCAGCTAAGCCTGCCTGTATTGTTATCTACCTAACAGTTTGCCCTTCAAAAACAAATGCTGATTTGGGCTTTTCCCCTCTGGCTAGTACTAAATTGGCCATGAGCTTGCAGAGTGCAAGCCTCATTCAAAGCTGGGATCTCTGCTGGCTGAAGTAGGTTGTCCCCATAAGTCTTCAGAGCTCTGTGTAGCCTCCTACCTGAAGGGAGTTTCCTGTATGCAGCTGCTGAAGCCATCGCCTCTCCTAGAGCTTGAAAGGTGCCGAGAGTCTTCTGGAGAGCAGCAGATTTGCTAGCTGAATTGGTCCGGTGCTTTGACTTGGGATCTTTGACTGGTTTGGTCCAGACCAGTGCTTCTCCAACCTGGAGGGCAGCTCCCAACTTCTGAGCCATCTCTACCATCTTGTGCCCACATGGGAAGAAAAAAAGCCATTGACAAGACCAGTAGAGCCAAGCTGCCTGCTGGTACTAGCAGTTGAAAGAGGAAGTACTTATAATAAGGAAATCTCTTTCAAGTGCTGGGATTACAAGTGTGTTTTCATGCTTGGCCAAAGGAAATCATTCTCTAACCGAGAATACAGGTTGCTTACTGGATACCAAGGGGACTCTGAAAAAGGGTCTCAAAATGCAACCATTCAAGTTTGATGCTTCACTGGGCAAACTGCCTGCTCCTGATAAGCTGTATTAGTAAGAACACAGTAAACCTGAATTATTTTGTTACTTACTTCTAGCAAAGTTTGTCTAAGACTGTAACTAACTGGTAAATTCATGCTGCAATGAACATGAAGCCAAAAGAAACATGAGCTTATGATACCTTTCATCTACTAACAGCTTGCTTAATAAGAGACATGATAATAATGATGATGCTAATAAGAGACATACCTCAGAGTCAAATTCCAGAGGACTGTTGTCCTTGAGAAAGTTGACCTTCTTCTCCATCTCCTGGTACTGAGCCAGGGCACCCTTTTTCTCACCCTGGTTATACAGCAGCACAGCATAGTTCAGGTTTACTAAAGGGTTAGACCTGTGCAGAGAGACAGGGCTTCTGTGGGACTGGGGCTCTGCAATAATTGGTCATTTGAAGGTCCTTCTCATTATACAAAATCCAAACAAAACTGACTAAGTAGGGTTGTCCCCATTATACAGCAAAGTGCTATGTGACTGACCCACAGAGCAGAGTCAAGGAGCAAAGCAGGATAAGGACCAAGTCTGGACCAACAAAGCTACCCAGGGAAGGGCTGCACAAACATCCCAGACCTGCTGTGTAGCGAATGCTGGGGGAATAAATTCCCCCAGGAATCTTGTTTCTCTTTGGTTTAATCTGAGCCCAGGGTCCCACCTGCTAATCTGGTTAGCTCACAGTTTATCAGCAACCCAAGCCAGAGTGCTGCCAACTCTTTGACTTGCTTTGGATTCCTGATTATAGAGCTCAGAACTAGAAGTTGTTTTCTCGGGCTTTTAATTTTTGCCAAGCTCTACTTGCTTAAGAACCACAACCTTCCGAATTTATGCCACGTAGTGGCTAAGCTGACTCTGGCAGCAATAGTCCTGTGGCACTCTTTGCAGAATGACACTCCTTTGCCCTCCCCACACAACAGTATGCTCACTTATCCAGGCGGACAGCTTCTGCATAAGCTCTCTTGGCATTTTCTGTATCTTCCAGATTGGTCAGAGCCACTGCCACAGAGAAAATTAGGAGAGCTCATCTTAGCAAAAATAATACTGTAGACCACTCTCGAAATAAAGCCTCTTTCATCCTTCAGCTTAGCTGCCTCACCACAACAGATGCAGTTATGCCTCATACTTTACCACTGCTTTTCAGGTATTTCCCTTGTTCAAGCCCAAAGTTCTCCATTTGTCCCCACCTGCCTCCATCTTCTCGCTGACTTACAAATACACTGATCACATCACCGTTCTACCTAAGAATCA
This sequence comes from Peromyscus leucopus, assembly GCF_004664715.2. Taxonomy (NCBI): domain Eukaryota; kingdom Metazoa; phylum Chordata; class Mammalia; order Rodentia; family Cricetidae; genus Peromyscus; species Peromyscus leucopus. The sequence continues at coordinate 13,679,959 of NC_051069.1, read as the reverse complement.
TTGCTTGTTCTCCATCATCTATAACCATGGTCGCTAAAACTTTCAGTGAGCCACAGAACATTTTCCTCTTTTTCCTCCAAAATCAGGATTTCCTGAAAGCCTAATATATAAACCTAAAAATAGCTACTCTGAGAGTCCTGCCAACTCTACCTCCCCAAGCAGCCAAACAGGCAACTATGAGAACTAGGAACATGGAAGAACCCTGTGCCATTCCACAGCCACACACCATGTGGCCATTCGAGTCTAGTTTGTCCTTAAGGCTGTGTGATGCTGGCTCTACTTCATCAAGTTAGAACTGATGCTTCTGCCCTAATGTAAGCAGTGAGGAACTCTTGTCTTACAGTAAGACTCTGAGCCTCTCCTGAAACTTGAGCTAGCTTTGTATTCTGGTGTTCTCCAAACAACCACCATGTAGTTGCTTTTGACTTTTCTTTCATAATTGAAAACACCACGGTAATGACCAAAATACACACCAGAAAATACTCCCTAGAAGAAATATTTCATTAGTTTTTTTAAAATGATTTTTGTTGTGGTTTTTGAAACAGCGTCAGGGTCTCACTAACAGCTCAGGCTGGCTTCAAATTCATTATCTTCCTACCTCTACCTCCAAAGCTAGGATTATAGACATGTTCCGCCTCTGCCCACCTTAATTTTAATTTATTTTGTATGTCATAAATGGAAGTTGGGACTAGAATGATAGTCTAGTTGGACTTGAACTACCAAAGACCAGTTATATTAACAAAATAATGGGATCAATGAGACAGCTCAATGAGTGAGGGCGCTTGTTGTCTGATGACTTGAGTGGGATCCCCTGGAACCCACATGATGGTAAGAGACAAACTCCTCCCTCAAGTTGCCCTCCGACCTCCATATGTGCACTGTGATTATAAATGTTTTGGTTTGGTTTGTTTTTGAAAAGGGACAAATGATTTAGTAACCACAATAAGCCCTAAAGGTTTAACATTTATGATGTTTAGCCATATGATCCTCACATCAACCCTGGGTATATGCAGTTAGTAGTGGAGGCAGAACCTATACCCAGGTTCCTAATATACATGAGAGTTATTAGCACAGTTCCGTGGTAGAAGGTTTACCTAGCTCCATGCAAGACCCAGGGTTCAATCTCCAGCACCAAAAAAAAAGGAATACCAATAGGAAAAAGAAAAAACTGTTAAGAGGGGAACTATGGGGGGCTGGAGAGATGGCTCAGTGGTTAAGAGCACTTGCTGTTCTTGCAGAGGACCTCCAAATTTGGTTGTGAGAATACACACATCAGATGGCTTACAACTGTCTGCAACTCTTGTTCCAAAGAACCCAATGCCTTTTTCTGGACTCACATGTGCATAAACTCACACACAGACATACACATATATACATAATTAAAAATAAATTTTAAATTCTTTTTGAAAAAGCTAGGTGTAGTGGTACACACTTTTAATCCCAACAGAGGCATCCAGATCTCTGAGCTGAAGACAACAGTAAGTTTCAGGCTAGAAAGGACCACATAGTGAGACCCTATCTTAAAAAAAAAAAAAAAAAAAAAAAGATCTACGAATACAGATGATCTTGATTTAACCTGTTAAGATTCTGAGTTCAAGGGGGCTGGAGAGATGGCTCAGAGGTTGAGCGCACTGACTGCTCTTCCAGAGGTCCTGAGTTCAATTCCCAGCACCCACATGGTGGCTCACAACCATCTGCAATGAGATCTGGCACCCTCTTCTGTATACATAATAAATAAATAAATCTTTAAAAAAAAAAAAAAAGATTCTGAGTTCAAATCCCTCAGGTTAAAAGCAACCAGATACTTGGTCACTTTTTCTTTTAAACTTCTTCAAACTCTGAGGCAGTAATTCTATAGGATTTCTAAAAGAATGTCTATTTTAGGGCATTTAGCTACTAACCTGTGATCCTAATTAACTTTTCCATCATTAGAACTCACAAGAAGGGGTTTCTATATAAATGTCCCTTACCAGCCAAGAGCATGTAGAGTTCCCCCATCTTTGGCTGGAAGTTGATAGCTGCACTGAGAAAATGGAATGCTGATGCATACTGCTGCATAGTCAAATGGACAAGGCCCAGATTGTACAGAATCTTCCAATCGAAGGGTGCCAAGTAATTGGCTCGTTTTAGGCAGCTGATAGCCTGCAGAAACAGGGGCACTCAACCAAGGTAAGACAAGCTCAGCAGACCCAATAACCACATGGATGAGTATGACCAAGGACTATAAGGAACACTCACTGCCACATATTTCTTCTTGCCAAAGAAACACATTCCAATGTTATTCCAAAGTGGAGGACTTTCTGGAATAGCACAAGCTACAACTCTGTATTTGGTGAGGGCAACATCAAAATCCCCATGGGTTTGCATCATGCTGCCTGCTGCCAAGATGGCCTGAAAAACACAGTGCATATAAAGTTAATAATTCCGTCATCCAAGAAGTTCAAGGCCATGAGACAGTCTCCTGAATGTACATAGTAAGCCCATTAGCACAGACATGACCAAGAAACTTCTTTCAGGTATATGAATATACCCAAACTACTAAGACAACTCCTAAGAAATGTCTTTGGAATCCCACAGCATTAAAAACATATAATGTTATTGGCTCTATCTAGTTCCATTTGTCTCCTACTTGCAGCTAGGGAAATCAGTATTCTGGTAACTAGTGCCTTTCATCTTTGTGCATGAAATGCTCCAGACACCTCACATGTACCTGTATATGGCTACTTAATAGCCAGCTCTTTCTGGCTCAGGATGCGATGTGAGTTGGCTTTAGTTTTTTTGTTTTTTTGTTGTTGTTTTTCAAGACAGGTTTCTCTGTGTAACAGCTCTAGCTGTCCTGGAACTCAACCAAGCTGGTCTCAAGTTCACAGAAATCCACCTGCCTGTGCCTCCCAAGTGCTGGTATTAAAGGTGTGTTCCACCACACCTGGCTTGGCTTTAGTTTTTATCAGTCCAGCCCTATCATTTTTTTAAGGAAAGGTATCAAGATAGGGAGCCAGCAGAGCCAGGCTGCTGACTTCCTAAATGATGACCAAGTTTGTATCCAACAGCCCTATCTAGTTATGTCCCCCTCAGTAATGTTCATTCTCTTGATTTTCTTTCTCACCCCAAAGTCAATCTGGAAGTTATAATGTCAAATTCACAATTGTTGTGGAAGCATGGCTACATTCTCCAGTAACACATGAACTCTAATGGCACTTGGACTTTGTAATAGTCCGTTACCACAAATGTGCTTCTTCTGAAGAAGCTGAGCATCAACACTTTATGATATTTTTAGTAAGAACTAGTCTTTTTTTTTTTTTTTAAGATTTATTTATTTATTATGTATACAGTGTTCTGCCTGTGCACTGGAAGTAGGCACCAGCACCAGATCTCATTAGAGATGGCTGTGAGCCACCATGTGGGTGCTGAGAACCGAACTCAGGACCTCTGGAAGAGCCAGTGCTCTTAACCTCTGAGCCATCTCTCCAGCCCAAGAACTAATTTTCAAAAGTAAGAATTAGAAATAAAAGGCACCAACATACAGATACACACAAAGCTAACTTCTTGGGTGTTTAAATGAGAAACCTATCATCTACAGAGGTCATGGGACCATCTATAGGAAGACCCTGTAGTTCTAAAGCCTGCAGTACCTTGTAGTTGGCGGGGTCATAGGTCAGTGCATTCCCAAGGTGTTCAAATGCCTTCTGGTAAACACCAAGCTGGAAGGAAGGAAAGCAAAGAACTGACGTCAGGGGAGACGTCAGTTTAGGAGTCTAGTCAACCATACCCTGAATGGAAGCATGCAGTCATCTGTGAGTTCTCTTGACCCCATCCCCCAAAATACTAATAATAATAAAAAAAATAAAGTGGGTATACCAAATAAAATGCAAATCTCCATGTTTGTGATTTTCTTATTTTGTTTATTTTTCTCCTAATAAGATTAAAGTATCTTCTGCCCCCAAAAACCCATTTCATAAACACTCATTCTGATCAATAGTAATGCCTCCTGGCTGGGACTGTGGTAGTTTGCTTCTTGTCCCTTTAGGCCTGCTCACAAGCCAAAGCCCAGAGGACTCAGAGTTAAACTCTTGGTTCTTCTTAAAGCAATAGTTATAAAAGCTACTTTAGAGGCACATCAGCTGAGCAGGGACCCGTAGGGTGGGCAAGGTAAGACAGCTCAGAGACCTGGGGCTTCAGGGATTCGGGTGGACAGAAGTGGCAGAGTTAAGAGTCCCATCCACACTTAGGAATCTGAAGGGAAGAGGAGGTTTCCTCTCTAAAAATATATCCCTTGCTCATATCCTGCAGGACCTCGGCTAGCAAGATGAACCAAGAGGAACAATCTTGGCCTCGAAACACTACAAAATGCTAAAATATATCAGTTTTTCTTCCTTCCCCCCAACAATAACAGCCCCCAAACCACACAGCTGTTTCATATATATATACCTTCCCTATTGCATAAGAATTGCTATTATAAGCCGGGCGGTGGTGGCGCACGCTTATCCAGCACTCGGGAGGAGAGCCAGGCGATCTCTGTGAGTTCGAGCAGCTGGCTACCAAGTGAGTCAGGAAAGCAAACTACAAGAAAAAAAAAAAAAAAAAAAAAAAAAAAAAAAAAAAAAAAAAAAAAAAGAATTGCTATTATAGGTGAGACTGTTGATTGATTGGCTTGATCAGTTTGGGAGGCAACTAGGCAGTGGGACCAAGTCCTGTGCTCATTGCATGAGTTGGCTGTTTGAAACCTGGAGCTTATGCAGGGACACTTGGCTCAGTCTGGGAGGAAGGGACTGGACCTGCCTGGACTAAGTCTACCAGGTTGATCACAGTCCTCGGGGAGGATTTGCCCTGGAGGAGGTGGGAATGGGGAGTAGGCTGGGGATAAGGGGAGGGGGTGGGAGGGGGGAGAATAGGGGAACCCGTGGCTGATATGTGGAACTGAATGGTATTGTAAAATAAAATAAAATAAAAAAAGAATTGCTATTATACTAGGCTGAAATAGAATTATGACTTGAGAGCCAATGTTAATTCTTCTAGCAGTGAGTATATAAAAACAAACCAAGGTTCATGTTTGTACTGTGACTGTTAATAAAATGTGCCATATAGAAAAATGAAGGAAACCATTATAGATACAACCCCTAAAGCGTTTCTAACACCAATGTGTGAATAAACAGATTTCATTACCTGTAAGTAGAGTAATCCTAAAGTTGTAAGAAGGTCTGTATTTTCTGGTGAGAACCTGTAACATAGAGATGCTCACAAGGAAACCATGATTATGAGATACAGACTGACAGTCATCTGCCCCACTGCCAACATCCAGGACCCTTTATTAAACCTCTTCCTTTCCCATGTAAACTTCTGAGAGCAATTTGGCAATTTTCTTAAAAAACAAATCATCTCAATCCTGGCAACAGAGAAAACCTGCTCAGCAGAACGAAGCAGGGCTTAGAATCCAGACTCCTTGTTGGAGTCTTTCTTTTGGACCAACAACAACCTTAAAAAAGAACTGTGTGGAATGATTCATCACACTGAAAATAACCAAGCTTAAGGCAAGTCAGTCAGGACACAGTTATGCTAGTCCTTCTATTGAGACGGCTCTTTGCCACTTTCCCTGTGCTTACCATGGTAGGTAGCCTACTTCAGTACTATGTCATTTAGGACTCCAAGGCCCCGATGCTGTGCTCTCTAACTTGCCAAACTAAACAAAAAAAGGAAAGCACATAGCAGACCTTGGAAAGAATTAGACACTGGGTCTTGGGAGTAAACACTGACCTAAGTATTATCTGACTTCTCTTGTCTTTGTCAAAAAGCCAAAGCAACATAGTTGAGACCATCTGAATATAGGATCATCAGTTTCAACAGTTAAAGCATCAAAGAGCAAGGAGCTGTCTCCTGCTTGGAAGGAAGGAAGGAGGGAGGGAAGGGAGGAGGGAGGGAGGGAGGGAGGGGAGGGGAGGGGAGGGGGAGGGAGGGAGGGGGGTGAAGGGAAGGAAGGAAGGAAGGAAGGAAGGAAGGAAGGAAGGAAGGAAGGAAGGAAGGAAGGAAGGAGGAAGGAAGGAAGGAAGGAAGGAAGATGCTTGTACCCTGTAGGAAGTCCAGAACCTGCAGAGCTGAAGCCCAAGCCATGTCTGAGCTGGCAAACAAATTTCTCAGTGTAAATGAGAATTTGCCTCTCACTTTTCTATAGTAAGGATCCATTTTGGTCATGTCCCTCCCAAACCACATATGTAACTTGTCCTTCCCATTCTTCTGATTCCATCAGTATCTGTCCCCCTTCCAAAAATAGTCCTCTCCAAAGCTTCGGATCTTGAACCTACCTTCTCAAATACTCAACTGTCTGGTTTTCTCCTTTGGGAAGCTGAGTGACTCAAATCTCTTGAGTGGTCACTATCAGTACCCTCACGGGATTCATGTGCCCTAACTCAAAATGCCAACTTGTATAGGACAAGGGTCCGGAACAGGCCAACTCTCCAGCATTATAGGACTTGACTTACTCTATGGCTCCTTCCTACCTGTCCACATAAGCCTGACCTTTTGATGATAGAAACTGTAGTTTACCAAACACAAGAGATTTTTCTGTCACAAAATGTAGTTAAATAAAGATGCAGAAAAGAAAGCAGTGCTATGATTGATATAGCCAGGAAGTTTACCCTGTGGTCAACGAAGCTAAGAAGTGACCAGTACTCTATACCAGTTCAAAATTTTAGTCCATGAGTCACACATATTCTATTATGTGATCAAACAAGATACCTGAACATTTTATACTACAGCTGTCCTATTTAAAAGAAACAAGCCAGGTGCAGAGTCAAGTGGGTCTCTGTAGGTTCAAGGCCAACCTGGTCTACACAGCAAATTCAAGGCAGCCAGAGCTACATACTGAGATCCTGTCTCAAAATAAATAAATGAAACAAGATAATACTACACAGGAAAGACAAGATTCCAGGTGTCCCTAGAGAGGAAACATGGAACAGTAGCACGAGAAACTCAGTCATCCATTATCAACAGGTTAGACTATCCTAATGATATTTTTAAACAAACACCAGCAACAGCAAAACCCATGATATCGGGACTGGACTGCAGCTCAGTTGTAGTACTTGTGTTCGGTTAAGCATAGACGAGATTCTATCCTCAGCATAAAAAACCAAAATAACAGTAACACATGACATACTGGTCTTAGACTAGTAAAACCAGCTGTCTGTTACTGAGCTAGGAGATTCCTGTTCCTAATATGATCTCTAGGAACAAAGGGATCTGCTATGAAGTATTTAACTAGACAGTTGCACTGCCAGCTGACCCCAAATTCTAGCCGAGTGCATGCCCACCCACTTCCCTTGCAACTGTGTGCTCCTACCTAATTTCAAAAAGTGTACAATTTTAGGGTTATGTAAAACTAGGATGCTTACTCCATATTTAGCTTCCAGTATCATCTTCCTTCAATATGGCCTGGAACACGTTACAGTTAGTTACTCAGACAGGTGAAAAAAAAAGAAAAAACACCTAAGGAACCTAAATCTCCAGTTGGCCTGTGGAGCAGCTAGCCTAGAACGGACACTGTTATAGAAGAAAGAAACAATCTGTTCTCCTAACGTATCTGTCCCATTGCTTTTCTCATCGCTTCCTGTAGGTATGTCCAACCTGTGCCCATGGGCTGCATGCATTCCACAATAGCTATGAATGTGTCCCAACAAAAATAGCAGACTTAGAGAAAACTGGGATTTGTGTGTGTGTGTGTACAATTTTTTGTTATTCAATTGTGCAGTTCTTGAGGGTGATAATCTCATGTTGCAATGTTAAAAGGTGGACACGCTGGTTAGAGTCTAAGAGAAAGACACTTACTCGACTGCTTTCTTGTAGATCTCAATGGCTTTGTCCAGGTCTCCCTCCAGTAAGTGGATCTTCCCCAGCATTATGTAAGTCAGGTCATGCTTGTTAAGCTGGAGGGCACTGTGCAATTGGTCTTGTGCCTAATTAAAGTTTAATGGAGTAAAGAAACCAAATCAATACCACTGAAGGACAATGGTTTCCTATGGTGAATATGAAAGCAGAGCTTTGATGTTCTTATGTGGGAATATCATGTCTCAGAAAATAGCTTTTACCATCTAAAAAACGAAGCATAGCCTAATTGGCCTTGCTGAGTTCATATGAGATGATCAAGTTTCTTAATGTTTCCTACTTGACATTTACACCTATGACTTAAACTTCATAACCCTAAAGGGACATCACAGTACAGTATAAAATACCACAGCAAACTTGATTCCACCTACACTCCTGACTACCTGAACAACCATTGCCAGCTGGACCTTGTTTTCCTCAACAATACGAACACAAATTAACATAAAAGTTGTTTTTTTGTTTTTTACAAAAACAGATGTTTATTACAGAATGTTAGAAAAACAACCCATTGACTGCTTTAAATAATCAAAAACCACACCTCTGCAGATGAGAAAGATCCAGCAGCATATAGACATTTCAGGTTAGAGAGACATGTCTGCTCCTGGTGAATCACTTCTGGAAAATTCTCAAATATTTGATTCCAAAGTGAATGTATGAATTGGCTTGACATGATTAAAAAAGTAAACTATAAATATAAGGGCAGTTGAAACAATGGCAATAATTAGTTTACAACAGTCATTCCAGGACAGTACTAGAGAGCTGTTCATATGTGTCCTGTCTGTGTGTATGTACACACAGACCAAAATCAGGTCAAATAAGAGCGGCATGTGCCCACACATTTGAAGACCCTGAAGAATGCCACTGAAAGGATGTATAACATCCACTACACATCTGTCTCAAGAACAGCACACTCCTTACAGGTAACACTGGAGTATTAACCACTACAGACGCCACGGGGAGGATCTCAAACCCGCTGCACTCAAAGGCATCTGCTGTATCTGGCATCCATTTTAAATCTTGGGGCTTTAAGAACATCTTTGTTCTAATGGGTTTTATATTTCCATTTTCATCTTCTTCAAAATTGGCTCAGTCCCTCTTCTTGGCAAACTTTTTTCCAATTGTTCCCACCAAACTCTCATATCTCCTCGCCATCTCTTCATCCCACACATCCACCTCCACTGTCTCCTCTTCTTCTACCATGGCTTTGTTCTTAGAATTCATCTGAAGCATTAACTTCTCAACTTCAGTATTAAATCCTCTGAACGACATCCTTCCATAGAGAAGATCTTCACATAGTGAGAAGCTCTGCTCTTCAATCATGAAACTCTCTTTCTCCTTGAACTCTGGCAGATCCAGGTACCAGTGCTCATCACTGATCATCTTCTTTTCCTCCTCCTCCAGTTGTTTCTTGGTTTCCGAGTCCAGGCCCTTTTGCATGAACTTCATGCACAGCAGGTTCTTGGATAACTTAGTCTTGCACTCAGACGCCATGTTGGGTAGAGTTCCAGACTCTAGCCTAAAAGTTGTTCTTATTTATTCATTCAACAAGTATTCATTGAGTGCCTGCTGGTCTAGATGCCTAGTATACTAGAGTTAACAAGAAAATAATGCTATGGCTGTGCCTGCCTCGTGGAGGCCATGGGTTCAGTCTTCAACACCACCCAACAAGAACAAACATAACTTTTTGCTCTGGAGAAGCCTACATCTTAGTAGGCTGAATAAAACTTTTTCATTCACTGATTCAATGAGGGCTTCTATAAATGTCAGGTGTTGTGTTTGTTTAGCCTGTATAATAAATCTAAATGTAACTCTGCCTCAGTACAGGTCCAAAGACCAATCCTCCCTCTCCCCTGACTTAGCTATACTATGAACAGGAATGTACCTGATCAAACTATTCTCTGAAGAGAAAAATTTAATCAGCTGTATAAAACTATAGATTCATCAAGAAAACTTATGTATCCACTGAATATGTATTTTATTATATATATCTCACAAAAAATAATTCTTACACTCCAATTGCTAATATGCAGGTATTTTTCATATCCCTGAAAGACAGACTAGGTTACATTGTGATCTTGCAAAGCCGTGTTAAATGGGTATTAATGAGAGTCAGTCTTGGTAGCAGTTTAAAAAAAAGGAGAACAAAGCCTCACAGTCACCAGGTTATGAAGGAAACTACCTAGTCACCATCACTACCCTTCAGAACTCTCAAAAATTCATCTGTTCCTCAATTAAGACATATATCTAGGGCTGGAGAGATGGCTCAGCAGTTAGGAACACTGCTGCTCTTCCAGAGGTTTGATTCCCAACACCCAGTTGATGGCTCATAACCATCTGTATGTAACTACAGTTGCAGAGGATCTGAAGTCCTGGCCTCCAAAGGGACCAGGCACACACATGGTACACAGACATACATTCAAGCAAAACATCCATAAACATAATAAAATAAAAAATTTCAAAGTTTTAATTTGAACAAAAAAAACAGGTATCTATTTATTAATTTGAGAACCAAGGTAAGATTAACATGCTTTGTCTTATATCAAAGTCTTAGAGCAAAGTTTGTTTGGAGTGAAATATAAATTCACATCAGAAAAATTCTTATCATGAAACAAAATTCAATCCCCTTAAATTCATTTTCATTGACCGTAAAAGCAAAAATCAAGGCCAAGCATGGTGGTCCACATCTTTAATCCCAGCACTCAGGAAGCAGAGGCAGGTGGATCTCTGAGTTCGAGGCCAGCCTGGTCTACAGAGTGAGTTCCTGGAAAGGCTCAAAGCTACACAGAGAAACCTTGTCTCGAAAAACAAAAACAAAACAAAAAGTAAAAATCAGTTGTTGTCAAAGGATAAGATGGTTCTCATGGTCAAAATGACACCTTAAGGCAAACACATGTGTGTGCCTCTGTGTGTATGTGTGTGTGTGTGTTTCTTTGAAATGGTGTCTCACTAGCCTTAGGCTGGTCTCAAACTCAAACTCAGATGCTTCTGCTGTTAATCTCTCAACTGGTGAAATTACTGGAGTGTGCAACAATGGCCTGAGAAGGTCCACTTTTTGATATGTGTCTTGCTGGACATTTGTTTCTATACTAGAACATTTAATGGGGGGTAGAGAGAAAGAGAGAAGGCAACTGGACCACCACTGATAGTCTAGACTCTTCCTCCACTTTTTTTTTTAAATCAAAAGTAAGAAAAAAATGGGTTGGAGAGATGGCTCAGTGGTTAAGAGCACTGGCTGCTCTTCCAGGTTCAGTTCTAAGCACCCACATGGTAGTTCACAACTGTCTGTAACTCCAGTTCTAAGGGATCTGACACCCTCACAACAGACACACATGCAGACAAAATACCAATGCACATAAAATAAAAAATAAATCATAAAAATTAGGGAAAATGAGTAATGACAAGTATTAACATGGCAATAACAATAAAAGGCAATTTTTGTTCCCTAAGCTCTGCAGACAATAGAGTCAATACACAATGGACAGTGGCCCTTCTGTGACAAATGAATCACAGTGAATTTCAGTCAACTACCATCACCATTTTTATGATTACCTTGTTGAACTGCTTTAGATAAGTATAGCACACTCCCAGGTTATGGCAGATCTCCTACATACAAAAGAAAGGAGAGTGGTTAGGTGTTACGGCTACAAGAAGCAGGAGAGCACAGCAGTCTAAAGACTGTAGTTGAGGGTTTTTTATGTTCATAAATATACATGATTCTACAAAAAAATTCCTAAGTGTATTATTTTAAATTAAAATTATAAAATGTATGATTGGAGTGATGGCTCAGCAGTTTGGAGCATTGCTTGTTCTTGCAGAGGACCTGAGTTTTGAGTCCCAACACCCACATGGCAGCTCACAACCTGTCTGTAACTCCAGGTCCAGGGAGTTACATGCCCTCTTCTAGACACAAGCGCCACATATATATGTGGTGCACAGACATCCATGTAGACAAAAAACACCTAGACACATAAATATTAAAATTAAAAAAAAAAAGATTATAAGAACCACAAGAGCAGACAGAATCTTCCCAGATCTGTGGCTAATCTGTTGAAATCTATAGCAAGGTGAGTGGGGCAAGTCCATTCTCCTTTGTAAATTACATTTTATCAGACTATAGAGTTACTTCCTATGGCTCTTCTATACTAGAACCAAAACTACAAGAGTTAAGTAGCTACAGAGTTAAGTGTAAAAAGCTGCAATACTATATAAATATGTGTAATAACTATATACTAAGTAATCCTTTACAAAAAAGTTTGCCAACCTCTGATCTACGGAAAAGAAAGATGAATCAAAAATCCACTTTTTGACTACCTTGGCTGCTGACAATTTCTAAATCTAGCTCACTGTAAGACTAATCTGTCTTCTGGCCATAAGTGATGTGAAATCTCTGGAATTTCTTTGTAATAAATCTGACTTCAGCAGATTTAGAAAGGAAACCAGTAGTAAGAAAAGTGTTCCTGGAAAGCAGCAAGGGCCCAGCACCCTGTAAGTGGTAGGAATGCAGCCCTGTCTCAGGAACAGAGACAACTAGTTTAATGTGTTCCACATCTCCTAGAACCACAAAACCATCAGTAGTAAATCACCTGTTATACAGTAGGCTTGATACCAGATGTTTTCTTTCTTTTCTTTTTTTTTTTTTAGATTTATTTATTTATTATGTATACAGAAGAGGGTGCCAGATCTCATTACAGATGGTTGTGAGCCACCATGTGGTTGCTGGGAATTGAACTCAGGACCTCTGGAAGAGCAGTCAGTCGGTGCTCTTAACCTCTGAGCCATCTCTCCAGCCCCCTCCCAAGATGTTTTCATATATATTACTTTAATTTTCCAAGAAATCTGCAACATCAGTATAGTTCTTTTAGTTTTATAGGAAACAGAAGCTCAGAGAGGTTAGACAGTTTTCCTAACACAGAAGGTGACAGTGCTCGGATTTTTTTCTTCTTTCTTTAGTTTTGTATCCTAACCATGTACAGATGTAAACAGCAACACCACAGACTCATGAGCCTGACAACCATCCAATACTATCTACTATTATTTTATAACCAAGTACCAAATAGTGTAACATTTCATTTACAAGCATTTCAGTACATTTCTCAAATGACATGATCTTTAAAAAAAAAAAATCAGGGCTGGGGAGATGGCTCAAGAGTTAAGAGCACTGGCAACTCTTCCATAGGACCTGGAAGTTCCCAGCACCTACATATTACCTCACTTCCATAAGATTCAATGTCCTCTTCTGGCCTTGCAAATACTTCCCACATGTAGGCACACAGACATACATGCAGACAAGGCACACACACAAATAAAAATAAGTAAATCTTTTAAAAATTTGTTTTAAACCTACAATACTATTATCCTACCTCAAAAACAAAACTAGTATCTGTCTCAGAAAGGTCTCACATTTTAAAATTATTTCTCTTAAACCACAATTGAAATAATGTCTACATTACCAAGAACTGTGCCTTCAACTCAAGCCTGCCTCAAAACTTGTATATATTCCATTTTATCATGCTGTAAAGAAGTACATGGACAGACAAAAGAAACACCACCTTTCTTGTCATTTAATGCTCTGCACACTAAGTGACCCCTGACCTTGTGAATCATTGCTGTAGGTGATACTTGAGAAGACAGCACAGGAAATGTGGAAGAGAAAACAGAATCCTTTCTCTTGTGAGTACAGGATAGGAGTATACAGGAACATCCAGCCGGGGCAGCAGACACTGCAGGAAGATCTCAGGCTAGAGTTAGCAACCTTCGATCTACTTCTGTTCTACTAATACCTCATTGTGTGCCCTCTGCCATGTCATCCCATCCCCCAAAGCCTCAGATTTCTCTCGTGACATTAGTGGAAATTCTCCCTACTTATCAGTTGATTCTGAAGTCAAGACAATGGCATACAGGATTATTATCCCCTTGTTAGAACCAGACTGTGGAATATCATGATGAGTACAAGAAAGCAGAGCTAAAAGATTTCCTACAGACATTTATTAGGTATCACATAGATGGTATCTGGCTGCTTGCTGTCCCAAGTGAGTCAGAATACCAAGTGAGCTCTTTCAGCTACACGGAGCAGGAGGTGTGCTTCATCTCCCCTTTGCCCAGCCCTCTGGACTCATCTGTTTTTTCTGTTCTGCTCTTCCTGAGCTCCATCCTCAACTCACTGCCAAATAACTATCTCAACCAGTTTCAATGGGTTCAGTTACTAACTTTATGTTCCTGACTCTAAAATGTTCATCTATAACCTAGAACATCGTAATTTCATATCCAACTATGCACTGGACACATCTCAATTTAGATAGCCTACCAGAACCTAAAACTTCCTTTGTCCAAATTTTTCTGAAAGACAAAAACCAGAAAGTGAGTGAGTGAGTGTATATTTACTCATGCTCGGCTGCAGGGCCCAAGGACTTCCTGAGCTGCTTCCGTACATGTAGTTTCACCTTGGCCTCTAATGATTCAACTCAGCTCAGCTCTTGGGAGGTGCAGACAGGGGGACCAGGAATTCAAGGCTATCCTCTGCTACACAGCTAATTCAAGGCCAGCCTGGACTAAATGTGACCCTGTGTACACAAAGACAACGGGGATAATGACAGTAAGATGACTCAGTGGGCAAAAGCACTTGCCACCAACCCTGACGGCCTCCTGAAGGAAAGCGCCAACTCCTGCAAGCTGTCCTTTGACCTCTACACTCACCAAAGCATGTGTCCTCGCATATACATAGAGTGTAGACAAAACACATAGATGGATGGCATGAAAAAAATTCAAGTTAATAACCACACCCAGAGGAAGAAAATAACTGAGATTGAAATGTACTTAGAAAATCATAATGTGGGCTGGAGAGATGGCTCAGCAGTTAAGAACACTGGCTGTTCTTCCAGAGGACCTGAGTTCAATTCCCAGCAACCACATGGTGGCTCTCAACCATCTGTAAGGAGATCTGGTGCCCTCTTCTGGCCTGCAAGGATACATGCAGACATTACACTGTATAATAAATAAATAAATAAATAAATAAATAAATAAATAAATAAATAAATAAATCTTTAAAAAAAAATAAAGAAAAGAAAATCATAATGCTGGCAAGATGGCTCACTGGGTAAAGGTACTTGTAGCCAAGTCAGCTGACTTGAGTTCAATCCCTGCACCATGGGTGGGTGGAGAGAACAAGCTCCCAAAGGCTGTCCCTGACCCCACCCTGAACACCCTGTAAATACAGTAAATAAAGTGTTATTCAACTTTTCATAACCAGTGCCCTAAGTACTCTAAGGGAAACTGTGTTCTCTCTCTACTATAGTCAATCTACTTCTCTACAGAGGAAGGTCTCTGCAAGGATCAGTCAACAGTATAAAAACAACTAAAGAAAAGCAGAAAGAGAAAGGTAACTGTGGAAACACACACAACTTCAGACTGATACGGAGAGGGTGCTAGAAGAGAAGGGAAAGGAACGCCAGGCATGGTGGCGCACACCTTTAGTCCCAGCACTGGGGAGGCAGAGGCAGAAGAACTCGGAGTTTGAGGCCAATCTGGTCTACAGAGCAAGATCCAGGACAGCTCAAGAGCTACATAGTGAGACCCTGTCTCAAACAAGCAAACAAATGAGACAGAGACAGAGAGAGAGGACAAACTACTTAGAAATCAGACTACAACTACTGAAATTAAGGAAAAGGATAGGCTACTAGAATATATACAGCTAAAAGCAAACACAGTGATCTATCTGAGAGATAAGACTGAGCAAATGTAAAGATGTAAAAATGTATGTAAAGAATAAAATAATAGAAAATGAGAGAGAAGTTAAAAGCCACAGAGCTGCTGTGTCTGAAAGGAAGTGACAGTCGCTGTGCAGCCAGGGCTGATCATCCACCAGAGGCCCTCCTTTCCTGGGGAGTCCTAGTCCAGCTGAGGTCCACATTTAAATGTACTTTCCAGCCTTCCTTTCAAAGGCTGTGGCTAAAGCACAGGCTCTCAGGGCTTGCTCTTCCTTGCTTCTTTGAGCTCCTTATCTAATTCTTAGATAAGTCACCATTAACTAACCATGAGTAAATCTCAGCCTGAAATTCTAGGACTACCAAATGAATTCCAAAACCAGTGACATGGATTTTCATGGGTGGAAGGGAGAGACTTAATTTATAAAGAGAATGTTTAATCTGATTTTGTGTTGTACTTAACACATAAGCCCCAATTTATACAAATAGATGGTGGAAATAAGGGGATAGGGACGGGGACTGTGGTCAAACTATGAAAAGGTCACAGTGAAACTCATTGTTTTGTACAATTAATATACACTAATAAGAAAGGGAAGAGTGCTCTGGAGGCAGAGCCAGGCGGATCTCTGAGTTCAAGGCCAGCCTGGTCTACAGAACACGAGATCCAGGACAAAGAAAGCTACACAGAGAAACTCTGTCTCGAAAAACCGAATCAGAAAAAAAGAAATAAAGAAAGAGAGGAAGGGAGAAAGGGAAGCTGGTAGAAGGAAAACAAAGTATCACTTAAACTTGTTATGATCCAAAGAAAGGCAAAAGAAACAGCTGACTGATTGCCAAGCAGACAGGGAAAAAGTATAAAAAGTGCAATGAAGACATATACTGCTGATGCTTTCTAATTCCAAAGGTAAAACAACTCAACTCCTAGAGCTCTTGGAAATGAGATGAGATAATCACAGCAAGAATCGGACCAGGGAAAAACTATCAGCAACATTAACAGCTGGAAACTATACAACAGTGCCTGCAAAGTTATGCAGAAATGCCATGCTGAAAACAGAATCAAAGACAGTTTGATCATCTGAGAATTCTAGCCAAGGGCTGGCACTATGAAGATACAAGGCAGGCAGATCTCTCTAAGTTTGAGGCCCGCCTGTTCTACATAATGAATTTGAGGCCAGCCAGGGCTACAGAAACAATGAGACCCTGCCTCCAAAGAAAAAGCCACTTGGAAAATGGAACCATTAACATGCTAAGAAAGAAATGACATTTCTTACCCAGTCTTTCTGGTTAAGTTTAGCTGCTTCATTATATACTTCAGTGGCGGCTTTATGTTTTCCCAGAAGAAATCTGTGAAAATACATTTTCTATAATTACTCAAATTTCATTATTTTTGGTTTGATTTGAGGCAGGTTCTCATGTAACTCAGGCTAGCCTCCAGTTCATTGTGTAACTAAGGATGACCTTGAACTTCTGGTCCTCATGCCTCCACCTTCAAGTACTAGGATTACACACCCAGCTAACCTAACTCCTATAAGAGTTCACATTTCACACATATACCACAGAGCTAAAAACTGTTGAAACTCTTTTAAACACTTGAGTTGGTTGTGTGGGAAAGACAAGGGACAGTGATGTGTCCCAAGAGCAGAAGCTCCGGAGGCAGGGCTTGCATCGGCCAGTTAAGACCTTAGTCTCATACACACCAATGTTAGTGGCACTCTTCTGTAACTACTTCCTATAGCATTCTATAAAAATAAACAACAACAACAAAACAAAAAAGTCAAATGATAATACCACTAAGCATGAGCTGCCATCATTTGTCAACATCATCCAATAAGGGCGTGTCTTTTCCTCATGAAGCCAAGTTTCTTTCCTTGATCATGAATTTGGAAGAAAAAAAGAATGGATTTCTATGTAAAAATGATGCAAGTATGAATGGCAACATAGGGAGGAACATGAGATGGTCCTGCATAGAATACTACACTACTCTGAAGAAGTTTATGACAACTTCAGAAGGATTTCCATTTAGGAATCTGCAAGCCATTTGCTCAAAATACCACAAGCTTATTATATGTCAGATATTCCACTAAATACCAGAATAACAGGCTATGAATTGCCTATATGATTATAGAGGAGTTATGGTATAACACACTATGACAAAACAGTGTTCTCATCTAACTAGAAAGATCTGAGTTCCTTAATATTAGCTGACTTCCAGATTAATTCATGCTCTTCAAAATGAAACCCATTCTACTTACCATTCACTGGCTTCCCACCTATCAGGCATCTGGCTACCAGCAATAGGCTTCCCTCAGAATGCATTTCAGGAAAAAGCCTTTCTATTTGTTTTTGGGTTTTTTTGAGACAAGATTTCTCTGTGTAACAGCCCTAGTAATCCCGGAACTCACTCGGTAGACCAGGCTGGCTTCAAACTCAGACATCCACCTGCCTCTGTCTCCCCAGTGCTGGGATTAAAGGCGTGCACCACTACTGCCTGGCCCAGGAGAAAGCATTTTATGTGGTCTTCTGCGATTGCTCCAATACTCACAAAGATCTGGCCACCTGCTTGAGATTATCAGCACTCTGAGGGCTGAGAACAGCACACGTCTGAAAGAGTTCTAGGGATTCTTGGATATTTCCTTCCAGGCGTAAAATCAGTGCTGCCAAGGAAAAGAAAACACAGAAAATACACCATATTCTTGGAAAAAGAGGCTAGCATCAGAAAAAAATGGAGGAGGAGGTAAGATACCACATCAGAGAAAGCCTTTGGATAACTTTGAATCCAATCAGTCATCACTAAATGAGTAGAAGCAAGCAAAGTGTTAGTAAGGTAACACCTGTAATAAGCTAACTTTCACCTGCCCACTCTGCGACCAGCATCTATACCCAGATAACTGGGCTTTTTGCAGATCACAGAAATTCTTCATAAAAATAATATTTTGAAAAGCTGAAGGTGGCTCAATCTGTTAAGGGTATTTGCTACTCTTGCATAGGACTCTGGTTCAATTTCCAGTATCCACATGGTTGCTCACAACCACCTGTAACTCTAGTTCCAGGGGATCCAATGCTCTCTACTAGCCTCTACAGGCACCAGCCATAAACATAATACACAGACATACGTGCAGGCAAAACATTCAAACATGTAAAACAATAATTTAAAAATATATTTAAAAAACATAATCATAACTAGGCGGTGGTGGCACACGCCTTTAATCCCAGCACTGGGGAGGCAGAGGCAGGCGGATCTCTGTGAGTTTGAGGCCAGCCTAGGCTACAGAGTGAGTTCCAGGAAAGGCTCCAAAGCTACCCAGAGAAACCCTGTCTCCAGGGGGGAAAAAACCTTATTCACTCCATGTCATGCACTGACCTCCAGGTGTATGTATAACACACACACAAAATGGGGTTCAAATTGCAAAGGGTAGTGAATAAGACTTTTGTGAGACATTATTTGAATTTAAGTATTCCCTAAGTTGTTGGGTTGTTTTGTTTCCCAAGAATCTAGGCTAAATATATTTTTCCAGTAAGAAAAGAAACAGTATGTCTTACCTTGGACATAGATAGCATATTCACATAACCCCTGAGTCTCCTGAAGCTGTTCTTTGATCACAGCCTAAAAGAGAAGAACACCTGAGTAGTGATTAAGTGTCACCAAGAAAAGAGTAGGAATAGGCAAGAAGCATATATGAGATACCTAGGATATTAATAATGACTAATCAGGTAGTTCCTTCAGGATTTTTGTTTTTGTTTTTCTTTTTTTTCTTTTTTTTTTTTTTTTTTTTTTTAGTTTTTCGAGACAGGGTTTCTCTGTGTAGCTTTGAGCCTTTCCTGGAACTCGCTTTGTAGACCAGGCTGGCTTCGAACTCAGAGATCCGTCTGCCTCTGCCTTCTGAGTGCTGGGATTAAAGGCGTGCGCCACCGCCACCGCCACCGCCACCGCCACCCAGCGATTTTTGTTTTTCTTACCATCACTTATTTTAGAATGAGGTTAGCAATCTAAGGGCTCTCGGGACATTTCTGTACATCCCTCACTTAGAATTCTTTTAAGGCTGAAAAGACAGCTCAGCATTAAGAGCATTTGCTGCTCTTCTAAACGACTGGGGTTCGATTACCAGCACCCACAAGGCAGCTCACAACTAACTATAACTCTAGTACCTGACACTATCTTCTGGCCTCCTCAAGCACTGCTTGCATGTGGTGCACAGACATACATGTAGGCAAAACATTCCAAACACATAAGTTAAAAAAATTTTAGTAAGTTTTCTGTTTTTGCATTAATTTAAAAAAGAAGCCATGCATTGTGGTACATGCCTACAATCCCAGCATTCAGGACATAGAGACAAGATCAAGAAATCAAAGTCATCTTCTACTATCTATCGAGTTTGAGGCTAACCTGGGCTACATGAAACCCTGTTTCAAATAGGAACAAAAGCAAACCGATGATGACATACAAGAGATGATGACTACAGTAACCCTAAAGTCTAAACTGCTGTCTTGGCCAGGCATGGAGGCAAACACACCTTTAAGCCCAGCACTCAGGAGGCAGGGCAGGAGGATCTCTGTGAGTTCAAGGCCAGCCTAGTCTACTTAGCAAGTTCTAGGTTAGCCATGGATACAAAGTGAGACCGTATCTCAAAATTAACTAACTAATTAAGCTTCTATCTGTCTCATGACACAAAAATGTTCTCAATCCTTACTTAAAATATTAACTAGTGAAGCTAGAAAAACATGAGAAGACTCCTAAACACCATTACAGATACTAGGAATTCTCTGGTGAGCAAATCACATGGGTTCTAGACTGTGATGGGCTCAGCTCTGGTACTTTAGGAGCTCAGAAGACAGCATCTGATTCCAACTCAGAGAATTGAGGAAGGCCTCCTAACGTGAAAAGTCTCAAACTGTGTGTTGGCAAGAGGTGGAAGAAAAGCTGAGGCAAAAGAGAGGGTCAGAAAGAGGAGAACTAAAAATGTCATACTAAAGGGTTTGAGTACAGTGGGAAAATCATGACCAGTTTTAAGCAGGAAGGAGCCTGGTCCTATTTGCTATACAGAAACACACTGAAAGAGACAAGATTCAAGTCAAGGTAGATAGATAAGCTATTATTTAAATTAAAATAATGACATTTAAAGCAGGAAGGTAGGGGTGCAAATTCAAGATATTAACTGCCATGCTGTGCTTCGGACACTGCTAGTGTCTGCCCAGTCTGCCTCTGATGCCCTCCACTGTTGCAGTCTCTCACCTTGCATGCTTCATAATCCTTCCGGATATAGTGGAGATGGATCAACCAGTTCTGTTTCTCCACAATAGGAAACTCTACAGCTGGAAACAAACAATGTAATCAGTGTTACATTTCCTCCATTAGCATGTCCTCATGTCTAAACTAACCATTTGAAATTACAATACCACATTAAGTTCTTCATGGAATTTGGAAATTTATGTAAGTATCTTGTTTTCTGAATTATATTAGTTTATTTTGCGGCTCTCCATGTGTGGGTACATATGTGCCATAGCACCCATGCAGAAGTCAGAGGACAATATTGGAGAAGTAGATTCTCTCCTTCCACCATGTGGGTCCTAGGGATTGAATTTGGATCATCAGGTTGGCAGCAGGTCCCTTAACCCACTGAGCCATATTACTGACCCTTGGACTAACTCTTGGTTGATGCACAGTCCTCTTCTAGGCCTGTGGTCAACTGATGCATGGGTCTGACTCTAGAGAAAGGATAAAATACATTCTGGACTGACAGTCACAGCATATACTAGCACTACCTTAACTAGTTCAATCATTTGATTATTAAGTGAGGCAACAGCAGGATGATTCTCATATCCAGAAGTGGTATAAAAATACTAGTAATTATGTCAGATACTTGCATAATTACAACTGAATTTCATAAATCTCAGCTACTCAGAAGGCTGAGAAAGAAGTATTTTAAGTTCAAGACCAGTTTGAGCTACACAGTGAGTTTGGGCCAGTCTTAAACAAAGATAAACAGAGGATGGATTTTTCCCTCAGGAAACTGACATAGCAAGACCCTGTCTCAAAAACATAAAACGTTTTTAAATAAAATTAAATGTCACACTTATTTGACATATACATAAAATTAGAGGAGGTCTGATTTACACAAGAATTGAATGCTTATTACACAAATAAAAATTAGTGTACAGATATTAACCAAATAACATTTAAGTACATTACAGGTCAATAATAAACTTATCTGGATAACATAAAAACAGATACTGTGTAAGAGTTGAACCATTACTGCTTTTCCCAACACACTTTACAAAGCTCTGGTATATATAAAAGAATCAGTGAGACGAAGAAATATGTACATATATTACAATGAAATTATATACAGACCTTTTTTTGGTCTGGGTTTTTGAGATTCAGGAACCTGAGTTTTCTGAAATGAAAGAAGTTATCCATGTTAAAGCAGCCCCATGTATTGCTAATTCAAAGCACATTCACATAATAAGAATGGTCAGTAACTCACCAGTCATGTACTCAATCCATTAAATGAAGAGATGTATAAAGAGGCATTCTGATTATGACTTAAATTACCACATTATTCTTTGGCTATCCAACTTGCTCATAATGTACAATGCATATGTGCATTTATAATGTACCAGAATTACAATGTACAACATATACTCATATTAATATCTAAATTGTTAGATACCTCATAAAGTATATTTAATGCTCTACTTCTCAGCAGACAAACCAGAAAATGTTTGAAATTCTTTTAAAATGATTTTTTTTAAAGATTTATTTATTTATTATGTATACAGGAGAGGGCGCCAGATCTCATTACAGATGGTTGTGAGCCACCATGTGGTTGCTAGGAATTGAACTCAGGACCTCTGGAAGAGCAGTCGGTGCTCTTAACCTCTGAGCCATCTCTCCAGCCCTAAAATGATTTATTTTTATTTTATGTGCATTGGTGTTTTGCCTGTATGTATTTCTGTGTGAGGGTGTCAGGTCCCCTGGAACTGGAGTTACAGACCGTTGTGAGCTGTCTTATGGGTGCTGGGAATTAAACCTGGTCCTCTGGAAAAGCAGTCAGTGCTCTTAATTGCTAAGTCATCTCTCCAACCCCGATTTTTTTTTACATTTTGTATATGTATACACACACATGTGCATGCACAGAGGGGACATCCTTCAAGAGTCTTTCATTCCCTTAACCAATGTGGGTTCCAAGGACCTAACTCTTGTCAGGTTCGGTACCAAGCCCTTTTATCCACTAGGCCATCTCACCAGCCCATGATCTGTTTGATAAAAGGAAGGTAGACAGCTCAGTCAGTAAAGTACCTTTAGCACAAGTATGAAGACCCAAGTTCCAGCTGTCAGTACCCAAGTAAAAGCTGAGTAGAGAAGCATGTGTGTACCGGGGAAATAGAATCAAGTGACCCCTGGAGCTCACTGGCCAGCCAGCCTAGCCAAATCAGTAACTCCAGATGCAGTGAGAGACTCTATCTTAAAAAATAAGGTGGAGAGCAATAGAGGAAGATACTGGACATGAAGATAATGTACTAATTTACACTGCAACTTATTAGAAAATCTTTAAATGGATTTTTTCTTTTATCAGTTCCCTTATACATTATACACCATGATATGGACCAGTTGTGGTGGCACACACCTATAATCTCAGTACTCAGGAAGGCAGAGCCAGGAGGATCTCAGAATTAGAGACTAGCAATCTAAGACAGCCAGTGCCATATAGTGAGACCCTGTCTCAAAACAAAAACAAGAACAGCAAAAAGATTTATATTCCTTAATATAAGGAGGGAAATACTGGCTGTAATTTTTTTCAGAAGTAAAAACTTTTTAAAATATTTGTTTATTTTATGTGTATGAATATTTTGCCTGCATGTCTGTGTACTGTGTCTGTGTCTGCTGCCCACAGAGGTCAGAAGAGGCATTGGATCCCCTGGAATTAGTTATGGATGGTTGTGAGCCACCATGTGGGTCCTGAGAATAGAACCTGGGTCCTCTGCAAGAACAACAAATGATCTTAACCACTGAGCCATCTTTCTAGCTGCCCAAGAAAAATTTAAAAAAGGTGTAACTTAGGCTGTCCTAAAACTCAGGATCCTCCTACCTCGGCCTCTTCAACATAGACAACTAGTTGCATCTCCATAACTGGCGAAAGAAACTACACACTCAGCTATATTATGAGGAAAGGTACCAAGCCAAACATGGTGATGCATGCCTATAATCCCATCACTTGAAAGGCTGAGAAAGGATGGTCTCCAGTTTAAGGCTGACCACGGATACATAGGCAAACCCTGTTTCAAAACCAAAACAACAGAACTGGAGATGATGGCTCAGCTGTTAAGAACACCGACTATTTTCACAGAGGACCCAGGTTCAATTCCCAGCACCCATGTAGTGGCTCACAACAGTCTGTAGCTCCAGTTCCAGGGAATCCAGTGCCCTCCTCTGGCCTCCGTGGGCATCAGGCACACAGATGGTACATTCACACATATTCAGGTAAAGCCCCCATACATGTAATCTTTGTTAAAGAAAAAACAAAAACAAAAACTAAAAACAAAACAATAATAGCAACAAAAAAGAAGTACGGCAAGGGTAATAAAAAACTGTATACTAAGTAATTCCCACTGAAAGCCAACCTCAGCTCAACAAATTCTAAAGGGTTGGGGTGCCATGCAGTGGTACATGCCTAGCAGGTATGAGGTCCCGGTTTAATTCACAGTTCCACAAATAATAACAGTAATGATAATAATAAAAGGCAAATGTGAAAGACTTAAAAGTTCAGTTTATAGACTCTGCAACTTTTAAAGAAATTACAGCCGGGCAGTGGTGGTGGACGCCTTTAATCCCAGCACTTGGAGGCAGAGGCAGGCAGATCTCTGTGAGTTCAAGGCCAGCCTGGTCTACAGAGCAAGTTCCAGGACAGGCTCCAGAGCTAGAGAGAAACCCAGTCTTGGAAGAAAAGAAGAAGAAGAAGGAAGAAGAAAGAAGAAGAAAGAAGAAAGAAGAAGAAAGAAGAAGAAAGAAGAAAGAAGAAAGAAGAAAGAAGAAAGAAGAAAGAAGAAGAAGAAGAAAGAAGAAAGAAGAAAGAAAGAAGAAGAAGAAGAAGAAGAAGAAGAAGAAGAAGAAGAAGAAGAAGAAGAAGAAGAAGAAGAAGAAGAAGAAAGAAATTGCATTAGGAAATAAGTGATGAGAGTAAATGATCTCGGTCCTCAAAGGAAAAAAAAAATTTAAAAAATTACATTAGGAAATAAGAAAGCAATCACAGAATGAAGGAGTGAAATGAACAAATGAATTAATAAAAGCATGTGAGTATTCTCAGCATCTTGCTACACAAAAAGTGTGGTTTGTGGTATGTACAAGACAGAAGTACAAAACTAAAAACTAAAAGTGGAATAAATGGGCAATGGGTAGTAAAGTATCTGATGATACCTGCAGCATGCACAAATTAAGTCTGCATTCTAAAATGTCTTTAGTACTTACAAAAGGAAGATGCTATGTGGCTACTTCCTCCTGGAGGAAGGAGAGAGTCTTACTAGATTCAAAGAGTTGAAGAAACTTACTGTCTCATAAAGCTCACACACACAATGTCATGAAAGCAGTAAATAAATGCTGGGAGACAGTCTGACGGGACTTACTGAGGCTGTGCAGGAATTAGGCTTGGGGAGCATCACCAATACAAGGTGGGCTTTTCTGCTATGTAGCTGCCTTTAGGTCACCTTTGTTCCCTCCCATAAGTAACCCCACACAAACTCACTGGTTCACCAACTAGTCAAGGGGAATCATTTCTTTGGTTTGTTATTAGTGCCCTACCCAGGGAAGACAAATGTTTTTTCATATAGCCCCAAGAAAAATTGCACAACCATAACTGGTACCCAAAGAGGGACCAACAGAACCAAAGAGTTGTTGTTGCATGGTCCCTATGAGGATGGGTGAGGAGACATGTTAATTAAGGCTGATCTGTCTGAGGGTGGGGTGGGGCTAACCCTAACATAGCTATCTTTACCTACCTAGAATGGCATAGTATGCCTCCTTACTATAGTGGCAGTTACTGTGTCCTGCAATGGGTGGTAAGACATTTGATCAAGGTCACACCATCCATCTAAGACTGAAGTGTCCTTAGGGAGGAATCCCAGTATGGGGTATAGTATATAGTATATAATATGGGGTGACAAGTTTCCTTAATAAAGGGTGACCACCATGTACATCTGAGGATATTTCCAACCCACTGATGTACTAGAGAATACACTGCAGTCTCTGAAAGTAGTGCATATGGGACGAGACCTTAAACAGGCTGTAACAGCTATTGTATAGACTTTACTGTGGGCAAGAAGAAATGCAACTGGGCCTTGGCTGTTGGCCCAAAGAACTTGCCTATGTAAACAAAAGACACAGGTGCTGTCCTGCTGTGAAATAGTCTTCTTGTACACTGTAAAGATTTGTCACTCAAATTGGTTTAATAAAACACTGATTAGCCAGTAGCCAGGCAGGAAGTATAGGCAGAGTGACCAAACTAAGAATGCTGGGAGGAGGAAGGGCAGAGTCAGGAGTCGCCAGCCAGATGCATAGGAAGCAAGATGAGAATGCCATACTGAGGAATGGTACCAAGCCACGTGGCTAAACATCGATAAGAATTAGGGGTTAATTTAAGTGTAAGAGCAAGTTAGTAATAAGCCCGAGCTACCGGCTGAGCATTTATAAGTCATATTAAGCCTCTGAGTGGTTATTCGAGAACTAGCAGGTGGTAGAGAACTGTCCATTTACACTACATCAACCTCTGATCTGGCAGGAAACGGGGAAAGCAAGGATGGAGATGCCACCTTGCCATGTCTTACAGCTGACAGGATACAAGTCAGATCTGAAGTGCTCTATCTAGGACCCAAGAACTTGGAACCCAGGGGAGGAAGAACTGTGGTGTAGAAGAACACAGAAGTGAGAAGATGCCCCTCAAATTTGACCTTTAAGACAGAGGAAAGGGAAAGTCCATGATGCAGTGTGCAATCAGAGGCCTGAATAATGGCCCTAATAGGAAACTATGATAATAAGGGAATATTTTGCATATGAACTCCTGGACTGGGGGGAGACTTTTAAACGGGGAACGAAAGAGTTTCTCGTAGCCTGAGACTATAGACATGGAGGTGGACATAATCAGTCCAAATGCCATGCAAGCAGAAAACTGAGTAAAATAACTACCCATCCTTCCTTGAGCCAAAGGCTGCATAACCTAAGGCAATACAAGGGAAATAAAGCCTCTGATGGACTGGCTCACATAAGTCATTCGGAACACTTGGTTATTACAAGTTGAGGCTTCTGGAAGACAACAGAGGGACAGACATTCCCGAGGGATTAGGCATGAGAAAGGCAGGTTTAATGCCCAGTCTACTGGGCCCCAAAGCACTATAAGATGGCTCAGAAAGTCCAACAACTTGAGTTCAACCCCCAGGATCCACATGGTAGAAGGAGGTCCGTTGACCTCCACATGTGTGTTACTGTATACACACACACACACACACACACACAGAGAGAGAGAGAGAGAAACAGAGAGAGAGAGAGAGAGAGAGAGAGAGAGAGAGAGAGAGAGAGAGAAAATAAATATAAAAAAGTTTTAAAGAAAGAAGGACCAGTGAGATGGCTCAGCAGCTAAACACTTTTGCCTCACAAGCCTGACAACCTGAGTTCAATCACCAGAACCTAGTGTTTGAAATAGAGAACTGATTTCCGAAAGTTGTCATCTACCTCTATGTGGATGCTATAGCACATGTACAGCATCTATACACACATTCTATAAACACTTACTATGATGGCTAATCTTGGTTTTTGAGTTGACTACATCTGGAATTGATCAAAACCTAAGCAGCTGGGCACACCTGTGAGGAATCTTCCTTGGTTAGATCATTTGGGGTCCGAAGATCCACACTAAACCTGGGCCACACCTTCCGATGACAACCCACAGAAGGAAGCTTGTGCTTTTTGCCTGCTTGCCCCCAGTCTCACTGGCAAGTTCATCTATCCTGTTCATGAGCCTTTCCTTCGCTGGGGCTAGAACCTACTTCTTTGGGATTCTAGTGCAGACTGAAAACTGAAAGCTCTCTAGGATTTCCCTGGGACTCCAGCACCAGATTAGGACTGCTGAGACATTCAGTCTCATGGACTAAACAACAACCAGATCCTTGGCCTTCCCTTTGAGAGACAGCCATTGCCGAACTATTTAGACCAAAGCCTGTAAACCATTAAAAAATGCACACTTCATTCAACAGGCACTTAGGACAGGCATGGGGCTTTAGTGGTTTTATTGAATCCCATGGTTAGACAAGATCTTAATGAGGTAGGAGAGGCCCTGGAAGACATAACTTAATAGGCATATACATAAATTTAGTTTGTAAGATGCTAAAGCATTCAAATGGGGATGAGAGAAAAACAAAGAGAGAATGGGTTCTGTCCAGGACATAAGTAAGAAGGCAGATGTGGCAAGACTTGTATTGAACAAGAGTTGTTAGTGAAAAAATTAACAAAAAAAAAAAAAAAGTGGTACCAGTGAACTTCTGGGGAACTTTAAAGCCCAAGCAAAAATTCACAGAATGCATCAATGGCTTAAAAAAAAAGTGGAAGTAAAAAGATTGTTTGTTCCAGAAGTAGACAGCTATTTCTCCAGAGTATGTGGTGTCCATTTCTCCCCTGCAAGAAAATACACTGCAAGTGGACCTGGTTCATGCAGACCAGGATCCTTTCAACAGTCTAGTAATGGGAAGGTAAGTGCCACCATACTGGCCCAGAGCCTGCTGGAATCGGGCAGCTCCAACAGCAGCACAGCAGGATAAACTGCAGCCCTGCTTCCCCTTGGGCAAGAACCAAGCTAACCAGCACAGGTCAGCCCCAGCCAAAGTCATCAGAGGTCAGAAGGCGCACATCAGCACTCAGAGGTCAGAAGGCGCACATCAGCACTCAGAGGTCAGAAGGCGCACATCAGCACTCAGGGTGCTCACAGAGATGACTGTGGGTTATTGGCCACCCGTGCAACTGTCACACCCAACAAGCGATGAGAGCTTTCCTGCCATGTTGAACCTTACTAACATTTCATTTTCAGTGTCTCCTTAGCCACCCAAGACCATCTGGTACTTGCCTGCAGCAGACAGCAATGGGCTTTTAGTGATTCTACCCACCCTCTATAGAAAGTTTTCATTAGAGCTGGGAGAAGCCTCATGAAGAAAATGCTTGCCCTGCAAATGTAAAAACTGGAATACAGATCCCCAGATCCACACAGAAATTGGGTAGGTATGGCAGGCAGAAACAAGATCCTAGCTGATTGGCAGAATCTGGGTTCAAATGAGAGACCCTGCCTCAATACATGTGCACACTCACCCACCATAGACATAAGCCCACACATACGGAAACATACATACACACAGCATGCACACAACTACATGCAAAAGAAAAGCTTTTGTTATATATTATTAGGTGTTGCGAGTCTTACAGATTTCAAAAGGCATCTGGAAAGACAGTAACAACAGCAGTTGGGAAATCTGAATAAAAGCAGGCATGGGTGGGAAAGGGCACTCAGGAGACATTAAGGTAGTTGGGTAAAAATCTAGTATAAAAGGTGGGCTACTTCCCATGAGTTATTGGCTAAGGAGGCCCCTAAGGCCTCCAGAACAATACAGGCTACTGCTACTGCTGTTGGAGGCAAGCCAGAACTAGACAGGGAGGACTCTACTGCTTAAAACACCACACACTTCAGTTGGAGGACATGGAGGTATCAGGTTGGGTTGGGCTGGGAGCTCCAGCATTGCTGGCTGGCTTTCCAAATGTCAAAAAGCAATATGCAGGCTGGTGGGGGTGTGGGGATGACTACTGCTCACAGTCCTGCTCCGCTATGGACCTGCAAGCTCCACTACCAACATGCCAGGCAAGATGTAGCCACTAGGGTCAGCAGTTACTTTCTGACTGGACTGAAGAATGGCCTCACTGGAGGAAACGTCTGCCTGGTACTATAAGCTAAGACAAAGACCTATGGCTGTTGAGGTCAGAGGCTCCAGTGGGGAAGCAACTGTTCTGATCCTATTAGATAAATGTGATATGCCTGTTAAACTGCCTTCTAGACATTTGTTCTTAAGCCCACAGATTACTGCTGCTGTTGTCTCTATTTGGCCATGGAAGGTGTAAAACTCATAACCTTGTCAAGCTTCTGAGAATAAATGACTGTTGCTATAACATAGTAACCCAAAAGCCCAATGTTCAAACCAAAAATGGAGGAAAATAATCAATAGCACACTCCAAAGTAACAGAGAAGAATGTCAGAGCTGGCAGAAGCAGTGTGGTGCTGTGTAGCTATTTCCTCCAAGCTGCAACAGTCCCTCCTGAAGGGAAAGGAGGTCCACAAGACTGGAGGAGCTAAGGAAATGTACAAGGAACTTTTCAGGAAGCTCAGCAGGTACTAGAGTCACAAAGTCCCTCTCCAAGGAGGAGATGCTGATGGAGTGAACTACAGGCTGTGCAGCAGCTCCAGGTACATGACTTCCAACACTTAAAATGAGAGGAACAGAAGGACAAGAAAAGCAAGAGAAAAGCAAAGCAAATTTCTCCAGTCACGAGAAAAAAAATCAAAAAAGATCTTTAAAAATACTAAGCAAAGCATAATGGCAACTGTCTATAGTTTCAGCTACTCATGAGGCTGAGACAGGTGGATCACTTAAGCCAAAAAGTTTGAGGCCAATCTAAGAAACACAGAAAGAACTCATCCTCAAACAAAAAATATCGGGGTTGGGTATTTAGCTCAGTGGTAGAGCGCTTGCCTAGCAAGCACAAGGCCCTGGGTTCGGTCCTCAGCTCTGAAAAAAAAAAATATTTAGAGCTGGTGAGATGACTCAGCAGGTAAAGGCACCTGCTGCCAAGCCTACCAACCTGAGTTCAAACCTGGGCCCATATGGTTAGAGGAAGAACTGACTCCCTTAGATTGTCCTCTGACTTCCACACATGTGCTATGCTATGCACACACAAATGCACATTCACACATATACACCAAATTAATCAAACATCTTTTAACATCTTTATGTTAAAAACATGGTACAACATTAAAAATCTAAATGCATGTTTTTGGAGGGTTTGTTTTGTTTTTCAAGACAGAGTTTCTCTGTTTAGTCCTTGCTATTCTAGAACTCACCTTGTAGACCAAGCTGGCCTTGAACTCAAAGATCTGCCTGCCTCTGCCTCCCAAGTGCTGAGATTAAAGGCATGCTCTACCGCTGCCAGGTGTATGTTATTTTTATAATTACAAAATTAAAATGTTAAGACAAAGAATAGAAAAGATGTATCAAGAAAATACAAAAAAAGGGAACCAAAGTATCAATATTAACATGCTAGATAAAATGGACCTCAGAGGAAACATTCAAAAAGAAAATTCGTTAGAGTGGACTAAAGACTAAAAGCAGAAAGGCAAAATTTTTAAAGTATACAGAAAGTAAAGATTGAACAGAGCTCAGATTCAATTACAATTAAGAACTTCTGTTTCGGGGCTGGAGAGATGGCTCAACTGTTAAGAATACTGGCTCCTCTTCCAGAGGTTCCGAGTTCAATTCCCGGCACCCACATGGTGGCTCACAATTGTCAAATGGCAGTCTGATGGGATCAGATGCCCTCTTCTGGTATGCACAGCATTTGAACAACATACCCACATATATGAAATATATAAAAGTCCTTAAAAAAAAATGACGGTTGGAAATATGGCCTTTCGATTGTGGCAGTAAATGAAAGAATTGATAAAAGTCCATCTTTGGACAGAAGTTTTTAGGAAAAAAAAAAACTTCTGTTTCATAAGAGTTGTGAGATACACACACACACACACACACACACACACACACACACACACAGTTAAATCTATCAAAGAAACTAAGTTCAAGGTCTGTTACATACTTATCTTCTATAGCAATAAGATACATGCTGAGTGCAGTGGTGCACACCTTTGATCCCAGCACCACACATGGGAGGCAGAGGGAGGCGGATCTCAAGTCATTTGAAGACTAGCCCAGGCTATATAGCAAGCCCCAGGCCAGCCAGGGCCACATACTAAGAACCTGTCTCAAAAAAAGTAAAAAGGTATGGTACTGCAGTATTGTGGTAATATATTACTATTTATATCTCATATTTAGGATTGTGTGCATTATACATTTCCCTTATGATTGTAACAGGCCTCCATACCTTAGTAGGCCCCAAGACCTTAGCACAACTGACTCCATGATGGAGGTACCATTCAAGCCATAAAGCTCAGCACACAGACAGCAATACCAGCCAAAATGAAAACAGAGACCTAATCCATCAAAGTCATCATTCTGGGAAAGTCTCTAAATGTGCTAACCTTGCTTTTTGGCTTCTGTAGTTCTGCTTCTGTAACTCTTCTTGTTAACTGAAGTATGTCAACCCAGAACATGGTTTTTGTGCTTAAAGCTCACCTGAGAGAGGCTTGGGGCTACACTGGGAACCTGAACACCTAGTGCAGTTGCCAGCCAGCCAGATAATAAAGACTTTCTATTGGCTTAAAACCATGTCCAAGCAGTCTTCTCTGGTAGATACCCCCCAACAATGGTGCAAATATCTTAAACCTAGTAACATTAATCACGCTATTTTAATTTTTATCTTATGCTTTGAGCTTCCTTCTCTGTATTGAGTTTTCTGATTATAGACTGCTGACTACTCTGCAAATAAAGAGCAAACAACAGAGGGCCCTACATGAAACAACACTGCATTACAAAACTGTCAACCAGAGGCAGCTAACTTAGTCTATATTTTCCATGGAGTTTTTTAAAAGACAATATAAAAAAACTAAAATCATTCTATTAGTGCAGGGCAAGGTTTGAAACCCAACAGTAAAGTAAGGGACAAAGTTTCATAGTTGGGATTTCTTAGAAATTTGATCCAATTGTGAACATATTCTTTTTTTTTTTTTTTTTTTTTTGTTTTTTCGAGACAGGGTTTCTCTGTGTATCTTTGCGCCTTTCCTGGAACTCACTTGGTAGCCCAGGCTGGCCTCGAACTCACAGAGATCCGACTGGCTCTGCCTCCCGAGTGCTGGGATTAAAGGCGTGCGCCACCACCGCCCAGCGAACATATTCTTTAAAAAAAAAAAAAAAAAAAAACTAATGTTGGCTGGAGAGATGGCTCAGTGGTTGAGAGCACTGGCTGCTCTTCCAGAGGACCCGGGTTCAATTCACATGGCAGCTCACAACTGTCTGTAGCTCCAGTTCCAGGGGATCTGACATCCTCACATAGACATACATGCAGGCAAAACACCAATGTACATAAAATACAAATACATAAATTTTAAAAATATGGTCAAAAAACTAAAAATAGAATAATCAGGCCTTGCCCAGTGGCATATACTTATAATCCCAGCACCTTGGTGCTGAGACAAGAGAATGGCACTGGGATGTGAGAAGACCCTGTCTCAAGACAACAAAACATCCCTCTGATCCATTGTATCAAAGAGACACTGTGCATCTGCTGCAGCACTGTTCACAGTATCCAAGTGGAGAATCAATGGCGGTGCCCAACAATGGATAAAAACACATGGATAAATAAATTGTGGTATGCACATACCATTTAGTCATGAAAAAGAGTGAGGTCTAATCTGCAGCAGTGTGGGGAAAATTAAGGTAAGTAACATACGACAGGCAGAGAAAGCCAAGGCACATTCTTGCTCCTCTGGGAAGGGTAAAAAAGTTGATTTCATGGGAAAACAGAGTAGAACAAGAAGTTAGGAAAGAGAGAAGATGGAGAGGGATAAAGGTTCAATAATAAGAACCAAATACTACTAGATCAGAGGAGCAAATGCTTATGTCCTGCAGCACAGGAGGATGGCTACTCTTCACCATTTATATTCTATAGAGAACTAGGGGGGAAAGGAATTTAAAGGCTCCAAGCCCGCAAAGAATAACTGCTAAAATAGGAATGCTAATTACACTGATTTGACCATTACACACAGTACGCATGTACTGAAGTATCATCACCCTGTACCTCATAAACGTACAATTATTGTAAGTCAATTAAACCATTCAGCTGGGAGTGATGACGCAGTCCTGTAATGCCTGCACTAGGGAGATTAAGGCTGGAGGGCTGCAGCAAATCCGAAGCCAGTCTGAACAGCATAGCAAATACTACGTACACACGAGAGCGGCACAAACAAGCAAGGGCATGAGAGATGGACAGTGCTGCAAAAAGCCAATTACTACTGGGTCAGCCTCAATTCACGTAGGCTGTTCTGGGGAATTAACTAGCGCTGAATTTAAACAGTTGAGTTCTCAAACAGCACATTTCCAAAACATTAATCACAAGGGAAAACATGGGCAGGGGCGATGAGAGCTTCCAGGCTTCGTCTTGTCAAATTTCTAACCCATGGATTATCAAAAACTGTCTAGAGAAGGTGCAGTACGCCCCCTCACCCCCCAAAACAAACAAACAAACTGGAGAGTAGGAAAAACAGCCACTTCCAGTGAAAAACGCTCTCTTCTGCCCAAGCGGAGGAGCAGTCCCAGCACAGACCAAGCGCTGCACGGGCTCGCACTCGCCCAGACACCCACCCCGGCGGGCAGCGCGACCGGCCGCGTCGCTTCCCCACGGCCTCGGCGCCCCGCCCGGCCCCGCCCTGAGGCGGCCACGATTCCTCAGAGATGCTCGGCGCTTACCATCCTAAGTTTCTCCTCAGCCATCTTGGCTCCGCCCACCGCTGCGCGACCGGAAGCCAACCGTTTCCCGGACAGCAAGCAGAACCGGAAGTCGTAAGTCCGGGAAGGAAGAAGGAAGACGGGGAGCCAGGAAGGATGTAGTGGAAGGCAGCGGCCGTGAGGTTGGTAAACTCGTGGAGTCTCCAGAGTTGGGGGCGGCCACAGATGGCATAGCTCGGAAGGAAAGGGTGAAGGAACGCGCAGCCGGAGGTCAGACATGATCTCTGCCCCGGTCTGCGACTTTAGAGTGTAGCATGTCAGTCCGATATTAGATAACGAAGCGAAGTTTATGAAGAAACAGTTCACTCAATAAATACAAGTAGCGCCTAAACATACGAAAATAAAACTGCCAGCAAGAGAAATAATGCAAACTTATATTTCCAAGAGATTTGATCTACCTCTTATGTTAACAAAAATTTTCACTGACATATTTGTGAAGAAAACATGCTTTCTTCATCATCAGTGGAAACGAATTGGTTAAGCTTCCGATAAGAGCAGCTTAGCAACAACTACCAAAATTAAAAATACACATACCCTTTAACCCAATTGTTTCAATTATAGGAATTTATTCTATACGTATAGACATGAAACATGGCTTTACATACAAAGGTATCCAATGCATCATTGTTTGGAATAAACCAAAGCCTGAAAAAACAACCTAAATATCCAACAGTAGAAATTAAATAAACTATAAGAGGTTCATGTTATGTGGCATATGAAAAGAGCCAACTATTTACATGGTAAGAAATGCCAACGTACACTAACAGATAATGACAACATGCAAAACTGCAATATAGTACTTAAGTTAATAAGAGAAAGCAGAAATAAAGAATAATATGTACACAGTTCTTTATTAGAAAATATTTCTGGAAGGATATTCAGATACTAAAAGTGGTTACTCTAAAGAAAAGAACCGGGTAGCAGGGATGCAAAGAACAGAGGTAGACTTTTTACAACTTTAATTTTACACTATATGGACGTATTATCTATGCCAGTAATAAAGATAAAATTAATGAAACGTACCACAGAGCATTCAGATTGTGATAACTGCTAAGAAGGAGAAATGTAAAACAATAGAAATAACCAGGGGTTTCAACCTAGAGTAGCAAGGCAAGCTTTTTCTAGGTAAGAGATATTTTAAATTACATCTAAAGAATAAGGCATTAATAGCTGGAGGAAACAGGCTGAGGGAGCGTGCAGACCAGGGAAGAATTCTAAGGCAGAGGAAGAAATTGTGCCGAGACCCTGAGGATGAAAGAAGCATGGCTAGTTTGCAGCACAAAAAAGGACAGTATGGCTAGAAAAGAAAAAACTGAGGAAGCATTGATTCCCATGGTTGAGAAGGTTGTACAGTCGAGTGGTGTAGACCCACCAAGGCCATATGAGGGAGGCTGTTATAAAAAGCAGTGGGAAGGCACTAGAGACTTCTGAGCAAGGAATGGCTTGATAAGAACGAACAGTTAAAGAGTTCTTCTTAACTACTGAGTGGAGAATGAATTAAGAATGCCAAGAATTGCTGGGCAGTGGTGGTGCACGCCTTTAATCCCAGCACTCGGGAGGCAGAGGCAGGCGAACCTTTGTGAGTTCGAGGCCAGCCTGGGCTACAGAGCGAGGCCCAGGAAAGGTACAAAGCTACACAGAGAAACCCTGTCTTGAAAAACCAAAAAAGGATGCCAAGAATTAGCAGGGTGCATGGCAAGCATTTAATCCCAGCACTTTGGGAGGTAGAGGCGAGTGGATCTTTGTGAGTTTGAGGCCAGCCTGGTCTACAATAGGGAGTTCCAGAATACCCAGGGCTAAATAGTGAGACCCTATTTCAAAAAAAAAAAAAAATCAAGAATTGATAAACTTAGATTTGTTTGCTTGGACAAAAGAGGTGGCAAAAAAAAAAAAAGAGCAGGTGGTGGTGCATACCTATAACTCTGGCACTTGAGAGGCTGCAGAAAGACCAGAAATTCATGAACAGCCTTAATCACATAGTGAGTTCCAGGTCAGCCTGCCTGGCTACATGAAACACTCCCCCAAAATATAGTAAGTAAATAAATAAAAGTAAAGAGGAGGAAAAAGAGGCTCAACAATGCTAGCACTCAGGAGGCTGAAAACAGAAGGATTGACATGAATTTGAGGCTACTGTGGACTACATGTGAGCTCCAGTCTAGGCTTGGCTATATGTTAAGACCTTATCTCCAAAACAAACAAGCTGGTTACAGTGGCACATGTTTGTAACCCCAGCATTTAGGAGGCAGAGGCAGGAGGATCATCCAAGATAGGCTAGTCTATATCTAAGAAGACCTTAAAGAAATGTAGGAAGTAGCTAGAGTAAATGTAGGATCAGGGTCATAGAAATTACTTTTGGAAAGAGAGAGATGCATGTCAAAGGAATACTGCCAGATTTCTAATCTCAGAAACAAATTAGGTGCAGCCAAAACTATACAAAGAAACCCTATCTGGAAAAACAAAAAAACAAATTAGGTGAATTGTTCAGCCAGTACTAAGATGGAGTGCATTAAGGATGATGTTAGTAGAAAGTTAATGATCTTGTTTCCCAATATATAAACCTCCTTGGAAGGGACCCTGTGAGGAAAATATTTTAATATGCAGAGGCCTTTATTATGTTTTAAATTTACATTTATTTATCACGAAGAGGGATGCATATACTATGGCACATATGTAGAGGTCAGAGAACAATTTATGGAAGTCAGTTCTCTCCACTGTCAGTCGTGAGGATGGAATTCAGGCCATCGGGCTTGGCAGAAAGCATTGTTACCCGCTGACACATCTTACCCATCTCTGACCCCAGGCCTTAGAAGGAAGGTAGAGCATCCTTGTTTTGTTTTTATTTTATTTTTTTAATTTTTATTGCAAGAGCTACTGTTTTCATAAAAAAGGTCATTAGTTTCTCAAATTTCATTCATCAAACTTAGTGTGTTTCTATTAGATAATCAGAATGTCCTCAAAGAAAAACCCTAGAGATTCCATAGGGCATGTTGTGTGGTCACATGCACATCTTCATTTCCCTTAGCAAACTCCCATTAAGGTGGCCCTGCATATCAGATTGTCAGATCATGCAGCTGTGTCCGAGTCAGCCAGGGCTGTTGTTTGGGTTTTATGGTTGCAGGGTAGGTGGCAGGAGAGGCATTAAGCACAACTTCCATCTCTCCAGTGTAAGTTTAAAGAAGCTGCAGCTGCATTTCTCCATTTTTAGTATTTTATTAATTTATTAATAAATATCCATTTAGTATTTATTAATTTCTGGAATTTAAGGTCCCCAGCCAACTTTGTTCTGATGCCTCCTGCTGGGCAACTCTAGCATATCAGGCCTCTTTAGAAGTATCCAGTCCTCACAGGACCAACACCATTAATGCCAAGAATACAGTCAATACAGTAGGAAAACACCACGTGAAAAGAACACTAGGTGTTCCTATTTTCAAAGTCCTTCAGGAACTGTTTCCTATTCATGATAGTACAAATAACAGTAATTAGTGGAGAACGTTGGGAGGCAAAGCACTGCAAGCATAAACAGTGCTTTGCTTCTCAGAAAAAAAAAAAAAAATACTAGACA
The DNA here is from genome assembly GCF_004664715.2 of Peromyscus leucopus. Lineage (NCBI taxonomy): Eukaryota > Metazoa > Chordata > Mammalia > Rodentia > Cricetidae > Peromyscus > Peromyscus leucopus. The sequence goes on along the minus strand of NC_051069.1, from coordinate 13,642,135 downwards.
CATCCAAATGTCCAGCACCAAGGATAGTTTAAATGAATCAAGGCAAGATGCTACTGTAAGATGTATTATCCAGCTTGTAAAAATTCCCAAAGATGTAAAAGAAAAAAAGCAGGTGTAGATTATATGGGGGAAAGGTGAAGAAAATATGGTATGTTTCCATTTGTGAATTAAAAAAAAAATCCCAGGCCTGGAGAGATGGCTCATCAGTTAACAGCCCTTGTCACTCTTGCAGAGAACTGGAATTCGGTTCCCAGCACCCACATCAGGTAACTCTCAACTGCCTGTAACTCCAGTTACATGGGATCTGACACCCCTTCCAGCTTCTGTGGTGCACATATAAATAGTCCTTCATATACAAACACATAAAATAAAAATAATAAATTCTTTAAAAACAAAAAAGATGCTAGAGACATGGCTTAGTGGTTAAGAACACTCATTTTTGTTTTGATATTTTTGTTTGTTGAGATAGGGTTTCTTTGGTAGCCTTGGCTATCCTGGAACTCGATCTGTTGACCAGGCTGGCCTCACAGAGATCTACCTGCCTCTGTCTCCCAAGAGGTGGGATTAAAGGCGTGTGCCACCACTGCCTGGCCCAGAGCTCTTATTCTTGCAGAGGACACAGGGTTGGTTCCTAGCACCCACATGGTGGCCCACAACTGTTCACAATTCCAGTTCCAGGGGATCCTCTTCTGACCACCACAAGCACCAGACACATACGTGGTGCAAGGACATTAGTGTGAGCAAAACACTCATAACACGTAAAATATATAAATCTCAAAACAATTTTAGGGCTGGAGAGCTGGCTCAGTAGTTAAGAGCACTTGTTCTCACAAATGACGCAGGTTCAATTCCCAACACCCATACGGAGGCTCATCGCGTCCTTGATCACCAGACATGTATGTTGTGCACAGACATACGTGCAAGCAAAGCACGCATACACATAAAATAATTGTAAGAAATCTTTTTTTAAAGTGGGACAAGCTGGACAATGGTGATACATGCCTTTAATCCCAGCACTCAGGAGGCAGAGACGGGTAGGTGGATCTCTGAATTTGAGGTCGCCTGGTCTACAGAGTGAGTTCCAGGACAGCCAGGGCTATAAAGGGACATACTGGCAGTAAATGGTTACTGTACAAGTATAATGGAAGGCTAGATACAAAATAAACAAATACAAATAAGAGAAATGAAGAGCTCATCAGATAGTTTTAATAGATTAGCATCAGAAAGCCAGAGAACTTAAAGTTCAATGAAAAGCATGCACATTGAAAACAAGAGGTATGTGGGGGGAGGGGGTTGTATGAAATCTAGAGGATAATAGCAGAGACATCTACATACAGCAGTAATCTCAGGAGACAGACTGGACATGAGAAATATGTGAATTACCCAAATTTAATGAAAGAAATCAACACTGATTTGAAAAGTTCAGTAATCTCTATATAAACGAAAATGGGCCTGAGATATGGGTCATCAGAGTCGTTACTGCTCCTGCAGAGGACCCAAGTCAGTTCCCAGCACCCATGTCAGGCAGTTTACAACCACCTGTAACTACAGTTCTAGGGATCTGATGCTTCTGGCTTCCTCTAGCACCTGCCCTCATGAGCACATACCCACATGCAGGTACATTTATACACACATAATCTTAAAATAATAAAATCTTTTTTTTTTTTTTTTTGAAAAAGAAAACTGACCTAGATGTATCACAGGCAACTTGCTAAAAAAAAAAAAAAAAAAAAAAAAAAAAAAAAAAAAAAAAAAAAAAAAACCCTACCTACAGTAAAATGTAACCATGGGAGGAGGGGTATCACAGGCAGTGGAAACTTGAAATGATCAAAACACCCAAGAGTACGGTACAATTAAAGTCCTGACAGAATAAAACGTCAGCATGGAATAAGAATTCTATACCAAGCAGGAATCACTTGGGAGGTGGGGACAGGAGGATCAGAAGTTCAAGGTTATCCTTAGCTACACAGCAAATCTGAGGCCGACCTGGGCGACAAGAGACCCTATCCCAAACAGAATGTAACAGTTCTGTATCCAAATAAAACAGCCCTCACAAAGAAAAAGGAAAATATATTCTAAAACCAATGAGAAGTCAGAGAAGTCATTTCTGGAGAAATGATAGTGGAGGGCTGGAGATAGAACTCAGCGATAGAGCAGCCTAGTGTGGTTCAATCCCTGGCATTCAGACTTGAGAAATTATATCAGATAAAACCTTAGATTGACTGGAAACTATGAAGAATATTATGTACTCTAAAGTTTATATATAAAAAGCATATAAAGCATAACTTATAAAAGTACCATTTCTGGCACACATATATATGTGATTTCTAGTTCTAATCAGTCCCATACAGAACATATTAGGTTATTTAAATTTAAATTCACTAAAAGTAAAAATCCATTTACACTAATCACATCTAAGTGTTCAATAACCATTAATTAGCTACCATATTTTTAAGTTCAATGTATCTTCCTATCACCATATACCGTGTACTTGGACAGGGTTAGTGTTGGATGAGAGGGAACAAGAGTACTTTTGTTTTTTCAAGACAGGGTTTCTCTGTGTAGCTTTGCCTGTCCTGGAACTCACTCTGTAGACCAGGCTGGCCTCAAACTCAGAGATCCACCTGCCTCTGCCTCCCGAGTGCTGGGATCAAATGTGTGTGCCACCACCGCCCGGATTCCAAGCAAGAGGACTTTAAGCTTTACAGCATGTATCTCTGGCTCTTCTTCTTCTTCCCTTCCTAAACCTTTCCCCTTCCATTTTTAAACATTACATTTAACTTGTTAGAGGAAGCTGGTGCCATGGTGTGTGTGTATGGATGAGAAAGGACAACTTGCAGAAATTGGTTCTTTCCTACCATGTGGGGCTTGGGGATGGAACTCAGGCCATCAGATTCAGCAGTAATCATCTTTACCTGCTGAGCCATCTTCCTCCCCCTCCCCGCCCACCCCCCCACCCCCGGCTTTTAAATAGATAAGTTTATACTTGCCTGCAGATAGGCAGGCAGCAGGTTGGACAGTAACTAGAGTATAGCCTGCAGCCTAGCCATTTAAAAATAGCTCAAGGGTTTAGTCTTTGAACTGAATTTAGCCCACTGTATAGCATGTTAACTCTTCCCTCTGAGAAACTCTTATGACACTTCTAACAGAATCAGAAAAGGCATCTGATAAAATTTAGCAATGCTTCCTATTAAAAATGCTTAGTAAAATGGGAATATAAATGAACTCCCACAGGTTTGTAAGATGCATATATTTAAAAAAAAAACCTTACCACTACATATCACACTTAATAAAAAACCATGATATCTTTACTTTCTAATGCTGAGAACAGAACCAGAATGTCACTGTTACATTTTTCTAGCACTATACTAGATTTTGTCACCAGGATGGAAGGGCAAGACAAAACGCTAAGCAATACAAAAGGGAGACATGGAGGTTGTCCAGAAGATAAAGCTACTAGCTGCACAAACCCGACAACCTGAGTTCAATTCCCATGTAAAAAGTTAAGAGGTGTGGGTTATCCTGCATGGAGTAAGCCAGGCAGCATCAGAAACACTAAAGCCCACCTCAGCAAGGTGGAAGATAAGAACATTGTTCTCTGACCTCCACACAGACAAAATAAAAATGGGAAAAAAAAAAAACAAAAAAAAAGTAAAAACATCATTTGCAGAAATGATTTTGCATATATGAAACCCACAGAGCTATTTCTAGAATAGGTTTATTAAGTGGGCTTCAAGATCAATATGTAAGATCAATTTTATTTCTTTATAAGAGCAAAAATAGAAATGACATTTTAAAATATTTTTTAAAAAGTATCAGCCTGACATGGTCACTCACATCGATAACAACAGTACTCAAATGGTTGAGGCAGAAAAATCTGAGTTCAAGGACAGCCTTGTGCCACAAGCATGAGACCCTGTCTAAAAAAACAAACATATATATGTATACACACACACACACACACACACACACACACACACACACACACACACACACACACACACACATACCCAAGGGAAAAAGCTAAGGGAAACTACAAAGTACTACTAGGAAAAAAATAAAATAAAAAAATATAAAAATAAGAAACTCTAAATAGCTAAGCATGGGGGCACATGCCTGCAACCCCAGTACTTGAGGTAAAATCATTCCTAGTTATATATAAGACGTTCAAGGTTATTATGGGCTACTTGAGAGCCTACCTCAAAACGCAAGCAAAAAAAAAAAAGTAAACAAAAAACATAAATGGCAAAATATGTACCATGTTTATGGACAGAGATTAACTCATCCCTAATAAAATATTAACTCTTCCTAAACTGACCTGATTTCAAAGCAACCCATCAAGATTTTCTACCTGATTTTCAACCTAAGTGCCAACCTAGAGCTAATGGGGGGGGGGGGGGGGGGGGGGGATAGAAAAATCCTTTAAATAAGCTGCTGGAACTGAATATCCATGTTGAAACAAAATGTGATTCTGTTAACAGAAATCAACTTTGAAATATTAGGTCACCTAAATGTAAAATGCCATAAATGTTTAAACAACTAACTTGAGATGGATCATAAATTTCCAGCAGGAAACATACTGCTTATGATACTGAACTTATTAAATCATAAAACACAGAATTTATGTAAGTCAAAATACAAAATTACAAGCTGAACACCAATAGCACAGACACTGCAGTCCTAGAAATATCAGGGGCTGAGGCAGGAGGATCATTTGAGCCCAGGAATTTAAAGCTAGCCTGGGCAAAACAACAAGACCCTGTGTCAAAATAAAATGAAATAAAAAGTAGGCCTAGCATGTAATTTCCCAGTAATGCAAAATAACTGTCACAACTTCCATTGCTAGGTATTTTATACATGCTAAGCAAGCACTTAACCAAAACAGAGTATGTTTATACCACCAAGGGAAAATAACATAAATTAAAATCAGTTATTTCCTACCTGCTAAGATTGCTAGTATAAAAAGTAAACACTGATAGAGCTAGATGTGGTGCATGTCTATAATCATAGTGTTTAGGAGGCTGAGGCAGGAGCTTCTTAAATTCAAGTCATGCCTGAGCTACACAAACTCCTGTCTCAAAAACCAACCACTGACAACAGGAAATGTTTAGATATGGATAAACTAGAGATTGGATATATCATTCATAGGCATATAAAATGATGCATGCTTTGTATAGGACAGTTTATGGCCTTAAACATAAGGTAACCATGTGACCCAACAAATCTGACTGTTAGGTCAGGAGAAAAAATGTATCTAAAAACATTGTATGGGCTGGAGAGATGGCTGGTTAAGAGTACTGGCAGCTCTTGAAAGAGGACCCGGCATCTACATGATGGCTCACAAACATCTAACTCCATTTCTAAGGGATACAGTGCCTTCCAAAGACACAGACCTATATTCAGGCAAATACCTATACACAATTAAAAAAAATTAAAAACTCATATAGCCCCAAATAGGAAACAAGAGTTATTGGTAGGAAACTGGATAAACTGGTATTATGTATAGGATGTTTTACTGTTCAGCCTACAGAATGATCGAATCTATAATATGGAGAATCTTTAAGGCATTATGAATTAGCCACCCAAGAGTACATATGACCCATTTATATGAAGTTCAAAAGTGAGCACACTGACCTTAAGTGATTGAAACCAACAAGTAGGCACTGGAAAGGGGCCTCAAAGACGGCGTTAAAGAGAGTTCCATCATTTTTGGGTTATTACACAGGCATACACAGTTCTTAAAATATCCAACTAAATGTAAGATGTGCACAGTATGACCAATTAAACACACGATGAATATGGAATTCCTATTCCAGGAGCATGTGTTTCCAAGTCTGTTTTCTTCAGTATAATTTGTGGGCTCTTGTCTGCTCAGGGCAAAACCCTAGATTATGAAATTTATCTTAGAGACACACACACGTCCTTTAAAGAAACAACATTTGCAATCTGTGAAACAATTTCATGGAACCAGCTATCTGATTACATGAATTAGTGTGCCAACATTTGGTAACTGTTAGGCACTGACTTTACTCATTTGATTTTTACAATATATCATGGAGATCTTTTGTTTCTTTCTATTTATTTATTTATTTTTTGAAACAGGGTTTCTCTGTGTAGCTTTGCGCCTTTCCTGGAACTCTCTTTGGAGACCAGGCTGGCCTTGAACTCACAGAGATCCGCCTGGCTCTGCCTCCCAAGTGCTGGGATTAAAGGCGTGCGCCACCACCGTCCGGCCGGAGATCTTTTAAAGTACATATTTTGTTGACTTTATTGCATGCTTGTCAAAATAATGAAAACAAAATTTGGGAGAGACAGGGCATAAAGAACGCTATCACCACTCTTCTCGAGGCATATTCTCTGGTGTTTACTGTCATGACCTTTACAGTATTCCAAGTCATTCCCTAGGAAGGGCATAGATAGTGGTACACACCTAAAATCCCAGCACCAAGAGGGTTGCAACTTAAAGGCCAGTCTGGACCTTTATATAATTTATGGTGATATTTTATTTGTATTCAAATGTTATTTGTATGTTAATAAATAAAGTTACCCGGTGGGTCAGAGCTATTAGCAAGCCATGGGAAAACAGGACAGTGGTGGCGTACGCTTGTAATCCCAGCACTTGGTAGGCAGAGCTAGGTAAGTCTCTGTGTGTTCAGGGATACAGCCAGTATTGGATACACATGCCTTTAATCTCAATACCAATCAATAGAAAACCTGGAGGTCTATGCAGACAGGCTGTGGTGAGGTGGTCATGTGTTTGGGTTTACAACCAATGAGAAGGCAGAACAGAAACACTATAAAAAGACAGATACACAGGAAGTAGTTCTGGTTCGGAGAGGTAGGACCACCGCAGGAGGAAGGGTAAGGTTTTAGCTCTTAGCTCTGACCTCTTGGCTTTCTTCTTTGCATTGGTTCTGTGTTTCTTATTTAATAAGACAGTTGGTTACATCTACAATGACCTTTACAGTATTCCAAGTCATTCCCTAGAAAGGGCATACATAGTGGCACACACCTAAAATCCCAGCACCAAGAGGGTTGCAACTTAAAGGCCAGTCTGGACCTTTATAAATTTTAGCAAGATCCTGTCTCACACTGAATAAAAATTTGAAAGTACATCTTTTCCAAATCAAGTGAATACATAGGTCATACTTTCCTGTTAGAAAATTCTAGCATTTGTCTTATATAGGTAGAAATGAACCACAAGCCAAGATATGTGATAGGAATTTATTAATAAGCAAACATCTTCTTTCATACCAGGAATACCAGCAATTAAGTTATAAATAACTTGAGAGTGAATGTAGTTAACAACTTCAGAGCATCCCATTAGAATGTCTCCTGCCCAAGTAAGCCCACAAAAGGTCATCTATAAGTGCAGATCATCATTTTATACTACACTCCAAGGAAATGATACCAACAGGAGTAGCAGAGTTCTCCCTTTAAGAGCAAGCTACATTGTTTTTGGATAGGGTCCCTTCAAGTTTTAGGATATAAATTCCTGAATCCCTGTCTGATCCACCTCTTCCAGAGAGCTGGGTCCCCATGGTGTAAGATTCAAACAGCTATTCGTGTGAAGTCACTAGTATTGCACTGTTTGATTTTGTATACAGAAATCTTATTTACTTGACTTCTCCATCAGACAGTAGGTAGCTTGCAAAGTTAATGACCCACCCAACTTTCACACAGGTGTAGTCAGGGAGGAGGGCTTTACAGGTGCTAGTTAAGGCACAAAGTAATCCTCAGGAAACATTACTTTATGCATCTAGAGCCAATTCCATCATGTCAAGATTGGCCATCTTTGGCCGGGCGGTGGTGGCGCACGCCTTTAATCCCAGCACTCGGGAGGCAGAGCCAGGCGGATCTCTGTGAGTTCGAGGCCAGCCTGGTCTCCAAAGCGAGTTCCAGGAAAGGCGCAAAGCTACACAGAGAAACCCTGTCTCGAAAAACCAAAAAAAAAAAAAAGATTGGCCATCTTTGAATGGTCTGAAGATATAAGGCCCTTCTTCACTCCTTAAAATAGGGTGGCTCCTAAACATGAGGAAATGCTTGGTTTATCTGAGGTCTTCAACAAAAGCAACCTGTTCTGAGTAGAACAATCAAACGAATTTGCCACCGAGTTCCTAGAATAACTTAATATTGTTAGAAGTCTTAAGTCCCAGCAGATACATTGGTAAAACTGAATAGTGTAAAGTGGCCAAATATAGCCCCACCTGGTAACAGGCTGGGTTACAGAACAACCCATTTGCACAGACAGCCTAGGTTAACAGCTTCACACAAATTGACAGACCCCTTTGGTTGACTGTTGAACCTGCAGTGCCCAACACTGTATTAAAGGAACTTAATTCTACCCCTTGCTAATGGGAGTGGGGGTAATTATCCATTTTCACTAAATTTTATTTTTATCAAAAGAGGAAGGTAACTGTGGTGATTTAGATGATAATGGTTCATATAGGCTCATATTTCAATACTTAGTCCCAAGTGGATAGAACTGTTTGGGAAGGATTAGAAGGTGTGGCCTTGAGGGGGTATGTCATGGGGGCAGGCTTCTCGATTTCAAAAATCTCATGGCATCATTCCCAGTGTGCTCTCTCTGCCTACTTGAGGATCAAGATGTGAACGCTCAGCCACCATGACTCTAACCATCTGAAACTGTAAGTCCAATTAAAAACTTTCTTTTATATGTTGCCTTTGTCATGGTGTTTTGTCACAATAGAAAAGTAACTAATCAAAACACAAGAGACCTAAATTAAGTATTTCTTAAGATTTGTAACTAGGCTTTATTTTACCCATTCTTTGATTCCCACAATATTCCTTTTTTTTTTAAAAGCAATATAATAGAATATATGGAATCAGACAAGTATGGACACACTATGAACTCAAGGTTTAACATTTAGTGATCTGACAGTACTTTCTTAGAATCCAGCTCTAATGGGAGTAATCGATCCCTATTTACCTAACTTAGTATGCATTTGAGTTTGAGACCCCTGAATCCCCCATGGATGCATTGTTGAGAAGCTAAGTGCCAAAGTGACTGGTACTTTGACAAGTTTATAACTTGGCAACTACAATGAAAAACATCCTAATGGCCCCAATCCATAACAGTTGAAAACAGTTTTCCCCAAAAAAGCAGTATCACTTCTCCCATTAAATGCTTGAGAAGATTAGCAGGTGCCTTAAACACACACACACACACACACACACACACACACACACACACACACACACACACACACACACACACACACGGAAATTCCAAACTTTACTTTATTCTTAGTCAGCATTGACTTCCAATTGAGTTTCTTGGTGTCTAGGTTGGCTAATTCAACTTGAAAAACCAACAGATGCACATTGTTTAAAATATATATACCAACTGCCCAAAGGGGGGGGGACCTTAAGTCTACAGTTTTCATTTCTGTAGGAGCCAAGATTTCCCCATTATGCTGTTTATCTAAAAATAAAATAAAACAAAACAAAACAAAACAACCCTCCCAAGGTGTTAGGTATGGTAGTACATACTGCAATCCCAACACCCAGGAGGCAGAGGCAGGAGGAAAGTTTTAAATTGGAGGTCAGCCTGGGCTATAGTGCTGAGATTCTGTTGTAATAAAAACAAATGAGAACACACACACATACACACACACACACACACACACACACACACACACACACACACACACACACGCTCGCGCCCGCCACCCAGAACAAAAAACCCCCAAACCAAAAACTCCCAGACTCTCCAGTTGTAGGGATAAATGCTGAGCTCAAATGGTTACTTGCTAAGCTGGGCATAGTGGCACATGCCTGTCATTCTAGCACTTGAGAGGCAGAGGCAAGATGATCAGCAGTTCAAGGCCATCCTTGGCTACCTAAGTTCTAGACTCAGACTCACCTGGGCTACAAAAGATCTTGTCTTTAAAAGAACCAAAAAGAAAAAAATTAGCTGCCACTCTCTGCATTTTCAGCTATCATGTATAAAAGAGACCTTGTAACAAGTCCCAGCAGGCCATCCAAATTCAAGGTCAACTGCAAATACCCTATAAAGTAACACTAAGCTATTTATTCCCAACTGTCATATGTGGTCTGGGTGACACTGGTAACTAGGACTTCAAATGATATACGGGGACTGGCTGCCCCAACTGCACATGGGGAAGGGCTCTCTTCTAGTCACGGCTGGTTTCTAGAAGAAATTAGGACCACAATGGTGAATGACACAATAGCGCTCTAAAAGGAGCATTGCTAGGCATAACTGCTGTTAAAGTATGGTTCAGAAGCACAGCACTAAATGCCACTTCTGGTCACGGATACTACATAATTCTGAGACCGGAATAGAAAATTGTACAGAGAGGTAGTTGGATGTTGCTCTGGTCCTAGATAATCTTACTGAGTCTTATTGTTCTCTTCTGTGAAATACAATCTTTACTCCACTTGTTTGAGAGTAAGTGCTTTGAAGATGTAAGTGACAGATTACACTATTGATGGGATAAGACTCACTGTCCTAAAGTCTGGACTTGGTTATCATATCATTAACAATATCTACAAGTATCTTCAGCTTTGAGACTGCTTTACAGCAACCATCAGCTTCTACATGAAAGTAAGGTGAAGTACTTTTGAGGCTGAGAATAATGTTTTAAATATCTTATTTAAAAAAACAAAAACCTGACATTGAGGATCTGAGCATCTAGATGTGTATCACTATTAGAACACAAACAATCTAAATTCCATGTTTGCGATTTGGAAACCAGAAAGCTTTCAGAAGTACTTCTGAAAGTTTCATTAGCCAAATTAAATGATGGGGATGGTCTCATTCACAGTTCCCTACCTAGGACCTGAAACAATTCTTGACAGTTTATATTAAATAGGAACAGTGAATAAGGCACATTATTCAGGTGGCTGTTATCCACCTAAGTCATCTGTTTTCAGCTATAAAAATAAACATAAGTAACTAATGGAATAACAAAATAAACGTTTATTTTATTAGAATTAGGAATGTTCTTTCCCTCTGGGCAACCTGAACAGTCCAGTTACAATGAAAATCTAAGAACAGTTATTTCCACAGCACAAGGTGCTCTATGCACAAAATTACAGGGTTAGGAGCATTTAATCAATTTATCGATCTGATTGTCTCACCAACCCACCCCATCCCATTCCCCAAGTGCTCTATATCGGGATATGTGGCTAAAATAATGTTACATTAAGTCCTTTTACTCTCTTGTTCTAAGTTTCAACTCCTAATCACAGGTGAACCACACATTACACTGCAGATTCAACCATTTCAAAAACCAAGTCAGTCAGTCTTGGATCTATTGGTATGTATGTATACACGTGTGTCTTTAATATATTTATTTAAACACACATAAAACATATACAATCTGAGTTGCAGCAAATTACAAAGAATTTAGAGTCTGGTGATGTTATATGCTACTCCATTTACCACAAAAGTATGTCTCCTGAGCTTTGGATCAAAATTTTATTGTAAGTCATTAAAAGTTCACCTGCTGCTCAATGAATTGCTCAAATGAAGCATGTGCCTAGAATGTAACTGACCTCAAAAACACAAGGAGACCCTGGTGCTTACTATAAGTAGAGCCCTCTGAGAGACTTAGGGAGGTCAAATAGGAAAGTTGTCAAACAATATGGCTTGCCTATCCCAGCTGGGGGCACTGAAGCTACTAACAAAAGCAGTTAAATTCTGGAAACTCTGTTAGATGCGGAGACAGTTGTTAAAAGCTTGGATGTAGCAGAAAGGCCAATTCACCTTGATCCACACAGATTATGAGTGCAATACCCTCAAGTCCCATGTGAGCACTGGGACTAGAAAGTGTCACCAACTGCACTATCCCTCCATGGGTGGGGACTGGGACTATAAGGTGCATACACTCTTTTGGATACTTGTTGCAAGGGCAGGGCGTGAAGAGGACTTCTGACACTCAGACCTAGATACTGCGAAGTTAACTGTTTTTAAACACCACATACACAAAGCATTTTAAGGGACCATATATCTATGTGACAATTCTGGTTGCTTTTCAAAGTCACCAGGAAAAGGAACTTACTTTGAGCTTTCTTTGAAATCTCATTGGTTTTGATAAATGTTGCTTTTTTTTTTTTTTTAAAGACTGATGCAATTATTTAAAATAAAGTCAAATGGATAATGGGGGAAAGACAGGGCAAAGAGAAAATGGAGAAGCAGACACAAGTTCAGGTTTGCACCTGAGGTGACACGGGAAGGGAAGAAAAAAGACAGAAGTCAAGTTGATCCTAAAGCGACACGTGGTTTAAGGAAGCAGCATAGCACACTCAGCAAACATTCACTGATTTGTGATGGGAAAAGAACAGTTGCAAGTACATCTCATGTAACAACCTTTCTAAAAGGAAAAGTAGGGTGATTCAGCAAAGCCTAACTTAGGCAAAAAGCCAGAGGAAAGTGAACCTACTTCCCAATGGAGTAATAAGATGTACAATGCAAGAACAGACACAGCTGCCTCACAAATGGTAAACACTCCCTAGGCACAGACAGTTAAAGGAAGACGAAGAGGTCCTCAGCCACAACTGGCATTTAATAGTTATACCTCTTGATCTAGTTGCCTAGTTCACTCTGCACTCTAATATAAAACTGACAGTCTTAGGGATGCTGACCTGTCGAAAAATACCACAGGCAGAATGGCCTAAACAGGTATATAGTTAATAAAACCACCACCATCCTTTACTTTTAACATAGCTTTTAGTAGAAATTTCATAAAAATGGACATCACAGCTAAAATGCATTATTAATTCTCCTATATGCTGACAATAGAAAAGAAGCAAACTCAGTGATTCCTACTCAAATGCACTGGATGGGAGGAGTATCAATGTTCTAGTGGTGTTTGCCTTCAAACTGAACCCACCGCAACACACACAAGCAATTTCAATATCCACCATTTAAAATTCACAATCTCGGACTAAGTGAATGGCTATTTATTTATACTTAAAGTGAAAACATTGTATTCAACACCCTAACATAAAGAAGGGATGAGACGAGCCATAACTAAAATTTCAAAAGGCTCAAAGCAGCAATTCAGGAAAAATAAAACAGGAAAAGAAAATCTGAAATGCTTCTTCCAGACGTGATGGGGAGGCCTAGGAAGCCCACAGCCGTGTGCATAACGTGTGCACATGGGCTGGGATAAAGGCATCAAGGCCACACAGGAAAGAGGAAGTTGGGACAGGATCATTCATGAACTGAAGCAACAAACCCCTTGTAGTCTTTCACAGGCCACAGCATTTGCTCAGGACTTGATTCCCTTGTTCTATCTACATCTAGAAGCTGGGAATGCAAGGCATGAGTCCCATGGCCAGGAAAAGACAGAACCAAACCAGAAAGGGCAAACTGACCTCAGGAAAGGGAAACTGAAGCACTCTAGTTAGGTCTTGCAGAGGTGCTTAACATACACACCTTTATCCCAACCCCAACCCTGGAAAGATAAAGCCAACTGAAAGAAAATGCACAGCAAATAGACATAATCTTGAAGCTTTTTAAAGAATAAATATTTTTGTAATTAAACATTATGCAAACACGTGCCACGCTTGCTTTATCCATGCATATGCGCTATATACAATTTTGAAAAATACTGTGTTGTCCTCTTGTTTTAAAAGTCATATACAAAGTGTTTGTGTTTTTTGTTTAATCCTCTTGCTGCCTACCCGTTCCCCTCCTAAGAATTTCCTTTACAAGTAGCTAATAATCATTATTCACTCATGACCGTAGGGTATGAGAGAAAGTGACTCCAACTGTGTGTGGGGTGTGTATGTGCAGGGGAAGAAGGGGAAGAGGTCCTTTACCAAAGTACAACAAAATGGCTGGTTTGGACATGAAAAGCAGGGTCAAGGAGCTATTTGAAATTTTAACTGTACTACACTGGGGGGGGGAAAAAGAAAAAGGAAGTCAGCTTTGAGAATGAAACTACGTTACAAGTTAAAGTTGGAGGGCTTTTTGTGTGTCTGTCACACTTTGTTGGCGGCCTAGAATACTGTTGTACAATGGTTTATCTACCTTTTTTATTACAATATAATTTACTGAAACTTTCCGTTAACAAAACAGAATTCTGGTACTACAGACCAGCGGTGTCAGAATAGGCTTAGTGCCTCCTTGTTTGTGTTTGTGTTTGTTTTAATTGCATGAGCACTCTAGATGGTAAAGTTTTCAGAGTTCATTTTATGCAGGGCCATTCTCAGTCCTCAATGTACTCCCACAGATCTTTTTCATAGCCTTCATGCACATGCTGTAACAAAACCCTTCGTCGACTCTCACAGTATCTGTAATCAAAGAGAAAACAAAAACAAAAACAACTTGTCATCAGCCTCTGATAATGAAAAAAAGAGGCATTTACCATTTCTAAAAAGGACTACTCTATAGTTTGCCCAGATTTTGAAAAAAAAACCACCCGCTATTATTATGACCATTTTCAGATTGTGTACAGACACACCAAACTGCTTCTACCTCGTCTAAGGACGGTTTTTTGCTTTCTTTCACTGCTGGAAATCAAACCTAGGATGCTGTGCATGCTAGACAAATACTCTACCACTGATCTAGCCTTTCAGCCTAACATTTCCTTTTTTTTTTTTTTTTTCAAACTCAGATTTCCAGTGCCAGAAATTAATTTTAGAATCTTCATGTTTTAGAAGTTGTGATGGGCCCTAGAAACAATGATTCAAACCCTAAGTTGCATAAATTATAAAGAGTTAATTTCAGCTGGGCAGTGGTGGCGCACACCTTTAATCCCAGCACCCAAGAGGCAGAGCCAGGCGGATTTCTGTTGGTTCAGGGCCAGCTTGGTCTACAAAGGGAGTTCCAGGATCCCCAGGGCTATTACACAGAGAAACCCTGTCTGAAAAAAACAAAAAACCAAACAAACAAAAATTTAATTTCATGGGCCATCTATTCCCATCTATATAGTTCTGGTTAACTACAAAAACACTATAAACACAAAGTGAAAATTGCAGTTATCGAAAGGAAGTGAAGATACTGGGATTAAATCTCCAGGACTTCCAACTTCCCAGTTCCTTACTACTATAAAAAAAAAAAAGATACCAGAAGATGGAGAGATGGCTCAGTGGTAAAGAGCATTTCCTGCTTTTCCAGAGGATCCATGTTCAGTTCCCAGTACCCACATCTGGTGGCTCATAACAACTGCCTGTAACTTAACTCTAGCTCCAGGTAATATGTCCCCCTCTTCTGGTCTCTTTGGATACACATGTACATACTTACACAAAAATATACATAAATTAAAAAAATAAATCATTTTTAGAAAGAGATACCAGCATATGAGAAAAACCCATTGGGAAAAAGTTTTATTTGAGGAACCATCCAATCTTGAACTGCTGTTTACCCCTGAGCTAAATTTCTCCCAAGATATAAACGCTAACAGAAACTCTAAAAAGAATGCATAATTCACTTGCAAAGAACCATGACCCACAAGAGTCCCTGGATAAAAACCGACATCCCCTCATGCTAATAATAGCTACTTATTCCTTTTAAAGTCTTTCTTTCCTATGGTGTAGGGATTTCAAATGAAACAGAATCAGCCATTAGGGGGCTGGAGAGATGGCTCAGAGGTTAAGAACACTGGGTGCTCTTCCAGAGGACCTGAGTTCAATTCCCAGCAACCACATGGTGACTCACAACCATCTGTAATGAGATCTGGTGCCCTCTTCTGGCTTGCAGGCATACATGCAAGCAGAATACTATATACATAATAAATAGATCTTTAAAAAAAAAAAAAAAAAAAAGAATCAGCCATTAGAATACATGTCTAGATTCCTCTTCTACACTCCATCAGTAAGTATATTCTCTGCAATTTTTGGCCCAATAGACAGAGGGAATCTGGGAAACACAGAAGTACAGTCAACCATACAGAACCTCACCACTGGCAGATTTTATCCTCACCTGTACTTATCTTGGACTTTCTGCTTTATATCCTGCAGAGAATCTTGGGAAATATCTCGTTCGAGGTAGCCCGAAAGCACCTCTGTGGCATTTTCTAGATCTGCTTGATTATTCTGAAAGAAAAAGAATATAAATTCTGGCTTCAAAGTCAAGCTAAAATATAACCCATTTAAGCTAGTTTGCTGATATACACATACTTTCAACACTGATAGTCATTTTGACAAGTTGCTTAACTAGTAAAGCTCTTTGGGGCTTTCACCTGTAGTAACCATTTTTTTTAATCCCAGAAAAATTTTAAAAATGTTAGAAAAGATAAAGACTTACCTACTTACCTCTGGATGAATGCTGAAAACAATATGAAAGTCTTTACTATGTTCTAGGTCTGAAAGCTGCTCTTTTTGAAAACTAAAAATTAAAACTTTCAAAAAAAAAAAAATCCAACCCCCCCAAACAAAACAAAAACCCCAACCCTATTGTTGCCACATTTGGCTGCAGTCATTTTCATAAATTTAAATATGTAGCTTTTGTTGTTATTGTTGTTTTTAAAGACATGGTCTGCAGTGTAACCTTGACTGGCATAGAACTCTCTATGTAGGCCAGGCTGGCGAGATCCATCATGCCTTGCTATTCTCTATTTTAGAAGAGAGTGGAGTACTTATCACATTCTGGATATTATGAGGCTTAAGTGACACAATTCATTTAAATTGATTGTTCAGCACCTGGCACATCTAAGCTCTCAATAAGCACAAAACTAGCCTTGATATTAGAAATTAACATGGTAGTTATCTTTAGTGTTGACATGATGGCTAAAATAGTGGGCTTTTAGCAGTAAAGGTTTTTCAAATAAAAACATTGTAAAATTGATGCACAAGCTAGGTGGCACAAGCCTTTAATCCCAGTACTCAGGAGGTAGGGAGATCTCTGTGAGTTTGAGAACAGCCTGGTCTACATAGCTAAACCCTCCTGTCTCAAAAATAGAAGACAAAACAAACAAAAACTCCAGAAAAGAAAAAAGAGAAAACCACCAGGGGAGAAGAAAGAGATAAGTCAGCGATAAGCCAAGATAAAAGCCAATGCTAAACCATGATAAAAGTAAAAATTCAAATTGACGGCTGACTACAGAGCCAGCACGGTTAATTAGCTGGCTAAACCATATAATTTCAATGCCGTTTAGTTTAACAACGAAGTTTTTCTATCTTTCTAGTAAGGACTATTTTTTTAACCTACATTTTTTTTTTTAATAGAAAGGGTTTAACTCTGTTCTATGAAACAAGGTAGCCTTCCTCCCTGTCCAGGAACTTGTCCTACCTCAAAGATAATGGACTGGTTATTCTTTTTGAGGTAGAAGGCGAAGACATAAGTGTACATGAGTGTGGCACGACACTGGCAGAGGACATCGACTGCTTTCTTCAGGAACTGCACCTCGATCCAGGACATGTTGTGCTGCTGCATCTCCTCCATCTTCTGCTTCACCTGAGCATACAGCTTATGTTCAAAGCGTAGACTCTGCATGTGGTTCATATAGCGATTACAGTAGAACAGGTACCTCTGCAGGGCTGCCCGAGATCGCTGACCGAGTGAGAAAAAGAAAGGTCTTGTAATTATGACATACATAGCCTACACAAAAGCTGGTGTCTAATTAAGCTACAGTGTAATAGCACCTCACACACTAAAATAGCTCATTACTCGAAAGGGCAAAGATAACCAAGAGTTGGCAGTGGAGTGAAGGGAACTGTATGAATGTAAATTAGTAGAAGGCCCTCAAAAAAACTAAAATATACTAAGCCTGTATAGAAATATATATACTATATAATCTTGACTTCTAAGAAGAATCTAAAACCACTGAACTCAGAGAAGTAGAGAGTAAAATGATGATACCGGGGAGAGACCCTGTCAATAATGCATTGTGTATTCAAAAGTAACGGACTAAATGGCAAATGTCTAACCATAAAAAATGATTAGGTACCCAAGGTGACAAAATAATTATCTATATTTAAATATCCATCAACTTTATACACATATTAAAACACTATCTGTGAGTTTATATGATTTTTGACTAAAACTGCTAATTAAAATTTCCTATATTTGCTGATAAAATAGAACAGTAATTTAGAATTAATCTTAATTTAAAATTAAAACTAAAGCCATATATAGTTACCTTTGTTATTTAACACTGTTCTGAATGCCTTACTATAGATTCCATACAGCAGCCATGAGCCACATATTTGTCTATTTTAATTCAACATTAAAATATCTGTTCTAGCCGGGCGGTGGTGGCGCACGCCTTTAATCCCAGCACTCGGGAGGCAGAGGCAGAGCCAGGCGGATCTCTGTAATTCGAGGCCAGCCTGGTCTCCAAAGCGAGTTCCAGGAAAGGCGCAAAGCTACACAGAGAATCCCTGTCTCGAAAAACAAAACAAAACAAAACAAAAAAAAAAAAAAAAATCTGTTCTACAATTAATGACCAACAAATTAAACAATGATGATAGAGTATTTTTCCCATTACAAAAAGAGTTCTCTTGGATAGCACTCTACAGCAGATGCAATGAGACAGAAAATAAGAGACAGCTGTGTATGTTGCTGGTGGCTGAACCCTGAGATTTGTGCAAGCTAAGCAAATTTACTGACAACCCAGCCCTTGAAACCAAGTATTTTTAAGTACAAAACTACCCTCAGGCAAAAAAGCATCATATAGCTCCTAAGACAATGTAACTCAAGGAGGCAGTACAATCAACTAAGTGTTTTTTTAAAAAAAATATTTTTAAATTACTTTATGTGTATGTCTATGAATCACTTGTGTGCCTGGTGCCCAAAGCAGCCAGAATAGGGCATCAGATTCCTGAGAATTGAAGAGTTACA
The DNA here is from genome assembly GCF_004664715.2 of Peromyscus leucopus. Lineage (NCBI taxonomy): Eukaryota > Metazoa > Chordata > Mammalia > Rodentia > Cricetidae > Peromyscus > Peromyscus leucopus. The sequence goes on along the minus strand of NC_051069.1, from coordinate 13,623,360 downwards.
GGAGGTTGTGAGCTGCTATGTAGGTGCTGGAAACTAAACCCAGATTTTCTGGAAGAACAGCCAGAGAGTTCTTAACCACTGAGCCATCTCTCCAGCCCTCATCTATCTAAATGTTCAATGTTCTTCTTGCGGAGTCTGAATTTGTTAAATTTATAAACTTACTAAGTCTGAATTTGTTAAATTTATAAACTTACTAAGAAGGCAGACTCATCTACCCAGAGTTCCAGGGACAGCTATACAGGGAGCATAGCCTACCAAATGAGGGTTAGTCAAGGATAGCTACCAGCTGTTTTTATCTAAGCAAAGTTATTTGGAACACAGCCAAATTCATCTATTAAAGCCTATGGATTCCTTAGCAGTAAGGGAGAAAACACTTGAGTAATCACAATGGAGATCACCCAGTCTGCAGGTATTATTTGATTCATACCCCAGTGCTGGGAATCAAAGCCTTGCCCATGCTGGGCAAACTCTACCCCTGAGACTCAACCCTCCCACCTTTTTTCCCCCTTTTTACATCATCCTCCACTTTTTGCCTGTTCGTGTACATGTGCACACGCATATGCCAGCAGGAGGTCAGAGTTAACTTTCAGGAATCAGTTCTCTCTTTCCACACTGTGGATTCAAGGGATCCAATGCAAGTTTATCAAATTTGTATAGCAAACATTTTTACTTACTGAGCAATCTCAATGGGCTTATCTTCCCCAACCCCAACAGGTGTATGTGTGTGTGTGTAGAATGTATGCGTGTCTAGAGATAAAGTTCACATAGTGTGTCTTTCTGGATCACTATTTATTAAGGCATGGACTCTCACTGAACACAGATCTTGTTGATTCTGGCTAATGTAGCCGGGCAGCTAGCCACAAGAGTCCTGTTTCTGCCTCAATGCTGGGATCACAGGCAATTGCCATGTGGATGCTGGAGATCTGAATTTGGGGCCATGCTTTTTTAAAGTAATGTTTTAAACACTGAGCCATCTCTCTGGTTCCCCCAATACACACAACCACACACCCCTTTTAAACAAGAGTATCACTAAACTGCTCAGGGTGGCTTTTAACTTCTCTCTGTAGCTCAGCCAGACCTTGTATTCATAATCTTCCTGATTCACCCTTCGAGTAGCTGTGGTTTTATTTAACCCTCCACAGAGAAGGATTACTGACTTCCAAAGACAGAAGAAAATTCAAATTTTTACCACTGTCAGCACAACAGAGCTTGAACTTTTCTACATCACAAAGCACTCAAAATACCACCAATAATCTTTCTGGACTGTATACCAAATTTCTAATACTTCTGAAGACTAACAATAACCCAAAAGGTCAGCATGTTAAGAGTGGAGAGCATAAAGAATAACCAAAAGGTTAAAAATAAGCATGTAATGGTACATAGCCATGAAATAAATAATAACAGTGATATGAAATCTTTCCCTATGCCCCAACAGCATTATAAGATTCTAGAATGGTCTAATTTGTGAAGTACAAGCTATAGACCCCTACTTTAAAGGACTTAGAAAGGAATTCTACCAGCAAACAAATGAAGAGCAGCTGACTTCAAGGGTCCACTCCAGGAATAGATCATGTATTTTGATGGTACTATGGGCTGAATGTGGTTTGTCTCAGGCAAATTCATATTGAGCCTTAATTTTCTGTATGATGGTACTGAATGGTGGGGTCTTCAAAACAAAAGATCAGTGCTAAATATGATCTCTAGATCTAATCGGTCTACTATTCATTCAGAATTCACGGTAACTAGGAAAATACAGTGCCACCCATCAGGAAAAAACATTTCTTTGTATTTAAAGGAATTATCAAAATTATATAGAAAAATGTATAGCATTGTTCTTCAAAAGGATTTTAAACAATCATGATTTCTAATAAGTCATAAAAATAAGCTAAGGTTTAAAACAAATAAACAAACAAAAGCACAACAGTAAAACAGGAAGCTAGAGAAAGCAGGACTGCCACTAATAATTTATAAATCAGAATTATACAAAGTGACTGTACTGGCTAATTTTAAGTCAACTTGACACAAGCTAGAGTCATTGAGAGGAGGGAGTCTCAACTGAGAAAATGCCTCTATAATATTGGGTGTAGGAAAGCCTGTAGGGATTTTCTTAATTAGTGATCAAAGGGGGAGGGCACAGCCCATTGTGGGTGGTGCCATCCCTGGGTTGGTGGTTCTGAGTTCTATAAGAAAACAGTCTGAGCAAGCCATGAGGAGCAAGCCAGTAAGTAGCATTCCTCCATGGCCTCTACATTAGCTCCTGCCTCAGGTTCCTGCTCTGGTTTGAGTTCCTGCCCTCACAGCTTTAGAAGATGAACTGTTATATGGTAATAAGAGTGAAATAAAGCCTTTCCTAGCAAGTGGCTTTTTGTAATGGTGTTTCATCATAGCAAGAGTAATCCTAACTAAGACAGTGATCCATCTTATATTAACATCCAAGGACCATTAAATGGGAGTGAAGTAGAGGTATCAAATTATTAGTAGACCAGAGAAATTTTTTTTTTTTTTTTTTTTTTGAGTCAGGGTCTCTCTATGCAGTTCTGGCTCTCCTGAACTTTTTGTGTAGACCAGGCTGGCTTTGAACTCACAGAAATTCTCTTGCCTGTTTGTGCTGGAATTAAAGGTGTGAACCACCATGCCTTTTAAAGTAATAAAAATGATGATGATGATGATGATGATGATGATGATGACCACATCAACTCAGCACAGGAGATGTAGCTCAACTGGTAGAATCTTTGCCCTGCAATACAGGAATCCCTGGGTTCTATCCTTTGCACCACATAAACAAGAAACAGTGGTATATCATTTCACTATCTACAAAATTAAATGAATATAAATAATTTCACTGATTTGTGATTTGATTTGGTTATACAGCTGTACAGAAATAAGATATTTGCAAATGGTTTTACATTCACATATTTAAGTAATACTGTAGTGAATATATTTAAATCAGCACAGTAATTTGTGAGAATTTTTCTATTCTTTGAAAGGACTAAAATAGTATGCATGTAATTCCACTACTTTGAACCCAAACTGAGCTGGACAGTTAAAACATGTCTCGCTAAGCAGTGGTGGCACATGCCTTTAATCTCAGCACTTAGGAGGCAGAAAAACCCTGTCTTGAAAAACCAAGACTCAGAAAACAAACCACCTAAACTATATCCCCCTAAAGGACCAAAATAGCACAAATATCTGTGAAACATTCATCATTTGCAATTATAAAAAAAGACAGTACCTTTATTTCTACCAATATGGGAGTATATCGTAATATGTATTGGGGGCATTTTTTTTTTTAAATTAGAAATGATTGAGGTCTGTGTGTGTTGAGTGAGAGGTTTCTTGCTGGACTCAAAATTGAGATCCTCCAAAGCCTCCAGAGTGTTGGATTACAGGCACACAGCAATATGCCAGGCCTAGAAAATTTAAAGAAATGCCTTTAAGAACAAATAATAACAAACATGCAATCCATGTTTTGGATTGTATCCAGCTTGGAAGACCATTTAGCATTTTTGTGTCTCTAGGAATTTCAATAATGAATGACCAAATGAAAACTCAATGTTTTTACAACTACTATAAAATTACAAGGTTAAAAAAAAGTATTATAAACCCAAACCTATTGTCTGGATCCTTTCCTAAAAACAGGTCATTTCTCTATGTCAGGAGACTCCTGAGGGGTCTGTTTCAAATCAGTTCACCTATCAGAACTACATGAACAATGAGGTAAAAACAAAACAAAGTGAAAGTAAGTGACACACTGTGTGCTCTATACAGAATAGCAGCAGTTCACAAACAACTGCTGGTCTCTTATTCTCCTTTCTGAATAAGCAGAATGCAGAGGTGAGTGTTGATAACATAAACACCACCGGGACATGAAAATATCCAACATAATAGCTCAACTAAAACAAAGGAAACAACAAGACTAACCTTATGGAGGAGGAGGATTGGCAGACCCCTGTAATCTCAGACTTGGGAAGCTGAGATTCGGAATTCAAGGTAAAAAGCAAGAGCTTGTCTCAAAATCAACAAACCAATAGCAAAACAAAAAAGACTGAGCAAAACGCACATGCCTATATGCAGCAGTCAGGAAGAAGCAGCAGAAGGATCAATGAGTTTGATGCCAATCTGAGCTACAGTGCCGTTCTCAGAAAACAAAAATACAAATATGCCTAATAAATATCCTAAGAGTCCCTTTAGGATTGTAAGCAGACATCTAGGATTTATTGGAGTGTCTATCTAAAAATAATTCAGAACTGAATGCTTCTACAAAGTTACCCTGAAAAACGTGCCTCGGGGATTCTGAGCCAGTGCTGCCCTGCCATGGCTGCACTCACCTCTTGGGCATCTCTTGCGGCCTTTGCATCATCCTCATTATAGCGGTTACAGTTGTACCTTAAAGAAAATTAAGAGGATTTCAGAAAGCCATAAATCAATTAAAAAAGGAACAGAATGTAGCATTTCAACTTGTACTGAGATTATCTAGAACCAATATTCTACTTTACAACAGATAAACTGAAATGTCAAAACACCCAGGGTTCTACTGTTATAATGGCAGAACTACAAGGCTAAATAAAGCACACTGGGAGGGTTGAACATAATCAACACCTAGTATTTTGGTTGTCTAGATGGAATACTAGATTACTTCTCCATGAAGTAATAAGAAATTCCAACACCTTCTGGGTAACCCATCCCAAACCAGCTAAGCTACAACCACCAGAAACCACTGCATTATAGAGTTAATGTTTACTACTTATAGTCTGAACTTCAAATTCTGTTTCTGAAGAGATCACCTTATCTCCTAAGCCATCTGTTACTCACTGTATCTCTCCTTGCATAAACCAGAGACCAACAATCAGCAAGTTACTCTTTAAGAGATGCTGTGTTGTATGTACTTTTACACACTGTTATGACCTATTAACTGTCACTGAAAACTGAATGATACATAAAAAAGGAGGGAACAAGCCCAGAGAAATTAACTCAGAGTGGAAATGATTGGCACTTCTTTTGTCCTTGTTACTATGTATCTTTTGTTGTTGTTGTTTACACAGGCTCTCACTATCCCTAGCTAGCTTGAGACCTGCTATGTAGACCAGGTGGACCTAAAACTCAGAGATCTGCCTAGCACTGGTCTTCAAGTGCTGGGATTAAGGTTACATGCTACCACACCTGGCTACGATATGTTATTTATCTTTTATGAGAGACTACACTGTGATTGTGGCTTTTTATTTATATAAATATATATATGCTTAACTACCCACCGGCAATGAACTTTCAAAGAGTGATTCAGAGTTAATACGTAGAGGCAGTTCAGTTAGCAGGAAGCTAAAAGCTAACATGCTGCAAAATCTGTTAACAGTGAACCTTTTAGAGCTAAAGGAAGCCTTTTAAAAACCCCATTCCTCCCTCCATACCCCCACCCCCGCCGCCAAAAAAGTTGAATTTAAATGTTAAAAGTGAACTGTATGGGGCTCAAGAGATGGCTCAATAGCTAAGAGCACTTGCTACTCAAAAGGACCAGAGTTTATTCCCAGCATACAATGTGAGCAGCTCAAAACCTTCTGGAACTCCAATTCCAAGTTATTAAATGCCCTCTTCTGGCCTTTTGTGGACAGCTGTTGAAATTGAGTGACCATGTGTGTGACAGATGCATATTCATACAGACAGACACAGACACACACAGACACAGACACACACAAAGTAAATCTAAAAGTGAGTTGTTGTACACACTTACCAACTTTTTTAGATTTGTTTTTTGGATACACATGTGCACGTGGTGCTAAGAATTGGATTTAGAACCTCTTGCACACTAAGCAAATGCTCTCTCTGCCACTGAGCTGTATCTTCAGCCCTTTAGAACTATACTGGTGTCTATGTATTTGTAGGCACACATAATATACAAACCCTCATTATCTTTGATTTTACCAAATGTGTATCAGAAAGCAATGTTGAGAGAAGTGTTTGTCTATGTATGTGTTTGTCTGTGTGTGTGTGTGTGTGTGTGTGTGTGTGTGTGTGTGTGTGTGTGTGTTCAATACCTTTCTTTGACTTACATGTTTGAGTAACAGATGGCTTTGGAGATAAGATAGCTCTTACGAAAATGTACCAGAAAGCAGAAGGAAGTAGGGTAACCTTTCATGAAACTTTTAAAGATATTTAAAAGTTCCCCTAAGGAAAATGCAAATTTATTATGGTTACTGCAAGAAATGGCCAATCAATCCCAAATATCTTTGCCTATTTTTACTGAATAGGCTACAAATTTCAGTCTCCAATGAAATATTCTACTGAAATATGGTTCAGATATAGTTTTTAGGTATAGTATAGAATTAAATCAGAAATGTGAATTTATACTTTTAATTGCGAATTTATACTTTTAATTGCTTAATCTTTGATACTAGCCGATTGCCTATTTCCTACTATTCAGAAGTAGCCCACAATTGGTCTTAGAGTAACAGGTAATTTACCTGGGTAAGGGAGATTTAATGTTAATTTTCACCTGATCATTCAGTGTTCTTTTCTTGATGCACTAGTATGCTTAATGTAATTGGAAGATCTCTGCTCTTGTTATCTCTTGGTTAACTATTAACATTCTTTTCTTCCTATCTCCTAAACCTCACAACATGCTCTTGTAGTTTGTTTTTGAGATATGGTCTGTCTATGTAACTCAGGCTGGCCCAGAACTATTTATGCAACCCAGGCTAGGCCGTCCTTTAGAGATGCACCTGCCTCCTGAGTGCTGGAATTAAAGGTGTGTGCCACCATATCCACTCTTTGCAATACTTTTTAAAATGTATTTTAAAGCACCATCTTAATACAGGCTTTTTCCTCCCGAAACTATTAAAGATTTGAAGGCTAGCAAAAGTAAATATTTAGTATCTACATATATTTCTTTTTTTGTTTGTTTGTTTTTGTTTCTGTTTTTCTTTTTCTTTTTTTTTTTTTTTTTTTTTTTTTTTTTTTTTGGATTTTCCGAGACAGGGTTTCTCTTGTGTAGCTTTGCGCCTTTCCTGGAACTCACTTGGTAGACCAGGCTGGCCTCGAACTCACAGAGATCCACCTGGCTCTGCCTCCCGAGTGCTGGGATTAAAGGCGTGCGCCACCACCGCCCGGCTTGTTTCTGTTTTTCAAGACAGGGTTTTGCTGTATGGATTTGGAGCCTGTCCTGGAACTCACTCTGTAGCCCAAGCTGGCCTTGAACTCAGAGATATCTGCCTAGCTCTGCCTCCCAAGTGCTGGGATTAAACGTGTGTGCCCACCACCACCTGGCTCTACCTATATTTCTAACTCTTCTAACTCAAATAACTGATTGTGCTACTTGGAATACTGTTATGATAAAGGCATTTTAAAACATACAGAGAAAACAAAGGATACATTTGCAAGTAAGTATAAAGGCAGGGCCCTTTCGCCCAGGTCATCATTCAGCCTGTGGTAGTGCTTTTGCTTTGCATAACTTAATTAAAATCTGAGTCATGATGAGAGATGTCATCAAACTCAAAGGTCTTGAAAAACTCTTCTTTATTCCCCACTTCTCTAGGCTTGCATAAAAAAATATACAGTGTCCTTATTATAGTTTCTGGAAACCCCAAAGTTTGCTATCATGAGAGAGAGGAGGGGAGGGGGTGGGGGGAAGGGAGGAAGAGGTAGCCCCCTTTAATCCCAGCACTTGGGAGGCAGAGGCAGGTAGATCTCTGAGAGTTCTGGCAAGCCTGATCTACAGAGCTAGTTCCAGGACAGCCAAGGCTACACAGAAAAACTCTGACTCAAAAAATCCCACAACCTTTAGTCCCAGCACTCGTGAGTCAGAGCCAGGTGAATCTCTGTGAGTTCAAGGACAGGCTGGCCTACAAAGCGACATCTAGGACAAGCACCAAAACTAAACAGAGAAAACCAAAAACAAATAAACAGAGAATCTGTCTTCAGTTGACAATGGCATAACTTCTTTACCAATAACAAATTAGATTTTCCTTAGAATTAGTTTCAGAAGTGAACCCTATTATCATTCTTCCAATTGCTATAACTAATACAGGTTCCAATTAACTTAAAAGCAAATGCCTAACTTTTGTATTAAGTTCCTATTTCCTTTATCTTGTCTTGAACCTGCACACACACACACACACACACCCCATCCAGTCTCCACAGAGCACTGTAATTATTTGACAATCTGTAAGGACACAATACAGACAGACCCTTTTCATCTAACCATGTTACTTAAACTTAAACCCTCACAATATCCAAACTATTTTATACCACAGTTCTATTTCCTAACTTTCCCTATCCCCCATAACTGGAGGAAGGGGGATCAAAAGAAAGTAGGAAGGTAACACAAACATTTTCATTTCAACAGGATATGTGCTTAGCTCCTGTTTCTCAAACTCATCTAAAATTTAACTTGCATTTTCTCAAATAAACATGCATATCACAAAATTATCTATTAGTACAGAAGGAAATGGAATGACGCCATTTAACACAGATAGCAAAAAGTATCTGAAGATAATTCCCAACTGTACTGAACACAAACAGACGTCTTTATCCTTGTTATTATTCCCTAAATGATTTGTTTAAAGAACAATCACTGTGTACTAGGTATTATAAGTAATCTATATACATGCAAATACTACACTAGTGTATATAGTGGCCATAATGATGCTCAGATTTTGGTATCCAGAGTGCATCCTGGACCCCATCTCCAATGGATGCACACATATCTAACATTAACTCTCAGTCGTGAAGAACTTATAACATTGCACAATAAAGGCCCATTTGAAGAACTGTAGGTAATTCTTCCAAATAGAAACGCAAGCCTATTTCAAAGAGAGGCTAAAAATAAAGATTTTTGCTCAATAGCTTTCCAATTATTAAAGACAACAAAACTTGTTTAATGATGTTGTAGGGTAAGGAAAACACACAGGTTAAATTTCTGTACATAAACTCTAGTTTACAATGTCTACCTAAAGGATGTATCAGATACTGTAACTAAAAATTAAAATCATGAACTTAAAACATTACTCTACCTCCGTTCAGTGTTGCTTTTACTTTGTTTCCAACTTTAATTAATGAAAATATCAACCCAAAGGTTTGTCTCAATTATTAATTCCTGTGAAAATATCACTACCTAATCCCTCTCTATGGCTATCTTGAACATACTCATCTACTGAAACGACATATTGTTTATTTAGCTCAAGTCAAATGATAATCAAGGCAGAAGTATCATTTATATGTGGTATACATCCCATAATTATGTGAACATACTCTACCATTTGTCCAACCTACCAGGCAGATCCATGTGGTTCCCAAGGGCCAAGACACACCCAGCAAAACTCTGCTTTACAGTTCTGGTTACGACAAACCATGTGATTACAACCGCCATCCTTCTCAATTGTGACATGGCATTTGGGACATTCCTATGGAAAAAAACTATAAAGTTGGTGTCAATGCTACACTAAGCTGTATTGCTACCACTGAGGAGAGAAGCCAGTTCGAGATTTCATTTATTTATTAGAGTTAATACACATAAGTAATAAATACCATTAAATATAACCTGTATCATTATTACTGGGTTTTAACAAATACAACAATGTAATGCTTCTTTTTTTTTTTTTAGTATTTATTTTTATTTATATGTATGTCTGTGTGTTTGCCATCTGTATGCAGGTGCCTATGGAGACCAGAAGAGGGCATCAGATCTCCTGGAGCTGGAATTATAGAAAGTGATGAGCCACCATGCAGGTGGGAACTGAACTCAAGTCCTATGGAAGGAAGAGGAGCCAGTGCTCTCAGGTGCTGAACCATCTCCACCCCAGTGAAAACCAATCAAAATATTTTTAATCATACACACTAAGTTTGATTAAAACTTTGAAGTTAATTATTTTACTCATCGTAACACAGTTTAGTACCACTTAGCTGTAGAGTACTTTCTATCCTTTGGCACTGTTCTCAGAGTTTTATATGCAGCATAAACATTGTAACAATGCTACTTATTCCTGTTGGTCACATGAATAAAAGACAAAATAGAAATAACAAGGAAACTAATTCTAGGTCACATAGGATCCATATACGGGTAATCTGGCCCTGACTTCCAAACTGAATTCATACTGAGGCTCACAATTTCTGCTTTTGTTTTTATGTACTTTTAAAAACTTTCATTGTTGTTGAGACAGGGTCTCTCTATAAAGCCCTGGCTGTACTAGAACTCACTATTTAACTAGGCTGGCTTCAAACTCAAAGTGCTGGGATCAATGGTGTGTGCCACAATACTTTAAATTTGAGTGGCGTGGACAGTGTGCACACACATGTGCAAAAGATGACACTAGGGAGTCCTATAACATAGCTCTCAGCCTTATTCCTCTCAGACACTCTCAATGAGGTCTTCAAGTTCAGCTAAGCTGGTTGACCACTGAACTCCAGGGAACCCACTGTCTCTGAAACACAGCACTGGGGGTTACATGGCCACAGCTGCCTTTCATTTGGGTATCAAGGATCTGAACTCAGGTCTTCCTACTTGAGCAGCAAACACATCTTCTCAGCCCTTGTTTTTATGTTTTCCTACAAAGTCTTGTGTAACTTTGGGCTGGTGTTGAACTTCTGATACCTGCCTCCACTTCTGCAGGGCTGACATTACAGGCTGTGTCTCCATATTCAGTTTCTATCATGTTTAGGATCCAGACCAGGGCTCTGTGCCTGTTAGGCGAGCTCTCTACCAACTGAGCTACATTCACAGTGCCAAAGAGACTGAATTTACAACTAGCCTCATTAATAACATACTTCAAAATAAAAATAAGGACTACCACCATCGGTCCACTTTCAATTTTTCACATAAGTCATATTTTAGATGTATATCATAAAGTAGAATCAGAGAATCACTTCTGTTAGCCTTACTTTACACAATCAAAACATAAAATTAGTTACTCTGTTTAAATCCTGGCCTTTAAAGATGGACTTCTAAAAAGTAAAACTGAGAAATTTAAAGTAGAAAATGACAATCGCTGGTGACATAGGTCAGGGGGTAAGGGTACTTGCCATCAAGCCTAATAGTTCAATACACTGTAGCTACAGAGTGGAAAGCAAAAACTGATTCCTGCAAGTGGTTCTCCCCTGACCTGGACATGAGCATATACATGCACACTAAATAAAAATGATTTTAAAAACGGGCCTTTAATCCCAGCACTCAGGAGGCAGAGCCAGGCAGATCTAGATCTCTGTATCTTTGAGGCTGGCCTGGTCTACAGAGCGAGATCCAGGATAGGCACCAAAACTACACAGAGAAACCCTGTCTCGAAAAACAAAAACAAACAAAAAAAGATGTTTAAAAAAAAAAGAAAAAGAAAAAAAATGTGTATTAGCCCAATATAAATGAACTGGATGGAGTACCCTCAAATCTAGCTTAGCAAAATTAGCTTGTTCTACAGGAAATTCCTGTTTTTACAATAAAAGTAGAGCACTATGCATACTGCCTTAGAGCTGCTCAATAACAAATACCTGAAAGTAATTAAGGAACCAATAGACAACCATTGGGGATAGGGTGGATAAAAGCTATTGTAAGGTTCATACCAACATAAACTCACACTGCTTTTGCTAATGCTTATATAAACACCTATCCTTCACCACGTTCTTTTCAACAGTTTGGGGATGGGGTTGAAGTGGGGGTGGGAGACACATGGATGGACCAACCTTTGTGTTAGCTGCAATCCAATTAGAAGTTTCACTGTCATCATCACACTTTTTAATCCACTTCTTCAACCACTATTTGAAAATAATAATCATTAGAATATAACTAAGAGCTTAAAAACAGCAGCTTATTTCAGCACTTAAACAAAGACAAGCTTTAAATGTGAGAGTCAAAAAGGAATAGATTATCATTAGTCATATTTTCAAAGCAGGAAAATTTGTAGCTATAAAATCTCATTTATATAAGATCAAGAATTTTATGTAAGAATTTTGTCTGGTTAAAGAGGAGATGGGAGGCTGGAATCTTGAGGAAAAGACAAATTATAACGTTATTCCTCCCAAAACAAAGCCTGACACCAGAGCTGCTCCACTCACAGATATTCTTTTTTTTTTTTTTTTTTTTTTTTTTGGTTTTTCGAGACAGGGTTTCTCTGTGTAGCTTTGCACCGTTCCTGGGACTCACTTGGTAGCCCAGGCTGGCCTCGAACTCACAGAGATCCGCCTGCCTCTGCCTCCCCGAGTGCTGGGATTAAAGGCGTGTGCTGCCACCACCACCACCCGGCATGATATTCTAAGAACAAGCAGGAACTTGACACTCTAAAGAACACACTTAGAATACCTGTAAATGATCACTAGAAATAAAAAGGGCAGAATAAAATCTTCTGTTTGCTAATACAAAGTCATCAGCTGTTGTCTTTAATCAAATCTTATAAATGTACTGACCTGTTATTAAGAAAAACAAAGCAAAAAGAAAGAAAGCTCACCTTACATTTAACAGGATCGTGCCAATTTTCGCCACAGTTAAAGCTGGTAAAGGACACAAAGAGTTTAGATAAATAATACTGCTTACTGTAAGTAAACAACTCAACCATTTCATACTCTCCAGTTCTCTAGTATTGTCAGGAAATTCTAAATGATTGGCAAATACCAATGCAAGTAATGTGTCCATTTATTTTACAGTGAATTTTTTCAGGATGAGTGTGTTCTAGCACCAGCATATAATAGGTACTCATTATGTATGAAATGAGAATGACTAGAAGCATAAAGACATGCCCTGATAACAACACAGTAACTGTTGTTAGAATGTCTCACTTGATTGTACTGAGAAGCTTTTAGTAGTGTTTCACCAAATATAATTCTATCTTCATCCATTCAGTACTCCAACTGAAGAACAAATCCTGCATTTGCAGGATGATTCACAATTTCATACTAATATACAGTAAACAATACATGAGACAAAAATGGGCCATCTTTGCAAAATGTGACTAGATTAAACTCAGGCCCGTAGAGAAAAGTGGCACTGGCCAATCTATTAAAAAACAAAAAACTCGCCGGGCGGTGGTGGCGCACGCCTTTAATCCCAGCACTCGGGAGGCAGAGCCAGGCTGATCTTTGTGAGGTCAAGGCCAGTCTGGTCTACAGAGCGAGATCCAGGAAAGGCGCAAAGCTACACAGAGAAACCCTGTCTCCAAAAACAAAAAACAAAAAACAAACAAACAAACAAACAAACAAAAACTCATGGTGGCTGACATCTGTAATTCTGCACTAAGCACATGTATGCTTACAGGGTAGGGGTGTAAATGAAGGAAACATAAATGCTTATGAAAAAGCAACTTGATGATGGACTAGCATGATAGCCTATAAAATCCCAGGCCCCAAGAAGAATAGAGAATTCAAAGCTAGCTTGGACTATAGTAATGACCTTTATCAAAAATGGGTGGGTGGAGGGCAGGAATAGCACAGGCCTCACAAACAGTGTGTCCACTAGTGTGGAGCCCACCAGGCTCTGACGGATTGTTCCAAACTCGTGGTCACACAGAAGGAGCTCAGTGAGTCACAAGGTAAGATGTGAATGTGGGAAAGGGTGATAGGGACAGGAGGGACATGTGACAGGGCAGAGGGGGCAGAAAAATCAAAATGTACTGTATATGCATAAAATGTTCAAAAAATAAGTTTAGTAAAACTTATACAAAATGAAATTGATGATTATCAAGTAATTTGTAAGAAAGAGAAAAAAAATGGCCAAAAAAGAACTAAAGAGGTTAAGGAAATGATTATTTCTCTAACAAGGTAGACAAGGAATCCGATGGAACAGGGTACCAAGGAGCTTCAAATGTATGACACATTTCATTTCCTAACAGAAATACAACACAGGGGGATGGAGAGAAGGCTCAATGAGTAAGAGCATTTGTTGCTCTTACAGACGACCCAGGTTTGACTGCCAGGATCCACGCATGGCTGACAACCAACTCCAGTTACAGGGATCTGATGCCCTCTTCTGGCCTTTGGGGGCACTGAACACATGTGGTATACAGACATACATCTAAGAAAAAACTGATACACATAAAGAAATCTAACTGTATTAAATACTTTTTACCAAAGAGAGAGATGTTTCTTATTAATTTCATCTTCTCGTCTGTTACAGAGGGGAGATCTGTGTGGGAGGAGGACCTTGTGTGAAGCAGGGTCTCTCTTCATGGTGGTGCTCACTGCACACTCTACACAAGCAGAGCTGGCTCACAAACTCCAGGGAGTCTCTTGGTTTAGCCTCCCATCACCATAGGAGAACTGGAGTACAGGTGGATGGATGCTGGGGTGCCCAGCTTTATGTGGTTCTGGGACTCAGGTCCCTGACTCTTGAAGAGTAAGCACTTTACACACGGAACCATCTCCCCAGGTCACAGGGTTAAACTCTAAACAGTAAGGCATTGTTATCTTTATCAATACAATTTGCATTGTATACATACTTACACGTTTGTGAATTTATTTGCTCTTGGGGGATATTTATTAATTCTATTGCTATTTTTAAAGAATTAGAACAATACTGAAATACCTACCAACAAAACATCTATTGAGCTGGGCGGTGGTGGCATACACCTTTAATCTCAACACTTGGGAGGCAGAGCCAGGTGGATCTCTGTGAGTTTGAGACCAGCCTGGTCTACAGAGCAAGATCAAGGACAGGCACCAAAACTACAGAGAAACCCTGTCTTGAAAACAAAACATCACATCTGGTGGTAGTTCCAGTTCTCTCCTTTTCCTTAAAAAGACTAAGACCATTTTACCTTTCTGCTATATTGTGCATGTGCCCCACCCTGATTTCAATGTTGAAACCTAATCATCAGTGTGACAGCATTAAAAGGTAGGGGCTGTTGGGTATGATGGTGCCTGTCTTTAATCCCAGCACCTGGAAGGCAGAAGCAGGTGGATCTCTCCTCTCCTCCTCTCCCCTCCTCTAATCTCAATCTCTCTCTCTCTCAATCTCTCTCCTCTCTCTCTCTCTCTCTCTCTCTCTCTCTCTCTCTCTCTCTCTCTCTCTCTCTCACACACACACACACACACACACACACACACACACACACACACAAAACCTAGGGGTGCTTGTAAGGTGATTATGTTATGAGGGTTGTATTCATGAACAACACAATAAAGAGATGGAGACGTTGTATTGTTCCTTCTACCACATGAGATTATTCACAAGATATCCTCTCTATAGCAAAAAGCAGACCTATACCAACACAAGTAACCCACCAGCACACTGACCCAGGACTTCCCAGCTTGAGAAATAAATTCCTGTTGTAGAAATACTAGATTATCTTGGTATTCTGTTATAGGAAAATTGGTATGAGCAGTGAGGAATGCTCTTTTTAACAAAGCCTAAAATGAGGAAGCAGAATTGGAACTCAATAATAAAAGGATTTGGGATGTGTGTTAGAAAAAGAATACATTATCTTGAATAGACTATTCCAGGGTGATTGTGGTGAAACTTGATCATGAAAAAAGAGGTGCAGAGAAAAGTCCCAGTCATCTTAAAAGAATAACAGTCCTAAATAGAATGTGTGTGGACCTAAAGCCAATAAAGGTCATTCTGATGATGTCTCTTGATAAAAATGAGGAACATGCTTTGCAAACTAGAATACCACCATTCATTGTAAAAAGTAGAACCTGACTTAACTGTTTTTATGTAAGGTAGAATATATAAACAATGAAACTTAATATCAAATATTGATATTTTGAATATTGTTGAAACATTGTTGAAGATGCAGCTTGGCCTTTAAATGCAAAGATGGACTGAGAGATGAATTACTAATGAAAAAGAATAAGAACTTTCAAACTAGGAAATTCCCAGGCTATCCACAGAGGAAAAGAAAGTCAGCTAAACACTTCAGAGACACTAAGATGTCCCCTAATATTTGATGTTGAAAAATCTCTGATAAATGAAATCTAGTGTCCAGACAAAGGAAAAATATACTACAGAACTCTTAAGGCCCAAATTACCAAGAAAGTTGGCTCAAAAAAGCCAAAATTAACTACATTTTCTTATAAGATAAAAACTTGTTGGGGGGGGGCGGGAGGAGGTGGGATCTGTGGGTGGTATGTAGAGTGGGTAGAAAATTTCTTAATAAAGGAACACAACAAAACATAAATAAATACAAGCAAGATTACAAAAAAAAAACCTTGTCTAAATCAAGGAAATTTTTTTGTTTTTAAATAAACCGCATATTATTTATTCCTTAGTCAATGACAATATAAAGGTAGAGAGCAAGAGCCAGATAGAACAAAACACTACATGACGACAGCAGGCTCAGTGGATAAGCATTGCCAACTAAGCTTTGACTGGAGTTTGATTCCCCAAGACACCACCACACCATCACCAAGCACACACATGAGCACCTAAGTACCACACACATACACTCACACTTGAGTTTTCTGAGTGTTGAAACAAAAGGCAATTAACCCAGATTTCTCTCATTAAAAGTTAAAGTGAAATACAAAGAAAACTATGATTATAGCTTTATTTTCCCTTGATGAACAATACATTCAGCAGGTGTGGTGGTATATGCTTATCCTAGAACTTGAGAGGCTGAGGAAAAGTATGAACATATGTTTGAGGCCAATCCAGGCTATGAAACTATAAAATGAGACTGCCTTCAAACAAAACTCTCTCTTTTCTCTCTCTCTCCCCCCTCTCCTCTCTCTCTCTCTCTCTCTCTCTCTCTCTCTCTCTCAAAGATAAAAAGCATCTTGGAAAGAAGAAAAAAATTTCAAGATGTGATTTCTATCTTAACTTAAAAAAAAATACACTATTTCTTAACTAGTATCACTTATCTCCCAGCATGAAGTGTTCCCCTATTTTATTACCAAGAGAAAGTAGAAACCCTACATTCGCTTCACTCATTTAGGAAATTACTTGCTTACCAAAACTGGCGCCCACACTTGCAGCGAACAGGTTTCGCATCAGGATATTGGACTTTAACAACGTGGTGGCAATCTGGGGCAGGACACCACTTTAACAGTCGGTTGCACTGAAACACAAGTTAGAAAATCTTAAAAATGATAGCAAGTTAAACTACACACATTTTTAACATCTAGTATAAGGTCAAAAGAGAGGAGATAAGACCATACAAAGCCTGCCACAGTCTTGTACAATAGTCTTCCAAGTGTAATATTTTCTCATTACAATTATAAAGCACCCCCCCCCCCAGCTGAGGACCGAACCCAGGGCCTTGTGCTTGCTAGGCAAGTGCTCTACCACTGAGCTAAATCCCCAACCCCAATTATCATCTTTTAATGAGAAATGAGTGTTAGTTTTTCTTCTCCATATGGGGAAGATATATGATATTTCTATTTCACTTTGTTAAAAATGTGGCAGGTTAGCAGGGCAGTGGTGGTGTATTCCTCTAACCCCAGCACTTGAGAGGCAGAGGTAGGTGGATCTCTGTTGAGTTCAAGGACAGCCAGGGCTGCACAGAGAAAACCTGTCTCAAAAAGCCAAAACCAAAACCAGAACCAGAAAGAAAAGAAAGTGGGGTGGGGGGGAGAAGAGAGAAAAAAAGGAGAGAAAGAAAGAAAAGAAAGAGAGAAGGGGAGGGGGAGGGGAGAGGGGAGGGGAGAGAGAAGTAGTAGGTTACACTAACTGAAGATTTTTCAACAATCCTTGCAACTTGTTTATTTCAGTTCTTGGAATACAGTTTGGGACCACACATTAAGCAAGTGCTTTGGCAACTGAGCTACATCCCCTATTCAAGAGTACCTAGTTTGCTGATTCATTATTTGTTTTTTTTGGTTCTAGGTACCTTATACCTGCTAGGAAAGCCTTTTACCAAAGTGGTATCCCCAGATCCTCACAGGATGACTCATCTTTAAAAACATAAACTCATAAAACTATTTTTCATTCTACAAATCCCACTGAGACTTAAACAGTATCACTCCTTAACCCAGGCTTGCCTCCAGACTTATGGCAACCCTCCTACCTCAGCCCTACAATTTCTGAGATTACAGGATTAAGCAACCATGTGCCAGCTTAGACATTTTTATGATTATTAATAAACACCAATTCTAGAGTAAACTTCTATTTCTGAGACACGCTCTTGCTCTATAGCCCCAGCTGACCTAGAACGTGCCCCACAGACCAAGCTGACCTCCACAAAGGTGTGGACCACCACTACCAGCCCAGAGGAATTTTCTTAAAATGAAAATCAGGTATGTTCCTAATCAGGGACGGTGTTCAGACACTAAGCAGAAGCTTGGGATAAGCTAATGGACTTACGTTAGTCATTTCTCCCTTTGACTAGAGAAAAAAACAGAACACAAAACCACTCCTAAACCACAGGTAAAGATCGAATCTTACTAGTTGTGCTTGAAAACAAAATAATCCTTTTAAGTGATTCTCAACTGTTTCTACGACTGTCGTTGTCATAGCCCCTGCTCCCCCCAGACAAGCTCTCACGATGCAACCCTGGCTATCCTAGAACTGGCTAGGTAGAGCAGGCTGACCTAGAACTCACAGAGATCCAACCATCTCTGCCTCATGCAGTGTTAAATTTGGGTTTTTGTCTCTCTGTTTTAAAATGAAGTCTCTCACTAGGTAGTCCAGAGCACGCTCAAACTTGCAATTCTCTTACCCCTGCCACTCCAGTGCTAAGACTTCCTGGTGAGTACCATCCCACACAGATAAAACACAAACTATGAAATATTTTTATTACATAATTAAGACATGTCATAAATAACATTCCACACCAGGCTTCAAAAGTCAATATACTGGCTAGGGGTTTAACTCATTAGATCACTTCATTAAGTATATCGATAATTTAAGGATGTACAGTATACATATAATATGCACTTTTATAGTTTAATCTGTAAAACAGATAAAGACTATTTTCTAGAATTAAAATACCAAGCTATACAGACATTATTATGACGGCACTTTCAATAAAATCCAAGAGTAAATCATTTTGTTTCCTATACACAGTGTTCTCTGTAGTAGCTACTCAATTCTGCCATCACAGCATAAAATCAGTAAGAACAAATATGCAGTAAGTATTTTTCAATAAATCCTTTTTTGTTTGCTTGTTTTTTGAAACAGTGTCTCTGCAGCCCTGGCTGTCATGGAACTCACAGAGATCCACCTCCGCCTTCCTGAATGCTAGGGTTTTAAAGGCATTTCCAACCATACCCACTTCCAAAGGTAAACCATAATTTGCTGACCACTTGTCTAAGAAAAAATAAAATAAAATAAATATAGCACCTTTTTTTTATTTAAAAAACTATGTGAGTGTGGTGGGGGATATTTTGCCTGTATGTGTGTGTACACCATGTTCTGCCTAGTGCCTGCCCACAGAAAACATCCACAGGGCACTGGATCCCCTAGGACTGGAGTACAGACCACTGTGAGCTACCGTGTGGGTGCTGGGAGAACGGAGGTCCTCTCCAAGAGTAGCCAGCGCTACTCACTCCAGCACCGTAACTACAGTATTCTTATTGGCAATGAATTGTAAGACAATTAGAGAAATAGCAATGTTAGGGTCCTCAACTTGATTATGATATTTTTAATAACATACTGCAATTCTTTGCCAAGGCTAGAAACCAATAAATAAAATACTGTTAAAAAAGTAATTTTTTTTTTTTTTTTTTTTTTTTGTTTTTGTTTTTTGTTTTTCGAGACAGGGTTTCTCTGTGTATCTTTGCGCCTTTTCCTGGAACTCACTTGGTAGCCCAGGCTGGCCTCGAACTCACAGAGATCCGCCTGGCTCTGCCTCCCGAGTGCTGGGATTAAAGGCGTGCGCCACCACCGCCCGGCTCAAAAGTAATTTTTTAATAAGTGTTCTAAATATAGTAACAGGTTCTTGATAGTTTGACAACTAGTATTTCAGCTGAAAAACTAGCATTTCAGATGCTGGGAACCCAGCACTCAGGAGGCAGAGGCAGATGGATCTCTACAAGTTAGAGGCCAGCCTGATCTACATAGCCAGCCAAGTCTACACTATGAGATCCTATTTCAAAAAACCAAACCAAACAAAACTACAACAAAAAGAACTGAACTAGTATTTGATAAACAATTTTTGAAAACAAAAATTAGACAAGCATAAACCACTTACCTCTACAAAGCTATTTGTTATTAAATGTTGATATTTTAATTTAACCTTTGAATCTGTGATTAGGCGCCTGAAACCAAGAATAAAAGAAAATTTTTTAAGTTTAAGTTTATTAAGCCAAGTTTCAACACATATATAAATAAAATATAACTTCAAAAACTGTTTATGTTATAGCATAAAATTACTCTAAGTTGAAAATATAAGAATGTATATGCTATATCAATCTAGTCCTAACAGGGATTTCCAAGTTTCTATAATTTGACTTGGATAGATAATTTTCTCTTATCTTATATTTTAAATATTCTATTTTTCCTGAGTTCACGATGCAGCCCAAGTACTGCAAGTTTGCATTCCTTATAGAGTTTTCTGCAAGCAATTCTTGACTGCCTTCCTTTAAACCCATGACTCAGTACATGAAATGAAACATGCTGTCAACAAGAATACTAAAGAATGGAGCCACGTGTTGTGATTACTAATGAGTATATAATTTTTCCTGAAAAACCCTAAATGCCATACTTTTTCAGAAATATTACTACGTAAGACTATTCTCCCCTCCCCCTCCAGAACAGAAAGAGGAAAATGCCATGAAGGAGACTTGAGGTGAAACCACCTTTGTTTGAGTATGGTTCACAACTATGAAATGAGAGTAAGTTCTTTGACCTTTCTATTCCACAGGTTACCACTCTGCAAAAACAAACTGTAAAATTAAAGATCTGTGAAACTAGAAGTGTCTAAAAAATAGTATATGCTCAATAAATATTAAAGACATAAAAAAGTTCAAAGAATTTTCCATCATTTTAATTATGACAATCAGCGTAATCTTGTTTTTACATCTATTTTTTTCGCCTGTTTATTCCCAAACAATAAGCTCCAAGAAAAAATATCCTGTATCCAGCACACTGTCTGAACTATTCAGTGTCTGATAAGGTTTTGTTGTTGTTGTTTTGGGGAGGGAGGGAGTCAACACAGGGTTTCTCTGTGTTACAGTTCTGAATGTCCTGGAACTCGGTAGACCAGGCTGGCCTCGAACTCACAGAGATCTTCCTGCCACTACCATCCGGATGCTAGGTATTTTTAAATGAATTAATCTTCATATTCACAAATGTTGAAAGCAAGGTCTAGCAATAATTAGTCTATTTGGCAGTTTCTCAACAAGTTAAACACAGCATTACCACAAATCTCTTCAACTTCCCTCCTAGATATATGCACTTAGAATGAAAAATGGGTGTCTCACAAGATCTTATACACAATGTCCATGACAAAAACTTGTTCATACAAACTTGAAACTGTTCTAATAAAAACACAAATCAACAATAAAAAGATCTAACTAGTGATTCATGCCACAAAGTGAATGAATCTCAAAAACCACTATGCCAAATAATGAAGGGGGGGGGTGAGGGGGTGGCACGGACACAGGATGGAACAGACGGATGACAACACGTATTATGATTTTGTTTACTTATGATTTCTAGATTAGACCAATCAATACACATAGAAACCAGACAAGCACTTAGTAAAGTATTGGAAGTTGAAGGAATTGTTGAATGGAAACAAAATGATGAAAGTATGTTAGAATCGAGTGCAACCCTAGTATTTAGGAGGTTGACACAGTAGAGTTTTTCCTTCTAAGTCCAGTTCGTACTGTTCTAAGACAGTCTCTTAGAACAAAACAATCAGGAGCTGGGGAAAAGTAATGACTGTACCAGTAAATTGCGTGCGTGTATACACACACACACACACACACACACACACTTTAAAATGGTTTTAATCTACTGTTTTATGGATTTGATATCAGTAAAATAAAGTACATAACTAAGTCAGATGCTCTAGTTCCAAAGACATTTATACATCTATTATCCATAATGCTTCTCTGATTTCACAGACTATTTATTATGGCTGATCTTAGCTAGACAGAATGGTTTCATACCGTTAAGAATAGCACTATTAAGATAATGAAAGTTCCTGCTATTAACATTTTATTCTACCTCTGGTATTATATTCCCATGACTTTAGATATTATCAAAATTCTTTCATCTTTACCCAATCTGAAATACTAAAAACAAACAACAACAAGAAAAAAAAACAAAAAAACCCTTAAGTTGGAGTATCTAATTTTGCTTTACACTTGTGTGAGTTTTGTGTGAATTTATTATGACCCGCTTTGCTTACTCGACAGGAGTATCATCTTATTTTTTCTGATTTTTTGGGGGGTATGCATATAATATACATACATACATACATACATACATACATACATATTTTGTGCACATGCAGGCCAGAGGACAACCTTAGATGTTGGTATGTTACTCCAGTGACATTCATTTTGGGTTTTCTACACAATCTCTGGTGCATTGGGATTGGTTACAAGTGCATGTAACCATGCTTGGCTTTTCCCCCTTTTCCAAATGTGGGTTATAAGGATCAAACTCAGGTCCTTGCATGACAGACACTGTAACAACAGTTACCTCCCTAAAACTGGAATATCATCTGCTTTAATGATCCCATGATTTCAAGGAAACAAGGCACAATGGTTTTATGTCTTAGATATATATTTTTCCACTTTCTATCCAGTCCTCTCCCAAAAAGAACTTTAACCAGCAACCCATTATACAAAACATATGAAAATAAGCTTTGGTTAACTCAGAGGAAAGAGTGTCCCAACTGTGATCCTGAACTTCCAAGATCCTTACGGTTTCAGCGTGTTCATGTTGAAAGACAATGCTTACGACATTATTAAGAGTATCCTTAAAATACCTGAGAAAACTGAACAACTTGTTGACTCTAACTGGCAGTGACATTCATGGGCTTGTATCCATTTCTTTCATTAAAAAGATGTTCTAGTATCTAAGGTAACTAGAGTATCTAGATATCAAATACCTAATTCAGTCTGAAATCTACTGGGATATAACTGATAGCTCATCTCCTTGAACTACCATATTTCCCTGACTTTTTACTCATAATTAACTCACTGCAATCTTACATCTACTATCTTCCTAGTAAAGTTGTTTTGTAGTAGGGAAACCCAATAATCTGTTTTCACTGTTATTCCCGTTTATAATTCTGGGAAAGTAACATCACCAGTGACCTCTTGATGACATCCTTCTACTCCTTTGATTCCTGGACTTTTCACTCAAAGCACCACCTAAGTGTCTGACTACATCTAACTTGTGCACTCTCTTTTGAAACTAGACTGCAGAAGTTGGCTTCAAATTTGCAATCCATCTGCATCTGCCTCTTGAGTGTACCATGCCTGACTACTACTTGTCTTTCAACTAAAAGTTTAGTCTCTAAGATTTCAATCTTTTCTTTTTTCACCCTACATTTCTCCCAGGAGTGTTGGTTTCCTCTCCTGTTACTTTAACTGTTATTTACCCTGTTTAATGGATTCGAAACCTAAAGGTTACTAGTTCCTAACTAATGCATCAAATTGAAAACAGACAATCCACACAAATTTTCATGTCACACAATCAGTTTTGTTTGTAAATTCTGTTGTTTTCAACTTGCTTCCCACTGAAATCTTGACTCCTAAATCTTTAACCTACATAACAAATAACCTTCTAAACAAATCTCACTACCCAATATTTCCCCATTCTAAAGCATTATCGACTACAAAGTTGTATTGCTAAAATATACATCATATATAGCTACAGTCTTGAGTAGTATCTGTAACAAAAACCCATGATGAACTGTTAAACTCTTTTCATCCACATCGACAATATACCCTCCCCCTTTCTGGTCTAGCCACTGCAAAGTACCTAAGAGAAAAGCTCATCACTATTTAAAAGCTACTGACATTTTGTTTAGTCAATATTACCCAGCATTTCCTCGCCCCTAATTTTTACTCCTTTTGTGTTATTTCTAGTCTTAAGGTATAATTTGTTTCCTTCTAATACTACTTTACATATACAATGTACTTAACCTTTTATGTTACCCTTATTATTGTGAACCTTTTGGGGAATAGAATTGTATATATACCAAGGAAGTTCCTAGCAATTTCTGGAATGAATGAAAGAATACAGTGCACTGGATGGTAGGATAAAGCTAACACAGGAAAAAACACAATGATAAGAATGTACAAGGGGCTGGGTGGCGGCGTCAGCGGCGTGTGCCTTTAATCCCAGCACTCAGGAGGCAGAGCCAGGTGGAACTCTGTGAGTTTGAGGCCAGGCTGGTCTACAGAGTGAGATCCAGGACAGGCACCTAAACTACACAGAGAAACCCTGTCTCAAAAAAAAAAAAAAAAACAACAACAACAACAAAAAAAAAGCACCAGGGGATAAGATAACAAGTGGAAGAGTGGTGGGTGGTAGCTGATTTATTTTGGTAGCCTAAACAGTGATGGAAATAGAAGTAACTCTAAGACAAACAAGATTAATGCAGACCTGGTAATAGCAGAAATATGTTCTAAATTAACCAAAGTAAACTGAAGTTAAGAAGGTAGAACAGAGCTGGGCACACCTTTGATCGAAGCACTGAGGAGACAGAGGTAGGTGGATCTCTGAGATCAAGGACAGCCTGGTTTACACAGAGAAACCCTTTCTAGAGAAATGAAGAAAAAAAAAAAGAAAGAAAAGAAAAAGTAGCAGAGGTTAGCAGGAAGGCTCATCAAATTAAGAGCACTTTCCAACAGGCCTAACAACCTAAGTTGGATCTCTGGGACTAACATAGTAGAAGGAGAAAACTTACTCCCTATAGGTTATACTCTGACCTCTATGTGCATGCTGGGATGTGCACTCATGTGCATACACACAAAACAAATTTTTTCCTTAAGTGGAATAGGTGAGCTAGAAGAGCTGCGCTGGTCAGGGTAATTTGGCTTTATTACGTTAAATTCACTCATTAAAACATACTGCTGCCATTTCTTTTTATTACTTTTTAATCACAGATAAAACTTCTTGTATAAGCAATTACAAAAAACTAATTATACAATTTGTTTAGGGATCATCCAAGATCTCCATCTGCTTGGCACCCTGGAATGACAACTTGAGGGCACAAAGACAGCACTGGCCCAGGAATTAAGAAGCTTAGGTTTACACCAGGAATTCACTATACTTTTTTTCCCTCAATTTCTTTTTTCCACCCAAAGAGAACATTTGTACAGGAGAACAATTAGTTTACAGCTTCCAGCTGCAGTGCCTTTGAAATTAGTAGCAGTATTTCAGCAGAAACCTCTCTATCCCCGGGCGGTGGCTAATACATCAAGAATGTTCTGGCATAACCTTCTGCTTTCTTGGGGCAGTCCTGTGTGGGGAATTTTAAGTGCTGGGGATCCTTAAAGGACAGCAGACTCAGCTGAGTATGGTCGTGTGAATGTAACTGGCCTTCATAAGCTCATAGGGAACGGCACTAGTAGGAGGTATGGCTTGTGGAAGTAGGTGTGGCCTCATTGGAGGAAGTGTGTTAATGTGCTTAGAGGTCTCTCTTGCTCAGGTTTCCCTCAGTGTGACTGTCAGTTTACTTCCTGTTGCCTCTAAGATGTAGGACTCTCAGCTAGTGCTACAGCACCATGTCTGCCTGCACGCTGCCATATCCCACGATGATGACAATGGACTGAACCTCTGAACTGGAAACAAGCCACCCCAATGAAATGTTTTCCCTTCTAAGAGTTGCTGTGGTCATGATGTCTCTTCAGAGCAATAGAAACCCTAACTAGAACAAGTTTCTTCTTTTTGAAAACCTTTTCTTTCCTTCTCCAGCATTATGTACCTGTACTGAGTGATCTGATCCTCTCTTTTTAATGTAATCCAGCACACATATTTTCATAATGAGTCACATTCCTTTTTATTATTTTCCATTTTTGTTTTGTTTTGTTTTTTGGTAGGTGCTGGAAACCAAAGCCAGGACCTCACATAAGCTAGGTAACTAACTCACTGAGCAACACTCTCAGCCTCCAAAACTTTTCCTTGATTCTGTTTTGGCCTGTTTCTCAGAGGATATCAATTAACACAATCATTATCCCATTATATAATTTTAAGATTTACCAAAATTTAGCAACCATATATTTCCAAATTTATCCTAAGAGTGACTCCTAAGCAAACTGCAAGTGTCTTTCTGTATTACAAAGGAGTGAGTGTGGAACAAAAGGTCTTCAGACTGTTAATAACTGACCTTCTTGAAGGGCCTCAGTCAAAGGTAATTGGTTTAACCAATAAAACAACAATCAACATACAGACCGTGGCAGAAATACTTACATAACTGTGTTGTCATCCACTAAGATATCACAACCATGAGCAGGACATGAAATAGTCTGAAAAAGATCAAAATTTAAACTATGTCTTCATTCAGCAATATTTACATGATGTTTACCATTGCCAGGCAGTTTGCTAGGTTCTGATGACACATCTTTGAATGTAACTATCCTTGTAAGTACTTTAAAACGCACACACGCACGCACGCACGCAAGCACGCACGCACGCACGCACAAACACACACAAAAAAAACAGGAAAGTTACAAGCAAAATACCAGACGAAAGTTCTCTATCAGGGTAAGCCTGATAGAGATTATCAGGGCTGATGAATGCTAGAATCACTTTATCTAAATTAGACTTTATTTTTTTATTTTTTGGTTTATTGAAACAGGGTTTCTCTGTGTAGCTTTGCACCTTTCCTGGAACTCACTTGGTAGCCCAGGCTGGCCTCGAACTCACAGAGATCTACCTGCCTCTGTCTCCCGAGTGCTGGGATTAAAGGCGTGCACCACCACCGCCCGGCCTAAATTAGACTTTTAACTGCAAAGGCTTTTTTTTTTTTTTAAAGCCTCTTTTAATCTAGAAAAAATGTTTAATCCTAAAACTTTTACTTGGTTATAGTTATCCAAGAACCTAAACAAGTAAATTTTATAAGTGAAAATCAAATTACCTGTCCCATGCCTTCCTCCATTATTTTGGTAGTTAAATATTCACTCCAGCACTGCATACAAAACTTATGTCCACATTCAAGGCCAGTAAAATACTGTAACAAAAATAAAACATAAACTTTAACAAAGACATTATTTTAAAAAAAATAAAACTACATAGTGCCTCAGAGCTTCATAATCTCACAATTCTAACAGTAGTTAAAATGTCCATTTGACAAAAATCAGAGCTCCTAAAATTAACTTCTATATGATGAAATCTAAATATACAAATACTCTGAACATAGTCTACCTAATAGGAAATGCATGTCGTTGATATTTATAAGGTTTACAAAGACAGACAATAAGTTTGAATTAAATAATGAATATATAATAAGCATATCACTAAGCACAAAAGCTGTTCAATTTCATTAGCTATCATGGAGATGTAAATCAAACCACAGAGACACTATGTCACACTCACTAAGAGAGTGGTAATCAAGAAGACAGATTTGAACAAGTAAGAAGATGGAAAAATTGGAAACCTGCTCCAATTATCTGCTTGATGAGAACAATTCCGGAAAACAACCAGGCAACAACTACTTTAAGATATTAATGCAGTTGTCATAACTTCTCTCCTGGTTACTTTTCTAATGTAGTGATAAAACACCATGACAAGAATGTTTAGTTTGGTGCTCCAAGTTAAGAGTCCATGAGCACAATGGCAGAAAGTACGGCAGCAGGCAAGCGTACATCTGACCCACAAACACAAGACAGGAGACAGCTAAGTGGAATGGCACAGGTTTTTTGAAACCTCGAAACCCACCAAAGTGACACACCTCTAACAAGGCCAAACCTCCTAATCCTTCCCAAACAGCCACCAACTGGGAGTCAAGCATTCAAATATATGAACCTATGGGGCCCACTCTCATTGAAAACACACCTTATGACCCAGCCAGTATACTCCCAGAAATGAAAATGCACATGCTTTTAAGAATTTGTACATAGTATTTATATTAGCACCATGCATAATAGCCAAAATACAGACACAACGCAGATATTCATCAACTGACAGATGTGGAACAGCTTTATAATGGCATATTTAGTCACAAAAAAGGAATAGAGTTATGATAGATACTGCAACATGAATGAACCCTGAAAACATGCTAAATGAAAATAGCCAATGACAAAAGGACTCATATAATTTGATTCTATTTAAATAAAAGATACTGAACAATAAATCCTTAGAAAATATTTGCCATAGGCTGTATATTTGTGGGGAACGGAGGAATGAATATTAAAAAAAATACAGGTTTTTTTTTAAGGAGGGTGGGGATAATACTTAAAATTTAAAAATAATTATGATGGTCATACAAAAATAGGAATATAGCAAAATCCACATTAAATAGTATGCTAGAATAGTTATGAAAGCACTATTTCAACAAGATGGTATTTTTAAATGTTTTTCAGGAGTGTTTTTGTGTTCTTTTCCTTTCTTTTCCCCCCTTTCTTTTTGGTTTTTTTCGAACCAGGGTTTCTCTTTGTAGCCCTGGCTGGCCTCGAACTCAGATCTGCCTACCTTCCTCCCAAGTGCTGGGTTAAAGGCATGTGCAACTTTAAAATGTTTTTCAAATACATACAGGACTTCATGGAATTTCACAGAATGTAGTCATTTAAAAATAAAATTTTTTAGTAAACTGAGAAATTTATTTTGAACCAGGTATAGTGGCAGATGTCTATAATCTAGAACTTAGTAGTACAGCAGGAGGATCAAAAGGTCAGTACCAGCTAGACATGGTAGTACACACCCTTAATCCCAGGGAAGCAGAGGCAGGTGGGTCCCTGCAAGCTGGAGGCCATTCTGGTCTACAGAGCGAGTTTCAGGACAGCTAGGGATATGGTGAAAAATCCTGTCTCCAATAAAAATAAAAATGAAAAAATAAATAAATAAAAGAATTCAAGACCAGCCTTGACTATACAGGATACAGCTCAATGTTCAAACACTTGTCTAAAAGCATGAGACTCCAGGATTAATTCCCATTAACTATAAAATAAATAAATAGTTAACAACAGTAAGCCCATATGGCAGTACATGCTTACAGTTCCAGCAATATGAGGCTTAGGGCAAGAGAATCCAAGATATTTAGACAGCCTAAGTCACACAGAACAATAAAAGACTACTAATACATTTTGTTCTTATCTTCACCTGCAATGTTTTGAAAGACTAATGACTTAAGAGGTGATGGCTGAATCAAGTACAGTGTATTTGTAACTTGTTTTGCTTTCAGAACATTTTACAGGGCTGGGAAGGTTCAGTGGCAGTTTCTGTCTACTTTGTCTGATGTCCTAGGTTAGATTCTCTAGCACTGCCAAATAAATACTAAAACATCAACAACAAAAAAGCAAGCTTAAGCTGGGCAGTTATGCCACACACCTTTAATCCCAGCACTCAGGAGGCAGAGCTAGGCTCTTTGAGTTCAGAGGCCAGCCTGAATTACAGAGTGAGTTCCAGGACAGGCTCCAAAATGACACAAATACTTGTATACACACACATACATGCACGCGCACACGCACGCATGCACACACAGAGTAAAAAAAAAAAAACCTTCAAAGAATTTTTAAAAATATTCTATTTTAAAAATAAAATCAACTACTTCATTTTTCACGATAGATTGGTAAAGCTGTGTTGACATGGATGTGAGACTTTTTAAGCAATGCTTATTAATAGTTATGTTTACCAGTAGCATGTGCCTGTACTTCCAGTTGCGTGGGGGACTGAAGCAAACAACCCATTTCACTTACAAGGGGTTTGGACTATCCTTTCAGGGGACTGCCCTGAGCACCAGCAGTGGAGAAGCACCTGTGAGTAGTTACTGCACTTCAGTATGAGCAGCACTGTGAGACGGGATCATTTTTAAAAGAAGACAAATTCTTTTGTAGTATGTGTTTATATAGAAAAATTAATCCCCTTGTTTATGCCCCTAGTCTGTCTCCTTCACTTAGAAACAGCTGTTGTTTTCATTTCTGAGGTGTACTTACAGAGACATTCTAATGTACACATACGGTATGAGAATCTCATGCTCTCCTTGGTACTCTGTTACTTTTGTTGTTTCCGTTTTTAATTTCTGCTGCAGCTCCATAATGGTAAATCCATTTACCTTTTCCCTTTTGTTTACGTATTTCTACTATTTTTAATCATTGTGTACATGTGAGGGAATGAAGGATACACAGATGTATGTTGTAGGTGGCCAAGGAGACCAGTGTTGTTGAATCTTCCTGGAGCTTGAGCCACAGCTACCCAATGTGGGTGCTGGGAAATGAACTTAGGTCCTCTGCAAGAGGAAGAAGTGTTCTGGTCCCATGGTTTACCTCCTGTTTTTTTTTTTTTTTGTTTTGTTTTGTTTTGTTTTGTTTTTCGAGACAGGGTTTCTCTGTGTAGCTTTGCGCCTTTCCTGGGACTCACTTGGTAGCCCAGGCTGGCCTCGAACTCAGAGATCCACCTGCCTCTGCCTCCCGAGTGCTGGGATTAAAGGCGTGCGCTACCACCGCCCGGCGGTTTACCTCCTTTTAAAGCACCATTTCTTTACTATTAATGGTCACACAAGACTTCTCCTACCATTTTGTCACAGTGAGTGTAATACACTTTGTAACCATGTGACTTTTTAGAGGGGAATACTTAGAATATGACAGGTATACAAGTACAATTCGACAATTATTATCAGGTACTTGTAAAGTGGTAGCAGTTCCTACTAGGTAAGAAGAGTATATAGTTTCTTCCGCCCATGTCAGAGTTTTCACCAATTGGACAGTGTAAAAAACAAAGTAAATGATTTGGTCCTTAAATCTTTGAGTTTTTGTTTGCTTTACTTTTTGAGACATAGTTTCTTTGTGTATCCCTGGTTGTCCTTGAACTCAGCCCTCCATTTGCCTCTGCCTCCCAGAGAGCTGGGATTAAAAAGGTATGTGTCAGCACACCTGTCTGTTCATTGAGAAATTTTTACAAAGTAATTTTTAAAATCATATTTACTCTTGCCCTCCCACCTCCTCCCAGATCTACCCCTCGAATAAATTTAACTTCATTCTTTAAAATTAAGAATGAAGCTTCAACTTTGTGCGGGGGGTGGGGAGTGGGGGTGGAATATGTCCAATTCTGTCCATTTTCTTTACATAGTTTGCTAATTTCTCACTAGGTTGCCACACACCCAAAGACTTACAGGACCTTTTTTTTTTTTTTTTTTACTATAATTGGCCTTTAAAATTATAGAAAATACTTAAGTTTCGATTTAGAGTGTTCACATTGTGTAGCTCTGCAGAAACACTTTGCTATACATGGTAAAAAGCCATCAGTCTTTAAATGTATGGCTTCGAAATTAAGCAAATTTGAGTCTGTTTTCACCTCTATATTGTTTCAACATATCCTGCATAATCTACCTTCTCTACATCACATTAACTACTAAAGTATATTCTGTTCCGCTATTGTCCCCCGTCCCCCCCTCCCCCAGACAGGTTTCTCTGTGTAGTTTTGGTGCCTGATCTGGATCTTGCTCTGTAGATTTGCCTGCCCCTGCCTCCTGAGTGCTGGGATTAAAGGCATGCAACATTGCCGCCCGGCTCATGATCTTCTTAACTAGCCTTTCAAGTTCTGAGTCTGTAAGCATACACCTTATTCCCTCGTCCTTACTTAACTCATGAAACTTGACCATTAATTAAACTTACCCTTGTTTATGCTGTAAATAAATCAAGAGTAATAATAACTAATATAGTATCATCTATAACAGAAATGATCTTAAAGGATGTAAAGAAGGTTTAATTTCTAACATTTTATTTTACATACATAGCAAGTAATATTTTTTTAAAAAATGGGGGGCAGGGGGCGCTTAGACAGACCTGGAAATCACTATGTAAATAAGACTGGCTTCAAACTCAAGAGATCTGCCTGCCTCTGCCTTCTAAGCACTAGGATTAAAGGTATGTGCCATCACATCCAGATAATAGCAGATTCTTAAAGTTCAGTAAGAATTGTCTTTCTGGGGAGAGTAAACCATGATCACACTATATATGTGAAAAAAACTATTTTCAATTAAAAAAATCATCTTTCCTCCATCAGAAATTGCCAATATAATCTAAAAAAAAAATTAAAGGCAGTTTGTCTATACAAACAGAATAATACAGGAACCCATCAGTTCTCTCAAGAGTTTAATGGGATGGCTAAGAAGGAAAATAGACTGGAGAGATGGGTCGGAGGTTAAGAATATAAACGCTCCCCAGCACCCATGTCAAGCAGCTCAGCACTGCCTCAACTACAGCTCTAGGGGATCTGACATACCCTCCTGGCCTCTGTGAGCACTGCAATCATGTGCACAACTTGTTCCACCTATACACATAATCAAAAATAAACTGGGCAGTGGTGGCACACGCCTTTAGTCCCAGCACTCAGGAGGCAGAGACAGGCGAATCCCTCTGAGTTTGAGGACAGGTGGGTTTACAGTGCTAGTTATAGGACAGCCAAGGCTGTTACATAGTGAAACCCTGCCTCAAAAACAAACAAACAAACAAACAAACAAATCAGCAGCTTCTTTAAAAAGTAAGGAGGAGTAGACCTAGATTGGATACTTTCAAGTAGTGCTGGTGCTTAATGCCAAAAGCACCAAGATTCTAAATGGGAGATTTAACATGGGAATGGGGCTCTATTTAAGTAATTCTAAGTGTTTTTGTTTGTTTTGTTTTGTTTTTGTTTTTGTTTTCAAGGCAAGGTTTCTATGTGGCTGTCATGGACATAGCTCTGTAGACAACTCACAGATATCCACCTGCCTCTGACTCCCAAGTGCTATGATTAAAAGCATGTGCAACCACTGCCAGCTAAATCTTAAAGAATACAAATTACTTCATAAAAGTGAACTATTCTAGCACATATTACACTTTTTAGTAAAATGATAGATTAAAAAAAGCCAAGTGTGGTGCAATATGCCTATAGTCACAGCATTTTAGAGGGTCACAGGCACTTCATCTACATTTTAAGCTATTTGAATTCAAAATAAGTAAGCATAATCAAGATCTTAAAATTCCTGAGTTAGGTGCCAACAAAGTGGTGCTGTTGTGAAGTTACACAGTGCTCAATCCAAAATCTTAGTTCAAAGTGAGACCTTCTCTCCCACATACTTAGCTCCTAAGTACTATGGAAAGGAAGCTATCAGAAACATTTATTTAGGTCAAGTGTGTGATCTCGTGCTCAGGAGACTGAAGCAGGAAGATCATGAGTTTAAGGCCAACCCTACATAGTCTCTGAAAATGAAAATAACAGAACAAAAATCCTTACTTACACACACACACACACACACACACACACACACACACACACACACCATTTATTTAATAGCCTTTATTCATGTGACACTGTGTAATAGTGAAATTGTTTTCTAGGTAGCTAAGGTACTTGTACAAATAAAAGAAAACTGCAAATGTCCAAAGACATCCCTCAACACATTAATAAGGTTCCATGAAGGGTTTCAGGTGACACTGCTAAAACTAAACAGAAACCATCATCTGTGTATACTCATCTAGAAATGATGAGAAAAGAACTGTGTTAGGATTATACTGTTCCTAACATTAGCAGTTTCCATTCATAACTCTTTAACCACACAACTTAGAGTAACTCGCCTAGGTCACCAGTAAACTTTAACCCCTTAACTCCAGGTTCTTTCCTTCAGTTCTTAGCACTCCTACCTTCCTTTCTTCTACCTGACTTTCTTATCACAGCCTCAGTTATCGATTGCTATGGATGTGCTAGATCCATAAATAAACTGTGTCTGTTGTCGTTTAGATCTTAAATGTCTTCTAAAGCCTCTATATTTGTGAGGTACTCAGAAGTTATAGAACCCTTAGGAGTAAGACTTAGTTTAGTTGGAAGTTTAGTCAAGTAACTATAAATGTAAAATGTCCCTGTGAAAGGAAGTTGAGAGGCTTGGCTTTACTCCCCCAGGGACCACATCATGAAGTCTGTTTTTCCCACAGGCCCTAAAGCAAGAAGACCAAGAACTGAAGCCTTGAAAACATGAGCCAAAGCAAATCTTTTCTCCTCAGGTTGATTATCTCAGGTATTCTGTCACGACAATAGAAAGTGAACTTGCACTGTACTGCAGTCTAATGTGGCCATGTGGGTGTCAAGTTCACAAGGGGTGTTAATCTCCATTATCAATCTGACTACATTTATTATCTTTAGGAGGTACATCCCTAGTGTTTGCTTATGAGAGTGTTTCCAAAAAGAATTACCCAAGGAGAAAGACCCACCCTGAAGCAGGTGGGACACCATTCCTCTGCCTGGGGACTCACAATGATTAAAAGGGGGAAAGGAGAAAGCCAACAATCTGTTCCCTGGCTGTAGAGACAATATAACCAAATGTCTAACATTCCATCCCCACAACCATACCTTCCCTGCTATAATAGATTGTATCCTCTAACCACAAGCAAAAGTAAGTCCACACTCCCTTGAAGCTATTTCCTGCCAGGTACATGGTCACAGCAACAAGAAAAGTAACAGAGCTGAGTCGATGGTGCAGGGGTAAGGGCTCTTGCTGCCAAGGCCGACAGAAGGTGAGAACATGCCAGACATGTCAGAAGGTGAGAACCAATTCCCACAAGCTGTCCTCTGATCTCCACACACGTGACCACTCACATACAGAGTAAAATAAATAAATGTAAAATTCAAAACAGATTAAGAAAAATACTACCCAGGTTCCTCCAACACGGTACTATAGTATAATTTATCTGCTATCTCAAAGCACCTATTTCTTTCTGAATGCCCTATGAATTTGACCAGCTAGCCTGTAAGTTCTATGAAGACAAAGTCTATGTTTATTCTCCATTATGTCCTTAAAATTTAGAATACTTTCTGCTATGTTAATCGTTTAACTTTTCCATCATCTGCTGCATACAAAGCCAAAATATACACTACAAATGCTTGGTCAAGTTTTTGTTAAGACTTTTGGACAATATCAGGGGCACTGAAAATATAATTGATATTGGTAGCAACTAGCTCCAAGATTAAAGATTTCAATGAAGGAGAAACTGGCTATATTGAAGCAGAAGAAAAAGGCAGAAGAAAGTCATTTATAAACTAGGACAAATTATTTGGATCTTAGTACTAGCTTACAGAGACCTTTGAAACTGTAATTATGGTGTAAATCTTAATTGGCAAAAAAATATCTATTCAAGATAATCAAGGTATTAAAACCTGAGTTTAATGTATTTCAAAAGTCAGTTATTGTACAAATACATTGGGATTATGATTTAAGGAAAGGGCAGTGATACAGCTCACAGGCTGTAGAGATCTGAAGGATATCCAAGCCAGCTCATTTGAAAGATAAAATTCCACCCTAAGTGAAACTGATGGATCAGTTCCAAAGCAAAACACTGGTTTAAGGCACAGCTAGGACTTGAGAACTCAGAAACGTAGTTTCACACTTTACCTACCAAAGTAGGTCATGGATCATTCTTTTTCTCTAACTTTAAAGAAAACTTGATCATTTGAACAAGTTAGCACCTTTCAAATAAACTCCTTTAGAGAGAGATATCTAAAATTCTAAGACTAACAATGAAAATCTTCAAGAGTCTAAAATGCTGTTGAGAAATACCTAATAACTATGCAACTATAAAAAAAAAAGAACTGTTTATCTGTTAAAGCAGAAAAAATTAGCAAGATGGTTCTAATTATTATAGAGTTAAACACTTTCTCATCTATAAAAATATCTTAAAAGATGAATTCCAAGTAATTGAACATCTTTATGCCACAAAATAACTTTGCAATGGTTACCAATAAGGTAATGTTTTAGTATGAAGACTTCATTTAACCCTGAAATTTATTTACTAAATGCTCTAAAGTATACCACTGTAACTCAATAAAACTTTCTGACATTATTTTAAGAGAAATACCTATTATTTGGTTCTACTCTGTTCTAATTCTGGCCCCATTTGCCATCTTTAAGAATCTATGTCAGGCTGGGTGTTGGTGGCGCACACCATTAATCCCAGCACTCAGGAGGCAGAGCCAGGCAGATCTCTGTGAGTTCCAGGCCAGCCTGGTCTATAGAGCAAGATCCAAGACAGGCAGGGCTGTTACACAGAAAAACCCTGCCTTGAAAAAACAAAACAAACAAAAAGAATTTATGTCAGACTAGATTAATGTAAGTGAAGAACATGAAGTCCTGAAAGTACTCTAAAAAATGTATAAGGGTTTTGAATATCTGAAACAATAAATTTTGAATCTATTTTAAGCTGTATAAACAACGGTTTATAAACTGTCAGCCTATTATTACACAGTTCTCAAGTGGTGGTAAAATAAACTCCAGAAAGATTCAGGCATTTAATGATAATTTGGACAGGTCTGAAAAGCAAATGGGGCAGGAATGGGAAGAGAACTAGGACTTTCCTCTTCCTTTCCTTATTCTTAATCTACTAATAGGCTACAGACACAGTTAGTTATTGCTCCCAGGTTTCCAGGTTGTCCTTTGTTTAAGTAATGAAAGTTGATTAACCCTCTGACATAGTGCTGGCCTTAAACTACCAGGTACTCACCGAGTTAGGGTAGTTCAAGTAGCAGATCTGACAAGGCATATCCTGTGCTGATGACCTTGTATTCATCTGGCGTGTTCGAGACTTTTTACTTGGATTAATTACATGACACTCAGCAAAGAGCTTCTCCAGGTTTCCATCAAAGTACCTGCATTATTTAAACAGAAAGGATGAGAGCCCAGCAAATAGCACAGTTAGAGCTCTCCAAAAAAACCTGACTTCCTGTAAGGAAAATCAATTAACTAAACTAAAATAAACCAAGATCAAACCCATTCTGGTCAAGATAGGAAGAGGGCGTGGCTAAATGACAGCAAACAGAGGGTGTGCATGTGCGGTTGACTTTTGGCTTTTCTTTTATTTCTAAGTAGGCAACATGGGAGGTTAAGTAATTAGCATTTAACACAACTGTGACTAAAACTTTAGGATAAAAGCTGTGTGTGCTACAGCTACGGTTACCTGTGAAGAGTAATGCTATTTTAAAACTAAGCTGTATTTTATACTGAAATTTACTTTAGCAATAATTTAAAACTACTTTATAAGAGGTGGTGATTACAACATGTTTCATTGTATACAATGAACTTGCTTTCTACAAACTCCTCTAAAATATTTCTTTAATTTACTGAGAAAAGATGAAACACTGTATCTTAAAACAATTACATCGAATAAATTATATGCCAAATGTGTATCTAAATATATAGTAATTAAACCTCAATGATATCAAAAGTCAGTATGCCAAGTGCTATCTATAGAGCAAATGGTGAACTGCCTCATAGATGATAAAGGTAAATGCCAAGGGAAATGTTTCCCAAAGGAGGTCCCTGGACCTTGGAATATCTTTCTAGTTTTGTTTTTTCAAGACGGTCTCACTACGTACCTCTGGCTGTCCTGGAACTGAAGGCATGTACTACTACACATGGCGTGAAATATCTTAGTATTTAAAAAGTGAAACAAGATGAAAATAAAAAAATTCAATTTGTAAATCAATACAGCCAGCTATAATATTAGTGAAGTATCTGCTCAATTATGTGTTAGCTTTATCCAAGGTTGTAACTATCATGTTCTTTAAGCATGCAAGCAAGCCCCTTAGGGGCATGCACAGGCCAAAGGTCAATTTTGGTTATTGTTTTGCTTTCTGCCTTGTTTTTTAAGAAAGAATCTCTTACTGAACCTGGAACTTACCATTTCAGCTGTACAGACTGGACAGCAAGCTTCAGGAATATATCTATCTCTGCCTACCTAGCACTAGGGTTAAAGATATGTATCATCACACCTACTTTTTGTTCTTTATATGTGAGTGCTGAGGATCTGAACTCAGGTATTCATGCTTGCCAGGCACTTTACCCACTGAGCCATCTCCTCAACCAATATATACATCATCATATACAATATATATACAATATATCATCACGTTTGTTTGAGGGTGATGGAGGAGAGGTGCTTGTGGAGTCAGTTCTCTCCTTCTACCATGTAGGACGGACCTAGGGAAGCTAACTCAAGTCATCAGACTTGGCAGCAAGCACCTTTTATCTGCTGAATAATCTCACCAATCTAGATTTCCATCCACTATTGCTAATTAAGGTTTTCTTTAACATTTAGGAAAAATATAGAAATAGATGTTTCTACAGAAAAATTACTCATCCAAGAACAAATTATATTGATTCTTCTAAGATTAATGAGTATCTTTTTAAGAACTTTGACTACAGTGTTCAAGAAATATTCAAACCATCAATCAAAATGCCAATATGTTATAAAGGGAACACATACATTTAAAGTTGTCAGTAATTCACATAAAGTGAATTCACATTATGTGAATTATTGACACATAAGTAATGTGATTCAGATAATCAGAATAAATCTAGCAAAACAAAAAATGCTTTCTTATAAATTTTATGAGAAAACAGATCAAATTTTATAAAAGAAGCAGAAAGAGAAGACAACTAAACATGAATTTGCTAAGACATAAACATTTTGTCCTAAAAAGGAAAATCCATGTTAATAAAAACAACTTCCAGCTATCCTGAATTACTACATAGAATTGGTGGAGTCTCCATACTCTAACATTCTAGACAACATTTCATGCATACACAGCCATACAAATGTATCTATATTGTACCACTCTCTTGGATATAAAGTCTTCATTTCTTCACTAGACAGTATTTAGCAGACATTTGTCAATCAACACATAGCTGCACAAGGGTTCATTTTTGCATGTACATACTATAAAATACTGAATAAACCTTATATTGAAGGGCACTTAAGACGGTCTACATACATACAATCTAGGTTGAACTCTTGGCCCATCTAACAAGTGTGAAAACGTCAAGATTTGTTTTCCTTTATTAGTAAAAAAAAAATCACTCTAAAATACAAAGTTTCTCTAGCCAAGAACAAATTGTCTTTTTCTTTTTTTGGGGGGAGGGGTCCCCAAGACAGGGTTTCTGGTACAGGCTTTCCTGGAACTTGCTCTGTAAACCAGACTGTCCCTGAACTCAGAGATCCATTGCCTCTGACTCCCAAACTGTCTTTTTCAAGACTTGATTTCTCTATTTTTCCCTCTCAGAGGTTTTACTTTCCCCACGTGGCAGGGTCTACAAGTTTTCAGCAAGCTTATTCTCAGATGTAAGGTACTCTTAGTCTAAATTCCTTCACTTTAGGTTGTCTGATTGTTTCAGGTGGAGGGTGGGTTGGTTTTGAGATAAGGTCTATTATGTATCTCTGGTTGTCCTGGAACTCACTATGTAGACCAGGCTGGCTGGCCTTGAACTCAACAGAGATCAATCCACCAGCCTCTACTTCTGGAATGCTGTAATTAAAGTCATGCATCACTGCAGCCAGCTAAGTATATTTCTTAAAGACGGCATGTAGGAATTTCTGATACACCCTAGAAGTCAAAGCCTTTTCCAAAATTACCTAGGCAAAACCAAGTATAGTTGTGTATTCCTGCAACCCCAGCACTTAGGAGGTTGAGGAAGGAAATCAGGAATTGAAGACGTCTCTGGCTATGAAACAAAGTGGGGACCAGCCTGAGCTATGTAGAGGAAGGTGACTAGAAACTTAAGAATACACTCACATTTCCAGGAATAGGAGGTTTGGGATTTTATTTTTTCCATTTAAAGTTAAGCTTCATTTACAAGAAATATACAACGTTAAGGGTTTTGTTTCAACACTACTTCTGCCCCACAGATTTTCATTTCTCTTGATTCCCAAATCATGACAGCATATCTACCTAGGATTGGCCTGTGAGCAGCTCCAATGCTTTAGCTGCCCAAGTTAGTCTGTTTCCACTCTCTTACACACAGAGGCAGAGCTTACAGATGCGAAGTTCCCGCGTGGGATTCTCCTTTTCACGTGACCCAATGCCATTATGGATAAGAGGAAGAGATAGCAAAGCATCCAGGCCAGGGCCTTATAGGTCAGGAGGTTGGCTCCTTTCCTAGGCTAACAAAAAAGATTTTGTTTTAATTTGTATTTATTACATGGTCTTGTTTACTCTTGACTCTACAATGGCTATTTGGAAGAATATTAGAATCTAATTAGGGATGGGAATGTTGTTCAACCTCAGGTGGTAGCGTATTTGCCCAGCATGCATGAAGCCTGGGGCCCAATCCTCAGCAGTGCATAAACTAAGTACATAGTCCCAATGCTAGAGAGGTAGAGGCAATCATATTTCCTTTACACTTATTTATGTCGTGTGTGGGTATGAGAGCTGCCATGGCCATTTGTGTGGAGGCCAGAGGACAACTTGCTGCAATCAATTCTCCCCTTCTTCCATGTTGACCCAAGATGACACTCAGGTGCTCACGCTTGGCACAAGAGCCTACCTACTGAGCCATCTCACTAATCCACACACAGCTCATTGCTTAATACTCTGAAGATCATTTAGCTTATTTGTTTCTATATATATACACACACGAAAGTCCACAAATTCTAGTGTAACATAGGATATACTCTTTAAATACCTTCCCTACCCCAGTCAAATGGTTGCTTAGATTTACCTCTAACTCTAGTCCCAGGGGATCCAATGCCCTGTTCTGATCTCCAAGGACACTGAACACATATAGTACACAGTTGTACATTCACACAGGCAAAATACCCATAGACATAACATAAAATAAAATGAAAATAAAATTAAAAATACAAACTCAAGGCACAAAATAAAACATTTTCAGTTGACCTTACAACAAATCAATACCATTCAGAATCAGTGAAAATTCTCTAACTCAGTTTTTTTGTTTTGTTTTGTTTTTGTTTTTGTTTTGTTTTTTAAACTTTGTCATGCTATGAACCTAGTATCTTTGGCTTCCCAGGCAAGAACTCTACTACCAAGCTATAAACTTCACCAGTTACTAGATATTCTTTTTGGCTCCTAAAAAACTTGAATACTAAGAACTTGCTGCTGATATAGTCAATTAATACTATTTTGTATGTTAAAATGTGTGATATATGGTTGACTTGTTATTTTTTTGTTGGTATAATCAAATATCCTAACAAAGGCAACTTAGGGGAGAAAATTTTAGCTTACAGTTCCAGAAAGATAAAGTTCATCCTGGGAAGAAGACCTGGCAGCAGGCAGGAAAGGGAAAGCAGCAAGAGCTGAGGCTGACTGGTTACACTGCTTTCAGATAAAGCAGGAAGCAACAAGTGGGACTAGGTTTTAAGTCCTCAAGGCTCACCTCCAATGAACTGCTTCTTCCAGCAAGGTTCTACTTCCTAAAGGCTCCACAACCCTCCCAAACCAGCTGAGGACCAAGTGTACAAACACATGAACCCATAAGGGACATTTTACATTCAAACCACAACAGTGGTAAACAACACACAAACCCTGAAGTCAGTTTTTATATCATATACAAGTTACTGGACGGAGACACTACATACAAAGTAAAATCAGTGCCTGAGCTGAATGTAGCAGCCAACAAGAGCTAGCTATGAACTTACAAAGTACTACAGCAGGTAATACAGTTAATATATATTATATAAAACAGTATTTATGAACACATTCCATGAACACAGGCTGGAATTTATTTCCCTTCAACTCACTAAAGTATTGGTCTAATAATCATTTTTAGTGCTATTAATCTATTCTCCAGAATATGACATATACTTTTATTTTTTTCAAGTAATCTATATTTTGATACTTTAAAGCTTCTCTACATTTTTCAGCTCCATTACAATAGTTTGAGTTTATGGTGTTTTGTTTTGTTTTTTAAATCTTCCTGCCTCTGCCTCCTGGGTGCTGAGATTACAGGCATACATCACCATACTTGGCTTACTATGTTTTAAAAGGTGAATTTCTTTTCACCAGATTTCTTCAAATCTAAAATGCTTTGGACCTAAATTTTCATGATTTTACCAGAAAACAAGAAATTTTCATGTAGATCAAAATTTCCATCTTTTAAGGTGTCATCTTAATTGAAAGATTCACACAGATTTAAACATGCTGAACTGTTTTTGAGCAAAATCAAAATGAGGCTTAAGACATGGCTCAGTGTTTAAAAGCACTTGCTCTCTTCAGAGGACTGGGGTTTGATTCTCATCACCCACATGGCAGGTCACAACCTTCTGTAATTCCAGTTTCAGGAAATCCGATGCCCTTCTCTGGCTTCTGTAGGCACCAGACACACACACGGTACACACACACATACATACATGCATACAAACATACATGCATACATGTATGTATATATATATATATATATACACACGCACACATACACATGTATATACATATACATACATACATACATACACACACACACACACACCCAAGCAAATACAAATATACATAAAATAAAAATAAATCTTTTATGCCGGGCGGTGGTGGCGCACGCCTTTAATCCCAGCACTCGGGAGGCAGAGGCAGGTGGATCTCTGTGAGTTCGAGGCCAGCCTGGGCTACCAAGTGAGTTCCAGGAAAGGCGCAAAGATACACAGAGAAACCCTGTCTTGAAAAACCAATAAATAAATAAATAAATAAACAAACAAACAAACAAACAAATCTTTTTAAAAAATTGTTTAAAAACTGCTTCGAATGTTACTTCCTGACTCTAATCCCAGCACTTGAAAAGGTGGGGTTAAGAGGATAGCCAGCCAGAGCTACTGGGAAATATATCCTGTCTCTGAGAAGGGAGGTCTGCGTGGTGACATACATCTTTAATATCCAATACTGAGAGGGAAGAGGCGGGGATCACTGAGTTTGAAGCCAGCCTGGTCTCTATAACAAGTTCAAGGCTAGCCAGGACTACATAGAGACCCCATGTCTTAAAAACACATTTTCTAGTCCATCTCCTCTCAGTTAAGTGTAGAGTAGAGAGTGCAGGCAGCCCACCTGTACAGGGAAGGCATTTTATAGCAAGGGGCCTTGCCTGGATTGTCCAAGGAGAGGAGAGGAGAAGGAAAGAGGTAGGGAGGGGGACAGAGGGAGAGACAAAATAGTATCTTAGAATCAGTCAGAGGCATTTATTTTGCATGGGAATGGATAGATTTGCATATACATTGATACTTTATTAATCTGGAAAACTCTCATCCTGTCTTCAAAGACTATCTCTGGCTCATTCTCTCCTCCTCTATATTTTTGATCTTTTATTAAATAGTTTCTGATTGTTCTAATACCTTTAACTACCTTTAGTCTTCTCCCATTTGCTGTAAGTTACCATTATTTTCCATTTCAGTTACAGAGATTGACTTTTACATCTGAAAGACAGTCTGTGTTCATCTTTCCCAGTGACAGCATACTTGATTTAGTCTATGGCAATTCTAGTATTTGGAGTCCCTGGTTTGTCAGGTTTAATTAGAAAACTGAACTGAAGCGGCCAGCAAAAATGCTCAACAAGTAAGGAAGGGCTCTTGCTATCAAAGTCTTTTACACACACACACACACACACACACACACACACACACACACACACACTGTAAATAAGCAAACAAATCGGGGTGGGGGGTAACAGTATTTTCAGGAGGTAGTCTGAGGGCTTAAGTTTAGTTTTCTTCCCCTTGACAGATTTACATTTGTTGCTGTTAGGGGCATAGAGACATTAACAATCTGTGACCATCTTAATCCAAGTTTAAAGCTTTAAATTCTCTAAGCTACTTCAATGACATAAGTCAGTCCTCAGGC
Source organism: Peromyscus leucopus (assembly GCF_004664715.2). Taxonomy (NCBI): domain Eukaryota; kingdom Metazoa; phylum Chordata; class Mammalia; order Rodentia; family Cricetidae; genus Peromyscus; species Peromyscus leucopus. The sequence continues at coordinate 13,579,817 of NC_051069.1, read as the reverse complement.
TTCACAAGAAGTAGTGTATCAAATTCAACCACACTTCACTGGCTTGGTACTCCTTCTTACCTCCATTCTTAAACTCTTTTGGATTAGTACCACAGACTGGGAGGCTTGGCTTATTTTCTCCAGATTCACAGACTTTCTTGAGCCTTCCCATCCAATTCTATATTATTAACTCTTATTATGATCTAATTTTTAAAAGGCCGTTTCAGCATTTCATCTAATCATTCCCATTATCTTTAGGGGAAGAGCTCAAATTACTAGCAGCTTCCATGAATCTCCTATATCTTTCTCTCATGTAAAGCTCTACATTTTTTCTACCTAATCTCTCCTGCCTATTTAACTGTCATTACTCATACTAGGGCAATATTTTCCTTTAACCTAGAGTAATATTAAAACGACTTTCCTTAAAAACTTCCTACCTGAGCCAGGTGGTGGTGGCCTGTCTTTAATCCCAGTACTCGAGAGGCAGAGCCAGGCGGATGTCTGTGAGTTCCAGGCCAGCCGGTCTACAGAGTGAGATCCAGGACAGGCACCAAAACTACACAGAGGAACCCTGTCTCGAATGAATGAATGAATAATAAAAACTTCCTACTTGACCTGAGTGTGGTGGCTCATGCCTTTATTCCCAGCATTCAGAAGGCAGAGGCGAGTGGACCACTCTAAGTTCAAGGCCAGCCTGGTCTATATAGTGAGTTCCTGGACAGCCAGGGCTGTAAACAAAAACAACTTTCCATTTTCCTTTCTCTTTCTTTAGCCACTGTATATTGTTCAATATGTATTCTAACTTTCATCCCTTGCTTGGTTCTTTTTTCTACCAGAAATGCATGAATTCTCATGTTTCCCTTTCCTCCCTACCCCACCAAATGCCATTCAACAACAAACGTTTATCTACCCAAATCAGATACAGTTGGTGTATTTCCAAACAATGTGAAGTACTGTGAGAAAAGAGACTGCTCTGCTTGCCTCTGAATAACACACACTTCAACCTGTATTTCAGACATAACTGATATATTTTCAAAAATTATTATAATTTATGGAGCCTCAAGAAAGATAAAAATAGAGACAACAGAAAAGACAAAAGGAAAAACCGTCTGTGGGGAATTTTGTTTCGTTTTTATTTTGCATCGGGTAGTCTCAATCTTCTTGCCTTAGCCTTTCAAGTACTGGTATTACAGGCATGTACTATCACACTAGCTAGGAAAAAAATCACTTCAGATAAGGTAACAAAGAAAACTGCTTCGAGATCATACATCTAGTAAGTGGAGCAACAGAAATTCAATGTTTACACTAGAGAGTGATGAGACATCTATTTCCATCCACAACTGCCCCAAAACAATTAAACTGAACAAGAAAAAAAATTGAAATTATAAAAGAATGACAGATGTCACTGCAAAAGCAAGGTTTTCTGAAAAACCAAATTCACTTTTACATTCAACAATTTATGAAACATATTACAGAAACAGCTAAGAAAAGCTCTATAGTATCAGAGTCACACATAAGCACTAACTTTACACCTAACCTCTTCACTAAATAGGTATTAATATTTCATAACAAAAACACAAAGCCTTTGGAAATACAAATCAGGAAAGGATGACATCACCCTTAGGAATACTTTCCTTTCATCTACTCCTTAGAAGTAGTAACCTTCAGAACAACCATAATAATCCCATATCTCAGTCTCTCAAATACTTGGAATTACAGATTTGTGGCAACGACCCTAGATTTGTGGCAACAACTCTTGCTCCTTACATTATCAGAAGTCTTATTACATCAAAATTGTGGTGCAATCCATTATTTGTGTTTATGGTCTTGCTTTGAAATGGGTTTCCTAACAAGTTGCCAAGGCTGGTCTCCAACTTCTTGGGGCTTAAGTGATGATATTTTTAGTGTGTACTTTAATGTTTTGGTGTTAAATATAATTTTGATGTAAATTACTAGTTAATAATAGCAAGCCAAGAAATTACTTTTCAGTTTACTAAGAATTGCTGTGGGATGGTCTGTATGTCAAATCTGTTGCTCTGATTGGTCAATAAATAAAACACTGATTGGCCAGTGGCCAGGCAGGAGGAAGTATAGGCGGGACAAGGAGAAGAATTCTGGGAACTGGAAGGCTGAGTCGGAGAAACTGCCAGCCGCCACCATGACAAGCCGCATGTGAAGACACCGGTAAGCCACAAGGCAAGGTATAGATTTATGGAAATGGATTAATTTAAGCTATAAGATCAGTTAGCAAGAAGCCTGCCATGGCCATACAGTTTGTAAGCAATATAAGTCTCTGTGTTTACTTGGTAAGCCACAAGCCACGTGGCAAGGTATAGATTTATGGAAATGGATTAATTTAAGCTATAAGATCAGTTAGCAAGAAGCCTGCCACGGCCATACAGTTTGTAAGCAATATAAGTCTCTGTGTTTACTTGGTAAGCCACAAGCCACGTGGCAAGGTATAGATTTATGGAAATGGATTAATTTAAGCTATAAGATCAGTTAGCAAGAAGCCTGCCACGGCCATACAGTTTGTAAGCAATATAAGTCTCTGTGTTTACTTGGTTGGGTCTGAGCGGCTATGGGACTGGCGGGTGACAGAGATTTGTCCTGACTGTGGGCAAGACAGGAAAACTCTAGCTACAAAGAATTTTTATTTTTATTAAATGTTGGGCAAACGCACAATTTCACTGTTATAATTATATTGTTTCTCTTCATTGATCTGCTAATGTATTAAGTATATATTAATTTCTCAACAATCTGCTATTGCATTCCTAGGAGAAATTGTAGACCATTAATTTATTCAGTTATTTGAATATCTATTAATTCAACAGCTAGGTCTTTAATAAACATATTGCCATCTTTTTATCAAATTGTGATTATTATTTTGACTTCGATAACACTAATGATATTCTATGTTTCTCCATATTCTAAAGTAGTTTTCATTAACAATGAACAATTCCTTAAAGGTTTGTTAGAACTTTCCCACATAATCATCTAATCCATCTGAGGAAGAAAAGAATATTTCACTCTTATCACATTCTGTGATTATTATCTTACTTGTTCTGGGATTACGCAATTTAAGAAATTTTCAACTCTAAGCTTTTGAAACTAGCGGTAAAAGTAGCACAGAGTATTCATTTGTAACTCTGAAATACTTTCCAATCTAAAATTATGCCTTAATACTCTTCCCCTTTTTTTTGAGACAGGGTGTCTCTGTAAGCCCTGGGTGTCCTGGAACTTCCTCAGTAGACCAGGCCTGCCTTGAACTGAGAGATCCCCCTGCCTTTGCCTCCTGAGTACTGCGATTAAAGGTGTGTACCAGTATGCCCCAGGCTATATTTAATGTTTTATTTGTGCCTTCTCTTCTTTCTCCATTACATTTGCCAAGTGCTAACTTCTCCCTTTTTTTTTTTTTTTTTTTTTTTTTTTGGTTTTTCGAGACAGGGTTTCTCTGTGTAGCTTTGCGCCTTTCCTGGAACTCACTTGGTAACCCAGGCTGGCCTCGAACTCACAGAGATCCACCTGCCTCTGCCTCCCAAGTGCTGGGATTAAAGGCGTGCGCCACCACTGCCCGGCCTTACCTTTATTAAAATAAACAACATAACCCACAAGTATTTAAAAGCAGTTGTTGGTTCCTAGCAAAAGGAAACATGGTAGAGTTCCCATGCCATCCTTCCCATATTCCTTTAGAAATACAAACTACTATCAAAATCTCACCAGACAATGTTACATTCAATGAGCCTACATTATCACTCAAAGCCCACAAGTTACTGCATGCTAAGAAAAGGTTTTATTTTGCAATAAAGGACCAGTCTTCCCTTGTGGCTACACTATTTTCTACTCCCACCTGCAGTGAATGGGTGCTACTATTGTTCTTTACTCTTCAGCTGCAGTAAGTGCAGTAAGTAGTTTGGGGTCCTCACCCTTCTAACAAGTAAGTAGTAATATCCCATTGTTTTAATATGTGAAACATCTTTTTTTTTTTCTTTTTTGAGATTTTATTTTATTGTCTATGGGTGCTTTGCCTGTAGTTCTGCCTGTGCACCACAGTGTGCAGTGTCCACAAAGAACAGAAGATGGAATTGGATCCCCTGGAACTGGAGTTGCAAATGGTTGTGAGCTACCACTTGAATGCTAGGAACTGAACCTGGGTCCTCTGGAAGAGCACCCAATGAATCTTTTTAAGCACTATGCTATCTTTCCAGCTCCAAGTAAACGATCTTTAAATATCTGGGGGGGAGGTGGGGGTTGGAGAGATGGCTCAGAGAGATGGCAACGACTGCTTTTCCAGAGGTCCTGAGTTCAATTCCCAGCACCCACATGGTGGCTCACAACCATCTGTAATGAGACCTGGCACCTGTATACATAATGAATGAATGAATGAATGAATGAATGAATGAATGAATGAATGAACGAACGAACGAATAAACAAGCGAAGAAACGAATGAATGAATAAATAAATCTTTTAAAAAATTATTTTTTTTTCCATGACAGGTGTCTGTTAATGTTGTCAGCCCCCATTCCATTCCTTTTCTTTTGGTGGGTGTGTAAGTTTATTTATAAAGCTCAGTCTGGTCTAGAACTCACCATATAACCAGGGCCTTTGACTCTTCACCTTCCTGCTTCAATCTCCCAGCTGTTGAGATTATAGGCATATGCCAATGATGCCTGGCCTTTTGTTTTGTTTTGTTTTGTTTTTTGGGGGGTGAGATGGGGTGGGGGGCTCACTATGCAGTCTTGACTGGCCTGAAACTATGTAAACTAGCTGACCTTGAACTGAAGAGATTTCCCTGCCTCTGCCTCCCAAGTGCTGTCCAGAATTAAAGGTGTGTGCCACCATGCTAGCATTTGGTCAGTTTTTAAATCAAGTTGTTTTGTTGCTGAGTTCTAAGAGTTCTTTGTGCTATTTGGGTTACAGGTCCTTTCTTTAACAGCAAAAATGTTCTCCCCATTTGTGGCTTTGATATTTCCATTTTTAAAATTCACTTTAAGACTTTTTGATTTATACTTTTTTTTTTAATTCATGTCTGCTTTTATCTTAAATATCCTGAGTTTATTTTTCTAACTTGTTTTCAAAAGCTTTATCCCATTTTTCACCCCATTATCATTTTTATAATAAATAAATACACTTAAAAACTGAACATTTCCATGTACTTTTCTCACATCTCTATGTATTTTCATTTAGCTCCAATTATGTTGGTACACCAAGAGTCAACAGCTGAACACTGTGGCTCACCTTGGTGATCTCAGCACTGAGGAGGATGTGGCAGAAGACCTGAGTGAGTCTGAGGACCACCAAAGCTTTAAGTGAGTTTCTGAACAGTGAAAAAAACTTTATCCCCCCCCCCCAAAAAAAAGGTTTTAAAAAGGACTGCACTCCCCACCCCATCCCCCCAAAAACCCCACAAGAATATTTAATATTCCCTAAGAGGAATAAGGGAACTAATAGTTCCCACAAAACTGAATAATATTATAAAAAGAATAGCTCAAGGTGATGAAGGGTTGGCACTCAAGACCCTAAAGAGCAGAAAAGATAAATAGCTCAACTTAAAAATAATGTTCGGGGGCCTGGCAGTGGTGGTGCACACCTTTAATCCCAGCCCTCGGGAGGCAGAGGTAGGCGGATTTCTGTGAGTTCGAGGCCAGCCTGGTCTACAAAGCAAGTTCCAGGAAAGGCGCAAAGCTACACAGAGAAACCCTGTCTTGAAAAACAAACAAACAAACAAAAAATAATAATGTTCGGATGTAGTGGGACACTTGTAACCCCACCACTCAGGAGGATCCTTACAAGTTCCAGCCCACCCTGGACACATAGCAAGTCGAGGTCAGCCAGGCCAGCCAGGAATATATTCAGTGACAATCTGTCTTTGGGGGCTGATGGTAATGCATATCTGTAATATCAGCACTTAGGAGGTGTAGGAAGGAGCTCAAGACCAGAATGGGCTACATGAGAACACAGTGAGATGGTTCAGCAGATTAAGATGCTTGCTGCCACATATGATGAAAAGACTTAAATCCTCAGGACTCACAAGATAAGAGAAAAATCAACTACACACACACACACACACACACACACACACACACACACACACACACGCACGCGTGCGCGCGCCACTGTCGCTAGAAAGAATTTTTTTTTTTAAGGATCAAGGAGGTAGGAATGGAGTAACAGCACTAGCTGCTGCTTACCAAAAATGTAAATTATCATCAACTTACCAAGCTGAGTGGGGAAGAGGAAAGGATAGATAAGAACAAATAAGCTAGTGTTCGTGTAATACAGAAAAAGGATACAGATACTACACCCAGTTATAAGTATAGTTTTACAAAGTCTGTGTATAAAAACTACTAGGAAAACTGAAACGTAAAACATGAACATTAGTAGAGAATAACAAAACAAAAATCCAGCGGTGCCAACAGAATAAACAAAGAAAGTATGGTAAAGTGCAACTTAAAATAGCAAAAGCTAAATCTAAACAGAAATTATCATAAAACATGAATATATATTTAGAGCTTTTAAATTTTTTTTAAATCAACTGTATCTTATTTGCAAAAGTTGTATCTAAAAAGCAAATAATCCATGAAGGGTGAATATTTAGAATTAGAAAGTACATAAAACGCTTTTAAAATGAAGCGTAACAGTGCTAATATCAGACAACACTAAGTACAATATTTAATTGAAAAAATGTTTTCAGCAATGTTACAAAGTAAAACTCAAGACTATAATGTAAACTAAAACTCTTTTTCTTAGAAGTATCATAAAATATGCCTCAAAGTAAATGACAATAAAATTAAAAAACACCACTGACATCAGTAAAGACAGCAAGGCACATGGGGATGGGGGTGTCAGAATATGAAGAAGCATTTATCCTTCAGAAACCCAGGGAAAGCTGGATACAATGTGTTTAAGACAAGCTTTAGAGATCAACAAACATGTTCTAGTCTTTCTGTTACAAAACTGAGTTAAATAACAAGTCTTAAAACTCAAGTTTCCACATCAGGTAAGAGGAGGCAATAGTTTCTAGCCCTAGAAAACTATCAGGAGACAGAGCATGGTTGCTATGCCTTTAGTCCCAGCAGAGATAGAGGCAAGGGGCAGGCAGTATGTTTGAGGCCAACCTGGTCTATATAGAGTGTTCCAGGCTAGCCAGAGCTGCAGTGAGACTCTTGTCAAAAAACTAAAACCAAAATCCAACCAAACCAAAAAAAACTACCATAAGAATAAAATCAAATAGTATCTAACAGAAAGTACTCAATAACTTACTATTAAATTATAACTCAGATACAAAGTGTATGAGTCACATTTCTAATATTATTTAATATCTGATTTATATAGCACTTTGAATATGAAAGTCAAATGCAAAAATTTCTCCATTCATTTATCAGTTCCCAACAAGCTATAATTTTTACAATTAAGATTGCTGATAAAGTTTATGAGTAAATGGAAGCTGTTACCCTAACAACAGCCCCCAAATACCTAATCTAAGGAACCAAGGAAGTAGTTAATACTTTCAGTCTCTAGCCCAGTAACTTACTCTTTTAAAACTAGATCTATTTTGAGAAGCAACCTTTGTAAAACATCCAACAGAGCCGAATTCTGCTCTAAAATCAGAGAACCAGGACAAGCATCTAGGTTTGACAGCTAGGAAACATAACCAACTACTCACTTTTGTTTTTACTGAATAAATGTCATTTATATACCTAATATAGATTTAAAGTTCATGAATAATAAACCTTAAGTGACTAATACGTAAGATCTTATGTGTTCTAAGAACATTAGTAAGTGCTTTTTTAAATCTACTTTTAGTTTGTAATATTCAAGAAGATATACCTAATAAGCAGAAATAAAGCATTTCATTTCCAAAATAAAGCAGAATTTAACCTGAATTTCATAACACTAACTTCACTGCAAAATTTTCAATACAAGAAATAGCAGCAATTATTACTTACACATTGGTTTGCTCACTACTATATAAATCAATTCCTGCTTATAAATTCAGTTCAATGGGCTTTTTTTGTTACTTCTAAGTCAAAGCTAACAATACAAGTTCCTTACCTTTCCATTAGCTTCTCTTTATCCCAATTGAAGTGGCTAAGGAGTATTCTTGTGATAGTTGCTGGATTCTGAAGGAAGGGGAAAAAAAACATTTTAAAGCAATTGTATCTCATTGACGTTTTTTTTGTATGTGTGTGTTTTTCTGTGTAATTCAGGCTGGCCTTCAATTCATAATTCTCTTGTTTAAGCATCCCAGGTGCTGGGATTACATGAATGCACCAAACCCAGCTCTTTCACAAGAAAAGAATTTGTAGGCTAGATTTCAAGTTCCCTAATAACGCATCCAAACTTTCTGTCCCAGTATACTTCTTTTCTGCACCATTGCTGAAGCACAAAAGCACTGCTTTACCACTAAGTCCCACCCACAATACCCTTTCCTAGATCCCAGCATGCAGGAGGCAGAGGTGGGCAGATCTCTGTGAGTTTGAGGCCAGCCTGGTCTACAGAGCTAGTTCCAGGCTGTTACACAGAGAAACCCTGTCTCAAAAAAAACAAAGACAGAGGGGGAAGGGGAGAGGGAAGAAGGGAGGGAGAGAGGAGGGAGAGAGGGAGAGAGGGAGAGAGGGAGAGGGAGAGAGGGAGAGGGGGAGGGGGAGAGGGGGAGGAAGAGAAGGGAGAAAGAGGCCAGTCCATATTACATAGCAAGACCCTATCTTGAAAAGCAAACAAAAATATCACGTATTGATTAAAATTTGTTGCACTGAGTACTTAACAGACTGCCACATCAGTACTCTAAATGCAATTAATTAAAATTTGTAAGACCAATGTATTGAATAGTTCAAAGGAATCCAAAGTTATGGTGTGTTTTAGACACATTTAAGCAAGCCAACAAAGTTATCTATACCATGTAATGATACAGTGTGTACTCTTGGGGTGCTCTTTCATATTAGGTTATTTAAAGGGAAAAGTTAAAACTCTGAAATAAAAGCTTACTGTTGTCACAGATATCCTCACTTCCCATTAAACTAGCAAGCTTACTACTGGAGCACATCGTTTTTAAAACTTGAAACATAATGGGTCTTGGTGTGGTAGCTCACCTGTCACCTTAATACTTGGGAAGCTAAGGCAGACCTGCTGAGTTCCAAGCTAGTCTATGCCACAGAATGAGACCATGTCTCAAAAACAAACTCAACAGGGCTCGAGTGATCAGGGAAACCTGACTCACTGAAATATATGAGAGCTCGTAACAGTGAAGGAAGCAGAGCTTAAACTCAGGTCTGCTCAACTTATATTTCATGTACAAATTTCTACATCAAAGAGTATTTCAAAAAATATTTCTGTAGCTTGAAATTTCTTTCACTGAGGTTAATAATGGCATTAGTTAAATAATGATTTAAAATAATCTAATATGGGGGTTGAAGAGATGGCTCAGTGGTTAAGAGAGCTAGCTGCTCTTCCAGAGGACAGAAGTTCAATTCCCAGCACCCAGTAATTCCAGTTCCAGGGGATCCGACACCCTCACACAGACATAAATGTAGGTAAAACACCAATGCACATAAAATAAATAATTTAAAATAATCTAACATAAAAGTGTCGTGAAAGACATCTGCATCAATTATTCAATAACAGCATTTGTTACCAAAACAAACAAAACATATGCATTATCCCCATCCCATTCCCCCCAAAAGGCCAATGACCAAAGTACTCTTCTACTCATCCAAGCACACTTTACTAGTCTCTTCTTATTCAGACACCCTACGAATTTTCTTTTAAATCATACTCCAGAAAATTTGAATCTCCCAGAGTTAAGATATAAAAAGGAAAATGATTAAGTCGATCCTAAATCTTTTTTTATTTAATATTTTTATTTTATGATTAACTTATTTCACATATCAGCCATGGATTCCCCCGTCCTCCCTCCTCCCACCCCCCCAATCCACTCCCCATTCCTACCTCCTCCATGGCAAGGTCTCCCCTGGGGAATTAGCCCCGCTTGGTAGACTCACCCTAGGCAGGTCCAGTCTCCTCCTCCCTACACCAAGGCTGAGCAAAGTGCTATCCTAAATCTTAATCACGTTATTATGGAATCAAAATTAAGTCTAGTAATACTAACTAACTAGACTTGTTTCATTGTAACTTTATAGCACCCAGGACACTATATACCCCTCCACTAAACAGTGCACCTAAAGGAACGTGTCAGGAATTCAGTCTCAACTTACAAAGGGAAAATAGAGAAAGGATAACCAAGGTTGCTAGTGCCTCTTTTGAGTTATAGTAGCAAAACGTTGTTGCAGCGTATTATTGATTTTATCAAAATTTACTATGGAAATTTCTTGACTCCTAGGTTCTAATCTCATATTTTTATTAATAAAATATCTGAGGCAAGGTCACCTGGATGTACTCATTGCCAAAATGACTCAGATAATTTGCTTCAGAGTAGCTAGCTAATCACTGTAAGTATACTTCATGAGGAGAGATGGTGGGGAATTGTATTTATCATAATTATTCTAACAGGCAACATATTAATTACTTTATGTAACTTATTTAAATCCCAAAGCACTCTATAAACCAGGCATGCTGGCCCATGCCTGTTACATCAGCACTCCAGAAGCTCATGCAGGAGAATCATTGCAGGGTAAAAGCTAGCCTAGGCTATATTGTCAGGGTTACTATAAGGCCCTTTTCAAAAAAGCAAAAACAAAAACAAAAGAAAAAAACACTCTGTAAACTTGACTAGCTAGTTTTTGGGTATTTTGTTTCCTTTTTTAAGAGCGACCTAACTGTAGAACGTAAGATTCTCTTGCCTTAGCCTCCCAAGTGCTAGGATTACAGACACATTCCACTATGCCTAACTTTAAAATTGTTGTGAATATGAGAAAACTAGAATTAGGTTTCAAAAACTAATATGAGAAGGAATATTACTGATTCAGTCATGTCTTAACAGCCTTTATGTTCCTCACTAAAAGGTTAATCAGAACAAGGTGAAAGTTAGTCAGAATACAAAGAAGTACCAGGAACTTCCTGGGGGACTAAAAAAAGTTAGGTATCTTGAATGTCACATAAAAGGAACCTATCTACACAGCAGGCCCCATCAGCCATGGAGTACGTTTCAAGATTCCCAGTGGATGGCTAAAACTGCAAACCATAGCAAAATGTACATACAAGTACTGGAATAGTTCAACAGCTGATGACACACCCAGGTGGGCTAAGTAAATAATAGGCAGGGAACACAAATGCTAAGACTAAGACAGAAACTTGTACTAGGTCTTGGGGGTATTGCTATGACAGACAGACCTGACGGTGTTTCAGAGAGGACTATGGTAGCACTGGAACTTTGGACTGTCTTGGGGTTTCTCTTGCTGTGATAAAACACCAGGACCAAAAGCAAATAGGGAAGAAAGGATTTATTCCATCTTATAGCTTACAGTCCATCATCTGGAGATGTCAGGACAGGAACTTGGAGGCAGGGAGTGATGCACAGGTCACAGAGAAATACCGCTTACTAGTCTGTCCACCAGGGTTTGCTCAGTCTACTTCCTACAGCATACAGAACTGCCAACCCAGGAGTGGTGCCACCCACAAATGCGCTGGGCTCCCCCATTATCGATCCATCAATGAAAAAAAGCACCACTTGTCCACGGGCGCCCTCTTCTTCCCTCTTAAAGTATTTATTTTTTAAAAATGTTACAGGAGCCCACAGAGATTCTGAAATTTTAGGGAAACTGAATATTTTTGAGAAATTTTGGAAATTTTAAAGAAACTGAAGGTTTAAAGTATTTGAATTTATTTATTTATTTTTTATTTATTTTTATTTTTTGGTTTTTTTAAGACAGGGTTTCTATGTATGATTAGGCTGGCCTTGGACTCATAGAGCAGAAAGATCTGCCTGCCTCTGCTAGGATTAAAGGCATGCACTACCTACCCCAACTGTGTTTGGATTTTTTTTTTAAGGACTAGAGTTAAAAGTTGGAATGTTTTATATTGTGATATTAATATTAGTATAATATCTTGGGACAAATAAAGCAGAGGTCCTAGTTGAATATTGATGTGTTTGTATGTCAAGTTTACAAAGGATGAATCACTCTAGCTAGTTTTATGTCAAACTGACACAAGATAAGAGTCCTCTGAGAAAAGGGAACCTCAATTAAGAAAATAATTCCACCATATTGGCCCATAAACAAGCCAGTACCATACCTGGTGGGTAGGTGGTCTCTGAGTTGTATAAGAAGTAACTGAGAAAGCAAGGAGGAGCAAGTCAGTAAGCAGCACTTTGTGGCTTCTGCTCCAGTTGCTGCCTCCAGGTTCCTGCTCCAGCTTCCCTCAGTGATCTTATCAACTATAAGGTGAAATAAACACTTTCCTGTCCAAATTGCTTTTGGTCATGGTGTTTTATCACAGCAATAGAAACTCTAACTAAGACATCATGCATGTATGGATATGCACACACTCAGGGGAGGGTGTAGCATGAATCTTAAAAGGTCTTTTAATAAAATCAAACCTGAAACCAGGTATTGGGGTGAATGCTGGAAGATCAGAGAAGCAGAACAAGCCACAGCTTCCTCACCTCGCCAATTCCTCAGCTGATCCTGTTTCCTCAGACTGGAAGCCTCTGTGTCCTCATCCGAACTGCTGCTCAAAAGCCTAAAACCTTAACCAGCTCTAGTTCCTGGTTTTCATGCCTTATATACCTTTCTGCTTTCTGTCATCACTTCCTGGGATTAAAGGCATGAGTCACCATGCCTGGCTGTTTCCAGTGTGGCTTTGAATTTACAGAGATCCGGATGGATCTCTGCCTTCCAAATGGTAGGACTAAAGGTGTGTTTGCTACCATTGCCTAACCTCTATGTTTAATATTGTGGCTGTTCTGACCGCCAGACAAGTTTATTAGGGTGCACTATATTGGGGAACACAGTATTACCACAGGAGGGGGGAACATGTGCACATGCAACTTACTAGAGACTAGAGAACTGTGAAAATAAACAGTAGGCAGATTGTATGATGGGAAGGTAAAATACAACCAAATAAGATGGTGGTGAAGCTGGGCCTGGAGGAAAAGCCTGTAATCCCAGCTACTCAAGAGGCTAAGGGTCAAAAATTAAATGCCAGTCTGGGCAAATAAAAAGATTTTAAAAGAGCTAGGATGTACCTCAGTAGTAATGTGCTCGCCCACAATGTAACAGACCCTGAATTCAATCTCCAGATCTGTAAAGATAGATATGGATGGATGGATGGAGGACGGACGGGCAGACAGACACACATAGGGAGATAAGATGGTGTTAAGCATTCCATTAGACTTTCTCCTGGTTTTGACGCAAGGTTGTGCCAAAAAGAAACTGTACTAAGTTGTGTGTATATGAGACACACAAAAATTATAGGAAATGCTTTCAGAATAAATTACAATATAAATCACTACCCAAGTCCTAGGATCAACCTACATACATGGAAATAGAGGCAAATACAAACCTGACAAAAGCTTTAAAAACCAACAACAGGAACCCTTGTTTGTAATTACAGTCTACCCAGGTTGACTTGTCTATTAAAAAACATCTTCAAAAGTGTCCAAGATGCAATCAAATTACCAGACACAGCAAAAAAAAATTCTTACCAATTTCTAGAAGTCCCTTTCTAGATGACCCAGACATTGCAATGAACAAAGACCTTTAGGGGCCAGTGAGATGGCTCAGCAGGGTAAAAGTACTTGCCACCAAGCCTGATGTGAATTCCACCCCCCGAGCTCACATGGTAGAAGGCGAGACTATCTCCCACAAGACACAGACACAGAGATATATACACACACACTGACACACACAGACACAGTAAATGGTAAAAATAGCCATCACTTAAGAGTGAACATCTGAAACCAAGTCAAATGATACAAGAGGGAAACAGGGAACTACAGAAAACAGGAACAATAATAGCAAGGGTCATCTGAGTAATTATCATGAACTACTTTTCTCCTGAGTTGTCAAAAACATAAAACTGTCAAATCAAAAGCTGTAACACATCAATGTGAAGGAAGAGTTAAATGTATGTAGAGAGCAGGGGCTGGAGAGATGACTCAGAGGTTAAGAGGAGAGGACACTGGCTGCTCTTCCAGAGGTCCTGAGTTCAATTCCCAGCACCCACATGGCGGCTCACAACCACCTATAATGAGATCTGGTGTCCTCTTGTGGCATTCAGGCATGCATGCAGACAGAACACTGTATACATAATAAATCTTTTTTTTAATGTATGTAGAGAGAAAAGAGAAAATTAGTAAAGATATTAATCCAACCACATCAAAATTCCATTAAAAAATAATAAACCAACCAGGCAGTAGTGGAGCACACCTTTAGTCCTAGCACCCAGGAGAGGCAGGTACAGATCTCCATGAGTTCAAGGCCAGCCTGGTCTACACCCTGTCCTGCAAAAAATAAAAATAAAAAAATAAAAAATAATAATAAACCAGGCATGGTGATACACTCCTGTAATCATAGCACTAGGGGAGGCAGAAGCAGGAGAATCAGGAGTTCAAGACTAACTTCAACTACACAAGACTATCTCAAATCCCTCTTACTCCAAACTTACAAGGAAAATTGATAGCCTAGATTTGTTTTGTTTTGAAGCAGGTTTTGATTTAATACCAGCTGACCTTAATTGTGCTACTATATAAAAATCAAAACTATAAAATTAGAAGAGAAAATGTATGTGATCTTGAGTTAGGCAAATAGTTCTTAGATACAACATCAATCTTTAAGACCAAAATGATAAATTGTAATTCATTAAAAATCAAGACACTGAGCCGGGCGTTGGTGGCGCACGCCTTTAATCCCAGCACTCGGGAGGCAGAGCCAGGCGGATCTCTGTGAGTTCGAGGCCAGCCTGGGCTACCAAGTGAGCTCCAAGAAAGGCGCAAAGCTACACAGAGAAACCCTGTCTTGAAAAACAAAACAAAACAAAACAAAAACAAAAAAAAAAAATCAAGACACTGCTGATCTGTATATTATGGCTTTACACTGTAATCCTAGCATCTGAGAGACTAAGACAGGATGATTCCCACTAATTTGAGGCCAGTCTGTGTACTTAGTGAGTTCCAAGTTAGCCTGGGCTACAGAGTGAGATGAACGAGAGAGAGAAGGATGGAAGGAGAGGAAGATGAGGAAGAGGAAGAAGACAATGACCATATGTATCAGAGAAAGGGAAACTATATTCGAAAAAAGGGTATTATGTATCCAGAATCTATTTTTATTTAAAGATTTACTTATTATGTATACATTATGTATGACTGCAGACCAGAAGAGGGCACCAGATCTCATTACAGAAGGTTGTAAGCCATCATGTGGTTGCTGGGAATCGAACTCAGGATCTCTGGAAGAACAGTCAGTGCTCTTAACCTCTGAGCCATCTCCCCAGCCCCCCAGAATCTATTTTTAAATTTTAAAAAACAACAACAACAATTTGAAAATGGGTTTGTAGTATAATTCCAGCTACGTGACATGGAAAAACTCAAGCCTCCCTAAAGTTTTCCCACTGGATGTTAAGCACTCTTTGCTGAAAAAAATTTATTGCATGTTAAATGCACACCCCTCTCAATGTTTTCTTCTCTTGCTTATACTTTTATTTGTGTGTGTTTGTTTTTTGTTTTTTTTTTTTTTTTTGGAGGATTGAATTCAAGGCCTTGTAAGTGCTAGTTAAAGCCTTCTAATGCTGAGACATACTATCAGTTCCATAGTTTTCTTTTTAAATATTAAAATGGCCAGGTGCAGATAGTTTGACTGCTTGACTGAGAGAAACCAAGCAACTATCTGAAACCCTGCAGTGATGCTGGCTGGATTAGGAATGGGGTTCTCCAGTCATTAGTGAGACAATGAATGACGGTGCTATCATCGGGTACAGCACCTGCATATGGTGCTGGATGGCAACGGAAAGGAAGCACAGGGAACTAGCTCCCCAAATGGTGGTTCCTTGAGCAGTCACTAATATCACAGCTGTTTTTCACTGCTCCTGCAGGAGACCCTTCTCAGAGACTTCAAACTAGCTGCAGGCACACAGATCAGACTTCACTTAGTGTTAGGAACTAAACAGAGAAGCTGTCATGGCCCCGGCTCCAATCTCAGTTGTGTTTCAGGGGGTTTTGCTTAGGCCATGACAATTTTAGACCATCTTAGCTCCACCTGCAGCCTAGCTAACCCCATGCACAGTGCTCAGTCTGTTCCAGGAGTACTTCTCCATCCATGATAGCTGGTGTAACTGACTTCATAAGTGCAGTCCCCAAGAAAGCCTGATGAGTGATTTGGACTTTTTTCAGCCAGACATGGTGGCTCACGCCTATAATCCTAGAACTTGGGCAGCTGAGGTCAGAAGATTGTGACAAGTTCAAGACCAGCCTTAGCCACACAGTAAAACCTGGCCACAAAACAAAACAAACAGCAGCAGCCCCAAATGAAGAACAAACAAGGAAACTGGCTGTCCCGGGCACACCTACAGTTCTAGAAGGCCAAAGAAAAGTGCCAGATAACAGCAAGGAGCAGAAACTGCCAGAGAACTAAGACTACAAACAGCTACAGAACTGCATGGTGTCAGGCAGCTGGTATTTAAGAAAGCACTGGCATTTAAGCTGTACCACTAAAGTGAAGCCTTCTTGGCACCCCAAAATTGGAGCCACTATCAAAGAGTGACAGCAGAAGTGGCAGCACAAGCCAGTAATCCTAGCACTAGAGAAGCAGAAGCAATAGGACTGCTGTTAGCTAAGCCCAGCCTTTACTTCTACAGTGAGTTCAGAGAGGAGGAAATGGGAAGGGTGGAGGTGGAGCCTGAGTCAGGTGGGGGGGGGGAAGAGCGGGAAGGGGAAGACTAGAAGCAGGGACTTGAACTGACAGAGAAACTGAGATTGCCATCCAGAAGAGCTGGATCTTAGCTAGTTAAAGACAGAAATACAGATACAATGAGGGAGAGGGCAAAAGAAAGAACTGGGTGATGGGGGAACTGTTTGGTAAACTAACTGTAATAGTGGCTATGAAATTTCAACTCAAAAATGTACACACACAGGGGGAGAGAGGAGGCTTTGATTTTAAATTATAGAAGTAAACTAACCTGCACTGGAACACCCACAGCAGAAGTACTAATTCCTTCAGTGGATACCTGTTCATGTGCTTATTATCCAAATTCATAAATTGTTTTACGTAAGGTTAACTGAGCAAAAGCTCAAATAAAAAGCTCATCTTTTTCTGACTGTTGTTTATCATCTTAAAGGATATAAACACATCAAATAAAAAAATAACATGACTAGTCACTATGAATAAAAAACACTAATAATACCAGCTGTATACTTAACTTTGAAGGATAATAATCCACCTAAAATTTTACATTTTCATAAGCCCCAAATCAGTGACACTGTCCCTTTCTGGCTACTAGAATCTCCTGAAGAAGCTTAAAATTATCAGTACATGAGCTTAGTGTCCAGCAATTCTGATTCAGTGGTCTAGCACAATAACACATACCTATAATTCCAGATCTCAGGAGGCAGAGGACAGGGGAATCACTTAAGGATACGCTAGCCTTGAGTTTTATACACACACACACACACACACACATATCTATACATACATACATACATATATATATATATATATAGTAAGCTACAAGTAGCAACCCTAATTCTGAAAAGCATTTACAAAGTTCTCAGTTTGAATATGTATTTCTAAGCTACTCCCAATAAAAGAAAGGGAAAGGGAAAGGAGGGACAGTTAAGAAGGATGTCCTCCCCTGTGATGTTACCAACAGATCTTCTCAACAGTTTACTTTCACTCATTATTTTTAGAGACTATTTAAATCAAAATTTAGTGCTGGCAAGGGCTGCTTAACTGCCTGTACTACTGTAGCTGATCCACAGCAATTTGAAATTTTGCTGAAGTTTGCACTTGAACTAAATGCACCTGATGCACCAACACTTGTAAACAAACCTGACAATGGACCCCATGGTTTCAAACCTGCCCGTGCACATGCATCTAATGAAGGAAATTGCTTCTTTGTCATTCCAAGTTTGGAAGATCAAAGAGATTTCAAGCTCTAGAAAAAAACATGAGGACTACCGAGATGGTTGCCATGAGTAACAGTGTTTGCTAAATAAGCATGAGAACCTGAGTCTGATCTCTAGCACCCACAGAAAGACAGGCGTGCCCATGCACCTATATAACCCCAGCACTGCAGGACACAGGCTATAGGCAGATAATCTCCAGAGCTTGATGGGCAACCAGTCTAGCCAAAACTTTAAGTCTTATATTCACAGAGTAATAAAAGCAGGACTTTTTGACAACCTGTTAGCCTTCAAGTGATGATATGCATGTGATCATACACCACACATACATATAACACACATACACTGTGTATGTGTCTGTATATGTGTGTGTGTGTGTGTGTGTGTGTGTGTGTGTGTGTGTGTGTGTACACAAACTAACAAAAGAAAACTGCCATGAGTTTAATCAATAAGATGTTTCTACAGGTGCTGTAGAGGTGACTCAAAAAAAGCACGTGCTGCTGGTGGGGAGGCTGCAGGTAGGATGTAAAATAATATATTTAAAAAAAAAAAAGGCACTTGCTGCTGGGTTCAGTTCCCAGGACCCATATGGCAGCTCACAATGGCTGACCTGTAGCCCTAGTTCTAGAAGATCCAATGCCCCTCGCCCCTCTTCTGGTATATAAGCAAACAAAAAATAACAACAACAACAACAACAACAACAACAAAACAACTACAAATAGAAGTGCTATCAATCTATCAATTAGTATATAATAATTTGATTTCTTAGCTGGTCAGTGATGACACACACCTTTGTAGCTGGAGTTTTCCTGGTCCTGCCTGGCCCATGGTCAGGACAAATCTCTTCTCACCCGCCAGTCCCGCAATTTAAGGGGAATAATGATGAGAATGAGCACCAGTTATCACTAAGAACGGTTAGTTTAGGGGCAGGGGCAAAAGATGAATTACACATCATAGAGGCAGAAGCAATGAACTATGAAGGCAGTCCAATTAAAGTAACACTGGCAACTTTGAAAATGTCTATACAGCCAACAGTTCCTCTTGGGGTCTTTGAAATTACACCACCTGTGGTCTTAAGGTTGAAGTGTGGTTCAGGGCTTGTGTACATTAGTGGACAGCACCTAGTAGCTGTAGAGGAAGATGCAGAGTCAGAAGATGAAGATGAGGAGGATGTAAAACTCTTAAGTATGTCTGGAGAAACGATAGCTACACACCTTTAATCCCAGCAATGGTGGATCTCTGTGAGTTCAAGGCCAGCCTGGTCTACAAAGTGAGTTCCAGGACAGCCAGGGCTGCACAGAGAAACCCTTTCTTGAGAGAGAGAGAGAGAGAGAGAGAGAGAGAGAGAGAGAGAGAGAGAGAGAGAGAGAGAGAGAGAGAGAGAGAGAGAGAGACAGAGAGAGAGGGAGAGAGGGAGGGAGGGAGGGAGGGAGAGAGAATATATAATATATATCTTTCACTGTATACCAATGAGAGTGTCGATTAACAGGATACATTTATATACAATAAAAAAATGCTCCTACTTAACACCAAAAAAACAAGCTCACGATCTTAACATCTTATATACATCATCATTAAGAACCAAATCAGCTCCAGCATAGAGTGCAGTGGGTACAGCATGAAGGGCTGCACGTGGCCCTTTTTCCTCTGAAGATGATGACCTACTTACGAAGAGACCTTTCTTAGGAGGCTTAGAATATAGTTCAGCAGTATACAGTGCTGCTTGTGCAAGGTCCGGAGTTTGATCAGGAAGTAGGAAAGTAGAAGGGGGATCTATTTTCATTCCCAATTACACATGATAAGCCAGTGCTTATCAAGCTACAACTCAGTATCCATCTACTTAGCAACACATTTTTAACAGTATCTTTATCAGTCTTTCACAAATATAATTTTTCCCTAATATCTTTCCCATTGCAACAAATAAAAATACAGAATTCAATGATTAATATCAAGGGGGCAGGCTAGAGATGGCTCAGTGGTTAAGAAAGAGCACTTTTGATACTCTTACAGAAGACCCGGGTTCAGTTCCAGCATCCACCTGGTGACTCACAACTACAACTCTAGTTCCAGAGGATCCAATGCTCTCTTCTGATATCCACGGGCTTCTGCACAGAGGTGATACACATACATAAACCCTGTCATACACATATACAAGTAAAAGAAATACTTTTTTACAGAAATCATAGGGCTGGAGAAAAGGAGAAGGAGGGGTGTAAAGCACTTACTGCTCTTATTGAGGGGAAGCTGGGTTCAGTTTCCAGCATCCACACGGAAGCTCACAATGCTCTGTAACCCAGAGGATTCACTCTCTTCTGACCTCTGAGGGTTCCTGAAGATATGCAGTGTGCATATACCCACAAGGATGGATATATATATATATATATAAAGTCTTTTTTTTAAATAAAAGAACACATAGCATATAGCCACCATATATTTTCTAGGTTATTTTGAAAAATGTTATCAATAAATCATATTGGATCAAGTAACTGTTTTGAATTATTTTACTTAGTGCATAGTTTTATAACTAACACTACTGCAATATCTAAATCTTTTAAATTTTATTACACTAGAAAAATTGTGTATGTGTTGTGGCAGTCAGAGAACAATGTACAGGGAGTCAGTTCTCTCCTTCCACCATGTGATCCTAGGGATCAAACAGTTGGTCAGGCTTTGGCAGTAGGAGCCTGTACCTGCTGAACTACCTTGCTGGATCAAGTTTTAAATCTTTGTCTTATCTCAGTTATCTCTAGTTTTAAATCTCTCTTACCAATAGGTTTATTTTGTTTGTTTGTTTGTTTGTTTTCGAGACAGGGTTTCTCTGCGTAGCTTTGCACCTTTCCTGGAGTTCACTTGGTAGCCCAGGCTGGCCTCGAACTCACAGAGATCCGCCTGGCTCTGCCTCCCAAGTGCTGGGATTAAAGGCGTGCGCCAGCCGGGCGGTGGTGGCGCACGCCTTTAATCCCAGCACTCGGGAGGCAGAGCCAGGCGGATCTCTGTGAGTTCGAGGCCAGCCTGGGCTACCAAGTGAGTCCCAGGAAAGGCACAAAGCTACACAGAGAAACCCTGTCTCGAAAAACCAAAAAAAAAAAAAAAAAAAAAAGGCGTGCGCCACCAACGCCCGGCTTTTGTTTTTAAGATGGGATATCACTGTGTAACCCTGGCTATCAAGGAATTCACTATGTAAACCAGACTGTTCTCCAACTAAAAGATTTGTCTGCCTCTGCTTCCAGTGTTGGGATTGTCCACCCCACCCAGCTTTGATTAAGAACAAGGTATCTAAGGTATTTAAGAACAAGAACAAGCCCTGGAACTCACTCTGTAGACCAGGATGGCCTAGACCTCACAGAGATCTTCCTGACTCTGCCTCCCACGTGCTGGGATTAAACTGCTCACCCCTACATCTGGCTTCAGCTTTGATTCTAATCTTATAAGGCAATCATTTTAATCTTTTTTAGTTTGTTTCTTCTAGTATCTTACATCTTCAATAATATGATTATAATCTCAACTATTACTTTCCATTATAGATATTATCTATCAACATCCTAGTGGATTGCACCTTCCCTAGTCTTTCTTGGAAGTTTCAGTCATAATTTTTAATTAAACTGCATCCACTGGTTTTTAAAATTCAACTGACAGAAATTTGGGGAGGGGGGGAACGGGAACTACCAAGCAGTAATAGAATCCCAACAAAGCTACAAATAGACCTAAGTTTTTCCACTTCAGAGAGTGCTAAAAGCTTACCTAGCACAGTGACCCAGAAGATTCACAAACATCTCTTTGGAATACCAAGGATACACAACCTAGAGAAAATCTCAGGAAGACACACAACAACCAGATTATTGCCAATTTTATCAGTAACAATGAAAGCAGTGTCTCTCACAAAGTTTCCAATCTATAGTTTTTTATTTAGACAATCACACAATCATGCTTGAAAGAATTATCAGGGTCACGATGAATAATATCTTTGAAAATTTTTGAAGTTAGATTTAAGGTAAGTGGTCTTAAACATTAAATCTAAGAATCAAAGGATATGACAGACCCAGGAAAACCATGATGACAGGTAAATAAAAAGGGCTCCAAGTAGAGCGCTGAGTAAATTCAACTGACCTCAACACCTGTGCACACTATGCCCAGGACATCTGACTGTTACGTCTGTTAGAAACAGAGGAGAGCTACAGGTATCACTCAACGTGAATAAACCTTGGATTCAAACCCAGCACAAACACACAAAAAAGTAGTAAAGGTCTAGAGATGGCTCAGTGGTTAAAAGCACTACCTACTTTTCCAGCAGACCCAGGTTCAATTGCCAGCACCTACAACTGTCTTTAACTCCAGTCCTAGAGGACCTGATGCCTTCTTCTAGCCTCCATGAGCACCAGGAATGCACATGGTGCAGACATGCATGCAAACAAAATGTTTACCAATACACATACATTAATTTTTAAAAAGTACTAATGACCATAATATACTTGATTATCATTTGCTGTAAGAATGACATTAAATAACATTTTTAAACGATGAATGAATTTAATGGTATCACTTAAACTCACGCTAGGACTAAGGATATATATATATGTATGTATGTGTGTATGTATATCTATACACACACACACACACACACACACACACACACACATACACACACACATATATACACACACCTTAGTTGGCATACTACTTGCCTAACATGCATAAAGCCCTGGGTTCAAACTAATCCCCAGCACTACATAAAATCAGGCAGAGTAGTGCACAGCTGTACTCCTAACCTATAGTTGCTGCACACAATAGAAGCAGAAGGAGCAAGGTCATGCTTGGCTACAATTGTGAGGCCAGCTTTTTGATACATCAGAAGCTGTCTCAAAAACAAAACAAAACAAAAATTCAACCTATAAGCAATTTAATAAAATTCGTCTTAAGATTTTGATTTAAAAAGTAACATTAAGTAGGATTTTCAAAGGTGGTAGAAAAAATTGGAATAGAGAATGTAAAAAGGAAAGGCAGAATGCCAAAAGATACAAAAAAGAAATAGAGACGTTACATGAACTCATAAGAGCACACACAATACAACTCGTTTTTTGTTTGTTCCTATTTGTGTCCAGAGGCATCTGTCTTTACTTTCTGACTGAAGAAAAGAACTATGACAACTATCATACATTAAGAATTTAGTAAGTGGGGCTGGATAGACGGCTCAGCAGTTACTTCCAGAGTACCTAGGTTCCATTCCTAGCACCCAAATGTCATTGCACAACCGCCCAGGACTCCAGTTCCAATATCTTATGCCCACTTCTGGCCTCCATGAGCACCAAGAAGACATATGTAGGCAAAACACCATACACATTTAAATAAATAAATAATTTTTTCCAAGAAAAGAATTCATTAAGATAGGTATAAAGCCACACGAGGTGAAAGTAGTGATTTGTGCCTATAATCCCAGCATTTGGGAGGTAGAATAAGGATGATTAGAACTCAAGGTCATTTTCAGTTACACAGGAAAACTGGAGTGAGTGAGTGAGTGAGTGAGTGTGTGTGTGTGTGTGTGTGTGTGTGTGTGTGTGTCTAAAGGATAATGGATAAATATAAATTAAAAAACAAGCAAAATTTTATCAGAATAAAAATCTGAAAATGTCTAAGATCCATCAACAAGTATATAGAGAAACTAACAATACACAGCACGGGTGTAAAGAAACAACACCTTAAAAAATCAGCTTTAGCCGGGCATTGGTGGTTTACGCCATAAATCCCAGCACTCGGGAGGCAGAGGCAGGCGGATCTTTGTGAGTTCGAGGCCAGCCTGGGCTACCAAGTGAGTTCCAGGAAAGGCACAAAGATACACAGAGAAACCCTGTCTCGAAAAACCAAAAAAAAAAAAAAAAAAAAAAAAAAAAAAAATACTATAGTAACTGTTAAATCTACAGTATACTGTAGAATGAAAAACAAGAAACTTAGAAATAAGATGGTATTTGAACAGAAAGAATAAGCACACATATGATTCAGTTGTAGATTTAATGCACTGACTGGACTGGAGACAAAGCTCAGTGGGGGAGCACCTGTCTACCATGCATAAGATGAGAGTCAATCACCAGCATTCAAACAATAAAATAATGTAAACACAATTGGGAATCTAAAATTAACTGAAATCAAGAAAATGTTATTTAAAAAATCATTAGCAATAATTTAGTTTAAAAAATTTTAGTTTAAAAAAATTTTTTTAAGCCAGGCGGCAGTGGCGCACCTCTGTGAGTTCGAGGCCAGCCTGGTCTACAGAGTAAGTTCCAGGACAGGCACCAAAACTACACAGAGAGACCCTGTCTCAAAAACCTGGCCCCCCCTACCAAAAAAAAAAAAATCACAGCTTTAGTCTTATCTTGAATCAATTTTTGTAACATAAAGACATAAATTAAACTGTGTCAAGTTACACATTTTTCTTTTTTACATTTACTTATGAACAGAGGGCACTCAAGTGCCACAGTATACATACGGAAGTCAAAGGACAACTTTTCAGAAACCAATTTTCTCCTTCTACACTATTAGTCTATGGATCAAATTCAGCTCATCAATTTTGGTGGCTATCTCACCAGCCCACAATATTCATTCTTATTAATGTAAACTAGATGTACAAAGTAATGAATTCCACTGTAACATTTTCATGCATGCATATAATGTATATGAATCATACCTACTCCTACATTACTTCTACCCCCCTCTCGCACAATGCCCCATTCTTCCCTAATGATCATTCTTCTGTTGTTATAAGGATTTTTCCCTTTTTATAGATCCCAATGCATTTTTGAAGAGAAAAGTGAAAAACAGAAATTACAGTTCTTTTTTTTTTTTTTAAGATTTATTTATTTCACACACACACACACACAAAGATTTATTGGGGTTTTGCTTGCATGTTATGTCTATGAGGGTGTCAGATCACCTGGAAATGGAGTTACAGACAGTCATGTGGGTGCTGGAAATTGAACCTGGGTCCTCTTGAAGAGTAGTCAGTGCTTTTAACCTCTGAGCCATCTCTCCAGCCCCTAGAAGTTAAGTTTAATAGTGGTACAGCCAGGATCAGATCCTAGACTTCTAAACTCACAATTTTTTAAATTTTAATTTATTTTTATTTGATGTGCATCGGTGTTTGGCCTGCATGTAATGTCTGTATGAGGGTGTCAGATCCTCTGGAACTAGACTTACAGACAAACAGTTCAAGCTCAAGGTGGGTGCTGGGTATTGAACCCAGGTCCTCTGGAAGAACAATCAATGCTCTTAACTGCCGAATCATCTTTCCAATTCCACAGTTTGTTGTTTTTTTTAATTCTGCTTCGAGCTACTAGGTTTCACAATTTTCAAGAAATTGTAGATTCGTGACATATGCTTCTTTAATGCCCCATACTATAAAGGTTAAAAATAAAGGTTTGTGATTTAAGAAACTATGAAGTACCTAAAATACAACTGAAAGGATGAATTATAAAATATGAAAGCAAAAAAAGTTAACCAAGATCCAAGAGGACAATTTAAACCCAAATTTTATTTTGCAACACTTAATTCAAAACACTCTTCCTATGGTATGCTATAAAGTTTCACTTCAAAATATGCTTCCACACTAGATCTCAATACAAATAGATTAAGTTTATTTACAGTATTAACTAACCATCACCATCCAGCCTTTCAACCCAAAACTTGTGCCAAGGGCATTTAAATATTCAGTTTTACAAGTCATTTTGAAAGCTTAGCAATCTTCACTGAAGATCAAATACACATTTTTTATCTACCTTTTTATCTGGGAAATCATAAGGAGCAACTATTAATCTATCAAAAAAAGCAAATCATTTTCCTTTCAGAAACAAAGCAAAGAAAGTAATGAAATAATGTCATCATTCAACTATACCTACAGTACCTTACTTTACAGCCAACTCTACAACAATATAGGCAAACTTTCTGTACTGTATAGTTTAAGGTTTTTGTTTGGGGAAGTGTTTTGGAGTGCTAAGGACCAAATCCAGTGCTGTATGCATTCAAGTCAAGTGCTATTATACCACTGAGCCCTAGCTTAAAATTTAAGTTCCTAAAACTGACCTGTAACTTGGGCTTTAGAAGGCACTATAAAAAGGTTGTTTTTCTTTCATTCTAATTCTATTTAATAGCAACAGTGGAAACAATCAGGAGCTGCTACTGCAATTGCTGTTGTATAGCATATCTATATTACAAACATTTAAAGAGAATCCCTTACAGTTTCTCAGAGACATTAGCCAAAAAAACCTGCAAGGCGCAGATTACTTTTGTCATATACACAAGCAAATCAACCCATCTTTCCTGCTTCTCCTATTTCCAAAATGGGAACCTTTTTCAATATAATTTCCCCAAAATCAACCTGGTCTATGAATCAAGCTAATACTAACACACACCACTAAATCCTCTTCAATCACTCAATATTTCTAACAAAGATAATAGTAAGTACCTATTTACTTATTAGTCTAAATGTCAAGTAGCAGGCTTCTGTTTAAATAAAGTAAGCTAAGGTTATATAGCTCAGTAGTACCCTTACAATACACTTATATGCTACAGACGTAGCCCCAATACCACAAAATAAATCTGTGCTCTTTACAAATCATTTAGATTTGCTTTCCTAGAACAGGCTTTCCCATAAAGGTGTGCAGAATAAATGCTGGGCCTTTAAACAATGAAGTACTTGCTGCTGGTGTGTGTGCACTTAATGATCCTTTAATGACTTGTCTTTTGAATGATTCTGTCCTACCTTTGCTGCTGCAGCCCGCCTGTCCTTTGCATCACTGAATTCAAACTTCTGGAAGTACCCAATATGCACTGTAACAGACAGATGGACAGATCAATGGGCCACAGCGGCAAAGGCCAGAGACACAGACTTGATAAATTAAAGTCAAGGTATACCAAGGGGAGGGGAAAACCAAAGGGGGGGGGAGTATATGCCTCTATTTTATAGCAAAATTCTTGAGCTTGAAGTTTGTAATTGTCCCGTACTTGATATTCTTTTCGCTTTCCTTGCTTTTATTCTCTTATTCTTTTGAAACTGAGCCTCATGTAACCCAAGCTAGCCTGACCCTGAACTTCTGACTCCTCTCCCGACCTTCCCAATAGTGGGATTATAGGTGTGTGCCATCATGTTTGGTTTTATGCAGTGCTGATGATTGAGCCCAGGGCTTTGTGCAGGCACTCTACCAACTCAGCTACACCCGAGCCCCAAATAAAGTATTCTTGCCAGGCAGTGGTGGTGCACGCCTTTAATCCCAGCACTCAGGAGGCACAGTCAGACAGATCTTTGTGAGTTCAAGGCCAGCCTGGTCTACAGAGCGAGATCCAGGAAAGACGCAAAGCTACACAGAGAAACCCTGTCTCGAAAAACCAAAAAAAAGTATTCTTAATAAGAAATTATTTCCCACAAGTACAGTAAATCCATCAGTATTTTTAATGCCAGTAACAGTTAACAGATCTAGCAGGCACTTTCATAACCCTGCCTGTTTCTTCATACACAACAAATTACCATATCTAAACTCTCTATATCAAACCTAAACTATCAAATTACTATATGCAGAAAATTTCTACTGTTAACACTAACATCTTCATAATTAGAATATACTTAAAAATCACAGAATAAAACTCATAATTCAGCATTTTACCATTCTATATTTTGTTTTACTATGTAAGTATGACTGCTTACATAGCTACAAAACTACTTTAAAGGCTCAAAACAGTATATGGTAGGGGCACTGTGGTACTCTGAATGTAATTGGCCCCCATAAATTCAGCACTATTACGAGGTGTGGCCTTGTAGAAGTAGGTGTGGCCTTATTAGAAGTGTGTCACTGTGGGGGTTGGCTTTGAGGTCTCCTATGCCCAAGCTATGCCTAGTGCAGTTCACATCCTGTTGCCTTCCTATCAAGGTGCAGAAATCTGAGCTCCTTCTCCAGCACCATGCCTGCCTGCACTGCCACCATGTCCCACCATGATGATAATCCTCTGAACTGTGGTCATGGTATCATGGTCAAGGATACAGGCACCAAGGCCCATTATGTTACAACAGCAAAGCATGTATATATAAAACTCTGAAGTGAATTTTCAAAAGCTAAGTAGAATCTGACCTATAACCTCAAGTTCATAATCACATTAAGAGGCTTGTACTTAAATACTCAAAATGCTAATTTAAGTCAGCCTCGGTGTCACACTGATAAAATTTTAGTCAGACAGTACCCTAAATGCTCATTTCACCTGTCTTCACCAAAAGCTTGTGTACAGGTAAAAGCAGTAATTTAATCTTTTTCTTTTTTTTTTTTTTTTCATGAACCTAAAATACGTTTGCCGGGAGTAGTGGCGTATGCCTTTAATCCCAGCACTCGGGAGGCAGATGCAAGCCTATCTCTGTGAGTTCAAAGCCAGCCTGGGCTACAGAGTGAGTTTCAGGAAAGGCGCAAAGCTACACAGAGAAACTCTGTCTCAAAAAACAAAGCAAAACAAAACAAAACAAAACAAAAAAAAGGTTTAAGAAAAGAAAAGTTGCCAGACAGTGGTGGCATACTGCTTTAATCTTAGCACTCAGGAGGAAGAGTCAGGTGGATATCTATGAGTTCAAGGCCAGCCTGGTCTATAAAGTGAGTTCTAGGACAGCCAGGACTGTTACAGAGAAACTCTGTCTCTAAAAGAAAAAGAAAGAGCCGGGCGGTGGTGGCGCACGCCTTTAATCCCAGCACTCGGGAGGCAGAGGCAGGCGGATCTCTGTGAGTTCGAGGCCAGCCTGGGCTACCAAGTGAGCTCCAGGAAAGGCGCAAAACTACGCAGAGAAACCCTGTCTCGAAAAACCCAAAAAAAAAAAAAAGAAAAAGAAAAAGAAAAAAAAGAAAAGTTCTGTTCCCTCCTCTATTTCTAGAGGATCTATCATTGTAATCCATTAAAACCAGGAGCAGGTAAAGAAGTGTGATCTTAACTCAAGTTCTGGAAAAAGTCACACCTATGAAGATTCTGCAGACTGACTAGGACTTCCCTGGTTTTAGGGAATCAACAGTACAGACAAGGAACCAAAATTATCTTGAACTATCTTAAGGACTCTCATATCTATATAGATACTCTATATCTAACCAAATAATAGCCACTTATTACCCATCTCTATATCCGACCTAATATCCTTCTGGCTATCAGGTAAAATTTTTAGAATGTATTGTAAATGAGTGATTAGCAGATCATTAGTTTCCATCAATCCAAAAGCTAAGACAGCACCTGAACTCTATGGCCGAGATTTCCCAGCTTTGATGTAACTCCTATGAGTTCCCCATTAACGTATGGCAAATGCACTGGCTTGGGGCTTACATTTGTTCTGACTATAAAAAGCTCACATAACCATTTCCATAGTGGAATCTGTCATTCACAGTTACCTGAATCTGTAGTCTTTCATACCTGGCTTATACTATCTATCTCTCATTCTGGAGCAAGGTAATACTAACCAAAAACAATGCAAGATCTTTGCCAAAGACATGGAGGGACTGAGGATGTAAGCTGGTGGTTAGGGAAGAAGGCGTTGCCTAGCTCTAAGTTCAATTCCCACTACACAAAAGCAAAACTACATATTAGATAGCTGAAGAAACTTAAAATATGGTGTATAATTTTTATGATTTATATCATAAAAATTAACTCTAAGATGGTTCGTGGTTTTTTTATTATATTCATTATGATGACAACCATTAATTTCAGAACATTTTATCACTCTAAAGATAAATCTAGTAATTACTAGCTGTCTTTTCCCATTCTCCCCATCTAATCTCTGGCAATTACTGACCTAATTAATACTCTACTTATTTACCTATTCTGGGCATTTTACAAATGGTTGTAATGCAGTATAAGGTCTACTGTGCTAAGCTAATGCTGCTATTTAATTATGGCTATCTAGGAAAACCAGCAAAGCAAGGAGCTTGCAATGGAGAGCAAACAGGTATGTTTCAGTGAGTGAACACAGAGTAACAATTCAGCCAAGCCTATTAAAATGCTACTTAAAACTCAGGTTACACTATTATTTTTACAAATAAGGAAACAGTATTCATCAAAATGAACTGATACAAAACTACACATGATCAAAGACAAAACTGAAACTGAAATTAGCATTAAGTTATGTCTTTTCTAATCAATTCACCATTTCTCACTAATTTTTAACCTTATATTATGAATGCTATCCTTTTTCATCCATTCCAGACTCTTTTTTTCTTGCCTAGATTAGTCTAGTAGACTTTTCACCACACTGTTTTCGTTTATTCCCATGAACAGTGGCCAACAGGTACTTTTGCACTAGTTCCACCAACGCTGAGATGTTTCAAGTTGTTTCCCACAGCCTTAGGGAGTAAGTCTATCTCAACAGAACATCCTACATCTTTCAAAAACAGGTCATACTGCCTACTAACTGACTCTGTCCATCTCCTATCATTCTAATTCCCAATCATTTAGAGTGACAGTTCAATACCGCAACCGCTAATCACTCCTGCCTTTGTCTGCTGTCTCCTACTCTTTTTCTGTCTATTAAGTTATCAATCCCTTTTCTTTTCCATTCTTTCTTTCCTCTTCCCCCACTCCCCACTCTTCTTCCTTTCTGGAGTCAAATTATCTCTCCATAACTCTTGCTGTCTTGGAACTCACTTTGTAGATAAGACTGGTCTCAAACTCAAGAGATCTGCCTGCCTCTACCTCCAGAGAGCTGCAATTAGAGGTATGCACCACCATGCTCAGCTATCATTTTTTTTTCAGCCTTAACTCTTTCAGGTTTGGCTGGATAGTTCCATTGTTTATTCCATTTCTGTATCTGGGCTCAGGGCTAATTTAACAGGTAACTCAGACTGGCTTCAAACTCAGAGCAATCCTATTAGAATTATAGACATGAGCCACAATGTCCCAGGTTTATTTTTAAATCAGGGTTATGAAGAACTAAGTCATACTAGCATCAACACCCAACTTCTTGATTGTTTTGCTTGCACAAGGAGAAATATTAACCTGATTCAAAGTTTACATTGCACCAGGCAGTGGCAGCACAGGCCTTTAGTCCCAGCACTCAGAGGCAGAAGCAGGCAGATCACTGTGAGTTCCAGGCCAGCCTGGTCTAGAAGTGAGTTCCAGGACAGCCAGGGCTACACAGAGAAACCATCTTAAAAAAAAAAAAAAAAAAAAAAAAAAAAAAAATTCAAAGTTTGCATTACAACTTCAGTGTTCTTCACTTAACTTAGCTGGAATCTCCAAGACATACAAAAACATTTTTTTTTTAAATTCACAGTTACCTAGTCAGTACTATTTAGCAACTGCTTTTATTTTTATAAATGCAGAGTCAGAAGTACACAGAACTCAAAACTATTAATAAAACAGTTACACAAGATGAGTGACTTATTCACTTGGTTACTGCAAAATCCACCAGTATCTGCAACAAGATATAAACAAACAAATCTGTCTTAGGTATTTGCCTGGCATTTACTTAACTGAGCATGGTGTCCATGTGCTGCTGGTGTTCTTTCTACCTTATGTAACTAATGCCTGCACAGGCATGAATTCAAAATACCAGCACAGAACAGTCTTCCTAACCAACAAACTGTAAGAAGAAAGTTTTATTCTGGACTCTACCCCCCAAAAAATGTTAGTTGGATAGAGATTAAAGCACTGTATTCTCCAATGTGTTAAATAAGTCTTTTACAATTACAGAAAAACTTATTATGAGGCAGGGTTACAAATTTAGACTTTAATACTACAGGGAGACATAATAAGAGTACAGAAGAACTTAAGTACTCAAACAAGAAAGTACACTCGCTTTTAAAAGCTGTGGAAGTTTAATAACATAACAGGGAGGTAGTACTCCATAAATAGCCATCACAACCATGAAAAGCTCTTCAATCTTGTTCATCTGACTACATGATAATCAAAACTTCTATTGACTCCAGCATTAACCCAACATTGGGCAAGCTTAGTGTCATCCTAAACTTTTCAAATCTTGCTTATAACCTACACTTCTATTTTTTGTTTTAAGATTTCTATTTTATGTGCATTAGTGTTTTGTCAGCATGTATGTCTGTGTGAGGGTGCCAGATATTCTGGAACTGGAGTTATAGACAGTTGTGAGCTGCCATATAGGTGCTGAGAATTGAACTTGGGTCCTCTAGAAGAGCAGCCAGTACTCTAAACCGATGAGCCATCTCTCTAGTCCCTTTGTTCTGTTTTTTTGAGACAAGGTTTCTTTGTGTAGCCCGGACTAACCCGGAACTCACTCTGTAGACCAGACTAGCCTCAAACTCAAGTGCTGGGATTAAAGGAGTCTACCACCACACCCAGCTTACGCTTTATGATTAATTATTTAGAACACTTTGTGAATTTTGAAGTCCTATTTTCACCACTCTGGCTTTAGTTGGATGAAATGCAACATTATTAATCCAGCTTCAAATACTGTCACAGTTCTAAAGAACTGAGGAAAAGACAACGATGACCACCACCACCACCACCATCACCACATAAAATTGTAGGGCCAGCGAGAATTCAGTAGAAGGTGGAGAGGTGGCTCAGCAGATAAGAACACTGGCTTCTCTACCAGAGGACCCAGCTTCCAGTCCCAGCACCCACACAGAGGCTTTTAATTCTCTGTAACTTCAGTTCTAGGAAATTTGACACACCTCTTCTAATCTCCGAGGTCACCAAGTACACATGTGGGCACAGACATACATGCAGGCAAAACATTCAAGACCTAAAATCAGAGAGCTGAAATGATGAGTAGAGGAGTGAAGTTAAATAGTAACTAGTGAGTTTATCTAAATAAAAAGTTCTCTACAGGTCTATGCTCTGGGGCCTGGGCAGACGGCTCGGCTGGTAAAGTGTTGCCTGTACAAATATGAGGACTTGAGTTTGGATCCAAAGCACAGGCATAAAAATCAGGATGTGGTAGCCTGCTTTTAATCCCAGCACTGAATGACAGAAACAAGAGGACTGGGGGAGGGGGGGGAGCAGGAGGGCCAGAGAGCTAACTAGTGAGTTTTAGGTTCAATGAGAGACCCAGCCTCATAAAAAGGCTGAAGAGATGGCTCCGCCATTAGAGCATTTGTTGCTATGGCTGAGGATCCAGGTTTGATTTCCAGCACTCACACTGTGGTTTACAACCATTCCTAACTCCAGTTCCAGATAACTAGATGTTTTCTGGTCTCTATGGACACCAGGCATGCACGTGCTGCACATACATACATGAAGGCAGAACATTCATATGTATAAAATAAATCCAAAATTTAAAAAAAAAAAAAAAAAAAAAAGGTGGAGTGATGAAGGAAGACACCTCACTTCTTCTACACAGGCACCTGTACAACTCCATACGTTGTATAAAATAAGCAGCATTCTCCCTTTTAAATAGAATTTCTCTGGCTGTGAAGTAGCTAAGTAGGAGAGTGTTTGTCTAACGTGCACAAGGCTCTGGGTTGGAGCCTTAGTAATGGTACCCACATTCACAGAAAAAGGAAGGTTAGGCAATGAAAGATAAAGCAAGTTATTTGTTGTCTAGCACACTCATAACAATGTTTCAATGCTAGTCTTTCATTATCTTTTGGTATTTCTGTTGGAAAGAATGCTGGACCTTGTGGACCATGTCTACATTTCAAACTTCAGACATTATATTAAACTGTGTGTGCTGTGGGATGGTCTGTATGTCAAATGTGTTGCTCTGATTGGTCAATAAATAAAACACTGACTGGCCAGTAGCCGGGCAGGAAGTATAGGTGGGACTAACAGAGAGGAGAGTTGAGAGAACAGGAAGGTGGAGGAAATACACTGCCAGACACCACCATGACAAGCAGCATGTGAAGATGCTGGTAAGCCATGAGCCACGTGGAAAGGTATAGATTTATAGAAATGGATTAATTTAAGATGTAAGAACTAGATAGCTAGAAGCCTGAGCCATTAGGCCAAGCAGTTTAAATAATATAAGCATCTGTGTGTTTATTTTGTAAGTGGGCTGTCAGACTGCTGGGGCTTGGCGGGACCCGGAGAGAAAATTCCAGCTGTGTGTGTGTGTGTGTCGTGCGCACACTGTTCCATTTTCTATCACCCTTTTCTGGTCGTTTTGAATTTCCTGATACCTCTTTGCATGTGTGTCCTACAGGCATTTGTATTTATGTGTTCCTGTGCCTCTGGAGGCTTTGCAGTCATCATGCACCTTGTTTTTGGGGGCAGGGTCATTCACTGGCCTGGAACTCACCAACTGGCTAGCAAGCTACAGGGATCTACTTAACACCCCCATCTCCCCAGTACTAATTACAAGCATGCATCATCATGCCCTGATTTTTCAATTTGAGTTCTGATTTTTCAATTTGAGTTCTAGGGATTAAATTCTGGTTTGAAAGGTAACCACTCAGCTGACCAAGCTCTATTATATCCCTGATTTCTAATATTTCTAAAAAGATCCTTGTAACATCCTTGCTGTGTCTAATAAGACTATATACTATTTTCCTAAAATCTAACTGGTCCTTTTAGAAAAAGCAAGATTGCAATAGGCCAATATCCAAGAAAGTGACCCACACCAGAATTGTCATCTTAAAAAAATAGCATTTAAGAACTGGAGACATAGTTCGGGGCCCTGCAACTAACTCAATAAACACAAACTAAAAGGCTAGGTCCCTGGCATAGGGTGGCATACTAAGACTGTTAACTTTGGAAACCAAGCAAAACCAAGTCCAGAAACAGATAATCACCACAACTAGGACACAGTTGTATAAATGTGGGCATAAGTTCTGAGTTACTGCTTTAATTATCCAGTTGTGTCCAGGCCACTCTGCTTTCCTACACTTTGGACTCTGGAAAGAAAAGAAATATACTTAGCTTGTCTTTGCATAGCTACTACCAAGCACATATATCAGGAGAAACATATGGACTTAAAGGCTGGTTATAGATTTGACAGAACATGAGGCATGAGGATTATATGGTAATTTCAGAGACAACAAAATCCACAAAAAACAAATTAAAGACAAACAGTGGCCTAAGAAAAGCCAGACAATAATCCAGAAGTCAATGTGATAGGCATAGGAAACAGCTTAGGTAACAAGAACTGAGGCTGGTGACCCTTACAGCTGAAGTGACTTCCCCCACCCCCACCCTTCAAGGGAACTTTCTCAGTACTTTTGGGAGCAAGCAACTTGATCTATCACAGAAGGTTACTGCTAAGAGACAGCATGGTAGATGTGACCTTACTACCCCAAGGTATTCACATTCTAATACCTAGAGTCTGAGACTATACAATAATGCAAGGAGACATTAACCTTGCAAATGGAAGGCCAATACACAGCTGACCTTGAAGTAAGATTATCCTATAATATGCATGTTAGTCCTTTAAAATGGAAAAAAAAAAAGGGGGGGGGCAGATTCAGAAATCTGAATATGTTCTGATGCTGGAGGATGGAGGAAAGTTTCAAGCCAAAGAATGGGATGGGATCCAGAAGTGAAAAAGGACAAAAAAAAAAAAATTCTCCCCTCAATCTTGCAAAAAAAAAAAAAAAAAAAAAAAAAAAAAACAAAAACAAAAACAAAAAAAACAAAGGCTGCTGACACCCAGATCTTTAGCCTACTGAAATCCAATTCAGACTTCTGATTTTCAGTACTCCTTAATAATGAATTTGTATTTTACATCACTTAATTTGTAATTTATTAGAGCAACAGTAAGAAAATACACATGTCATGTGGTAGTGGCAAACACTGCTGTGGGATATCTTTCTGTATACACTGTGAATGTGTTGCTCTGATTGATTGATAAATAAAGATTCATTGGCCTATGGCAAGGCAAGATAAGGTTAGGTGGTACATTGGAACTAAAGAGGAAGAAAGAAGGGTGGAGTCAGAAGAGATGCCAGCATGCCCGAAGGAGCAACAGATGCCAGCAGACCGGTAATGCCATGACCACGTGGCAACATATAGATTAATAGAAATGGGTTGAGTTAAGTTATAAGAACTAGCTAGCAGGAAGCCTGACCCATAGGCCATACAGTTTATAATTAATATAAGCCTCTGAGTATTAGGACCTTCGGGCCAGGCGGGACCCGAGAAACTTCCCCCTACAAAACACCTTTAATCCCAGCATTTAGTAGGCAGAGGCAGCCAGGACTACAGAGCAAGTTCCAGGACAGGCTCCAAAGCTACACAGAGAAACTCTGTCTCGATAAAACAAAACAAAGTTACTAAATGATTAGTATCCTAGAGAAAATGAGGCAAAGCACAAAAATACCTGAGATGGGATTGGTAGAACACTGTAATTTACACCAATGAATCAAACAGAAGGCCTGGCATGGGACACACCTATAAACCCAGCATTTGAGAGGCAGAAGCAGGAGAATCGCTGCCAAGCCAAGCCAACCAGAGTTATATACATAGTGAAACCCTGTCTCAACATTACAAAACAAAACAACAAATAGAAATTTTAGAACTGGAAGCTATACCTTCCTCTGGAAGAGCAGTCAGTGAACTTAATCACTTAGTCATCTCTCCAGCTCCCTAAAATGCTGGAGTTTTTTGTTTTATTTTGAAGTTCTTTGCATTTTAAGCACTTTGCATTGAAGTTCTGTTGTTAGCAGGGTATGACTATGGCCTATAACCCCAACAACAAGGTTGGAGTGTTGAGGCATTAACGTGTGGTGGTATTGTGTTCCCCAAAATATTTTGTATCCTAATAAACTTATCTGGGGTCAGAGTACAGAAAAGCCACTAGATACTTAGGATAGGCAGTGATAGCACACACCTTTAATCTTAGCATCCCAGAGGCAGAAATCCACCTGTTCAAAGATACAGCCAAGCATGGTGACTCACGCCTTTAATCCCAGAAAGCCAGCCTTTAATCCCAGGGAGTGGTGGTAGAAAGCAGAAAGGTATATAAGGACCAGAAGCTAGAAGCATTTGTCTGGTTAAGCTTTTAGGTTTTGAGCAGCACAGTTCAGCTGAGAGCCATTCAGATATGAGGACACAGAGGCTTCCAGTCTGAAGAAACAAGATCAGCTGAGAAGATGACCAGGTGAGGTTAGCTGTGGCTTGTTCTGTCTCTTTGATCTTCCAGTGTTCACCCCAATACCTGGCTCAGGTTTGATTTTATTAATAAGAACTTTGAAGATTCATGCAACATTAAGAATCACAAATTCAAGGAAAGCTTGTGTTAGATAGCAAGTTAAAGCTTATCTGAGCTACATACAGAGCAAGACCTCCTCTCTAAATAAATAAATAAATGAAATGAAACAGAGCCATGGCTGGGGATGTACCTGAGGAGGGAGTGCTTGCTTAGCAAGTGCCAAGGCCCTGGCACCACATACACACAAAAGATTTCTAAACAATGATTGTGTTGTTTTCTGGGTTCCATTGTGAAGATAGTATGAAATTTTTTTCTCTTATTTTAAAACTATGTGTTATTTTTTTTTCCTTAGCTGAACATTGTGGTACATGCTTTTAATTCCAACACTCAGAAAGCAGGAACAAGCAGATTTTTTTGAGTTTGAGGCCAGTCTGGTATACATAAAGTTTCAGGACCGCCAACACTACATAAAGAGACTCAAAACAAAATCACAAAAACAAAAATTCCTTGTCCTCAAAACAAAACAAAACACAAAACAAACAAACAAAAATCAATAATAAGCCTAGCCAGTATTTCCTTTGTGTTTATCCATGAGATAACATCAGATTTTTTTACTATGAAGATAATGTCTCTTTATTAGTTTTGGAAACTCTACTCATCTGTTGTGGAATATTAGTTGAAGATGTGTTACATTTATTTATGCTGTAGAACATTTGTTTAGTGATATAAAGATATGCTGCATTCTTTTATGTTGCATTTAACTCTGTGAAGCTGTGTTACTTGGCCTGTCTAAAACACCTGATTAGTCTAATAAAGAGCTGAACAGCCAATAGCTAGGCAGGAGAGAGAAATAAGAGGGGCTAGCAGGCAGCGACAATATAAAGGGGAACAAATGGAAGAGCGGAAAAAGGAGGGGAGGATGGCAAGGGCCAGCCACCCAGCTAGACACGGAATAAGAAGGAAAGAAAAAATATACAGAAATAGAGAAAAGTAAAGGCCCAGAGGCCAAAGGTAGACAGGATAATTTGATGTAAGAAAAGCTGGCTAGAAATAAGCCAAGCTAAGGGCAGGCATTCATAAGAAAGAAGGATCAGTGTATTTATTTAGGAACTGGGTCAAAAGAATAAAGAGTAAAAAAAAAAAAAAACTACAATCATCCTTTACTTAGGTTCTTCTGAGGCTCTAGTCAAACATATATCAGCACTTTTTGTCAGTTCTTTGTGTGTTTCTTGGTCTTCATGTTATTGTCCTTCTTTTCTCCATGCTTCACTCTGATTAACTTCTACTGACCTCTTTTGTCTAATGTGCTATTAAATGCACCTTAATTAGTGCTTAATTTTAGATACTGTAACTTCCATTTTAGTTCCAGGGGATGAGAAGCCCTCTTCTGGCATCTCTGGGCACATGGTACACAGACATGCACATAGGCAAAAAATACATAGTATTTTTTTAAATTATCAGGATTTTGTATTTAACAGTTTGGGATATAGTTCAATGACAAAAAAAAAAAAAAAAAAAAAAGTCTCCACTGCCCTCCCTGCAAAAAAGGAGATAAAATAAAGCTAATTATAATGAAAATTTTATGGTGTTCATCTCAAACAAAGTATTCTTCTGAGCACTGCTACATTTCAATATAAAGCCAGAACACCAAAAAACTAGGTCAGTTTGTTAGCTCCTTAAAACTTTCAAGAATTCAGCCGGGTGGTGGTGGCGCACGCCTTTAATCCCAGCACTCGGGAGGCAGAGGCAGGCGGATCTCTGTGAGTTCGAGGCCAGCCTGGGCTACCAAGTGAGCTCCAGGAAAGGCGCAAATCTACACAGAGAAACCCTGTCTCGAAAAACCAAAAAAAAAAAAAAAAAAAAAAAAACTTTCAAGAATTCCATCCCATTCCTAACCACCTCTGGAAATACTGGCTTGTAACATTATGTGTATCTTCCAAATGTTGATGTATTTCTATTTATATAGTATACTATCATCTGAAAGTTTTCCTAGGAAGCTGTTTCACAAAGGCAGATAAAGCTTCTCAAAATTCTAAGTCACATAAAACTCAAGTTTTATCATCAGCAACATTTTAGCTGTTCTCTTTGAAATGGCTGATTAGAGAAACATCACATGAGGCTAGTAGTGGTGATGGTAGTAGTGGTGGTACACGCCTTTAATCTCAGCACTTGGGAGGCAAGCGGTTCTCTGTGAGTTCAAGGGAGTCTGATCTACAGAGCAAGTTCTAAAACAGCCACAGCTACACAGAGAAATTCTGTTAAAAAAAGAAGTATCATGTGTGACAAATATCTAAATGACTTTTCTAGTAAAAATGTCCCATCAACATTTAGCTCACAAGTCTAAAGTGAAGCACATTTTTGTTTGTTTCAGACAACCATCATACTTTAGATTGCAAAGTATTTTATGCATACTTCTCATTTTATCCCACAAACTGAGATGTGCATTTAAAGCATAATCAAACTAGCAAGCCAGGTGTGGTGGCATACACATTTGTGATCCCAGCACCTGAAAAGCTGAAGGGAAGGGAAACAAGTTTCAAGCCAGTATGGACCACATAGTGAACTCCAGACCAACTTGGACTATGCAATACTAAGAACCTGTCTTAAAAACAAACAAACAACAACAAAAGAAACCACATAAACTGGTGTCACATTTGCTGTCTCATTTAGAGTAAGTAAAAGTGTGGTGGTGAAGAACACAGTGACTATTACTATACTAGTCTTGCTAGGTACCTGGTTTTATCCATCTATTGCTTCTACATCATGAATACAAATGTCAAAACACTTATAAAAAGAAATAAATAATGCCTTGTCAAACAGCTTGATTCTTTGTGGATGATTCTTTAAAAATCAACACTGAAGTAAATCAACTGGTAATACCATTATGTCAGTTCACATAAGGGGCCAAAGAACTAACTACACACAAGTATAAAAGTTACATCGCCGCCCCCTCCAAGTTGCATCTAAAATAAATAAATAAATAAATAAATAGAAAAGGTTACATCTAAAAAGGCCTTTTAAGCTAATCGGTGGTGTAAGCCTTTAAACCCAGCACTCAGGAGGCAGAACCACGTAGCTAGCTCTCTCTGAGTTTGAGGACAGCCTGGTCTACACAGCAAGTTTCAGGCCTGTCAGGGTTACATGGGAAGACCTAGTATCAAAAAAATAAATAAATAAGAAACAAAAATTAAATAAAGGGTTTTTTAAAGCTTGTCCTCTTAGGCGTGATAGCATATCTAATCCCAGAAGAGGTAGGTAAATCTCTGAGCTTGAGGTCAGCCTGGTCTTCTGAGTAAGTTCCAGGACAGCCAGAGCTATACAGAGAAACCATGTCTCAAAGAACCCAATAAATAAACAAATAAGTTTAAATAAATAAATGCTTGTCCTCTTGGAGTTTAAACATTGCTTGTAGTCTTACATTATCACATCTGCAGCATATAGAAGCAATAAAATAATTTACTAGTACCAGAAAAAAATTTATTTACCTTCCTTTGGTTTTTAAGATTAAGAAAATAAGGTAACAACAGGTAGTGGTGGCACATGCCTTTAATCCCAGCACTCAGAAGGCAGAGGCAGGCGGATCTGAGTTCAAGATCAGCCTGGTCTACAGAGTGAGTTTCACACAGCCAGAGCTGTTACACAGAGAAATTCTTTCTCAAAAAAAAGGGGGGGGAGGGGGAGAGAGAGAGAAAAAGGAAGGAAGGAAGGAAGGAAGGAAGGGAGGGAGGGAGGAGGGAGGGAGGGAGGGAGGGAGGGAGAGAGAGAGAGAGAGAGAGAGAGAGAGAGAGAGAGAGCGAGCGAGCGAGCGAAAGAGCATAGTCCAGGCCATTTGGTGAGAGAGATGACCAGGACTTCCCAAGGTGTACTCCAAGGACTAGAGGGTCATAATCTGGGCATGTGGTGAGAAGCGGCCTGAAGATCTGCATGCTAGACCTGGCCAGTCCTCTTATTGGTCAATTGACCTGGGACAGCCACATATACCCCCTCCAACTGGGTCTCCATTTCTCTGTCTCTGTAATACATAGATTGGACCTTGACTCTGATGAGACTTCCAGCCTGGATGTTGGCCCCAAGAGAACCACCTAGCCTTCAGGTCTCTGTCACCCATCAAGTGCTCATGACATCCACCTTTGGTGACATTTTCAAACAGCCAGCCTTCACTGAGCTCAGTGACGAGTGCCAGTGGCAACAATGGGCAAAATTAAAACCTCAGGCTTCTAGACTTAGAAAAAAAAAGAAAAGGAAAGAAAAGGAAAGAAAAGAAAAGAAAAAGAAAGGAAGGAAGAAGGAAGGAAGGAAGGAAGGAAGAAAGAAAGAAAGGAAGAAAGAAAGAGAGAGAAAGAGCCAGGCAGTGATGGTGCACGTTTTTAATCCCAGCACTTGGGATTAAAGTGAGTTCGAGGCCAGCCTGATCTACAGAGTGAGATCCAGGACAGGCACCAAAGGTACAGAGAAACCCTGTCTTTAAAAATAAAAATAAAAAAAAAAAAAAAAAAACAAGAAAGATAAGGTAACAAAGCACTTACCAGTTAGGTACAAACTTCAAAATATTTACCTAGTGTTTTCCTGTCAGACTATGTAAGTACACTCACGCTCAAAGCCATCATATTTAGCCAACAAGACTTAGATATAGAGATGTAGGCACACACTCCTACACATACAGGCAACATTGGCACACATGCTCACCCATACCTGAGAATACACACACACACACACACACACACACACACACACACACACACACACACGGAATATCCACATAAAGTGCTAAGCAAACAAGGAAGCATTGGAAAGGTAAATAAAGAGGCTCCAGAAAAATATGAGGTAATAGTTAAGCAGTTTAAGAGAAGGGCTGTTACAAGAAGAGATAATAACATAAACTCCAGGAAACTTTCAGTGTATAATTATAAGCAGTGCAGTCAGAGCAGTGGGAGATACGGACAAGAACACTGGAGATGGAAAAGCATTAGGTGACAGTCAGATGGAAACTATGAATGTTGGAAGGAGTCTGGACTATACTTTTAACAACACTGTTTTTTTTGCAAGAGAATAACTAATACATGTAGTTGATAGCTGTATATGACAGATGAACTGAATGTCTAGAGTCAGGAGTCAAAAAAAAAGTTAAAATTAGAATTAGTTATTAAGAAGAGAAACAGAAAAAAAGGTAATCTGACCTGGGCTAACTGGATGTGAGAGATGCAGAAAATGAATGAAGGCTTGCTCTTAAATGCCCAAATAGTTAATGGATTGGGTAAATCAATCAAAGAAGAGCTGCTGAAAGAAGAACCTGTCTAAAATGTCACAAGCTCTAAGAGAAACACAGCCACTGTAGTGACTTTAGTTGTAAATTATTTCTTTCTAAGAATCAA
Organism: Peromyscus leucopus; assembly: GCF_004664715.2. Taxonomy (NCBI): domain Eukaryota; kingdom Metazoa; phylum Chordata; class Mammalia; order Rodentia; family Cricetidae; genus Peromyscus; species Peromyscus leucopus. The sequence continues at coordinate 13,537,398 of NC_051069.1, read as the reverse complement.
GAGATAGTTGCCTCTATACTTAGCCTTTTCAAAAATTAGAAAATTATGGTTAGATATACTGTCAAGTTAATTAGAATCAGCATACTAAGCTTTTTTAAAAATTAGAAAAGGGCTGGAGAGATGGCTCAGAGGTTAAGAGCACTGACTGCTCTTCCAGAGGTCCTGAGTTCAATTCCCAGCAACCACATGGTGGCTCACAACCATCTGTAATGAGATCTGGTGCCCTCTTCTGGCCTGCAGACATACATGCTGTATATATAATAAATAAATAAATCTTTAAAAAAAAAAATTAGAAAATTATGGATAAGAGATATACTGTCAAGTAATTGGAATCAGTAATATCTGAGTTGTAGGTATGTTTTTTTTAATTAAGCATGAGGGAAAGTATCCAAGAATTATGCTATTTTTAGCATTATCTAAATAAACGTCTCAATATTAAGGAAATGTTACCTAATATTTCATTATTTTTTGTACTTTTTGCCAAAGCATATTATGTGTCAAGTCATTTCTGATACTTCCTTTAAAAGGGACATAATAAAAGAGGAAAAATTGCTACTGAACAATGTGTACATTTATAAACATTACATGGGGAAACTCCCAGAACAATATACGGCACTACTTATTTAAACCCTAAATTTTAGCCTAAAAACCAGATTTACCATTAAAAATTTTTAAAGTAAAGCTCAAAAAGGTTGATTTGCCAGAACAGCTCGGTAACAACTTGTAAGCTGAATTCTCCAATTCCATACTACCCAGCAATGTAACTGGCCATCTCTTTACAGCATAACACATGAAAAGGCATTATTCAAAATCAAGCTGTATGATCACTTATCCCTGAATTAAAACTGAGGAAAAGAACAAAATTTTTGGAAGAAATTTAAATCATGTGATTGCAGAAGTCCACTTGACAGCTCAAAAAGAAAGGCAGAGGCAAGTGGATCTCTATGAGTTCAAGGCAAGCCTGGTCTACACAGTTACAGTTACAGAACAGCCAGGCTACAGAGAGACACTGTCTCAAAAGACAAACAAGAAAGAAAAAATGGCCAGGCGGTGGTGGCGCATGCCTTTAATTGCAGCACTCGGGAGGCAGAGCCAGGCGGATCTCTGTGAGTTCGAGGCCAGCCTGGGCTACCAAGTGAGTTCCAGGAAAGGTGCAAAGCTACACAGAGAAACCCTGTCTCGAAAAACAAAAAAAAAAAAAAAAAAGAAAAGAAAAGAAAGAAAGAAAGAAAAGGAAAAGAAAAAATCAACACTTAGGCTTTGAATAATAAAGACTATCACATGGGTTCCAAAGGATCTAGCCATGTTAAATTACAAGTGTGATCATTTTCTTATCCAAAAAGTAGTAATCATCAAATGCCAGTCTAAACATAGCATTTATTCTACTTATTCTATTTCTATTCATCAGATCTCCTAATAGGATTAATCTACTTATAAAGTTATTAATGTAGTTACATAGTATCAAGGTGTATAGGTTTAACAAAGTTAAACACCTGTTGACACAGAGCTTTTAAAATAAAAAGTGGCTTGGAAGAGTTTAGCAGTTAAGAGCACTTGCTGCTCTTGCACTGCAAGAGTTCAGCTCTATCGGGCACAGTGGCGCTTAATCCCACCACTCAGGAGGCAGAGGCAGGTGGATCTCTGAGTTCAAGGCCTGTCTGGTCTACAGAGTGAGTTCCAGGACAGCTAGAGCTGTTATACGGAGAAACCCTGTCTCAAAGGAAAAAAAAAAAATGAGTTCCCATCATCTATTTACTCAGGGCAGCTCACAATCACCTGTCACTACAGCTCCAGGGGATCCAGTGCCCTCTTCTGGCCTCTGCAGGCATCCATGTACCCACAAACATACACGTATTTTAAAATAAAAAGTCTTAAAACACACACACACACACACACACACACACACACACACACACACACAAAATATGGCTAACTAAAAAAGAACTATAGAGTGCACCCTGCTATGGTAGCACTTGGTATGTATGACACATCTGTAGTCCTGGCACCTAGGAAGCTGCAGCAAGACTATCACTTGAGTCCAGGAGCAGACGAGCCTGGGCAACACAGGGAAATTCCATCTCAAAACAAAACACGACAAAATGAAAGGAGAGAAAAGACAATAAATACATGCTTACTATGTCATAAATAGAATGATGGATAGGGCATGGTAGTACAAGGCTATAGACCCAACTACTAGAGAGAAAACCATGAGTTCCAGGACGGCCTGAGCTGCACTATAAGACTCCTGTCTCAAAAACGCTGTGTGTAGGTGCGTGTGTGCACTTTAAAGGGCTGAGGCATAGATCAGGAACAGAATACTTGCCTAGCATGTGCCAGGCCCTGAGTTAGACGGCAGGAGAATTCTAAGTCTAAGGAAAGCCAGAGCTATATACACAAGAAACTGTTTTCCTGAGACAGGAAATGTTTTCCTGAGACTATGTACTTCTGGATGTCCTGGAACTCACTATGTAGATCAGACTGACCTCAAACACACAGACATCAACCTGACTCTGCCTCCTGAAATGCTGGGATCAAAGGTGTACACCACTACACCTCACTCCCCAAAGCAAATTTTTTAAATGACATTTGATGACAATTAGGCAACTAGTATAACATGGAAAAACACTGTTAACACCACCCCAAAGCCTTTAATTCTGCAAATGGACTTACACCAAGAAATAAAATATTCTACGACTGACCTCTGAGGCTATGTGTGCTTATAAGTCAAAAACCGTAAGAAGCCAGCAATGTGTTAAATACACAAATTAATGTGTAGTCACTAAGTTCTTGAAAAATAGTTATTACAGAAAGTTCTTCAAAGACTCTTTCTGGTTTTGAAACCTGTTTTTTCTCCCCACTGAAAACAGATCACACAAAAATCATTCTGATATATATGTGTACACATGCACGTGCATGCGCATACACAAACGTATGTATGTATGTATGTATGTATGTATGCATTATAATTATGCAGTATCCAGAAAAGTAACTACAGCTCACATTTTAGTGCCTTTCTCTGGTGGTCTATTTTGTCTTTCTCTTTACTCATGAGGTTCTTACAATGTGCACACATTAATCATACAATGCTTTGAGTTTAACTCTGATCTAAAACATAATCAAGCCTAGTTTAGATGTTTAAGTATACCAATTCAAGGAAAGATGGTCTGGGATATAACCTAACCTTTGACTTGACTGGTATTTTTAAATATGAACTTTCATGCTCAGGTGTGCATGAATTCTATTTAAGAACAGCCTTACTTACAAAAGCTGGAATAGGGAGGCAGAGCCAGGCGGATCTCTGTGAGTTCGAGGCCAGCCTGGTCTCCAAAGCGAGTTCCAGGAAAGGCGCAAAGCTACACAGAGAAACCCTGTCTCGAAAAACCAAAAAAAAAAAAAGCTGGAATAATGAAGCAAGGAAATATGGAAAAAGTAAGGGACACCCCCCAAAAAAAGAATCCCTACTTTTCATAGGTCTTGGTAGTTCATTAGCATTCATTCTCTTATCTAAACTAAGAAAGAATGATGTCATACACATCAGTTACTTTTCTGTTCCAGAAATGACATCATGTTTCTGACCTAGCTAACTAAGACAAATCTAAGAACTAACAAAATTGGATGAGATTTAATTATAGTAAAATACACATTTAAAGTCAGAAGTTTCTGATAAATACCCTTGAGTTATTTCAAAACATAATTAAAATGTCAGTGAGTTAGGTAGTAAGTTGAAAACATCAGATTTGATATAACTCCATGTAAATAAAAAGAATTCAAGTTTTAACCACAAATACCTTATTAAAATAATTTGTTTCTTAAAAAGGGAAAAGAAGTAAATCTCAATTTTCAAAGAACTAAATTAGAGCAGTGAAACTTATCTGACTTCTACAATCCTTCCACTTAATTCTGAGATTACATTATACTGAAACTTGAGATTTCCACTAATAACAGCACTAGATGAGATTTTTCCATTATTCAAAACCCACCCATTCTTTAATGCATTGATGGTTTAATCTGCAAAACGGTGCCTACTGGATGAGACCACAAACATATTAATAATGGAAAGTCACCAAGTAGGCAGTGACACTGATAAATCTGTCCATGAATATTAAGCCAACCCATACTAGTTTTAGGGGAAAAAGTAATGTGCTAGCTGGGCAGTGGTGGTCCACAACTTTAATCCCAGGAGTCGGGAGGCAGAGCCAGGCAGATGGATCTCTGTGAGTTTGAGGCCAGCCTGGTATACAGAGTGAGATCCAGGACAAGCACCAAAACTACAAAGAGAAACCCTGGGTGGTTGGGGTGTTGGGGGGAGAGTGATGTGCTTAAAAACAAGAGTAACTAGTTCAATGTAGTTTCCTCCCATGTAACTACTGTTTTCTAAAAGTTGAACTGGATCAAGACTTCATTTTTCTATTTCTGCAATACTGAAGACTGAATGCAGAGCCTCAAACATGCTAGTCCTGTGCTCTACCACTGAGCCGTATCCCCAGCTCTTCTCTTTTAGAGACAGGGTCTCACCAAGTTGCCGGGGCAGCCTTGAGCTCACTCTGTAGGCCAAGCAGGACTTAAACTTGCCACCCACCTGCCTCAGCCTCCAAAGTAGCTAGAATTTCAGATTTTCACACAAGGTCGGTTTTTTATTTTTCAATCATGTCGCATTCGTGACAACGTTTTCCCCAAACTAATCGAAATTCCTAAAACTCAAAAATACAAAACCTGATGTATAGTGTTAAGTGAGATGTAGTTACTGGCTTGAAGCAAGCCTAACTTTCTATGCACGAAATAGAAATCTTCTGAGAAGGAGTTCAAGAGCTGAAAGCCTTTCTAATTCACAATAGAGTTTTGTCCAATTAGACAACACTGAGTTTTATTGTTGCTGAGGCTGCAAGGGTAGACAGGCAATCTGCAGTAACTATTCCAACAGCTTCCATCAAGTTACATGCTACCACGGGAAGTAGTAGCAGTTAGGTCCCAAACAAAAAAGACACACACACACACAAACACAAAGGTACAAGCCTCACCATCAGAAAATAAAGCCCATCATCACCTCTTCCGAGAAACAGTTCCCTTCCCCCACCTTTAAGTAGCCACTTAAGACTGCCAAGGAGATCCATTTCTTTATTAGCCGGTGCCCACTTGGGGCAATCGTACACCAAAGCTGCTCTGAAGGGCCTGCCCTAATCCCGTCTGAAACTGCTCAAGAGACTCAAGGGCTAGGATAAACGGGGTGGAAAAGGGCCGGATTCTTTCTGACACCTCTTCCACACTCACTCCCTCACCCCCTCCTCCAGCCCGCCCCTGTAGCCTATCCTCCAGCACGAGGAACTGCCGGCTAGAGCCGCTGGTCACGCAGGAACTGCCGGCCAGGACCGCTCAGGCAGCCCCAGGCCTCCGCCATACCAGGACTCCGGGAAGCACCGCCCAAACGCACCTCCCGACCGGCCGGCAGAGCGGACAGGCCTGGGGCGGGCCAGGCCCAGGCCTGCCCCCTCGGCGCCGCGCGGGCCGCCCGGATCCGATCCCCATGCCGGTCCCGGGGCCTGACGGCGTGGCGGGGCCCCTCACCTGGATGACCTCGTTGACCTCCCGGATACATTCCACCATGTGCTGCAGGATCTGCTCGGCCGTGAGCACCTCGTAGCGGTAATCCTCCTCCTGCTCGTGCCCCGGGCCACCGCCGCCGCCGCCGCCACCGCCACCTCCTCCAGGCCCCAGAGCGCTGCCGCCGCCGCCGCCCGTCTCCCCGCACAGCAGTCCGTCCCGCTCCCCGCCGACGCCCAGCCCGGGCTCCACCAGCTCCACCTCGCCCAGGTCCAGGTTATCATCGTCCGGCTCGTCCTCGTCGTCGTCCTCCTCCTCCTCGGCGCCGCTGTCCTCCTCGCTGCACTCCTCGTCCTCGTCGAACTCGTAGTTGTAGCCCTCGTCCGAGTCCATGGCGCGACGCGCGCGGGCCCGGCGGACGCTGGCCGCGGCGCGGAGAGGGCGGGGACGCCGAGGCCCCGGCTCTCGCTCCGGCTCCGGCTGCCGTCCGGACGCAGGCCTGGTTCCGGCCCCGTGGGCCGCGGCTGCTCCCCCGGTGCGGCGGTTGGAGGCGGGCGGCGGCGGCGGCCGGGAGGGCGCGGAGCAGGGCGGGAGGGAGCGCGGGGGCCGCTTGCTGCCCGCCTCAGTCAGACACCGCTCCGCTCCGGCCTCGGACGGAAAACAGTCCCCAGCGCCACCTCCGCGGCCGCTGCTACCGCTACTGAGCCAACAAAGGGGCGTGCGTCACCGCGCCGCGCTGCGTCATCGCGTCAGTCCTCTGTGCGTCACCGCGCCACGCCCCTTGGCCCCTGCGTAGTATACGGGGAGACCCCACGGCCGGGCCGGAGGAAGGACGGGAACGCGGCGGCGTAGCGGTGGCCGGCTGGACTGAGAACCCGCAGGTCCTTGACGTGAGGAGGCTGAGGCCTTCCGGTCGCGGGGAGGGGCCCGGGAAGCGCCCAGGCAGAGGTTCTCGCCGCGGGCCTTCCTCGCTTCCGGGCCTCACCGGCACTTGTCGCCCGCCGTGGCTAGTTCCGGAAAGCCATCTGCTGCTCAGCTAAAATTCCGGTTGCCCGAGTCAGTCACTGCCTGGAAGGTGGTAGTACGCGGAAACTCCAAATTGTGTGACAGGTAGTTGGAGTGTTGCTCTCCACCCGTGTGGATCTGCAGTGGTTCTCGGGTCCCCTGACGTGACGTCATCGTAAAGAGACGTTTCCTGAACTCATCTTGACAAGCACTTCTTAAGGGTCCTAAACAATGTGAACGCCATGGCTTTCCTCAGTTGATCACTATGGGCCTTCCAAAGATTAGTCCTAGTGCCCATGTTATAGCAGAAGCACATGAGGCTCTAAAACAGAAAGACAAGAGTGTTTGTAGCCCTGTGGTGGCATGCTTGCCCATCATGCACAAAGGCCCCAGCAATGGAGCAGAAAGGCTTTCTGATACATACTATATATTACATGCGATATAAAATACAGTAATGATTCCAGGGAACAATACAGGCAAACCACATCTACAAGAACCAAATGTAGCAAGAGAGACTGCTTATCTGGAGGGATGCAGAAGTGAGCTGTGTTGATGGATGGAGGAGGAGGGGAACATGGCCTTGCTCAAAACAAGGTTCACAGTAGTTAGAACACTGAAAATTAAAGCTCAATTGGTAAATGGGAAATATTGGGCAAATTAATTAGAGGTCATGACAAAGCATTTTATGCCTTTCCAACACTTGGCTTAACTTGTTTTATTTGCTTTGGACCTTGTAAATAGGACAGGAGAATCGGAATTGTTTTGAAGGGAGCAGAGGCATAAGAAGCCTCCTTCCAGTAACTTGAAGGATTGGCAAGACTGAAAACCTTTTAAAAGCTGAATCCTTATTTTATTGAAAGGTTTAGCAAGTAGATACAGTGCTTAAGATATAGATTCCTTTTAGAAATTCATGATATATATATCATGTTCCAAAGTGAATATTACATATATAATGCCTGTATTTATTTATTTGTCTATTTTGTTTTTAAATGATCAAATTTATTTTCTTTAAAAAAATACGTCTATTTACTGAGTTGGGGGCATGGCATGTGGAGGTCAGAAGAGAACTTGTGGGAGTCAGCTTGTTCTTCTCACTGTGTGGACTCCAAGAGTAGGAGTAAAGCCATCAGGCTTGGTGGAAAGTGCCTTTCTGTACCCACTCAGCCTTTTTTTTTTTTACTTTTTTGTTTTTAACTGTAACTGTACAGTAAAAACTGTTCAGTTTTTAGCTGTAACTCCTGACATTCCTGCCTCTGCCTCCCAAATGCTAGGAGACATGCACCACCATGCCCAGGTCAAATCAAAGTTCTTAACGTCAGCTCTAGGTTATCTTGGCCCTTTGAGTCAGTGTTTCTGTTTAGCAGTTATAAGTTGGCACAACTGGCCAGACACAAACACCCTCTGTTCTTCCCCATCCTCCTTGTGTTACACCTGTGGGCATAATTCAGTACCATTTGTGTGTTCATTACTTCTCTTGTTGTGACAAAATAACACAGAAAAGCAAGTTGAGGAAGGAGGGGATTGATTTGCCTCACAGTTTAAGGACAGGGTCTATTCTAGCTAGGAAAGCAAGGTGACAGAAGTGTGAGGCAGCTAGTCACATTGCATTGTATCAGCAGTCAGGAAGCAGAGAGAGATGAATAATGGTGTCTAGATCACTTTCTCCTTCTTATTCAGTCTAGGACCCCAACCTATGGAATGTTACAGACCATATTTAGGGTCTCAAACCTTAATTATTGTGTCTAGAAAGTCCCTTATAGACATACCCATAGGTTTAGCTCCTAAGTAATTCTTGGTCCAAAAGTTGATGATATTAACCATAACAATTTGTCAAGACCTTTGCATCATCTTTCTTTTAATAGTACCCTACCATCCACGTCTTCCTTTGGGTACTGAAGTAGCTGGCCACAATCCAAAAAAGACTTAGCAATATGCATTCTGTTACTGAGTTTCAATCACAGAGCACAGCTGAACCCTCAATACTACTCCATAGTACTGATACATTTTAAAATTTGTTTTGGTGCTTGGACCTACTCTTCATACCTTACTAGTTTCCCAGACCTCCAACCCAGCAGTGTGTGTGGTGGTTCACACCTGTAATTCTAACAACTCTGGAGACTGAGGATTCAATTTTGAAGCCACACAGCTTGGGCTCCATGGGGGGGGACCATATTTCAAACAAAAACAAACAACAAAATCCACCTCAAATTTGCCCTTTCCAGTCCTCCCAAAGCACATGAAATTAAGTTATAGTAAAATGTGAAAATATCAGGAAGGACCTTATGTAGTCGAAAGTTTCTCTGGTCCTGAGTTTCTCTGGTCCTGGCAGGCCCCATGGTCCTGCAGCCGCTTATAAGCCTGGTCTACAGAGCAAGATCCAGGACAGGCACGAAAACTACACAGAGAAACCCTGTCTTGAACCCCCCCCCCGGAAAAAAATCACTTAGAGGCTTAATATGAATTACAAACTGTATGGCCTATGGTAGGCTTCTTGCTAGCTAGCTCTTAACTCATTTCTATTAATCTATAAGTTGCCAGACATTACTGGTCTGCTAGCATCTTGCTACTCCTTTGGCGGCAGCTGGCATATCTCCCTCCTGTCCTTTCTTTTCTCCTTATATCTGCTTAGATTTCCCGCCTGACTCTAAGCTGACTTGCCATAGGCCAATGCAGCTTTATTTATCAACCAATCAGAGCAACACATATTCACAACAAACAGAAAGACATCCCACAGCAAACATATTTGAAATTTTGATACTTGAAAATATCTACATCATTGAAATATGCTGAACAGCTAAATACTATTAAGGATTAAAAACAGAAGGCAGATAAGGCGGGGAGCAGTGGGAATTATAGACCATCCTAAGATGTTTACATTAGGGCAGTGTTTCAAGCAGAAGAGTAAAACAATATGATCCTTGTTCTCAAAAAGGTAACTGGGTACTTCATAGATCATGGTCTACAATGGCAACAGCTAATTATGAGACTATCTTGGAAATCCAGCTGGAGAATAATAATGGCTTGAAATAGTTTATGGCACTGGAGATAAAAGTGGTTAAGTCTGGGTATACTTTAAAAGTAGACCCAACAGGTTCAGCAATGAGACCACCAGCATACCTCTGGATTCCTGACTGCAGACACAGTGTGAGCCTCCTCACAGTCATGTTTTCCCTGCCATGGTAAGACTGTATCTGTTCAAACCATGAGCCAAAACAAACACTTCTTCCAATAGGTTGATTTTGTCAGCTATTTTTGTCACAGCAACAAGAAAAGTGCTATAGAAAATTGGTTCTGAGGTACAGTAATGAGCCTGAGTGGTTCTTGGGCTTTCGGGAGGAATTTGAAAGATTTTGGCACAGGAGACTAAAGAAAACTTAGAATATTGCAAGCAAAGCTTAAAGGGCCATTCTGGTGAGAGTTTGGAAGAAAGTAAAAAAAAAAAAAATGCAGTGGAGGCCAGGCTTGTGAGGCTTTGGAGAAGAACGAGACTCTTAATGGCTAGAGGCCACTTGTGTTTGAGTCTAGCAAAGAACTGGAATACATTCTGTTCATGGCCTGAAATTTTTGAGTAAGACTGAATTCTAAGGTAATAGACTAACTTGTTTGGTAGTAGAAATTTCAAGACAGGTAACATCCAGGCTGTGGCACAGTTCCTGCTCACAGGTCCAACCATGTGCAGGTCTTATACAGATAACCACAACTGCAGTTCATGAATGCAGTGACTAACAAGTCCAGGGGATGACTTTTTGTTACACATCTCCCCATTCTCTGGCTCTTACAGTCATCCCTCCCCTCCTTCTGCAGTCACCCTTGACCTTTAGATGAGATGGTACAGCTGTCCTGTTTAGAATGAGCCTTTGAGGACCAGGAATGGAAAGATGTGTTTTGATGTAGAGTTGACAAGTGGTAGACCTATGACAGTCATCTCCATCATTAGTTTGACTATTTTTGGGGTCACCTAATGGACACACCTCTGGGCATATCTTTGGAATGTCTTTGAGAGAGGTTTAACTGAAGAGGAAAGGCCAACTCAAATATGGGTGGCACTGTCCCGTGGATTGGAATTGGAATCCCACACTGAAGAATAAGGGGGAAGGGAAGAAGCCAGTGAATACCAGCACTCATCATTATCTGCTTCCTAACTGCAGAAGCAATATAACCAGCCACTTCATGCTCCTCCTACTGCCAGGCCTTCCTCTCCGTTATGCACCATAGCCCCTCGTGCCATAAGCCAAAATAAAGCCTTGCTTCAAAGGGGAAGATTGCCGCAATTTGACTGTGTTTATAGGGGAATCAAGGATGCCTACAAGACTTAGGGCTTGAGCAGCTGAGACAGGTGGTAACAGTTACTGAAGCACATTGTTTTCCTATCAGGCATCAAGGTAGAGTTATTAAGTAGACAATTCCATGTACTAATGTTCAAAACAAAATAAGAAGAGTTAGATGTGGAGATAGGATTTTACAAGGGTTGACACCGTCAGTACTGAGAAGCAGGATAGGATACTGGTAAGATACTTAAGCCGTGGAGGAGATAAGAGTGTACCTCTGCCTTGAGTTGCTGTCTCTAATCTTAAGAAAATTTTTGACTCTCTATGAGCTTAACTTCAGGGGATCATAACTCCTAGTCTCATAGAACTACTCATAGCAACAGAAGCATAGCTCTTCTTCTTCTTCTTTTTTTTTTTTTTTCCAGAGCTGAGGACTCGACCCAGGGCATTGCGCATCCCCAACCCTTAGAAGTGGCTCTTTAATAGAACATTTGCCTAGCATGAGTGAAGCTCTAGGTACAATTCCCAGTAACACACACACACACACACACACACACACACACACACACCATTTGTATCAAATGAAAAACTGCATTAAAGTACCTAAGACCAGATGCACACCTTTAATTCTGATATTTAGGAGGCAGACACAAGTGGATCTTTGTGAATTTGAGACCTGTATGGTCTACATATTGAATTCCAGGACAGCAGGGACTACCCAGTGAGATCCTGGATCAGAGAATAAATAAAATATTAGACTCAGTACCTAGCATATAGTTAAGTACTCACAAAATTACAACTTACAAAAATTGCCAAGGCAGTGGTGCACACCTTTAATTCCATCACTTGGGAAGCAGAGGCAGGCAGATCCTTGAGTTCGAGGCTAGCCTGGTCTACGTGAGTTCCAGGACAGCCAAGGTTACACAGAGAACTATGTCTTAAAAAAAACAAAAACAACAATAACAAACCCTGTCATAATCACCTGCACCCTTGGGAAAACTGTGACCATTTAGATTTAAGCCTTGAATTAGTTTTATTTTAATTATGTTATTATGTATATAACCTAGATCCTCCTTTTTGTAGGGTGTGTGTGTGTGTGTGTGTGTGTGTGTGTGTGTGTGTGTACTTGTGTGTATGATATATATTCATGTTGATATGTGTGTGTGCAGGTATACATATGGACCAGAGATCAACATTAGTTGTCTTCCTCGATTGCTTTCCACCTTTGTTTTTGAGACATGGCTTCTGACCAACATTGGAAATCATCCATTTGGCTAGGCTTACTGGCCAGTGAGCTCCAGGGATCTGCCTGTATCCACCCCTCCAGGGCTGGGGTGACAGATGCCAGATGCCTACCTGCCATTTCACATGAATGCTGGGGATCAAGTTCAAGTCAGGCACTTTACAAACTGAGCCATCTCCTAAGTCTCTCATCCACAACGTCTAGAAAAGAAATTCATCCTTTTTCTCAGAAACTCTCTCTATGATCTAATTAATCTTTTAAAAACTAATATCATAAGCAGTGTCAGAATGGATCTGAAGTTTTGGTTCTCCTACTCTAGAATAAGCTTTCATAATCAGGTTCTTGGCAATAGTCATTCCATTCATATTTGGAAAATATCTTAGATTGAGGTTAGCTTATGGTGTATGGTGCTATTTCAGGAAAACCAGTAGAACAGCTTCTCTAAGGTCCCATATTGGCCAAGGGATGACCTACATACATTATTAGGGTTTTGTTTTTCCTTTTAATGATTTGCTCTGTAAGGTATTGCCTGTGTCATTGTTGTCTCAAGTATGATGATTACTGGGTGGAAGTATAGTACTCAGTAAACAACAGGACATGGTACTTGGAAAAAGAAAATAAACTAATACTTCCTTGGTGCAGGAAGGAATCATTTTTGGTAATGCAGTACTCTCATCCCTATATGTGAATGAGGGCAGAAAAATTACTAGCACCAGGTGGTGGTGGTACATACCCTCTCCTCCCAATATACCCCTTACTTCTACTTCATCATTTCTCGTTTGAGTGCTATTTGAGAGAAAGTCTCACTGTGTACCCCTGGATGGCGTAGAACTCACAAAGAGTTCCACCTGCCTCTGAGATCACACCTGCTGGAATTAATGGTGTTAGCTGCCATATCCAGATTTTCTTATGTTGTTTCTTTGTTTTTGAGACTGAGTCTTGCTATAGAGCTCAGGCTGGCCATAAACTTGTAGCAGTCATCAGCCCTCTCTTAGTGTTGAAATTATAGGCATGTGCCACCACAACTGAAGAGGGTATTTTCTAATAAAGTTCAAAAAGACTTACTTCTCTACGGGTCCCAGTTCCTCTAGCTTGTTGTGTTGCCTTGTGGATGTATTTGAACAAATGAATGAATTTGTTTGCACTTGCCAAACCAACCACATACTCTTTTTGCCATTGTTTGGGCACGTATCTCTGTATCTCCAGGTGGTTCCATACTCTCAGACTAAAGAAATTGTCGTCTGACTTCCACATATTTGCTGTGGCACATGCCTTCAAATTCACACATTCATGTGTGTGTGAGCACACAAACACACACACACATACATACACACATGGAATAAATAAATATAATTCAAAAAGAAATCACATTAGGCTTTCTCCAGCCTCAGCACTTTTTAATCTATTGTTTCGTCTACCTAAACTCTCTGCTTATTTAATATGTGTGTTTCAAAACTGCTGTTTTTCAAATCATTCCAAACTTGGCACTCAAAATGTAGAATGTGAATCATCCTTGTATCTCCCATTTGCAACAAGAATCCATGCATTTGCTAGTATGGGGTCAATTAATTATAAACCTGAAACTGTAGACCAATAGACATTTATTGACTTCTTACCTCAAAGTACAGTAGATTTTGCCAACATTAAATAAACATTGGTGTCTCCTCTGCTAATTCTTCTAGGTTTCCATGAAAACTTGAAGGCTAGAAGAAAGAGGAGGGGGAGGCCGAATGTCCATTGCTTCTGTATCACTCCTTATCTGGGATTTCTCTGAGGCACGTGTCCATCTCACCTCACACATCTCCAGCTTTTGATGCTGCATTGCAAGTTAAGATTGAAACAGAAATCCAAACAGACAGGAGACAAAGCCCAGAGTGCAGCTTGCTTGTCACTGCATGAAGGACTGCAGATTGGAGTGAGCTGCTATAGCCCAGAAACATCAGTGCTGGGTGTGTCCCCAGAACACCAAAGCTTACAAAAATGAAAAAGCTTGTCTTCTGTCTTTTACTTCTTTTGGTTTTTTTGTTCTTCTGGTATCTTCTTTTGGAAACAATACCATGATTTAAAAGTCATAACAGGGCTTGGGACAGCTCAGCACTACAACACAAGCCTAGCAAACACAAGGGCCTGTGCTCAGTTCTCAGCACCCAACAGCTACAACCAATGGAATCACCTCTTCCAACTCCAGGAACCAAATGTCACCTCTTCCAGTCATGTCTCAAGAGGGCAGAGAACAAGTTTCTCTATACCCTCAGTCAATATCAGTAGAGTAATAATGGAAAGCTTATGGTATGTGACTGCTTGTCGAGAATTCTCTATGAATTGCTTCACATTTTGCTTTTATGAACAGATAATTTTGCAGGCAAGATGGCTCAGTGGGTCGACATTTCTTACTGAGACTCATGGCATAAGCTTGATCCCTGGGACCCACGTGGTAGAAGAAGAACCAATTCCTGCAAGTTGTCCTTTGACCTACATATGCACATGTACATATATGCATGCACACATAATAAATGCAAAAAAGTAGAGAGTTTAACATGCTTAGAAGTTGAATAACATACTCAGCTGCCAAAACACTAGAGTTCCCACTTTAAAGAGTTTATACTGAAATCACTACATTGTTTCTCTGTGTTACTAAATAAAATGGCCTCAAAGTGCTGTCTTAGTAATCCAGTTGGCTTATTTCTTTATACAACACAAATTAAGTTATGTGTGGGTACATTTTCCAAGGCATAACAAAGCTGTGAGCCTTTGTAACTTTCTACATGAATATAGGTGGGAAGTTGCAGGTGGAAAGGATCAGACACACAGAGGTATGTTGTAGAGAAGTAGATATTCTGAGAATGTTTTTTCTTTGAGGTACAGGAGATTTGAACCTAGGGCTTTGTAACTAAAATAAGCCCATTCCCTTTATTCAGCTATCTTTATTTTTTTGTTTTGTTTTTTGTTTTTGAGTAAAACCAAAGCTTATTCTAAGCCACAGTCATCCTAGGATGCCCCCTACCATATAGCCTCCCTGGTTCTGTGGGTTGCAGTCTGATTGTTCTTTGCTTTATATCTAGAATCCACTTATGAGTGAGTACATACCATGTTTGTCTTTCAGGGTTTGGGTTACCTCACTCAGGATGATATTTTATAGTTCCATCCATTTGCCTGCAAATTTCATGCTGTCATTGTTTTTCTCTGCTGAGTAGTATATGTACCACATATTCTTAATCCATTCTTCAGTTGATGGGCATCTAGGTTGTTTCCAGGTTCTGGCTATTACAAATAGTGCTGCCATGAACATAGTTGAGCGTGTTTCTTTGTGGTATGATTGAGCATTCCTTGGGTATATGCCCAAGAGTGGTATGGCTGGGTCTTGAGGTAGATTGATTCCTAATTTTCTGAGAAACCGCCATACTGATTTCCACAGTGGTTGTACAAGTTTGCATTCCCACCAACAGTGGAGAAGTGTTCCCTTTGCTCCACATCCTCTCCAACATAGACTATCATTAGTGTTTTTGATCATTGCCATTCTGACAGGTGTAAGGTGGTATCTCACAGTCGTTTTGATTTGCATTTCTCTGATGATTAAGGATGTTGAGCATTTCTTTAAATGTCTTTCAGCCATTTGTGATTCTTCTTTTGAGAATTCTGTTTAGCTCTTTAGCCCATTTTTTAATTGGATTGTTCAGTATTTTGATGTCTAGTTTCTTGAGTTCTTTATATCCTTTGGAGATCAGTCCTCTGTCAGATGTGGGCTTGGTAAAGGTCTTTTCCCATTCTGTAGGCTGTCTTTTGGTCTTATTGACCATGTCTTTTGCCCTACAAAAGCTTCTCAGTTTCAAGAGGTCCCATTTATTAATTGTTTTGCTCAGTGTCTGTGCTGCTGGTATTATATTTAGGAAGTGATCTCCTGTGCCAATATGTTCAAGTGTACTTCCTATTTTCTCTTCTATTAAGTTTAGTGTAACTGGATTTATGTTGAGGTCTTTGATCCACTTGGACTTGAGTTTTGTGCATGGTGACAGATATGGATCTATTTGTAATCTTTTACATATTGACATCCAGTTATGCCAGCACCATTTGTTGAAGATACTTTCTTTTTTCCATTTTATAGTTTTGGCTTTTTTTGTCAAAAATCAGCTGTTCATATATGAGTGGATTAATGTCAGGGTCTTCAATTGGATTCCATTGGTCTGTATGTCAGTTTTTATACCAGTACCAAGCTGTTTTTATTACTATAGCTTTATAGTAGAGCTTTAGGTCAGGGATGGTGATGCCTCCAGAGGTTGCTTTATTATACAGGATTCTTTTAGCTATCCTGGGTCTTTTGTTTTTCCATATGAAGTTGAGTATTTTTCTTTCCAAGTCTGTGAAGTATTGTGTTGGGATTTTGATGGGGATTGCATTGAATCTGTAGATTGCTTTTGGTAAGATTGCCATTTTTACTATGTTAATCCTACCTATCCATGAGCATGGAAGATCCTTCCATTTTCTGATATCTTCTTCAACTTCTTTCTTTAGAGATTTAAAGTTCTTATCAAAAAGGTCCTTCACTTGTTCAGTTAGTGTTATCCCAAGGTATTTTATATCGTTTGTGGCTATTGTAAAGGGTGATGTTTCTCTGACTTCTTTCTCAGCCCTTTTATCATTTGTGTATAGGAGGGCTACTGATCTTTTTGAGTTGATCTTGTATCCTGTCGCTTTACTGAAGGAGTTTATCAGCTGTAGGAGTTCCCTGGTAGAATTTTTGGGGTCAGTTATGTACACTATCATATCATCTGCAAATAGTGAAAGTTTGACTTCTTTTCCAATTTGTATCCCTTTGATCTCCTTTTGTTGTCTTATTGCTCTAGCTAGAACTTCAAGTGCTATATTGAATAATATGGGGAGAGTGGACAGCCTTGTCTTGTTCCTGATTTTAGTGGAATTGCTTTGAGTTTCTCTCCATTTAATTTGATGGTGGCTGTTGGCTTCCTGTAAATTGCCTTTATTATGTTTAGGAATGTTTCTTGTATTCCTGATCTCTCTAAGACCTTTATCATAAGGGATGTTGTATTTTGTCAAAGGCTTTTTCAGCATCTAATGAAATGATCATGTGGTTTTGTTCTTTCAGTTTGTTTCTATGGTGTATTATATTGACAGATTTTCATATGTTGAACCCTCCTTGCATCCCTGGGATGAAACCTACTTGGTCATGGTGGATAATTTTTTTGATGTATTCTTGGATTCGGGTTGCCAATATTTTGTTGAGTATTTTTGCATCAATGTTCATGAGGGAGATTGGTCTGTAATTCTCTTTCTTTGTTGCATCTTTGTGTGGTTTGGGTATCAGGGTAAGAAGGATGGATCCTGTTTTCTTATCCATTCTGTTAGTCTGTGTCTTTTTATAGGTGAGTTGAGATCATTGATATTGATAGCTATTAATGACCAGTGATTGTTAATTCCTGTTTTGTTTTGTTTTGTTTTGTTTTTTTGTGGTCATGTTGCGTTTTCCTTCTTTGTTGTTTGTTGGTGTGGGATTATCTATTGCCTGTGTTTTCATGGGTATGTTTAACTTCTATAGGTTGGATTTTTCTTCTAGTACTTTCTGTAGGGCTGGATTTGTGGATAGGTATTGATTAAATCTGGTTTTATCATGGAATATTTTGTTTACTCAGTCTATGGTGATTGAGAGTTTTACTGGGTATAATAGTCTGGGTTGACATCCGAGGTCTCTTAGTGTCTGCATAACATTTGTCCAGGACCTTCTAGCTTTCATAGTCTCTATTGAGAACTCTGGTGTTATTCTGATGGGTCTGCCTTTATATGTTACTTGGTCTTTTTCCTTTGTGGCTCTTAATATTTTTTTCTTTGTTCTGTATGTTTAGTGTTTTGATTATTATGTCGTGAGGGGACTTTTTTTTGGGGGGGGCGGGGAATCCAGTCTATTCTGTAAGCTTCTTGTATCATCATAGGTATTTCTTTTTTTAGGTTAGGAAAGTTTTCTTCTATGATTTTGTTGAATATATTTTCTGTGCCTTTGAGTTGGTATTCTTCTCCTTCTTCTATCCCTATTATTCTTAGGGTTGGTCTTTTCATGGTGTCTCAAATTTCTTGGACGTTTTGTGTTACAACTTTTTTGTCGTTAGTGTTTTCTTTGACTGACGAATCTGTTTTCTCAATTGTGTCTTCAGTGTCAGAGATTCTCTGTTCCATCTCTTGCATTCGGTTGGTTATGCTTGCTTCTATAGTACCTGTTCGTTTTCTATTTCCAGCATTCCCTCAGCTTGTGTTTTCTTTATTGTCTCAATTTTACTTTTCAAATCTTGAATTGTTTCCTTCATCTGTTTAATTACTTTTTCTTGGCTTTCTTTGATTTATTCCAATTTTTTTTTGTTTTTTCTTCCATTTCTTTAAAGGAATTTTTATTTCCTCTTTATTGGAGTTTTTCATTTCTTCTTTAAGGATCTCTATCATCTTCTTAAAGTCATTTTTAGGATAGATTTCTTCTGTTTCTTCTGCCTTGGTATGTTCAGGTCTTGCAGGTACAGAATCACTAGATTCTGATGTTGTCATATAGGTCTTTAGTTGTTGCCTGTATTTTTGCACTGGCATCTACTCATCTCTTCTTCTGCTCGGTATAGGCGGTGTCTGTGTCTGAAGGTGCCTCTCTTGTTCTAATTGTTAGTCTTGGTCCACTAGGAGTTCTTGGTTAAATCAGTGCTGTTGGGCTCAGTTTTTCAGGAGCAGCTGTTCCCAGTTGGTGTAGTGTAAGCTTATGATTCTAGTGATCTGGTTCGGTGGCTGGTCGGCTCCTTCTTTTGTGTTCTCAGGTCACGTTTTGCTCATTTGTCAACTTCTCAGCTGATTTTGTTTCCTCAGACTGCAGACTGTAGGATTCTGAATCCTCTCCCGAATGGATCTCAGCTGAGTAGATTATTTAGTAGGGTAGTCTCACCAACACTTCCAAGTTGTTGAGTTTCATAGGATCAGCAGCTGGGCCTTGGGTTGGCCTCAGACTGAGTGTTCGTATCCATTCTGGTCATGCCTCACGGAGATGGCTCCTTCCCCAGGTGCTGGGGTTAAAGGCGTCCCTGTTCCAGGTTCTTACTCTCCTTGTTTTCACTAACTCCTCAGCATATAATAGCTCAGTTTCTGGTCTTTATTATGACCGAGTCTCTGCCACTGCTTAGCCTGCCTCTGCCACAGCTCCTCCTACCTTTGTCCCAGCTCCATGTGCCTCTGTGGCAGCTCTGTCTGCCTGTCACCACTCCGACTGCCTCTGCCTCAGCTATCTTTATTTAGGAGTTTTGTTTTTTGAGATAATGTCTCTTTTTGTAGCCCTAGCTGTCCTAGAACTATATATGTAGACCTTACTGACCTTGAACCTGTAGAGATTCACCTGCCTTAGCCTCTGTAGTACTGGGATTAAAGGTGTACACCACCACACCCAGTTTTGGGAAATTTTTTTTCCTGTTTTTTTTTTTTTTTCCCCAGACAGGGTCTCCCTGTGTAGTCCATACTGGACACAATTTGAGTCCTTCCTGCATTGGTCTCCAGTGTACTGGACTCATATAGACATACATCACTATGCCTAGCTCTATTCAGTTGCATGTAGCAGTTAGCACCGTAGGCTTCAGAGCAGGAAACCCCACTTATTAAGTATGTGACCATAAGCAATTTATTTACTATCTAATGAGCCTGATATCTCATCTGAATACAAATAGGAATAACTACTTTCTTCATTTGATTGTAGATTCATGTCATATGGAACACAGAAGAAGCACAAAGCTTTGTTTTAGGCCTAAATATGTAAAAAGATAGCCACTTAGTCTGTTTTAAATTAGATTGGTTTCAAGCAGCATTCATTTGCCAATTGTTGAAAAGGTCACTGTGCTCTTACAGGCCTGTATGCTAGTTAATTCAACAAGTCAGTTGATGCTAGTTATTGAAGTTAAGAAGATAAATAAGTTGGTTGGTGGTGGCACACACCTTTAATCATAGCACTTGGGAGGCAGAGGCAGGCGTATCTCAGTTCAGGGCCAGCCTGGTCTACAAAGTGGGTTTCAGGACAGCCAGGACTATTACACAGAGAAACCCTGTCTTAAAAAAAAAAAAAAAAAAAAAAAAAAAAAAAAAAAAAAAAAAAGTCTATGAGCATGAGCATGTCAGTAGCTGAAATGATTTTATTTTATTTTTTTTTTTTTTTTTTTTTGGTTTTTCGAGACAGGGTTTCTCGATGTAGTTTTGGTGCCTGTCCTGGATCTCACTGTGTAGACCAGGCTGGCCTTGAACTCACAGAGATCTGCCTGGCTCTGCCTCCCAAGTGCTGGGATTAAAGGCCTGCACCACTATTGCCCAGCTCATAGACACATTTTAAGCCATGAATCACACAGTGATATGTTAAGTATATTAGCATATGTTAATATAAGTACATGTTAAGTATTAATACCATAGATGATAATCTAATGTTGGGAAACACGAAGATAGTAATCTGACTCAGAATAGGAAGCAGACAAGATTGTGAAAGAGGACTTCTAGGCGTTGTGAATGGACTGAGCTGAGTATTTGTGGAAGAATAATTAATGTTCTGGAAAGAATTTGAACATATATGTAATGATAAGAATATGGAATAGTGGCTAGAGAGATGGTTTAGCATTAAGAGCATTGGTTGCCCTTCCAGAGGACTAAGGTTTGATTCCCAGCACCCACATGTCTTAGTTAATTTTCTCTTGCTGTGGCAAAACATCATGACAGAGGCAACTTACAAAATAAAGCATTAATTTGGGGTTCACAGTTCCAGAGGGTATTAGAGTCTGTGACAATCATGGAGGGGAGCATGGCAGCAGGCATGGTGCTAAAGCAGTAGCTGAGAGCCCACATCTGATCCACAAGCCAGAGACATAGAGTCATCTAGTGTGGCATGGTCTTTAGAAACCTCAAAGCCCACCCTCAGTGACACACCCCTCCAACAAGGCCACACCTAATCTTTCCCAAACAGTTTCAAACTTTAGACCAAGTATTCAAAAATATGAGCCCCGCTTGGGGACGGTGTCTGGTGCACGCCTGTAATCCCAGCACTCAGGAGGCAGAGGTAGGCAGATCTCTGTGAATTCCTGGCCAGACTGGTCTACAGAGTGAGTTTCAGGGAAAGCCAGGACACAGAGAAACGCTGTCTCGAAAATAAATTAAATTAAAATTAATTAATTAATTAATTAATTAATTAATTAATTAATTAAAAAACATGAGCCTATGGAATCATTCTCTTTCAAACTACCATACATGGTGGCACACAACCATCTGAAACTCTGGTCCAAGGGAATCCAATGCCCTCTTCTGGCCTCTTCAGATACTGCACCCACATGATGCACAGACACTCATTTTCTTGATGTCTCTGTCCTATACAAAAGTCTGCTTCTCCTATGCAATGGGTAATGCTTTGTGAATGCTTAATTCAACCACATATTACTTTTTATATAGGCCAGAAATGAATACAAATTAGCATTTTCAGTGTAGCACATTCATTTTACTCTCAAATATAGAATTAAGAATAGGGGGGGGTGCTGGAGAGATAGGTCAGAGTTTAAGAGCACTGGCTGTTCTTTCAGAGGTCCTGAGTTCAATTCCCAGCAACTACATGTAATGTACATTACATTGTACATTACAACCATCTGTAATGAGATCTATGCATGCTGTATACATAATAAATAAATAAATCTTTAAAAAAAGAATATGAGTACTGGTGTAAATTGTTTACTTCACAAAGATGTTCCTTATAAATCAGTTTATCAAACTTAAGTACTCACCCCAGGACAAATATAAATTCTCATGATCTACATGCCAAAGACCTGAAGGAGACTGTTCGCCAACAAACACTGTGAGAAACCGAAGTCCAACAGAGAAGCTGAAGACTTCAGCAGCCTATGAGGAACTAAATCCTGCCAAGAACTGTGTAAACAAACTTGGACTCAAACCTTCCAGGCATACAGATGGGAGATCTAGCCTTGGCCGATACTTTATTTACACCCTTGTGGTGAAAACTGGGCAACCCAGCTGAGCAACAACCAGATTTTGACTGACAGATACTGAAATAATAAATATTCATTACTGTTGTCATTTGAGACAACATCTCACATGGACCAGGCTGGTCTTAAACTTACCGTGTAATCAAAGATGACCGTGAATTTATCATTGAAATCCTCTTGCCTGCATCCCCTGAGTGCTGAGATTACAGAAGTGTCACCACAACCAGCTGTAGAGTGCTGGGGATCAAACTCGGGGGTTCACCCATGCTAGGCAAGAACTAGACCAATGAAGTTATAGCCTCAGCCCATTGGTGTTTACTTTAGTCCACCTTCAACCAATATTTTGGCCAACTATTCAAAGGGATTTAAAAACAAGTAATACAGATTGACTATACACTGCCTTAAGAACCTAGTGCTTCTTTTTTTTTTTTTTTTTTTTCTTTCTTTTTTTTTTTTTTTTTTTTGGTTTTTCGAGACAGGGTTTCTCTGTGTAGCTTTGCGCCTTTCCTGGAACTCACTTGGTAGCCCAGGCTGGCGTCGAACTCACAGAGATCCGCCTGCCTCTGCCTCCGGAGTGCTGGGATTAAAGGCGTGCGCCACCACCGCCCGGCTCGAACCTAGTGCTTCTTAACATTCATTAAATTTGCCCTGCGGAGTGCGTCTGGTGTCATAATACAGCGGCAGTACAGGGTGTGCTACTTAGGAGGCATGCAGTAAGTAGGAAGAAAATAGGTTTCTCCATTCTTTGTATCACTTTAGAATCTTGTCCTGTGAAGATAAAGGTAAGTGTAAAGAAAATCTGCTGTTGGTAGAGCATGGTGAACGTTAAACAACTAAGTGTGCTCAGAGCCATATGAAGAATGGTGCTAAAGGCAATATCTACAAGCACAATAGAGATGTGTATGATTACATACCTGGACGATATCATCTGCAAAAACAATACCGCAAATAAAAGAGAAAAACCAGGGGAAACAAGTACAACATGGTTCATTCATCTTTGATGTGTAAAATTTTCATATGAATTTAAAAGAAACCTACTTATACATGCTAATGTGCTTGAAAGTTGGATCTAAACTTAAGTCCAGATGCCCAAAAAATGACAAAAAAGGTCAACTTTATTGTTGTTGTTTTTAATTTAGTTGGTTTCATTTTTTTTTTTTAGGCAAGTTCTTTTTATGTAGTCATGGCTGTCCAGAAATTCACTATGTAAACTTGAGGCTGACCTCAAATTCATTGAGATCTGGCTGCCTTTGCTTTCCAAATGCTGGGATCACAGGCCTATGCCACCATGCCTCACAAATGTAATTAAGGAATAAAAAGAAAATACTAGTTTAACTTATTTAAACATTTCTTTTTTGTTATCTTTCATTCATTAAAATTTTTCTGAAATTAAAATGCAATTACATAGTTCCCCCTCCTCTTTTTTTATATTTTTATTTTGTGTTCGTTGGTGTTTTCCTTGCATATATATCTGTGTGAGGGTGTCAGAAGCCCTGGAACTGGAGTTACAGACAGTTGTAAACTGCCATATGGTTGCTGGGAGGTGAACTCCATCTAGAAGAACAGTCAGTGTTCTTAACCGCTGAGCCATCTCTCCAGTCCCCACTCCTCTTTTTAATATTAAGTAAATTTATTCATTTACTTTACATATCAACCTCAGTTTCCCTCTTTCCTCTCCTCCTATTCCTTCCCCTGAACCCTCACCCATCCATTTTTCCTCTGTTTCTGTTCAGAAAGGGGCAGGCCTCCCATGGGGGTCAACAAAGCATGGTATAGCAGGTTGAGGTAGGACTAAGCTCCTCCCCTTGTATTAAGACTGAGCAAGGCAACCTAGTATGAGGAGTGGGTTCCTTTTGTTTATTATTATTATTATTATTATTATTATTATTATTATTATTATTATTAAATTTTCTATTCATGTATAAAATGAAGAGGAATAGGTTCCTAAAAGCCAGCCAAAGTGTCAGGGACAGGCCTTGCTCCCCCCACTAGGAGGTCCACAAGTAGTAACAAGCTACACAATCAGCACACTTACGTAGAGGGCCCAGGTCGGTCCCACGGAGGCTCCCTAGCTGTCAGTCAAGTCTGTGAGTTCCTATGACAGGTGGTGGTGCCGGTGCACATAGGGCATCACTCTGCCTTTTTTTGTTTGTTTGTTTGGGGGGGGGGTGATTTCGAGACAGGGTTTCTCTGTGTAGCCCTGGCTGTCCTGGAATTCACTCTGTAGACCAGGCTGGCCTCGAACTCAGAGATCCACCTGCCTCCCAAGTGCTAGGATTAAAGATGTGCGCCACCATCACCCAGCTTATAGCTTTTTGTTTTAAAATATTCCACCCCCTTATTACTCCTATGCAGAAGAAGAGACAGAACACAAAATGTCAAAATGATTGTAATGACAGTTGAAAGGTTTCCCAAGGGACAGAAAGATAGCAAGCAAATGCACTTCTTGGAGTGCAAACAGTTGCAGAAGGACTGAAGGACCTGCTTTGGGCTTGCTTGTGTGGCTGTTTCTGTTTGCAAAAGGCTTTAGTTGCTAACCCTATCTGCCCATCATTCTCTGACCTTTCTAGGCCTCCCAGGGGATTGCAGCGTAAGGAGTAAGAGTTTGAGTGGAGAGCTGTTGAAGTCCTAATTCTGCTTTCATTTTTTAAAAGAAACTAGACTTGATAAACTCCAGGACACATGAGTTCAAGTAATAAGAAGAAAATCAGAAAAGAGAAAGTATTAGTGGACCAGACTGATTTTTTTCCTTTTTTCTTTGGGTGTGTATGTAGGGACTGTGTGCATGTGGGTGTTAGTGAAGTAGTGAGTGGAGGTCAGAGGTCAATTTCAAATAACTTCTTTATCATTCATCACCTTAATGTTTATTATTTATTTATTTATTTATTTATTTATTTATTTATTTATTTATTTTGAGGCAGAGTCTCTCATTGGACTGGAGTTCTGATTTGGCTAGACTATCTGAATGGCAAGCCCCAAGGATCCTCCTTTCTCTACCTCCCCAGGGCTGTTGGGGTTACCTGCACCCTCACCCCTGGGTTTTATGTGGGTGCTAGGGATCTGAACTCAAGTCCTCACGCATGCATGGAAGTGCTTTATCACTGAGCCATTTCCCCAGCCCCTATACTGCTTTTTCAAAGACCAGTCTGTGATAATAAATTACTGCTGTGGAAACTACATGATATCTACAAAATAAAGAGCAATAATTTGCTATATTGCACACAACTACACTAATTGAAATGAGAATGGTCATGGATGTTTATAATCCCAGCACACAGGAGGCTGAAAAAGAAGCATTACTGCAAGTTCAGGGCAAGCCTGGACTACATAGTGAGCTTGTCTTAAGTAATAATAATGATGATAATAATAATAATAATTCTTTAACTGGGTTACCACCAGAAAGTGCTGGTGGACCTTCTCACTTCAAATAGTCTGATCCGTAAAATCCCTCACATTATTGCCCAACAACTTGCCTTTTAGTTGATTCCAGATCCAGCCAACCAAGACTGACCAGTGCATTTGGCTGCTAACAAAACCTTTAAAGCCTGTCTCAGGTTCAGTTGTAGAGTGCTTACCCAGCATGCACAAAGGCCTGGGTTCCGAGCATGGAGTCATCCTTAATCTGGCATTCGCTCCTTTAATCTTGTTTTTATTGGAGCAATAGGGTAGAGGCTCTGGAGTCTAAGTGCTTGGTTTCAAATTCCAAGCCACCAGTAACTATGTAATCTTGCTGTGAACTTTATTGGCTTCATTTGTAAGGTAGAGGAGCTAATAGTACTTCATTTGTAGGAGTGGGTAAAGATCCTATGGGATATTATCTATAAAATGCTCAACACAGTGCTTGGCACACATAGAAAGCGTTCAATAAACATTAGATACTTATTATTCAAAGTAAACAGACTTTAAACTGATAACACGATGGGCAGAAATGTCACTAAAACAAGAGGTCAAAGAAGCTGAATTGGAGTTTAGAAGCAGAAGAGAAAGAAAAGGGCATGGGGTGGAGAGGGCAAGACTGGGTCAGAGCCACATAATAGCTGGCAGGAAACTGGACTCGGGAAAACCGTAAGGAAGAGTTCCTGTGTACTTGGGGATACAGGGGAATTGGGGACCTTAGAGGTTTAGTTGAAGTGGGGTGGGGGAGATGGACTTACTCTTGTTTGCCTTGCCCAGGGCAACTGGGGAACAAAAGAGCTGAAATCCAAAGTATGGGCAGAAATGGAAAGGGACTGAGGATACCTGGGGCTGGAGAGAAGGCTCAGTTGGTCAAGTGTTTGCTATACAAGCATGAGAACTCTGTAAAATGTCAAGCGTGGTGACTCGGGATTACAATCCCAGTGCTGGAGAGGTAGAAAGAGGATGGTTAGCCAATCCAGTGATATATAAGCTTCGGGTACAGTGAGAGTCCTTATCTCAAAACTGAAGTGAATGGACCTGGAGAGATGACCCAATCATGTGTGCTGCTCACACAGAGGACCCCAGCTCGGTTTCCAGCATCTGCAGAGATTCTCAACCACCTGTAACTCCAGTTCCAGAGGATGTAACTCCCTCTTCCAGCTTCTGCGGGCATTGTGTTCACGTGGTACACTTACAAACACACACGTAAGACACTCATAAAATTAAAAAAATAAGTCTTTAAAAAAAAGAGAAAACTTAAGGTGAAGCAATTGAGGAAGATATCGAATGTAAATCTCTAGTTCTTGAATGTACATACACACATACAAAGCACACACAACTCATACAACATACAACACATACACTATACACAACACACACAAAAAATTGGAAGTATTAAAAATTATTGATTAGTTGTATAGCTAAAAGGGACTCTAATGTTACATCAGGGAAAACTGAAACTCAATAAAATGAACTGACTCCCATATCTCCAAAGTGGCCAGAAGCAAAACACGGGAGATTTTCAGTCATTTTATACTGCAGTGCTCACTGACGTGAGTTCTTAAAATTCAACATTTGTGATAGTCACTTAAAAAAAAGTCCATGTATTCCTAAATACCTCCTTGGGACTGATGGTAGATTGACTTGATATTTTTGTTTGTTTGGTTGGTTGGTTTGTTTTGTTTGTTTTTGGAGACAGAGTTTCTCTGTGTAGCTATGGAACCTTTCCTAGAACTCACTCTGTAGCTCAGGCTGGCCTCAAATTCACAGAGATCCTCCTGGCTCTGCTTCCGAGTGCTGGGATTAAAGGCGTGCGCCACCACTGCCCGGCCTGATAAAATTTTTTAATGTTCTTATTTTTAATGTATTAAACATCTATTTATTTGGGGAGTGGCCTGTAGAGGTCAGGTGTCAGTTCTCTCTGTCCACTACATGGGGCCCAGAGATCAAACTTAGGTCATCACCTTGCCAGCCCAGAGTAAAAGAAACTATAAATCATACTCCTCAGAGATACCCTTTTTGGGCTCCATCTCCAGAGATTTTGATAAAATATAATGAAAGCATGAGATCTGTATTGTTAAAAAAAAAAAAAACTATTCATGTATTTTCTTGATAAACCAAGAACTACCTAGTATGCCATCTCTCCATAATTGTAACAAGTATCTGTAATAACCAGCTTGGAAGAGTCCAGCTTGGTGGTATACGCATGTCATCCTAGCATTTGGGAGGCTGTGGCTGAGAGAGTATGAATTTGAGCCAGCCTGAACAAAGAAACAGACAAAACAAAAAAGAAGAGTGAGGGAGGCAGGGAGAGGAGAAGCAAATGTTTATTTTGAACTCACAGTTTTAAAGACTTCAGCCCATGGTCATTTGGTGCTCTTTCTTTTAAGCCAGGCCTTCTGTCAAGGCAGGGAGCCCGTGAAATAGCAAAACCATTCACTTCATAGCAGCTGAGAAGCAAAAGAGAGACCAGAAAAGGCCAGAGTGCCCTTTAAGAATATATTCTCGTGGCTAAAGAGATAGCTCAGGGGTAAGAGTACTTAGCAGCTGCATGTATATGGTGCCCACCATACGTACATGCAGGCAAACCACTCACACATACAATTTAAATTATTATTTGGTTTATTACTACAATTTATTTGGTTTCTTACTACTTATGACAAATATTCCTCAATTTCTTCTGGAAATTTCCTCAAAAGCCTTTTGAGACACCACCATCAGCCTTAGCCAGTCAGAGAACATCCTGAGGTTGGTCCCACAGAGAGCATAGATTTTTAAACTGGTTGTTATTAAACCTGCCTGTGACCCTTGGCCACATTCATCTGGGTGGATGTGTGGTCCTTGGCACCGAGGATGCGGTTGCTCTCAGAGCATCTCCTCAGCACTCCGTGAATTTACTGGCAGAGTTCTGCATGTAGAGACTGTTCTTGCTCCTCCAGGTCCAGTGTAAGCACAGGAAGCAATACTTATTTTATTCTTATTTTATGTGTGTGAATGTTTGGCCTGTGTGTAGGTCTGTGCACTAAAACCCATAAAAAGATGGAGAGAACCAATGCCACAATGTTGTCCTCTAACCTTGTCGGGTACCTTCGGGGGCCAGAAGTGGCCATCAGATCCCTGAGACTTGGGGTTACAGATGGTTATGAGCTGCCATGTAGGTGCTGATAACCAAACCAGTAAGTGATGGATCTACAGCAGAGGATTTGTTCACTAGACACATGCAAGTCTGAAAGGTGAGAGCATTAAGGCACAAATGAGAAGGAAGCAAGAGGGGGAAAGTTGGGAAAGGAAATGAGACCTACGCATTGGAAAGCTGTTGGAAGAACTATTGGAATTCAAAACACAGGCAGGCAGGGCAAGGCAGCATTACATATAATTGTCATTGTCATGTGAAGTCAAGGCTATCTGTTCTAGTGCTTTCCTACATGGACTGTGGACCAGTAAGGCACGCATCACCGAGAGACTCTGAAGAGTCAGAACCTCAGATCCCTCTTAGAATCCACTGAATCAGAATTTTGCTTGTTAACAAACAAGCAAAGGCTGAATTTAGAAATCTAACCTAGTGACATATAATATAATACAGAGAAAAGAGTCTGGAGGTAAAAGATAATCTAGGAGCTAAGGCCCTAGATTCAATCTCCATTACAAATCAATAAATAAGATTGACAAGCATAGGGCTGGAACAAACCTGCTGCTCTTGCAAAGGACCCAGGTTCAGCTCCCAGAAACTGCATGGTGGCTCACAGCCCTCTCTAACCCCAGTTCCAGGGAATCGGTGCCCTCTTTTGGCCTCTCTGGCACCAGGCACACACGGGTGCACAGACTTATGTGCAGGCAAATGCATTCATTAAACTGATCAATAACCACAAGCATTTGCAGGTCAATGACTGAAACTCATACATCCTATCGAGAAAATAACAGGAAAAGATCTTTGAATAGTTCCATATATATATTTTGGTTTTTCAAGACAGGGTTTCTCTGTGTAGCTTTGGAGCCTGTCCTGGATCTCACTCTGTAGCCCAGGCTGGCCTCGAACTCACAGAGATCTGCCTGCCTCTGCCTCCCAAGTGCAGGGATTAAAGGCACCACCACCACCCAGCCCATGTATATTTCTATCCTAAGAGCTTTGATTCTTTGTTTTAAAAAACAAAAGTAGTTTTAATTTCATTTAATATGTATGAATGTTTTGCCTGCATGCATGTGCGTGCGTGCGTGCGTGCGTGTATGCGTGCGTGTGGTACCACTTGCATGCCTGGTGTCTGCTGAGGTCAGAGGAGGTGGTGGTTCTCCTGGAACTGGAATTACAGATGGTTATGAGCTGCCATGTGTGCACTAGAAACCAAACCCAGGTCCTCTGCAAGAGCAACAAGTGCTCTTAACCGCTGAGACAACTCTCCAGGCCTGGTTTTCACTCTTTTTTTTTTTTTTTTTTTTTTTTTTTTTTTTCGAGACAGGGTTTCTCTGTGTAGCTTTCGCTTTCCTGGAGCTCACTTGGTAGCCAGGCTGCTCGAACTCACAGAGATCCGCTGCCTCTGCCTCCCGAGTGCTGGGATTAAAGGCGTGCGCCACCACGCCCGGCCTGGCTTTCACTCTTAAGTGTTCATCTAAGAGAACTGAGCATTTATGTCCACAAAAGAGATTTGAAAGAATGCTTGTAACAAGTTCATTCATAATGGCTGAAAGTGAAAATAATTTAAATGATCATTAAGAGAACAAAGAGTTTATAACACATTTACATAAGTGAATAATTCAGTAGATAAAAAGGAAAATAAAGTCCTGCACACAGAGAAATATGCATGACATTCATGGGTATTGAGCCAAAGACTAGACACAAAGGAGTATTATAAACATACATACATGTATATTATGATACTAAAATAAGGTCTCACGTAGGACAGGTTGACCTCAAACTCACTATGTATTTGAGGACAAGCTAAAGATTAAGCTTCTGAACTTCTTGCCTCCACCTCCCAGGTGCTGGAACTACGTGCGTGAACCACCCACCGTACCTGGTATTATGCAGTGCTGGGGACCAAACCCAGGGTTTCAGTCATGTTGGGCAAACATTTTACCACGGAAACTATACCCCCAGCTACAAATGGAGCACATATTAATTATTCCATCTATATAAATATTTAAAACAACAAAAATCGATTTTATTTGTTTCGGAGACAGGGTTTCTCTATGTAGCTTTGGAGCTTGTCCTGGAACTCATTTTGTAGACCAGGCTGGCCTTGAACTCACAGAGATCCATCACTCTTTGCCTCCCAAATGCTGGGATTAAAGATGTGTGCCACCACTGCCCGGCTCAAAAACTGATCTTTATCCTTACCACCTCAACCCTCTCCAAACCTTCTTCTGGAGGAGCCAGCTCTTCCAATCTTGCCAGTTCCATCGTAGGACACTCCTGTCTGTGATGAAACCTCTTTACATACACTGGAGGATGGCCCAGACTCTGCCTTGCCACTTCCGTTCTTTGTTCTCCTGGCCAAACTCCACTCTTCAAATCTTAGATTAAAAATCCTCTGTAAAAACCTCCTAACACTACGGCTAGCTGGTTCTGGACTCACAGCATTCTGTACCTTTAATCCTGTGACTTAACACAAATGTAATCAATTGTTTGTGATAGAGTTGGCCTCAGCTACTAAATCATAAGCTCCAGAAAATGGGACATAAATCTGTCTTATTTCAGATCCACTGTAGGTACTCTGGCAGTATTTGTTAAAATGAATGAAAGAAAGTGAAAGAGATAAAAATGATGAGCCTGGAGCAATTAATTCTGTGTGTGTGTGTGTGTGTGTGTGTGTGTGTGTGTATCTGTGTGTGTCTCTGTCTCTGTCTCTGACTGTGTGTAGCTCAGGCTAGCCTGGAGCTTCTTAGGTAACCTGGAATGGCCTCCAACTCTCATTCTTCTACAGTTTTGAGTGTTGGAATTACAAATGTGTTTTACCTCACCGGGGCCAATTTCTGAGTCATAACCATGATGTGTGTGTATTTGTGTGCGTGTGCGTGTGCACGCGTGCGTGTGTGTGTGTGTGTGTGTGTGTGTGTGTGTGTGTAAATGGATACATTATTGCAATGGTGCAAAGATGAAGTAGTCTCTCTTCTCTTCATATGAAATACTAAGGGCTCCTTGACTTTGGCTGGTGGAATTTTCTCAAGGTTACTGAAGAACGAAGAAATTTCCCCCTTTTTTCTGGCTCATCTTTTTTCCCCATTATATCATGGTATGATTTGGATGATGAATGTCCACTCCAAAGGCCTATATGTCAAAGGATTGGTCCTTGAGGCAACACTATTGGGAAAACTACTTTGTGGGAGGATTATTGAAAGTATCTCATCAAAAGAAATTACAGGGCTGGAGAAATAGTTCAGCTGTTAACAGCCCTTGCTGTTGTTGTAGAGGACCTAGTTCTGTTCCCAGCACCACACTAGACAATTCACTAATGTCCGAAACTCCTCTTTCAAGGGGGTCCAGTGCCCTCTTCGGGACTCCATGGCATCTGTATGCACGTGTTGCACATACCCACACACACTATAAATCAAACTAACCCTTTAAGAAAGAAATTGAGCCAGTTGTGATGGCGCACGCCATTAATCCCAGCACTTGGGAGGCAGAGGCAGGTGGATCTCTGCGAGTCCAAGGCCATCTTGGTCTACATAGTGAGTTCCAGGACACGCAAGGCTATATAGTGAGACTGTGTCTCAAAAAACCAATAGGTAGGTGGTGGGTGGGTGGGTGGGTGGGTGGATGGATGGATGGATGGATGGATGGATGGATGGATGGATGGATAGATAGATAGATAGATAGATAGATAGATAGATAGATAGATAGACAGAAAATTTCAAAAGAAATTAAAATGTCTTTGACTCACTCTCTGCTGGTTTGAGACATGAGCATTCTTGGGAGCAAACCTGTGTTCCCATCGTGGTATGTACCAGTGCCACCTTCCCCAGAAGCCAAATGGATGCCTCTCTCACTTGGTCTTGGATGCAGAACCGTCCCAACTGATCTACTGAAAGCTTTCTCCTTGTCCGTCAGTCTGTCTCAGGTGCTTCTTTGCACGAACAAAGCTCACTAACATTTGCCATTCTAGGTTGCTGAATTAATGCTCCAAAGGGCATCAGTAATTCCCCACTTCATATCCTTCTTTTTTGTATCAAGACCCTAGGATTGAACATAATAAGGAAAGGAGGAGTGTTTGGAGCAAGGAACAGTATACGTGGAAGAAAATATGGTGATGCCCACGCTGGGGAGGCAGACACAAGAGGATCCCCGGAGTTCTCTAGTCTTGTCAAGTCCATAAACTCCAGTTTTAGTAAAAAAATTCTGTCTCAAAAAAAAAAAAAAAAAAAAAAAAAAAAAAAAAAAAAAAAAAAAAAAAAAATTCTGTCTCAAAAATTGAGGTGGAGGGGCTGGTGGGATAGTTCAGTGGTTAAGAGCACTTGCTGCTCTTTCAGAGTTTGGTTCCTAGCAACCACAAAAATGGTTTACAACTGCCTGCAACTCCAGTTCCAGGGCACCCCCCCACCCCGCGCCTTGTGACCTCTGGGGGCACCAGGCACACATGTGGTACACATACACACAGGAAAACTTATGTGAAAAAATAAAAATAAATTTTTAAAAAATTAGGTGGAAAATCATAGCGAAAGGCATTCAGCCCTGACCTTAGGCTTCCACACAGAGGCTTGCACAGTGTGTATGCATGGGATAGCACACATATATGAACACACACATATGCAACATATATACACATATTTCCTAAATTATCTAATGATTAATATAATAATAATAATTTCCCACTAGGTGATGGTGATGCACACCTTTAATCACACTATTCAGGAAGCAGAGGCAGGTAGATCTCTGAGTTCCAGAAC
Organism: Peromyscus leucopus; assembly: GCF_004664715.2. Classification (NCBI taxonomy): domain Eukaryota; kingdom Metazoa; phylum Chordata; class Mammalia; order Rodentia; family Cricetidae; genus Peromyscus; species Peromyscus leucopus. Next base: position 13,504,078 of record NC_051069.1, on the reverse strand, counting down.
ATCCGGGGCTACACAGAGAAACCTAGTCTCAAAACAAAACAAACAAACAAATGAAAATCCCAAAACACAAAACTGTTTTCACTCATAATTTTCTTTCAAAAACACACTTTATTTTTCAACATAGAACTGCCACGTCTTTAGGCTACATAGTTTTCAGCTATCAGAATCTTGGCCTATTCTTGCTGTGTCTCCGCAGACATTTATTTCTTCTTTTGGCCAAACCATTCGAAAGTAGGCGATCCATACCATGACGTTTCCCCTCCAGATCTCTCAGTCTACCTCCTAAGCAAGAATATTCTCCTACATACCCACATTATTATTAATTTGGAGGAAAATCATCACGATAATCCAATTCAATCACCAGCATACTTTCTGTGCTCACATTTCCCCAGTTGTCAAAAGAATGTTTAGACACAGAATCAAAGCATTTCACTGCCCGTTACATGTTTCCCGTCTGCAGTTTAAACATCCTGTTACCTCCCTCTGTCCTTCACAATATGTGTCCTTGAATAGCCTGGGCCAGTTATCTTCTAGAATGCCCCACATTTTGGATTTGTGTGAATCTGTCTCTGATGAAACCAGGTCAAACATTGCTAAGCAAAACACTACAGTGGTGATTGTGTATACCTCCCCCTGTGTCGAATCAAGAGGCACATTGTGTGGTGACATCTTGATACCGTGACACTTGCCAAATATTTCCATTGCAAAAGTACATCTCCCCCTTGGAGCCAGCAAACACTTTGGGGAGTGATCATTTGATATTGTTTCCAAAGAACTTGCCACTAGCCTGAATTATACTGGTGATAATAAAATGAAGATTTGAAAATTTTCTCAGACTTTTTATATTTTCTTCCCAAAGGATTGATTTTATTCATGAGTGTGCGTGTGTGTGTGTGTGTGTGTGTGTGTGTGTGTGTGTGTGTGTGTGTGTGTGCGTAAGTGCCCAGGGAGGTCAGAAAGGGGCTGGAGCTGGAGTTACAGGTGTTTGCAAGCTACCCAACGTGGGTGCTGGGATCTGAACTCTGGGCTCTTAACTTCTTGGGCATCTTTCCAGCCCCACCACCTGACTTTTTAAAGACATAAGCCTCAGGCTTATCTCAAATTCCTGGGCTCAGGTGACCTTCCAGTCTCTGCCCACTGAGTACTAGCACGACTGTGCCACCATGCCCAGCTCCCAATTCGTTTTGATGTTACTCATTTTGATATTCAGATTACCCAGTGAAGGTCCTTAAGGTTTTCTTTCCTTTTTGCGGGGGAGATTTTCAAGACAGGGTTTCTCTGTGTAGCTCTGGCTCTCCTGGAACTTGCTTTGTAGACCAGGTTGGCCTTGAACTCAGAGATATCCACTGGCCTCTGCCTTTTTTTTTTTTTGTTTTTTTTGTTTTGTTTGTTTTTTGAGACAGGGTTTCTTTGTGTAGCTTTGTGCCTTTCCTGGAACTCACTCTGTAGCCCAGGCTGGCCTCGAACTCACAGAGATCTGCATGCCTCTGCCTCCCAAATGCTGGGATTAAAGCATGCGCCACCACTGCCTGGCTGCCTCTGCCTCTTGAGTGCTGGGATTAAAGCTGTGCACCACTATGCCCAGCAAAGGTCCTTAAAGTTTTATTTTTCACATTTAGGGCTTTAATCTTCTGGAATTTAGGAAAACTTAGCAGAAAGCAGGGGTCTGGTCATGTCAGCCTCATTATTCAAACAGTCTATAGTTTCTTATTCCCATTTAAAATACTTCCTAAGATGTCACACTTTCACATAAGCATGCCTGTTTCTAAGCTTTCTGTTCTGTTCTGGGTTTGTTTAAACCTGGAGTCATAGTCTAATGTCTTATTACATATTTGATAAATCACCTCCATATAGACAATTTACATCTTCTTATTTTCCAAATTTATCTCAGCCTCCACCCATCACTAGGAGAAGAAAAAGAGTAACAGTGAATTCACAATTGATTAATGTATGTAGTTTGACATTTTATTGGTTCAAAACATTAACTCGTTAGTATTACAAGAGAAACCTGGAAAAGTGTAAAGCCATTCTGGGACATTTAACATAGGAAAACATGAGCAAAGAATAATAAAGAGATTTAAATAAAATATACTTGAATATGCATATATGTAGACATGCACATAGTTACAGTTTCCTTTTTGCTATTATTATTTATTTAAGCTTTCTTGTTTTTTACCTTAGTTATATTTGCTTGTAGTTTGTCTTTGTTAGAACTACTTAATTAATTTTATGTGTATGGGTGCTTTGCCTGCATGTATGTCTATGTACCATGTGCATGCCTGGTGCCTGAAGAGGCTAGAAGACAGATCAGATTCCCTAGAACTGGAGTTACAGACAGTTATGAGCCTCTCTATGGGTGCTGGGAATTGTCCTGGGTCCTCTAGTAGCCAGTGTTCTTAATAACTGAGCCATCTCTCCGGGTGCTGTAGTTCTTCTTTTATTTAGTTTTTGTCCACAGAATTAAATTTTGAATTTAGCAGGATGTAGCATCACCTAGGAGAGAGCCACTGGTGTGCCAGGAGGAGATTGTCTAGATTAGGTTAATTTGCTGAAGACTCTCCTAGAGGTGGGTGTACCATTCCCTGGGCTTGGGTCCTGGACTGCATTAAAAGAAAAGAGAGAAGGCTGCCACCCTGAGCAAATTAAGAGGGCTTGGGACGCCAGGTGGTGGTGGAACACATCTTTAATCCCAGCACTTGGGAGGCAGAGGCAGGCGGATCTCTGTGAGTTTGAAGCCAGCCTGGGCTACAGAGTGAGTTCCAGGAAAGGCACCAAAGCTACACAGAGAAACCCCGTCTGGAAAAACCAGAGAGAGAGAGAGAGAGAGAGAGAGAGAGAGAGAGAGAGAGAGAGAGAGAGAGAGAGAGAGAGAGAGAGAGAGAGCGAGAGAGAGAGAGCTGAGTGAGAGCATTCACTGTTTGCTTTGTCTGAGTATGGATACAATGTGACCAGCTGCTTCAAACTCCTACCTTGACTTCTCTAACATGATAGACTATACCCACAGACAGTAAGCCAAAATAAACCTGGCCTTGAGTTGCTTTTGACAGGGTATTCTACCATGGCAACAGAAAAGGTAACTAATACACAAAATAATGTTTGAAATTTTAAAATATGAAAAATTACTTTTGCAGGCTTGAAAATTCATTGCATCATTCATTTGTTTTAAACAATTTTTTTTGTTGTTTTTGGTAAATGTTTCTAGGGTTTCATTTTATTTTTATGTAATCCTGGAGCCCCAGCCCATACTTCTAGGTAAGCATACCTAGCCATATGAGTAAGTAGTAAGCATACTGAGCCATAGCCCTTAGGGGGTTGGTTTTCATAATTATTTCGTTCATCCTTGATTAATTCTAGATAGTTTGTCCCTTCCATTGTAACTTCTATTTTATCTACTTGTTAAACGTTCTTAAAATGGAGAGTTTTTTTTTTTTTTTTTTGTTTTTTTTTTTTGTTTGTTTTTTTTTTTTTTTTTTTTTTTTTTTTTTTTTTTTTTTTTTTTTTTTTTTTTTTTTTTTTTTTTTTTTTTTTTTTTTTTTTTTTTTTTTTTGTTTTTTTTTTTTTTTTTTTTTTTGTTTAATGAAAAAAAAAAAAAAAAATATAAAAAAAAAAATAAAAAGTTTATTGAATTTGTCAAAAAAAATAATGAATATAAATAGATTGTTCTGTTTTTTTTTTTTTTTTTTTTTTTTTTTTTTTTTTTTTTTTTTGTTTGTTTGGTATTTGGCGACAGGGTTTCTCTGTGGTGTTTTGCAGCCTGTCCTGGAACTTGCTCTGTAGTGCAGGCTGGCCTCGAACTCACAGCGATCCACCTGGCTCTGCCTCCCGAGTGCTGGGATTAAAGGCATGCGCTGCCACCGCCCGCGCGTCTGGCTTTTGTATGTAGGTGCTGACTCAGGTCCTCAGGCTTGCGTACCAGCCACTCTGCCAGCTGAGCTGTTGCCCCAGGCCTCGCTGTTTATCTGAGATGTAGTCTTCCGGAGTCCAGAGAATCCGCCAACTTGCTGTGTAGGAAAAGATGACCTAACTTCTTGCTCTTCCTGTGTTAGCTTCCTGAGTGCTGGGGTTACAGACATGAGCCACTATGCCTAGAATTCTACTGAGTTTTTATTCCAGAACCTACTTTTTCAATGTCTATGCTTTTTAATTAGTTCTTTTTCATTTAAATTTACTCTTGTTTCGTTTCTATTTATCTTTCATAGGTTTGCTCTCTTTTGTTATCTCATTATAATTCAGTCTAAAGTGTTTTGTCATATGTGCCCCCAAGTTGCTTCAGTGGAAAGAATCAATACTCTTGTTGACTGTTAGGTTTTTGTGACATTTCCTTGGCATTCCTACATAAAGGTAACTTTTTTGGGGGAAAAAGGTATTTACCAGACTGTAGTAGCATATGTTCCAAGACAGCCAGGACTACACAGAGAAAACCTAGATAGGTATGTATGTATGTGTGTAGGTAGGTAGATAGATAGATAGATGGATGGATGGATGGATGGATAGATAGATAGGCAGATAGGCAGGTAGGCAGGTAGGTAGGCAGGTAGGTAGGTAGATAAGGTTTTGAGCTGAGGTGATGGTTCAGCAGTTAAGAGAACTTGCTACTTTTTACAGAGGACCTGGGTTTGTTTCCCAGCATTCACGTGGCTGTTAAAAGCCATCTGTAACTCCAGTTCCAGAGAATATAATGTCTTCTGGCTTTCACTGGAACTGCATGTACATGATACACAGATATATATGTAGACAAAACACCCACACACATAAAATAAAAATAAAGAAATCTTTAAAAATAAAATAAAATCATGTTTCCCATAGCTCAGGGTGCCCTGACAATTCACACACCACTATGAAGCTGCAAAGACCTTAATATTCTTGCCTATACCTACTGAGTGTTAGGGTCACGGGTGTATGCCAACCATACTTGGAAATTAACTTTATCACAGGAAAAATCCACCAAGATGAAGTCTCGATTCTGAACATTTATGCCCCAAATACAAAGGCACTCACATTCATAAAAGAAACATTACTAAAGCTTAAAATGCACATCAAACCCCACACATTAGTAGTGGGAGATTTTAACACACCACTCTCACCAAAAGACAGATCTACCAGACTGAAACTTAACAAAGAAATAAATAAAGGATTTAACAGATGTTATGACTCAAATGGACTTAATAGGTATCTACAGAACATTCCATCCTAACACAAAAGAATATACCTTCTTCTCAGCACCCCATGGAACCTTCTCAAAAATTGACCACATGCTTGGTCACAAAACAAATCTCAACAGATACAAAAACATTGCAATAACGTCCTGTATCTTATCAGACGACCGTGCATTAAAGTTAGACTTCAACAACAACAAAAATTATAGAAAGCCTACAATTTAATGGAAACTGAATAATGCCCACCTGAAACATCAATGGGTCAAGGAAGAAATTAAAGATTTCCTAGAATTCAATGAAAACGAAAGTACAACATACCCAAACTTATGGGACACTATGAAAGCAGTGCTAAGAGGAAAATTCATAGCTCTAAATGCACACATAAAGAAGATGGAGAAATCTCATACCAATGAATTAAAAGCACAACTGAAAGCTCTAGAACAAAAGGAAACAAACTCACCCAGGAGAAATAGACGCCAGGAAGTAATCAAATTGAGGGCTGAAATCAACGAAATAGAAACCAAGAGTACAATACAAAAAATCAATGAAACAAAGAGTTGGTTCTTTGAAAAAATCAACAAGATAAACAAACCCCTAGCCAAATTAACCAAAAGACAGAGAGAGAGCACCCAAATTCACAAAATCAGAAATGAAAAGGGAGACATAACAACAGACGAGGAAATCCAGAGAATCATCAGGTCATACTTCAAAAACCTGTACTCCATAAAATTGGAAAATCTGGAAGAAATGAACATTTTTCTGGATAGATACCACATACCAAAGGTAAATCAAGACCTAGATAAACCATTTAAATAGACCAATAACCCCTAAAGAAATAGAAACAGTCATCAAAAGTCTCCCAACCAAAAAAAGCCCAGGTAGATGGTTTCAGTGCAGAATTCTACCAGACTTTCAAAGCAGAACTAATTCCAATACTCTTCAAATTGTTCCACACAATAGAAACAGAAGGAACATTACCAAACTCTTTTTATGAGGCTACAATTACCCTGATACCCAAACCACACAAAGAAACAAAGAAAGAGAATTACAGACCAATCTCCCTCAAACATTGATACAAAAATACTCAACAAAATATTGGCAACCCGAATCCAAGAATACATCAAAAAAAAAAAAAATTATCGACCATGACCAAGTAGGTTTCATCCCAGAGATGCAAGGATGGTTCAACATATGAAAATCTGTCAATGTAATACACCATACAAACAAACCGAAAGAACAAAACCACATGATCATCTCATTAGATGCTGAAAAAGTCTTTGACAAAATACAACACCCCTTCATGATAAAGGTCTTAGAGAGGTCAGGAATACAAGGAACATTCCTAAACATAATAAAGGCAATTTACAGCAAGCCAACAGCCACCATCAAATTAAATGGAGAGAAACTCAAAGCAATTCCACTAAAATCAGGAACAAGACAAGGCTGTCTACTCTCCCCATATTTATTCAATATAGCACTTGAAGTTCTAGCTAGAGCAATAAGACAACAAAAGGAGATCAAAGGGATACAAATTGGAAAAGAAGAAGTCAAACTTTCACTATTTACAGATGATATGATAGTATACATAACTGACCCCAAAATTCTACCAGGGAACTCCTACAGCTGATAAACTCCTTCAGTAAAGTGGCAGGATACAAGATCAACTCAAAAAAAAAAAAAAAATCAGTAGCCCTCCTATACACAAATGATAAAAGGGCTGAGAAAGAAGTCAGAGAAACATCACCCTTTACAATAGCCACAAATGATATAAAATACCTTGGGGATAACACTAACTAAACAAGTGAAGGACCTTTTTGATAAGAACTTTAAATCTCTAAAGAAAGAAGTTGAAGAAGATATCAGAAAATGGAAGGATCTTCCATGCTCATGGATAGGTAGGATTAACATAGTAAAAAATGGCAATCTTACCAAAAGCAATCTACAGATTCAATGCAGTTCCCATCAAAATCCCAACACAATTCTTCACAGACTTGGAAAGAAAAATACTCAACTTCATATGGAAAAACAAAAGACCCAGGATAGCTAAAAGAATCCTGTATAATAAAGCAACCTCTGGAGGCATCACCATCCCTGACCTAAAGCTCTACTATAAAGCTATAGTAATAAAAATAGCTTGGTACTGGTATAAAAACTGACATACAGACCAATGGAATCCAATTGAAGACCCTGACATTAATCCACTCATATATGAACAGCTGATTTTTGACAAAAAAGCCAAAACTATACAATGGAAAAAAGAAAGTATCTTCAACAAATGGTGCTGGCATAACTGGATGTCAATATGTAAAAGATTACAAATAGATCTATATCTGTCACCATGCACAAAACTCAAATCCAAGTGGATCAAAGACCTCAACATAAATCCAGTTACACTAAACTTAATAGAAAAGAAAGTAGGAAGTACTCTTGAACGCATTGGCACCTGAGATCAGTTCCTAAATATAACACCAGCAGCATAGACACTGAGTACAACAATTAATAAATGGGACCTCTTGAAACTGAGAAGCTTTTGTAGGGCAAAAGACACAGTCAATAAGACAAAAAGACAGCCTACAGAATGGGAAAGACCTTCACCAACCCCACATCTGACAGAGGACTGATCTCCAAAGGATATAAAGAACTCGAGAAACTAGACATCAAAATACTGAACAATCCAATTAAAAAATGGGCTAAAGAGCTAAACAGGAAATTCTGAAAAGAAGAATCACAAATGGCTGAAAGACATTTAAAGAAATGCTCAACATCCTTAATCATCAGAGAAATGCAAATCAAAACGACTGTGAGATACCACCTTACACCTGTCAGAATGGCTATGATCAAAAACACTAATGACAGTTAATGTTGGAGAGGATATGGAGCAAAGGGAACACTCCTCCACTGTTGGTGAGAATGCAAACTTGTACAACCACTGTGGAAATCAGTATGGAGGTTTCTCAGAAAATTGGAATCAATCTACCTCAAGACCCAGCCATACCACTCTTGGGCATATACCCAAGGAATGCTCAATCATACCACAAAGAAACATGCTCAACTATGTTCATGGCAGCACTATTTGTAATAGCCAGAACCTGGAAACAACCTAGATGCCCGTCAACTGAAGAATGGATTAAGAATATGTGGTACATATACACAATGGAGTACTACTCAGCAGAGAAAAACAATGACAGCATGAAATTTGCAGGCAAATGGATGGAACTATAAAATATCATCCTGAGTGAGGTGACCCAAACCCAGAAGGACAAACATGGTATGTACTCATAAGTGGATTCTAGATATAAAACAAAGAACAATCAGACTGCAACCCACAGAACCAGGGAGGCTATATGGTAGGGGGGACCCTAGGATGACTGTGGCTTATATTAAGTTTTGGTTTTACTCAAACATACATAAATAAATAAATAAATAAATAAATAAATAAATAAATAAATAAATAAATAAACAACAAAAAAAGAAAATAGATATGGGGGTTTGGAGTATGTTGAGAGAAATAGGGGAGTGATTGTTAACTGATAGACATGGAGTTTTCTTGGCAAAGATGAAAATGTTATAAATTGATGGTGGGGAAACATTGGGGGGGATATACTAAAAATCACTGATCTGTACTTCATCATCATTATTACTAGTATTATTATTGGGTGTCTTTTTTTTTTTTTTTTTTTTTTTTTTTTTTTTTTTGAGACAGGGTTTCTCTGTGTAACAGCCTGGAACTCACTCTGTGGAATGGGCTGGCCTCGAACTCATGGAGATCATCTGCTCCTGCCTCCTGAGTGCTGGGATTAAAGGCGTGCGCCGCCGCTCTCCCGAGGTCGGGTCTTCCGATGAAGTGCTTTAGGTTTCTTGTTCTGCTATGCTATTGAAGAACATTACAGAAGCAGTGAATGCCCTGAGAGGCTGCTTTGCTCTTACATTGGCAGCCTTCGGTCCCTTTGGGCCCAAGTTCCTAACCAATTATTGCTCCCGTCAGCTCCTGGCGGCTGCTTGCTCAGCCTCTTTTCCAAAACGCTTCTTTCTTTTTCTTTTCTTTTTCTTTTTCTGAGCTAAAGGTGTGGACCTGACTCTAATCTGTCTTGAGAGTATGCTGAGCCCGTTCACCCCACAAGAGCCCCCTTCCTCCTCACTTCTGCTCACTGTAGATTTAGAGCACAGGAAGTCTAGGCATTAGTTAAACCCTGGTTTATGTTTTGTTTGTTGTTGATGATGGTGTTTCTGGTGTGCCAATTGTTAGTCTTGTTTTGATGGGGACTCTCTCTCTTTCCTCTTCCCTTTCATCTATTACAAAATGTATTTGGGGTGGAGTATGTCTCTAAGAAAAATTTATTACCCAATTTGACTGAAAATACAGTTAGCTTTGTTGTTGTTGTTGGGACAGGGTTTTTCTGTGTGGCTTTGGCGCCTGTCCTGGAACTCGCTCTGTAGACCAGGCTGGCCTCGAACTCACAGAGATCTGCCTGCCTCTGCCTCCCGAGTGCTGGGATCAAAGGCCTGTGCCACCACCACCTGGTTAGCTTTTTTTTTTTTTCTTTTTTAGAAACTCTTTTTAAAAAGAGAGAGAGAGTGTGTGTGTGTGTGTGTGTATACAGGTGTCCATGGAGGCCAGAAGAGGGTGTTGTGTTCCTTGAAACTGAAATACAAACAGCTGGTTGCTGCCAGATGTGGGTGCTGGGAAGCGAACTGAGGTGCTCTGTCGGAGCAGCTCTCGTAACCGCTGAGCCCTCTCTGCAGTCCTGCTTTAAGGAATTCTTTACAAGCGAAGAAAGAGAAAGACTAATTTATCAGTTTCTAGAGGGGCCATCGATGTGGGAAAGTTCTGTAACTACTGCCCACTGCCCCCTAACAGCTAGGTCCTGTGCTGTTTCTTTCTTAGTGCCCGGATTCTACTCTCCATCATGCTTACACCCTTCTCTCCCCATTTAAAACGTCTGTCCCCAGAGGAGCTGACAGCGCTCAACATCCTCTCAACAGAGCCAAGAAAAGCATTCAAACTACACTGCAGATAAGGATTCTGAACCGGAATGAGTACTTAGCTGACCGACTTGCAGAGGCTGTTTTTGTGCCAGTGATGGGAGCGGCTCACCTTGACTGTGTGAGCCCTCCTGGCACTTGACACTGTCCCAGGAACAGTGTGTGTGTGTGTGTGTGTGCGCGTGTGCATGCGCGCGCACGCGCGCGCGCGAGCTCAGCCACCAGAACAGGGTATTGGATGTCCTCCATCTCCTCATCTCCACTTATTCTTTGAGGAGCCTTGTGGGTGCTGGGATTCAAATTCTGAAGGCCATGATTGTGCATCCAGCACCGTTAACTGCTGAGCCATTTCTTCAGCCCTTCATTATTTTATGATGGTCTTGCATATTTGGACGTAACACACACAAAGACATTTCGCTAGCTTTAATGTTCCTATGGACATGATATCAGAAGGTTTCATGGAATTTGCACAATCATTTCTCACTTAGCCCACCTCTATGTGTAAGACAGCAGGATTTGGCCTTCCCTCTTTCTATCACAGTCTTGTACTTGGCTGTCTCTCCCCTCTCGTACTTGGTCGCCTCTCCCCTCTCGTACTTGGTCGCCCCTCCCCTCTCCTGCTTGGTCGCCTCTCCCCTCTCATGCTTGGTCGCCTCTCCCCTCTCCCACTTAGAAATTGCATCTCAGGACTTGACTTTCCAGCGGCAGCGGGGGCTGTTGTTGGCACTGGCCCGAAGCCTGGCCTGGACTTCTGCCGTGGGGTCTCACTGACACTTGGGTCAGGAGGATGAGATCGGAAAGTTACATAGTTGAGAAAAGAGACGATCCCTAGAAGAGGGGAAAAATTGAGGAGCGGTTTAACAGACAGATGGTCTTCTAGCTTTTAAAAATCATATTCATCATTTCATACTCAGTCTTAAAAGGCTTCTTCTCAGTAAATCCTTCCCTCCCCCGGCTGGGTTAATTTACCCTCCAGTGACTGCACTGCTTTCGACTATTCCAGTCTGGGTTAGAATAAAGCTCAACTCCCCTGGATTTCAACAATGGTGCTATTGTTTTCTGTGTGCCCTTAAGCAAGTTACTTAACCCATCCACACCTCATTTTGTGAGAGAACAAGTTACTAATTCTAGGCTTTTGGTTGTCAAATCTATGCTTTCCCTACCACACCACACTGCCTCTCCACATATAAACCGGCCATGCTTCTATTTCTTCTCGATTCTACCTCCTGTTACTTAAATGATTTCCTGTTCCCTCCTCCTAAGCACAGAGCAGGGGGCTGACTCACCAGCACAGACATGCAAGACGTCACTGCACCAATTAAGATAATAGGCCCACAGGAACACTGACTCCATGGCGCTCTTTGTGTACCATTCAACCTGGGCCAGAAACAGGTTGAGGCAGAGGAACAAGCAGAAAGCTAGGACCATAAGGAAAGATGTCACAGCCTATCAGCATCTCCCATTTGCCTTGGCTGCCACCCCCAGCTCCTCTCTCATTTTCAGGGATCATATCCATGGCAAAGATCAAAAGATGAAAGACTTGGGGATTAGCCAAGATGGGAGAAAGAAGGGGTCCTTCCCTCTTGGTATGAGACAGTTTAAGGCATGTGTTTTGTTTTTGTTTTTGTTCTTGTTTTTTTTTTTTTTTTTTTTTCAGAGCTGAGTACCGAACTCAGGGCCTTGTGCTTGCTAGGCAAACGCTCTACCAATGAGCTAAATCCCCACCCCTAAGGCATGTTCTATGCAATGAGATAGGGCAGGGAGCTGGCCACTTGGTGTGATGTTGGAAGACCATGAAAGCCCCCAGAAAAGCTTAGTTTCCTTAACAGTTTTACCTTGGTGCGTTACCTTGCCAGTCAGTACCTGAGCAGAAGCTGAGGATGGACACCTTCAGATCCAACTCAGCTGACACAATTCCTTTTGCAGGGCGGCAAGAGCTGAAGAGCAAGCCAAGGCCAGTAAGCATGCAGAGGACAGAGATAATGAACAAGGCCCTGGAATATTCGAGGTAATCTACAAGGAGAGGAAAGGCTTGGTTAGTCCAGTAAGTAATATCCTCGAAGAAAGCTGGAGAACCTGCCATCCCAGCACTCAGGACATGGCAATAGGAAGACTAGGGAGTTCCAGGTCAGCCTGGGCTACATAGTGAGTTCCAGGCTAGCCTGGGTTACTTGAGACCCTGTCTCAACTAAGCAAATAAATGAGTATATAATTAAAGTTATATAAAGTCTCAGAGATGGGAGCCAGACAAAATAAGATGAAATAGAGTTTGCCATGTGGTACCATGGACACTAATAAGATCTTCTTTACTAAGTGGACAAAATAAAATGAAATGGAGTTTGCCATGTGGTACCATGGACACTAATAAGATCTTCTTTACTAAGTTTTCATTGTCAGTTCAAATACCGCCCCCATCCCCTTCTGATACGGGGTTTCACTATGCATCCCAATCTGGCTTTGAATTCTTGATCCTCCTGAGTCTGTGCCAGAATTACAGGTACACGCAACCATTACCTGGTTACATGGATTTTCTTTACTGTGAAGACAGAGCCTTTATTGGTAAATTAGGGTAATACATCAATATAGCTGTTGTTAGCTTATAAGAGGAGTGATTGCCATCACAAATTAGCTTAAACCTTTTTTTCATTTTTTAATTCTAGTTCTGAAAGCAATGAATGTTCAATCTAAATATTGCAACGGTCACTAAGTATAATGACACAAGAGGAAAATCAGCCAGTCTCGCTAAGTAGAGTAGCCATCCTTAGCATTTTATTTCATTGTTTTATCTTACTTTGTTTTGTGTTGTTTAGGACAGCTCTCATGTGGCCCAGGCTAGCCTCAAACTGGCTATATAACTGCAGACCTTGAACTCTGATCCTTCTGCCTCCACCTCCCAAGTGCTGAGATTACAAGTGTGCATCAGCATGCCTGGCATTTTCATATTTTTGTTGTTGCTCTTCTTGAGACAGAGTCTCATTGTATAGCCTGGCTGTCCTGAAACCCATTCTGTAGACCAGGCTAGCCTCAAACTCACAGAGATCTGCCTGCCTCTGCCTCCCGAGTGCTGGGATTAAAGACATGGGCCACCACCGCAATCACTTTTCATAGGTTGTTGAGATCTTATTCTATTGTCTAGGTTTGGCCCAAACTCACCATCTCACTGACTTAGCCTCCCAAGTAGCTGGGATTGATTGTGGGAGTGCACCACCCAACTCAGCTTATTTCTTTGTATTATTTTTCTACTCTTTGTATGGAGTGGGTATGATATGAGTTGTTTTTCTGAGGATTTTACAATAAGAATTTTTCTCAGGTACCTGTTGTAAATATCATTTGTGTGTGTGTGTGTGTGTGTGTGTATGTGTGTGTGTGTGTTGTGTTGTGTTCATGGGTGTGTGCATGTGTGCACAAGTGTGTGCAAGTATGTAGAGGCCAGAGGCCAATGTTGGGTGTCTTTCTCAACTACTCATCATCTTATATTTTGAGGCCGAGTCTCTCACTGAACCTAACTACTGATTCAACTGGCTGGACAGTGAGCTCCAGGGTTGGATTTGTCTGTCTGTGCCTCCCTAGAGCTGGGGTTACAGGCACACACCTGCACCAGTTCTGCTGCTTTTTCTTTCTTTCTTTTTTTTTTTTTTTTTTTTTTTGGTTTTTTTTGTCAAGACAGGGTTTCTCTGTGTAGCTTTGTGCCTTTCCTTTCCTGGATCTCTCTCTGTAGACCAGGCTGACCTCAGCCTGCCTCTGCCTCCCGAGTGCTGGGATTAAAGGCGTGTGCCACCACCGCCCACATACTTTCTTACCTAGGTGTTAGGGATCTAAACTCAGATCCTCACACTTGTACTTCAAGCACTTTGCTGACTGAGCCCCACAGACACAATTTTCAATGGCTATAAAAGTAGTCTATCACAGACACTACTTTGCCCAGTGAACTTGGAGTTGGTTTCTCTGTTTTTTTCTCTTATGATGTGCCTAGCATTTGTAGGCCTTGTCAGCTGGAGACTACAAAATGGAGTTGCACTTACTTTAGCTTCTATACTGCAATGATTTCAAGCCCAAACTTACAGGAATATAGGAATTTTTCTGAGAGTTCCCGAGGCCAGCCTGGTCTACATTGTGAGTTCTAGGACAGTCAGAGCTACAGAGTTGAGATCCTGTCTCAAAACAAACAAACCAACAAAGGTTATTTGAGTTTTACCCAGGTGAGGTGGCATTTACAGGTAATCCCAGAATTTAGGATGCACAGGCAAGAGGATTGCAAATTCTAGGTTGTCCTCACCTTCATAGTCAGCTGGAGGCCTGAGAAGGCTACATGAGACCCTATCTAAAAAATAAAATAAAATAAAATAAAAGCAAGCTAAATAAAACAAAGCTGTTTAAAAAAAATTGCCTCATAAATTTTATTTTGTTTTCTAAAGCCTGTTCCTTATGCTAAAAAAAAAATCATTTCCATTGATAGAAATCATAAGCCTGACCACAACAAGTTAGCCACATTAAAAAAGAAAATAATTTAAAGGCAGCATATATTCTAAAGACTGGGTCACTGAGAATGAGCAGCCCATGTAACCTGGAGACCCATCAGTCCAGATGGTTCTGTATGAAGCCCTGTGACCTAGGTATCTTTTGCAGTACTCAGCTCTCAATACCCCCAATCAGTCCTTGTCTGCAGCAGAGAACTTGGCCCGAGTTGGATCAATTTGATTATTATGCTTGGAAATGTCGATTTCCTCTTTTACGTGTGTGAACTATTGAGCTGTAAGGCTAAGCTTGGATATCACCTTTTGGCACTGACACTCTAATAAACAGGAAAACCTGGACTGTGGAGATAAAACAAAACATAAACAATGATGAGTGTCAACTGGACATTAGAGAGCCTGAGTGACTCCATGGTTTGGTTTTCTTTGTCTGGGAGCCCAGTCTTGAATCCCTTCACACCCTCTGCACTTCCTGCCCTTGGCAGTTTATGACATTCTTATCTTTTTTTTTTTTTTTTTTTTTTTTTTTTTTTTTTTTTTTTTCTCCAGACAGGGTTTCTCTGCGTAGCTTTGCACCTTTCCTGGATCTTGCTCTGTAGACCAGGCTGGCCTCGAACTCACAAAGACCCACCTGGCTCTGCCTCCGGAGTGCTGGGATCAAAGGCGTGCGCCACCACTGCCCGGCTGACATTCTTATCTTTAAAAAAGTTCACCCTTAAGCTTACACTAGTTCACATGATTCTGGTATCTGTGTGTGTTTGGTGGCGGAGGGGGGAGCAAGATGGCTCAGTGGGTAAAGGCACTTGATGCCAAGCCTAAAAACCTGAGTTGCACCAGGCAGCGGTGGCACACGCTTTCAATCTCAGCACTCTGGAGGCAGAGGCAGGTTTATCTCTGTGGGTTCAAGGCCAGCCTGATCTGCAGAGCTAGTTCCAGGACAACCAGGGCTACACAGAGAAACCCTGTCTCAAACACCACCTACCCCCCCTCAAAAAAAAAAAAAAAACTGAGTGGGATCCCTGGGACCCACAGGGTGGGAGAAGAAAACCAACTCTGGAAAGCTGTGCTCTGACTTACACAAATGTGCCACAGCATATACATACCCATGTATACACAAAAATTTTAAAAAATGTATAACACATACATGTTAACATGCATACACACACACACACACACACACACACACACACACACACACACACACACACGAGTGGTATTTGAAATATGTCTGGCTATGTAACCCAGCCTAGTCTCAAACTCACACTTTTCCTCTCTCTACCTCCAAGGGATGAGATTACAGGCATGTGCTCTCATGCTTAACATACTCTTTTTTTTTCTGAGACAAGACCACATGATCATTTTCTTTTTCTTTTTTTTTTCTTTTTCTTTCTTTCTTTCTTTTTTGTTTGTTTGTTTGTTTGTTTGTTTTTCCAAGACAGGGTTTCTCTGTGTAGCTTTGGAGCCTGTCCTGGATTTCACTTTGTAAACCAGCCTGGACTCAAACTCACAAAGATTCGCCTGGCTCTGCCTCCCAAGTGCTGGGATTAAAGGCGTGTGCCACCACTACCCGGCAATCATTTTCTTTTTGAGATAGAGTTTTGTGTAGCTCAGGCTTTCTCAAACTGACTTCTGATCCTCCTGTCTCTACTTTCTGAGTGCTAGGATTATAACCAGATGCCACCACACTTGGCTAATGCTTTGCATAAACCTTGCACATGGTAGGCAAGCACACAGTCTACTTAATCACAACACAGCCCTCTATTTGAGACATGGTCACTCTATGTAGCCCTAGCTGTCCTGGAACTCACTATGTAGACCAGGCTGGCCTTGAACTCAAAGAGACCCTCCTGCCTCTGCTTTTCAAGTGCTGGGATTAAAATGTGCATTACTACTCACGGCACCCTCCATTTTTAATTTTTCTTTTTGTGGAATTGGGGACCTGTGATGTCTTCCTGCTGCATCAACTGCCAGACATATTCCCAATCTGAATTTAATCTTCAAAGGACGAAGGCACTCTGTCTGAGAGTTCTAAGATACAGAGTGCACATCCTCTGTCCCCATAAGGGGAACATGTACATCTATTCATCCTGCGATCATCTCTAACTTTACCCCTCCATTCCTAAAAAGCCACATGGATCCTTGCAGCTTCTTGTGAGCAAGCAAGGCTTAACCTCAGAGTCTAACCCTCTCAATGAACCAGTTCTACTCACAAGAGTCTTATGCCACAAATTACACAGCCCAATGAAACACTTCAGTGTTTACAACATCTGTATTTGCTTAACATTGCTTTTGTCTTTTAATCTACCTAACAAAACAAACAAACAAACAAAGTAAACCAGAACCAAAGGTCCTAACACTGAATTCAAACCTTCATGTCCTATAGAACCAAAACTCTTTCTACTTATCAAGAGATTCACTTTTTTGTTTTGTTTTGTTTTTTGAGACAGGGTTTCTCTGTGTAGCTTTGCGCCTTTCCTGGAACTCACTTGGTAGCCCAGGCTGGCCTCAAACTCACAGAGATCCACCTGGCTCTGCCTCCCGAGTGCTGGGATTAAAGGCGTGTGCCACCACTGCCCCTGATTTCAGCTTTTGAAGGGCAGCAAGGTTAGCTGTCAAAGTGTTGAAACTCTTAGGACCTTTGGTAAAAAAGGGCCCACCTGTATAGGTCAATAAGAAGCCTTGATCTAGCTGGGTTCCAGGAAAGGCGCAAAGCTACACAGAGAAACCCTGTCTGGGGGAAAAAAAAAAAGCCTTGATCTAGAAAGAGGAGTGGTCCACATAAAACGGATACCCAAGTATCAATCGTGTGTGTCACCTGTATCCAAACCTGTCCCAAGCTTACATAGTAGCATCTTATAAATGTCAAAAGAATACCACCAGCTTATAATCATTTGGGACAGGAATCAACCTGGGTGAGGAAAGAGGACGTAATGCCGGATACCAGTAGAAAGGGCAGTCATATTCACAGCTTGTCTCAGATCCAAAGATCTTGAAGGAAGAAAGGCAAATGCGCAATGTGGCAGAAAGCTCTGGGACAGCGGGGCCTGTGGCACTGACTTGTGTGGCACTCACAGGGTGGCTTGGGTGTGTGGCTCCAGCACAGCTCATGGTGGCATAAGGTCCAGAGTCCTGCGTAGAGCTCAAGGCCACTGTTGGTCACCAGGAACTGCACCCAGCTCAGTGGGGCCGTGATGATGAGCAGCAGGATGCTAAAGCCAGAGAGGCTGCCACAGAACATCCGGGTGTAGGTGTATGCCTGATCCACGTACTGCTGCCGCTTCCGGGCTGACATCAATTGTTTGTCGGTAGGAAGGGTGGGCTACGAGGATGAGGGAAACAGTGCCCGAGAAGCTAGCCTCAGCTACCCAAAGTCTCCTGTCTCTCTACCTCAATATCCCCAGGTGGGTTTAATTTGTACACCTGTTTCCTTACCTCTTGTTTAAAAGTCAACATTTCTAAGGTGGTCTTTTCTGTCTAGCTCTGTCCTTAAGTCAAGTCCCCGTCTTCCCCTCTGACCTTCTGTCTCCTCACCCTTTGGTATTTCCGGTTCCCTTTTACTTTGGAGACCTCAGGACTGTAGAGGGTCATGGCTTGTTCCTTCCTCCCCATCTTGGCAGCCAGTTTACTTTCTAACTGCCATGGAATTTGTCTCAACGCCTCCTCACACACGGCCAGAAGAATCCTTGGTACAGATCCTGATTCTCTTTCTCATTCTCTCTCTCTCTCTTTTTTTTTTTCATTCTTATCACACCAGGAAGAAATCACCACTATGTGTGTGTGATGGGGGGGGGGGGTGTTCCCTACTTCTCCAACTTTATTAAACAATTTACACACACATTCTTGGAAGTTGTGTGTCAGGCTTCATGCCAGCTCCTGAAATGTGAAGATAAAGACGGTTCTCTCAGAATAAATTTCACAAGTGTAACTCCAATTTCAATTGTTTGTGATTATCACTCAAGACTGTGAATGTATCAGTCGCCAGTAGCCTACACAGTTCATGCATTTGCCAGAACTAAGGGTCCCTATACACTTGTAAACCTGTCAGTCAGGGCCTTCCTACAGCATCCATTTCCTCTCTTTCTTACTCTGCTTCCTTTTTTTTTTTTTTTTAATTGATTTAAAATTTTTACTAGTGTGAGGCTGTGTCTGTACGTGTGTATGATGGGTGTTTTGTAGAGATCAGAGGAGAGTTCATTCTTTCCTTAACCTTCACACGTGTTCTGGGAATCTAACTTGGGTCACCAGGCTTGTCCAAAGTGCCTTTACTCACTGAGCCGTCCAGCCGTCCTCTCGATCCCTCTTTTCGATGTCTTCTGTTCATATAAGGACACTCTGCTACTTACACACTGCCGACAGAGCCCATTATAATGCCAGAAGCCACTGCCCTGGACACTAAAAGTGACCCCTCTTCAAGAGAGTGTGGTGGTGCAAGGCTCTACATGAAAGTGAGAGCTTTCCCTGGCCTACCTCGGCCCGCCGATGCCCTAGTGACACTCGTCTCCTTTTTAAACAACTCTCTGCCTCTGATCCTAACCCCTCACCTCCAAAGAACTCAAAGAATCAAAGATGCAGGGCAGACATCATTCTGTCCTTCAGACTTCTGGTTGTTTCAAGTCTATACTCTGCCACATCGCCAGCTCTCATTTTGTACACATATTAACGCTGGTTCCTAAATCTGGTCTGAATCTAGATGCTGACTATAAGTTTCTTCTAGCACACCCTCTTCCCCAAGCCCATGACCTGTTGAAGCCTGTTCTGTATGTTGGCTGGTGAGAACCACAAGTTCTATGCACTGGTTCATGTCCATGCTGCAGCATGCAGAATTCCTTGTGTGTGGTGTATTTGTATGTGACATGTACTGACATGTGTGTAACTGTGTGTACGTATGGAAGCCACAGGTTGACATTAGCTGTCTCCCTCAATCACAAGCACCTTTTTTTTTTTCTCACTAAACCTGGAGCTTGCCAATATGGCTAGACTGGCTAGTCAGGCCCAGGGAGATTCCTATCCCTACCTCCCCAGCACTTGGGTTACAGATGCATGCCGCTGCTCCAGGCTTTGTGTGTGAGTATTGGGTATTGAACTCAGTCCTTTTTTTTTTTTTTTTTTGGTTTGTTTGAACTCACAGAGATCCGCCTGCCCTTGCCTCCTGAGTGCTGGGATCTAAGGCATGTGCCACCACCGCCCCGTGAACTCAGGTCTTCTTGCTTGTATGACAAACACGTCTTTTCTCTAAGGTTGTGTTTATTTTTATTGCTAATGATATGTATACATGTGTTGGAATGTGCGTGTCAGCGCAGGTGTCCACAGAGACCAGAGGAGAGTGCCAGGTCTCCTGTGAGCTGCCCGGTGTGGGTGCTGGGAACTGAACTCGGCTCTCTGGAAGAGCAGCCTGAGGTGCCTCTTTTCTAACTGAGCTCTCTCCCCAGCTCCTGCTGATCTCAACTACAGGCTTGTTGTCAACATCAGCAGGCAAAAGCACAAGAGCGTATATAAGGACAATCACGATGAAAGAAGGTAGATGAAATTAGAGAAATAAGAGATTTTCAGAAGAAAGGTAGAGAAGAGGTAGAGAAGCTGTATTTTAAAGGGATCCCTCAGGTAGTCAACATAGGGAACATTTAGGGCGATGATATATGCCAAGGCAGGAAGTCCTAGCACTATGACTCGACTAGGTACAAGATAAATGGTAGAAGTAGGTAGGGTGGCTCACACCTGTGATTTCAGCTCCGAGCAGTCGTAGGAAGAATAATCACCCACGAGTCTGAAGCCAGCCTAGGCTTACAGAGTAAGTTCCAGGCCAACCTGGATAAAGCGTTAGATGCTGTCTAAAACTACAAAACAAAAAAAAAACATACATTGCTTACCACGAGATGGCTAGATCCTATTGCTGAAGACACCACATACTTTGGTTGTAGGAAAAATCAATCAGGACCTGACCTTGAAGCTTCCATTCTAGGGGCTAGTTTTCCTAGAGCCAGCAAGTACTATGCAGGCTGCAGGGGGAGAGAAGTCATCAACAATCTTACCCGGCATTGGATCCTGGGAAAGATCCTAGGTAATGATTACAAGATCAATGCCCCTTTGCTGTCTTTTCAAGCTTGCTTGAATACTATCTTGGAACAGGCCACATTGAGACAGATGAACTGTTTACCCCTGGGATCCCTTCACTACTGGCATTATGCAAGCACACCACCAAATAGATGATGTTGATGTCATGTGGGGTATCAAGCCATTTGTGAACAGTGACTAATTTCTTGAAGAATGTAACACTCTAGCCATTAGAGGAACAGGTTGGCACCATCCAATCCTCAGGCCTCCTCTCAGTACTACCCCAAAGAGCAGGACACTTTGATACTTTGACCAGCTAAGAACTTGCTAGGGTCTGTGATGGGTATAAAAAAAGAAGCATGTAATCTGGTGGCTGTGTATGGTGTCATTTAGTATACATTCAAACCATTGCCACTGTTTTGAAAAGCAGTCTTCTTAGAAGAAAATATGGGCCAGGCGGTGGTGGCGCATGCGTTAGATCTCAAGCACTGCCTTTGCCTCCAGAGTTCTGGGATTAAAGGTGTGCGCCACCACTGCCCAGCATATGTACTGTTCTTGCAGAGGACTAAAGTTCACTTCCCAGCACCCACATCAGCTTGCTCACAACTGCCTGTAACCACAGCTCCAGGGAATCTGACACTCTCTTCTGGACTCCACAGATACCTGCATACACATGCACATACACACACAGACACAAATAAATAAATCAGTCTTTAAGAAAAAAAGATTTCTTTTACTAGGCATGGTGGCACATGTCTTTAATATCAGCACTAAGGAGCAGAGGCAGGCAGATCTATGAGTTTAAAGTCAGCCTGATCTATATGATAAGTTCGAGACCAGCCAAGGAAACATAGTGAGACTGAGCTGGTAAGATGGTTTAAGAACCTGAGTTTGAATCTCAGCACTCACATACAAAAAGCCAGGGGTGGTGGCATCTGCTTGCAATCCCAGCACTGGGGAAGCAAAAGCAAGAAGATCCCCGGGGCAAACTGGGCTACCAACACAGCCTACTATGCAAGCTGTAAGACAAAGCGAGAACCTGACTCCACAAAAACTGTCCAGTGCCAACAGAAACCCTGTGGGTGACTCCTGACCTCCAGGCACATGTGCAAACATACGCATGTACGCCTGCCACAGGGAACACAGGTTTCAGATAATTTCAATGAGATTTCCTGTGCTGGGGCTTGGCTCCTAAAGTTAGAAATAAAGTTATTCTGGGGAAAAAACTGTTGGTTCCTGTATGGTTGCATTGGTAAGATGAGGCTCTTACTTTCTACACACAATGTTATGATGATCGAATTTAAAAAATGTGTATGGATTCTGTAATACAGATGTGATGCCTGGCAGTGGTGGTGCACACCTTTAATCCTAGCACTCGAGAGGCAGAGGCAGGTGGATCTTTTGAGTTTGAAGCTAGCTTGGTCTACAGAGGAGCCAAGGCCACAGAAAGAAACCCAGTCTTGAAAACAAACAAGCAAACAAACCAACCAACCAAAAGAACTGACAATTGACACCCCCCCCCATATCTCCTTTTAAGGGATCTGTTCTCATTAGCACCTACTCAAGGGTGGAGTTGTGTGTCTCTTTGTTTGAGACTGGGTATCATATGGTCCAGACTGGCCTTAAACATGCTACATAGCCAAGGATGAATTTAAACTTCTTTTTAAAAGATTTAAATTTTTTTTCAAATTTATGTGTAGGTCTGTGTAGGTGAATATCACATGTGTGCGGGTATCTGCAGAGGCCAGAAAAGGGTGTTGGCTCACCTGGAACTGGGGTTTCAGGCAGCTTACAACTGCCTGATGTGGGTGCAGGGAACCGAACTTCTGTCCTCTGGGAAAGCAGCAAGTGCTCTCAATCACTAAGCTGTCTCTCCAGCCACTGACTGTGAATTTCTGGTCCTTGTTCCTCTACTTCTAAAACACCGGGATTACAGGCATGTGCTACCAGGTCATTTATGGAGTGCTGAGGACCAAACTCAGGGCTGTACATTCTAGACTAACACTCTGCCAACTGAGTCACACCCCCATCTCTGCTTTTGTTTAAGACAGGGCCAGGCTGGCTTCTAATTCCCGGTCCTATCAGTTCTGCCTCTCAACTTCCAGGATTTCAGGCATGTACCACCACACCTAGTAAGATCTGACAGGGATATCAAGTACTTGGAGCTAGCAGGATATAGAACTTGTGTATCAGGTATGCGACCCTAGGTTCAACCCTTAGAACTGAAAACTGGATCAAGTATTAACTTTTGTGTATGTGTATATATGTATGGTGTGTGTCTGTATGTTTTATGTGTGTACATGTATATGTGAAGTGCATATGCACACATGTGTGTAGGCAAAGGCCAGAGTAGGACATCAGAGGGCATGGAGGTCTTTGTGCTTAAGACACACACGAGGGAAATGTGGAATGAGAAGCCCTCAGGGTTGTTCTTTCAAAGGAAGGAACACAAAACTCGTTATCAGCCCAGAAGACTGGTGACCTTTGCACTATCAGTGTGGCTGGAGATTTTCTGACACCAGGTCCTTCCCCAGACCCTTACTGTAAATTTGTTTTTCTCAGTCAGTCTATAGAACCTATCTTTATGGGCTTTACAAAGAGTTTTGACGTCATCACATCTGATCTGTATTTAGCTTACTTTGTATTGTGCACACGGGAGTAAGTTAATTACCACCAGGAAATTTTTCACCCAGTTGTGCTGTGCTTAAATATGCCTAAGGTGAACCACACGGGGTCAGACTCATGAAGTTTGAACCAACACAGTTTACTGCATCATGTCGAGCTGAACTTGCCTCCTGTAGCTTGTCACTCTGCTGGCTACGAAGGTCACAGAGACTGTTAGAAGGACACCAGTGGTCCTGCTCTACCCTGATCCCTTATGACATGGGCACTCACTGAACCTGGAGCACCCTGGCTGGAAAGCAAACACCAGCCATTCCCCTGCCCCTGCTCCCCCTGGGGTCACAGGCACGTGTGTGACTGTACCTACCCTCTTACATGGATGTTGGGGCTCTGAACCCAGGTCCTCTGGCTTGTGCAACAGGTGCTCTTGGCCACACAAAGAATTTTTTCATCTCTGAGTCATGCCTATATTGCATATCACCACTCAGAATAACAAAAAGATTCAGATTCTTCAACCTTTGTCTCAGTCTTAATTAGGGTTTCTATTGCTGTGAAGAGACACCATGATCACAGCAACTCTTATTAAACTATTTCACTGGAACCAGCTGTGGGGGCATGTGCCTTTAATCTCAGCACTCAGGAGACAGAGGCAGGCAGATCTCTTGAGAGTTCAGTCTGGTCTATAAAGCAAGTTCTAGGACAGCCAGGGCTGTTACATAGAGAAACCCTGTCCTGAAAAACAAAACAAAACAGGAAAACAGCTTTAATTGGGGCTGCTTACAGTTTTAGAGGTTTAGTCCATTATCATGGTGGGACATGTCAGTGTACAGGCAGATATGGTGCTAGAGAAGGAGCTGAGAGTTCTATGTCTTGATCCACAGGCAACAGGAAGTGAATTGTATATCACACTGGGCACAGCTTGAGTATATGAGACCTCAAGGTGCACCCCCCACAGTGACACCCTTCCTCCAACAAAGCCATACCTACTCCAACAAGGCCACATCTCCTGATAGGCCTACTCCCTACGGGTCAAGCATTCAAACCCATGATTCTAGGGGGCGCCATACCTATCAAGCCGCCAGTCTCCACAGTTGTAAGTACTTCCTAACCGCCAATGTGTTCCTTTGTTGGCAGACCATCCTTATCTTTCCACTGCTCTCTTACCACTGTCTGGCTAATACAGACTCAAGGAAGTAGAGCGGATTTTAATACCTTTCTACGAAGTTTCTTTTGAGACAGGCTTTCTTTGTGTGGCCTTGGCTGTCTTGGAACTCACTTGGTAGACCAGGCTAGCCTCAAACTCAAAGAGATCTTCCTGCCTTCTCCCGAATGCTAGGATTAAAGGCCTGGACCACCACAACACGATCAAACTAAATATTTTTCTAAGATCACATCTAGCTCTTAATATTTAAAAATCTCAATTTTTTCCTTTAAATCTCTAATACTTAAAAAAACTATGTGTGTATGTGTGTGTGTGTGTCTTCATTTGTATGTGCACCACATTTGTGCAGGTGTCTAAGAGGCCAGAAGAAGGTGTCAGATCTCCTGGAACTGGATCTGTAGGTAGTAGTTGTAAGAATGATAAGCAGAGCTGGTTACCAGTGCTGGTTACTGCACAGAAAGGTCACAGCCACTCACAAAACCCAGTATCAATACAAGAGAACCAGGCCTGGGGAGGGAGCACATGCAGAGAGAGAGAGAGAGGGTGGGGGAAAAGAGAGAACAGAACAGAGAGAGAGAGGGTGGGGTCTGTGTCCAGCTCTTTAAGGTGCAGGTGGTCTTTCGGAGCTACACCAGGCATGCACTGATTGCGTGACCACACTGCAATCACGTAGTCACCAGCACACACTGATGACGTAAGATGCAAGACCCCTTGCCTAGCTCCTGAACTGCACATGTGCAGTCATGCAGCAGGAACATGGCAGAACCCCAGCAGTGGTGAGCTGCCTGATGTGGGTGCTGGGAACTGAACCCAGGGCCTCTACCACATGCCCTTGCCTGCTGAGCTGTCTTTCTGATCTCATTTCTTTTTAGGTGAGAAGAGATCTGCTCCCTTAACCCAGGCACACATATATTAGGGGAATAAATAAAGTTTTCAAACATACATAACACACTGTATCTGTTGTTGGAGTTCAGAAGAGTGGTGCTTCTCCTTGTCTTTGTAAAAAGCATCGTTCTTTATCTGTGGGGTTTTATAGAAGTTTGATACTCACTCATTAGGCTGTGGATTTTATAGAGGTTTGGTACTTACTCAGGATAGGCTGTGGCCAAGAGCAATATAACGTTCTGACCAGTACCCTAATGAGGCTCCAGCGCTGCCAGTTTCCTGAGAAAGAGAAACATGCTAAGGACAGGGACAGCCAGGGCCTCCATCCAAATCTCTGAAGAACTCTCGGTACTGTGGAGCTGTACATCACTGCCCAGGAGTCTCAGGCTCGCTTTAAAACCATTTTAGGGCCTCTTGTCCTGAACACCCTGCGTTCCCTGTCCAGCTCTCTTCCCAGGGGAAGGGCACATAAGAGCATTTTCTGTGCCACCCACAGGAGAGAAAAGTCTGAGAGGGGAACTAACTAAAAGAAATGTTTAAAAAGAAAGGAGAGGGGAGCTAGGGACATGGCTTGGTGGGCAGTGAGCCTGCTGGGTAAGCACGGGGACCTGAGTCTGGATCCCCGGCACGAACATTCAAAAGCTTGGTGTGGCCACTTAGGACTGACAGGTGGACCCCGGAGCTCAGTGTTAGTCTGAGCTCAGTTAGTCCAGCCAGGTTCAGTAAGAAAGCTTGTCTCAAAAATTAAAGTGAAGAGCAACTGAGGAAGAACCTGACATGGACCTCTGCACTCACACATGTGTAGGTGTGCACATGTGCACAAATTCACACAGACATGTACATACACCACACACAGAGAAAGTAGTGTGGACAAAAAGGGAATCCAAGAGAAAGGTTCTGAAGGCAGATGGGGGGTGGTGAAGCTCCTCAGTGCACTACTTGTCTAGTGTGCTCAGGCTCCCCCTTGATTTCCAGCACTGAAAACCACAGCAAAATGGCGCTTAAAACAGAAGGAACTTTAAAAAACGAATTATATTCCTTATTTTTACTTTATGCACATTGGTGTTTTGCCTGCATGTATTTCTGTGTAAGGGTGTCAGGTTACCTGTAACTGGGGTTATAGACAGTTGTGAGCAGCCACGTGGGTGCTGGGAATTGAACTCAGGCCCTGCGGAAGAGCAGCCAGTGATCTTAACTGCTAAGCCATCTCTCCAGCCCCCAAGAAGTGATTTTTTAAACTGTGCTTTACACACACACACACACACACACACACACACACACACACACGTACACATGCACACATGCACGGATGCACGCATGAATGCACGCACAAAAAAACCACCTAAAGAAAGCATCGGTGAAGTGTACTCTTTGGAAATTTCATTTTTTTATTTTGTGTGGGTGTGTGCATGAGTCTCTCCATCCACAGTGTGAGTCCCGGGATTGAACTCAGGTTCCAGGATCAGAAAGAAACCTGATGTATGAATCATGGGAAGAATGAAGAATAGTACAGGTCTGCTCTACTAGCTGGCCTTGTCACTAACACTGTAATTTATTAATCTCACAACCAGTCATTTTGCTAGTGGAACTTTTCTTTGTCAATGCCTCTAACCAACTTCTAACTAAGCCAGAACTTTAATCAGCGGAAAGGTGAAAGTACAGCGATCAGGTAGAAAGTACACTAGTAGAGCTGCTTGTCTGCTTCATCTTTAAAGGAAACACTTGAGCCAGGCCACAACAGTGCCACACAGTCCCAATGGCCGCCACGAGCAGAAACATACAATCAAATGAGGTTGTCCAAGCTAGTCCTGCTGAGTCACGACACTAGTCCCCTCCCTGCTGCCATCAGGATGGCAAAGGTCTAACTGGGCAGGGTGCTGGTCACGCAGCTGCAGCTGTGTTGCCATTAAAAAGCACAGAGTTATTTCAAGACCAACTGGCCGAGATGGGTCTTAGAAACATTTCTCCCACGGACAGTCACTTCAGAAGTTGAGATGATCCTTCTTTAAATGTACTGCCACACACTGGTCAATTGGATTCTTCTTTGAGGCTCTATCTGAATAGCCAATGATGAATAACCAGTAACTCAAGACAACTAGTCCCATCTCTCTGTCTGAAAAATAATGTTTCCAAACATGGGGAATAGAATTCTCTTCATCTGCCTCAACATGGTCTCTGGGCTGCCTGAGGGGAAGTGCCTTCCAACTTTATAGAATGCAGCTGCCAGGCCAAACCTCCAAGACGAATCTTACAAGACTCCAAGCATCTCTGGATTCCTTCAAAATGGGTCACTATCCATTATATTTCTTGATGGTCAAAAGTGTTACCATCTAGACTGGGAGGATAGCTCAGTTGTTAAATGCCAGCTGAGCAGGCCTGAGGAACAGAGTTCAGATCCCCAGAACCCATGTAAATGTTGTGTGCTTATGGTAGTTCATATGTAATTCCAACTTCAGAAGGTTGAAATAAGGGATCCCCAGAGCAAACTGGTTAGCTAGACTAGCCATATTGATGAACTCTGGGTTTGACTGAGAGACCCTGCCTCAGTGAAGAAGGTGGAAGGGAGATCAAGGATGTTTCTGGACATTATCTTCTGACTCCCACATCCATGCACACCCACATACATGTGGTCACACACATGCATACTGATAGAGTGCCTTGCTCAGCCATTATTGGTCAACACAGAAAGGAATGTCTATTGAGATAGCCTGCCTTCCAAGGCTGTTGGTCTTACCTGGGCAAACAATTTCACGAAAGAGAGACATGTTGCTCTCTACAGTTGCAACAATTTCCTCATTCCCAAGTCCCTCACCCTACTCCTATAAAGGATCACAGACAGCTTTTTCCCCTAGCAGACCCCTCAATTACCCTCACTGTGAGCATTAATAAACACAGTCCTATCTGTTGAAGGTCAGACTCAGGTCCCTTTCTGCCTTCTGTCTCTTTATTCTGCCTCAGAAATCTAACAATACACACACACACACACACACACACACACACACACACACACACACACACACGATGGGGTGTTATTAATAGTCAGGCATGGTGAAACAGGCCTGTCACCCTAGCATTCAGGAGGCTGAGCTGCATATCAGCATTCTCAGAAAACAACAAGCCAGGTGTGGTGGCGCTCACCTTTGATCCCAGCAGTGGGGAGGCAGAGGAAATTAGCTCTCTGAGTTTATGGTCAGTCTGGTCTATAAAGCCAGTTCCAGGCCAGACAAGGCTATATAGTGAGACCTGCTGTGGAATAATCTTTGTACACTACAAAGATTTGTCACTGCAATTGGTTTAATAAAATGCTGATTAGCCAGTAGCCAGGCAGGAAGTATAGGCAGGGTGACCAGAGTAGGGGAATTCTGGGAAGAGGAGGAGCAGAGTCAGGAGTCATCAGCCAGATGCAGAGGAAGCAAGATGAGAATGCCTCACTGAGAAAAGGTACCAAGCCACGTGGCTAAACATAGATAAGAATTATGGATTAATTTAAGTGTAAGAGCAAGTTAGTAATAAGCCTGAGCTACAGGCTGAGCATTTATAAGTCATATTAAGCCTTGGAGTCAATTGTTTAAGAAGTAGCTGCCAAGTGTTTGGGAACAGGTAGGCGGAAGAGAAACTTCCGCCTACATGTGGTGCCCAAAAGTTTAGCAAGAATTTCCACATCAAACTTGAGAAAGCCAAAAAAAAAAAAAAAAAAAAAGATTCTAGACACACAAGAATGGAATCAAGCACAGCTTCTTGGTAACTGTCTTTTTTCCAGTAGGCTCTGTTTGCTGGTGGTGAGCAGAGGAGCAACTACTTTAAGAGATGGCTTCCTGACTCAGCATTAGTGGCAAAAACCACAGGGCTCTTTTAAGAGGCCCTGCTGCCAAACACTTAAATGGAGTTTATGAGCAGTGGGTGGCACACTACTGGGTGGCAGCGTGGACCCAAAAATATCTCAGAGTTGGAGCAGTAAATGTGCCTCTGCCATGAGAGTAGCTTCTCAAGGAACCAACGATGGGGGCGGAGCCAGCTGCCAAAGCCACAGCTTTGGTCCTAGCTACACCTGTTTAGCAGTTTAAATGCTCATGAGGTCAGAAAAAGACCACGCAGTAAAGACAGATTCAAAAAAAACAAAAACAAAAATCCTCTAGTGGTTACAGTGTGTTTATAAATATATGTAGGCTTGGGAAAGTAAAGAGAAGGTATAGATAGTCATAAAAAAAGAAATATATAGTTTTAAAATAAAGTCCTTAAAAAGGGAGTAAAGTAACATAAAAAGAGCCATGTAAGACAGAAAGTACACAGAGAGTCCAGGCACTGTATGTTATTGTGTTGTCTTTGAATTGTTTGGCAGCTGAGGAAGGAGCAACAGCTGCTAAGAGACATTTGGTTGTAAATGTTGCTGGATTAATCCAACCTATATATTTGAAAATGCCTTGACTTCAAAATTTAAGTCAAAAGATATTTTACTTTTGAGAAGAGGTTATGCTTTTATTTCCACAGGAAATGAGAGGCTGTGAATTCATTTTGTATTAAGACAAATCCGATTTGATCTAGGAAGACCCCCTAAAAAATCTCCAATGGGAACAGAAGGCCCAGATGATCCAAGGTTTCAGAGTGCCTCTGTTGCAGTTTCCTCTGAGTTCTACATCCAGAAAGGCTTCAAGGCTGCTGGCTGAGATGATCCAGCCTCACAGACTACTCCAGTCAGGACTTAACCATAATCCTAAATTTTCTCAAATGTCTCCATAAGATTAACAGTGTCCCCATCAGCAGGCAGTAGCCTAGAAAACTATGTCCACATTCCCAAAAAATGGATTATGGATGTTTGTCTTTGTTTAGGGGGTTTGGTTACAAATTGTTATTGGTCATAGTCAATCTCTTTCTAAAGAAAAAAGTGGGATATGATATATAAATGATGGTGATATAGAATGATGGTAGATTATTATGATGATAAAAAGGATAGATTATTGAATCTACTTTAATCCAAAAAACAACTGTTAATCTCAAAATATTTTATGTTGTTGTGGATTTTAGTTTATTGATGCAAATTTAAAGTTAATTTTGTTATATTATATGTTTATTTATTTATTTATTTATTTATTACTTATTTATTTTGGTTTTTCGAGACAGGGTTTCTCTGTGTAATTTTGGTGCCTGTCCTGGATCTCACTCAGGCTAGCCTCGAATTCACAGAGATTCGTTTGGCTCTGCCTCCCAAGTTCTGGGATTAAATGCATGTTCCACCACTGCCCAGCCCTATATGTAAATTTCTACTCTTGTTTAGGGTATTATGTTTATGTAGCTCATTTAAAAATGTAATATATAATTAAGAAATATGGATTAATAGTCATCTATAAATAGCAAACTTATGGGCATGTTAGGTATGTTTTCTTTTTTTTAAGATTTATTTATTTATATGTAGACAGTGCTCTGCCTGCACGTGTGCCTGCAGGCCAGAAGAGGGCACCAGATCTCATTACAGATGGTTGTGAGCCAGCATATGGTTGCTGGAAATTGAACTCAGGATCTCTGGAAGAGCAGCCAGTGAGCTTAACCTCTGAGCCATTTCTCCAGCCCTAGGTACGTTTTCAAGGTATACATAAATATAGTTCAGATAAATAGGCAATCTTCAAACACCTACAGAATATGGCATTTAAGATGATTTAATAACATAAGGTTCTTTTTTTTTTTTTTTTACAACAATGAGACATGTCTGCTCCTGGTAGCACCAATATACTTCAAAGAAGATGATGGTCATTGAAGAAACTCCATGTGAAGTTTACTTTCTTTGTGGCAAAATTTAGCCAATAGGCAAGAAACTGCCCTTGCCTCAACTGCTGACAGTACACTGTCCAAACTGGACAAGCAGGACAGAAAAGAAAGTGACTGCAGAGCTTTGCCAAGACAAGGTAGTACAGTCCTTCAAAAATTCTACTTTGCTGAGCAGTGGTGGTGCACACCTTTAATCCCAGCACTCAGGAGGCAGAACCAGGTGGATCTCTGTGAGTTCGAGACCAACCTGGTCTACAAAGTGAGTTCCAGGAAAGGCGCAAAACTACACAGAGAAACCCTGTCTCGAAAAACCAAAAAAACAAAAACAACAACAAAAAATCCTACTTCACAGACAAGTCTGTCAGATATTCTAGGCCTATAGGCCAAAGATGGATGCCCCAACATAACAGAGAAACTTTGGGTGAATGTCCAGGAAGCCTGATGTCTTTGTCATTAGCTAATATTACATCCTTCTGAGGTCTTTGATGGAGTTGAATATGGTGATATTTTAATTGTACTGAAATGTGATTTTATTTGTATGTTAATAAATAAAGTTGCCTGGGGGTCAGAGCTAATAGCAAGCCATAACAGAAACTGGGCAGTGGTGCACGCCTTTAATCCCAGCTCTTGGGAGGCAGAGCTAGGCAGATCTCTGTGTGTTCAAGGATACAGCCAGCATGGAGACACAACCATAGAAGACCTGGAGGTCTGTACAGACAGGCAGTGACGAGGAGGTCATGTGGTTGGGTTTACAACCAATGAGAAGGCAGAATAGAAAGTCTATAAAAAAGACAAACAGACAGGAAGTGGGTCTCTTGCTGAAGAGGACAACAGCAGCAGTGAAGGGTAAGGCTCTTAGCTCTGACCTCTTGGGCTTTCATCTCTGCATTGGCTCTGTGTTTCTTATTTAACAAGACTATCCATCTACATTTGGCACCCAGTGTGGCAAGAATTCATTAAAAACCGCTTCGCTTCGCTTGGCAGCGGGTCCGGTTTCCCGCCTAGGCAGGAAAATCTCTAACTTGATTTGGAAAGGAAAATTGAGACTTCGTCAATTAGCAGGAATAGACCCAGCAGAAATTGTCATACCTTTAATTAACTAAAGAGGACATTGAAAAATTATGGACAGAAAGTGAACCTTGGCAAAGAGCTTGCAGTAATTTTTGGGGAGAAATTAACAGCAAATATCCCAAAAAGCAATAGAATTGATCTTATAAAGAGAGCTGATTGGATCTTGCCTCGAATTGTACGGGAAAAATCCATATCTGGAGTTTGTATATTTTCTACAGATGCCAACAGATACAAATCAGAAAATTTAAGCAAAGTGGTTCAAAGTCCTCATAATTCAGTGCAAAAATCGGAATTGTATGCTATTCTGTTGGTATTAATGGATTTTTCAGAACTTCTCAACATAGTAACTGACTCTCAGTATGCTGAAAGAGTGGTGTTACATATTGAGACTGCAGAATTTATCCCTGATGCTTTGGAATTAACTCCCCTGGTGCAGAAGTTAAAATGGGCTGGGGATGCAGCACACTTGGTGGGGTCCCAGCTCAGCATGCATGAGCCCTAGATTTGACCCCTAGAAGCACATAAACTCGGTGTGGTGGCACACATCTGTAGTGAACAGGAGGTAGAGACAGGAGGGTCAGAAGTTCAAGGTCATCCTCAGCTACAGTGACTTTGAGGCCAGCCTGGGCCACATGAATAATAATATTATGAGACTCTGCAAAGTTCTCTTCTGCCTTTCTCCTAGTTTCCATTTCTGACCTCACTGTCTCAATCAAGCCTTAGTCAAGTTATTTTAATTCTCAGAGTCAGTTTTTCACATGCAAGATACAGATAACAAGGAATTTCAACATTTATGAGAAAAAATAGGATAATATGTCATGTTAATTTTTTTTTTTTTTGAGTTAGGATCTCACTATATAGCTCTGGCTATCCTGGAACTCACTATGTAGACCCGGCTGGTTTATAGTTCAAGGATTCACCTACCTCTGCCTACCCCAATGGTGGGATTAAAGTCCTGAACCACAACCACTTCTAGCTTCATGATTAATTTAGATTGTAAACTTTGTGGGATTTAGAATCACTTAGGAGACACACTTCCAGGTCGGCCCATGAAGGAAATTCCAGAGAGGTTTCACTGAGGTGGCAAAACCCACTGTCTTTGTCTTTGTTCTATTGTTGTGAAGGGACACTATGACCACAGCAATTCTTATGAAAGAAAGCATTTAATTGGGGACTTGTTTAGTTTCAGAGGTTTAGTTCATCATCATCATGCTGGAGCTGGAGCTGGAAGAGAGAGAGAGAGAGAAGAGAGAGAGAGAGAGAGAGAGAGAGAGAGAGAGAGAGAGAGAGAGAGAGAGAGAGCAGAGGGAAGGAGGGAGGGGGATGGATGGATGGAGAGAGACAGACACACACACACTAGGTCTGGCATGGGCCTTTGAAACCTCAGAGCCCACCCCCAGTGACGCACTTCCTCCAGCAAGTCCACACCTCCTAATCCTTGTTATCCTTTCAAACAATTCCACTCCCTGGTGACCAAGCATCCAAATCTATGAATGAGCCTATGGGGGCCATTCTCATTCAAACCACCACACCTATGCTCAATGTAGGTACCAACTTCTCCCTGGCTGGGAGTCCTAGACTGAATGAAAAGGAGAAAGCAAACTGAGCATCACATTCATCCTTCTCATCTTCCTGACTGCAGATACAATGTGACTGGCCACCACATGTCCTGCTGAATGCTCCTGCTGCATGCTCCTGATGCATGCCGTGCCCTGACAGACAATACCCTCAAACTGTGAGCCAAAATAAACCCTTACTCCTAAGTTGGTTTTTGTTTGTTTTTCCGAGACAGGGTTTCTCTGTGTAGCCCTGACTGTCCTGGAACTCACTCTGTAGACCAGGCTGGCTTCAAACTCACAGAGATCCACCCGCTCTGCCTCCCCAGTGCTGGGATTAAAGGCGTGCGCCACCATGGCCACCCGGCCCCTAATTTACTTTTGTCAGGTGTTTTATCAAAACACTCATAGGTCTGTGTTCAGAGTGTATCACTCAGTAACTTTCTCCTTTATTTCATGATCCAGGTTCATCCTACTTCACACACTGTTTGCTTCTAGCCAAATACAGCCATTCCCTGGAGCCACCACAGACTCTCCACAGGTCTCTGCTTTGGCTTGTCTACAGTATTCATCCAACACACACTCACACAATGTCTGCCGTGTGCCAGGCTCTTCCAGGGTCTGGGATCCTGGAGTGAAGCCATCATTGTTTCTTCTTGACTGTCCTGTTTCCCTCCGCAATCTGCGTCAGGCTGGGCTTTGACATCTAACCCAAATGCTTCCTTCGTGCACTCACCGGACGAACGCGAGCTGAACACCTCCTGCCTGCAGGGTCCTGGCTTAGGCAGTAAGGGCACAATGGTCTCGTTCGTCGTGTGGTCTGGTGGGGACATGGACAAGCGAAGGGACCGAAATGAACCATGTGAAACGGAGAGGAGGCGATGTTTCACATATGTCGTCCCCTCACAGTACACAAGCAGGACGGCTGTGCTTCACCGGAGGGGACCAGGCAGAATGCTAGCCTCCCCAAGTCCTGTCACCCCAGGAATGTATCAAGTCACCATTTCATCGCCTGTCCTACAATCACAGGGTATTTGTTGATCTTATTGTTGTCTCTGCAGCCACCATGGCCAGCAGAGTACTGATCCTCCTCGGGAGGCAAGAATGTAGTTCAGTTCAATACAATTATGCAGCTAGTGCTGGTTCAAACTTCAGGAGTCTGACCCGGCGTGGTTTATTTTAGGCACATTTAAGCACAGCACAATTTGGTGAAACTTTCTTGGTGATAAATAGCTCAATCTCATGTGCACAATAAAGCAGACATAAATTTCCTTGAGGAACACAATACATTAAATAAAGATCAGACATGAGTACTGTTGGACCCCAAAGTTTAGGGTCTCAAGTGGACGCCCCAAGAACCCAGACTCCAGTCCAGTTGATGCAATAGCAGGAGGATTTATTAAGCTTCTGTACAGAAGGCTCCTCTGCTCCCAAGAGCAAGAGTAGCATCTTACTGCAGCCACATGGGGGCTTATAAAGGAAAAACCCACAAAACCCACAAGATTACAATTCCCATACAATTTCGTTTCACAAGATCATGGTCTGGTTACAGAGTGATCACAGAGGGGGTACAGTTATGTCAACAGGTACGTTCTTCCTGAAACCTCAAGGGGGGTATCAAGGCGGGAGTGGAGTTTACACACAGGTCACGGTGGTCCTTCCTGGAACACCTGCAACTATCCCAGTCACAGTTGAGCGCATCTCTTAACAGAAATCTTTTTACATTGTTATATGGTTACAGGGGAGATTGAACAATGGCTAAGTCATGTTGCCCTTGAAACTAGATTTTTAGTTTCTCATTTCCTGGTGCTTGAAGTTTCTCTTTTCCTGAGGCTTGGGGGTGTAAGCCTGAAGGGCTAGGGTCTTTCAAGTACATTTGTAAAGTACATGGGACACCTTCATAAAGATGGGTTCTATAGATTGACTGAGGAGAAACAAGCTCACATAAGGGTCTGGCAGGAGGATCCAGAGTGTGGTCTCAACATAGCACGAAGGACACCCAGGGTATTAACCACATCTGCTCCCAGCCTTCTGGACAGGTAACAGGTTATGTATCTCTTCCTTTGAAGGAACAATCCTGTGTGCGTTTAACATTCCAGGTTCCCCTAGTGCTTCTCTGTGAGCACAAAGACTATAGGAGAAATAGATGATAAAAGGAGAACAGATATTCAGGGAGGTGGGAATACACTGAGTGCAGAACATGCCCTTAAGCAACTTTGTAAAATAGAGATTATGTATATATGTGGGTGCACATGTGTGCATACAACACCACATGCATATGAAGATCAGAAAACAACTTCTGGGAGTCTGTTCTTTCAACCATGTGGGCCCTGGGGCCCTGAAAGGTCTCAGATTATCAGATTATGAAGCAGATGCCTTTGCCTGCCAAGCTATCTCAGAGGCCAACACTGCCATCAATTTTGATGATAGATGGGCTGGAGAGATGGCTCAGAGGTTAAGAGCACTGACTGCTCTTCCAGAGGTCCTGAGTTCAATTCCCAGCAACCACATGGTGGCTCACACCCATCTGTAATGAGATCTGGTGCCCTATTCTGGCCTGCAAGCATACATGTAGGCAGAACACTGTATACATAATAAATAAATCTTTAAAAAAATTTGTTGATAAATCATTGATATTGACATACATAGTTTATAGTGTGTAATAATATTTGGTTGTTTTTCCCTATTTTTCCTTTATTAAAGACAGCTGGTTAAATGAATTAACCTTTATATATGTAGCTCTGAAATGAGAGTGGAAAGAGAATTTACTGTCCGACAATATGTCCAGATTTTGAGTCATCACTTTTCAGAAGCAGAGAACAGGGAATGCCTGATTTTGACTGAACCGTCTTTGACAAGGGAGGTGACCTTTGGACTGGAGGCAGGAGTTGATACAGAGACCACAGAGGGGTGCTGTTTACAGGCTTGTTTCTCATGACTTTCTCGGGCCTGCTTTCTTATATCTTCTAGGACCACCAGCCCAGGAGTGGTCCCACCCACAATGGGCTGGGCCCTCCCCCATCAATCACTATTTAGGAAGATGTCACAAGGCTTACCTACAGCCTGATCCCATTGAGTCTCCTTCTTCTCCTATGACTCCGGCTTGTGTCAAGTTGACATGAAACTAGCCTGAACAGCACCTGTCTGTTTTGTTTGTCTGTTTTTTTTTTTTTTCCTAAGAACAGGGTTCCTCTGTGTAGCTTTGGAGCCTGTCCTGGAACTCACTAGGTAGCCCAGGCTGGCCTCGAACTCACAGAGACCCTCCTGCCTCTGCTTCCCAAGGGCTGGGATTTGTCTGGGTTCTTTTGAGACAGGCTCTCTCTACGCTGTGCTTTCTGGCCTCAAACTCTGAGAGACCCTTCTGCTTCTGCCTCCCAAGTGCTAGGATTAAAGATGTGCGCCCCCACACCCAGCCAGTTTTCTGTGCATTTGTCTTCACTTGAGTCAAAGCTGTTGGGGCTGGAGTGATGACTGAGTGGTTAAGAGTATGTACTGCTCTTGCAGACATCTTGGGTCCAGTTCTCAGTAGACAGTGTACGCTGTGAATGTTCATTCATTCAAATTTTTGCTACTCTATGTTAGTGTCTGAACATTTGTTTGCATTATATTTTTTTAAAACCTATTACAGTCCATGAACTTTCTGATTACATGAGGTACTATTTAGAGGGTAATTGAAAAGTTATGAATGGAGTATTGTCTAAAAAAAAAAAAACTCTAAGTGCTTTGCTTAGTAATTTTCCTTTCTTCCTTGGGTGCAGCTCATTCACCCTGGGACTCTTTCAAGTGATTTCTCTCTTTGGGTTTAGGTGAGGTGTCACATAACAAGGTGCCTTGGCCCATTCTCAGCCCTCAAACCCTAGTTTGATCTATTGTTCTTACCTTTGACCTTGTTTTGAACTTGTCTCAACTATCAATCCTGTGGGCCTGATTATGACCTTGACTCTTCTGACAATAGCTCTGGAATTCCCCCACTTCCTCCTTCCTCTTTCCAGCCCAATAAAAACAGAGAACAGGTTTACCAAGTCCACTGTCAGAGTTAGCAAGCTGCTGCCTAAATCCGTGATTCTCTGTGTATCCATATGTACTCTCCTGACTGGAAAAGTATCCAGACACTACTAAGAATGCTGATGAAATTTTGGGTTTAATCAATGGAAGAATTAAGAATGCAGGGGGTGGGGAGAAGGCTTGTGCTTACCTCACAAGCATGAGAACCCAAGTTCAATTCCCAGAACCTACGAAAAAAAAAAAATTAAGGTGGTATATGCTTGTTATCCCAGTGATGGGAGGCAGAGACGGGTACCCTGGAACTCACTGACTAGACCAAACTGGCCTAACCATGGAGCCCCAGGCCAGTGAGAGACCAAGTCTCCAAAAAACAAGGTAGACAGTATCTAAGGAGGAAAGACCCGACGTTGTCAACTGGTCCACACACACATATGCATCCCCACACACTGGACATGCTCCCCCAAACACACACAGAATCCAGAAGTGGGGATGGCTTAGGATATAGCTCAGTCATTAGAACGTTTATCTTCATACCCATGCATGAAGCCCATTCATACACGCACAACTATATAAATCAGGTGTGGTGGGCACATGCGTGTAATCCTAGCACTCAGCAGATGGAGGTTAAGAAAATCTGAAGTTCAAGGTCATCCTCAGCTGCATAGCAACCAGCCTGGGTTACAGGAGCGTCATTTTTTTTTTTTTTTACTACAAACTTAGGACCTGAAGCCAGCAGCAGAGGCAAGCAGATCTCTGTGAGTTCCAGGCCAGCCTGGTCTACAGAGTGAGTTCCGGGACAGGCTCCAAAGCTTCACAGAGAAACCCTGTCTCAAAACCAAACAAACAAAAAACAACTTAGAACCTGAACTATAATTGCTGAAATTGATTGTAGCACAATTAACTACCTAGGAGGAATTTCTCCCTCTTTTTTCCACTGTTCCTCCCACTCACTTCAGGGCTGAGGGTTGAACCCAAGTTCTCAGGCATGCTAGGAAAGTTGTCTTCCACTGAGCTACACTCCCAGCCAAGAGAAATTTCTTAAGTTCTTCTAAATTATATAAATGAAAAACGGCCTTGAATTTACAGCCATCTTTCTGTCTTGACCCGTTGGGTACTGGGATTACAGGCTTGTGCCAACATACCTGGCTCTAGCACTCGCTAGAAAGCCCGGGCTGGCCATAGACTTACAGCAATTCTCTTGCCTTTCCTTCACAAATCCTGGTATCACAACCAGGAACCACCACCTATCATTTCTAAAACACACGAATTTGGGGTGTCTTTCAGTTGCCCCCAGAACACAGTCCTGATTCTTAGGCTTTCTATGTAGTCTCCTACAGGCCCAGGCCCCTGGTTATTATTTGGGGGCATTTTCCATCTTGCAGCCAAATCCCAGCAAAATATTGCTGTCTGCACTAAATACACCTCAGCGGGTGTGGAGTTGTGTGTGAAAGGAGGGGGCCGTTCCGGGTAGGTAGTAAAAGGGATATTTGTAAGTGGTCCCCTCTTGGAGGCCGGCAACGGGGTGTCTCCAAACATTTTTTTCCTATCTAACATCACACTGTTAGTTCCTGGGAGCTGCCCGGGTGCCCTTTGTGTCACATGACTTTTGGACTCTTGTTTTCCTTCTGCATTTTCCTAGGCCCTGCGGGTTCTCCAATCCCAGGGGCGGCGCCTGTCCCTCCCGGCCCAGCCCCTAGGCTTGGATTACAGGAGCTTGCCAGGGGCGGGGACTGCTCCATCACTGCCCAGCAGGCCCAGAGCTGCAGGATCGGTGGCCTAACGATCGCCGGGATCGAGCCCAGCTTCCCGCGCGCCCACGTGACCCTTCGATTGTCACGCGGGCGCCGCTCACCTGACCGGGGCCTAACGTGGGCTCAGCCTGCTGGGAGGGAGCTCGCCGGTGGGCCATGGCAGGCTGCAGGCTCTGGGTTTCGCTGCTGCTGGCGGCGGCGCTGGCTTGCTCGGCCACGGCGGTGTGGCCCTGGCCCCAGTACATCCAAACCTACCACCGGCGCTACACGCTGTACCCCAACAACTTCCAGTTCCGGTACCATGCCGGTTCGGCCGCGCAGGCGGGTTGCGTCGTCCTCGACGAGGCCTTTCGACGCTACCGAAACCTGCTCTTCGGTTCCGGCTCTTGGCCCCGACCCAACTTCGCAAGTGAGTCACAGCCCCTTCTTCCGTCCGAAGGAGCGGCCTTCCGTGGATCAGCCCCGGCCCGGCTGTCAGACCTTCTCCCCCTGGGCTTCTGCCCAGCCCAGCCAGTCCCCTCCCACGCCCCCTCTCCCCTTCCTTTTTCTCCAGCCGACTACACAGCCTCCCTGGCCGAGCCCCCTCTCCATTCACCCCTTTATTAATCTGACTTCTGAGGGTTTCAGTTTATCCAGAATCTTTCTCTTGAGCTGTAGGTTTTCATTTTTTAAAATGCCTGCTGTAGGAAAGACCATGGTTCAATCAGACTGTCAAAGTATTGAAAATACGTGGCCAATCGACATTTAAGATGATTCTTTAGGTCATGCTCAGGTGGTACTGGGTCCCTGTGAGGCAGTGGCCAGGGCTGCATAGTGGAGCTCAGCGTGTATCTGGCACATGAGTTGGTTAGTACATGTTTCAGTTGTGAGAGAAATCGTAGGACACAAGGCAGTGAGCTCCCAGGGACCAGGCAGAGGCCACTTGACCCAGAGGCTTGGGACCAAACCGAAAGTGTAGGGCCTGACGCTGATAAACTGGTGGACGTGGGGAGTGGCAAGGGGTGGAACGGAGCCGTGTTGGAGTGCCTGTCCATGTCGGCCCTGGGTACTTAGCGGCTAAGCAGAGCAAGCTGGCCCCTTCCCCAGCCCCGTGTTCTAGAATGAAAGTAAGGTAGATAACTGGTTCCTCTGCAGCCAGTGTCAGTATGTGATTTGTTCACCCCTGGGTAGCAAACAAAAGACGGTTAGTAAGCCACATGGGCCATTCCTTCCCTAACTGCCCCTGTATCGCAGTGGGTTTAGCGAGCTTGTTGGTTCTGTTGTATTAAAAGACTGTTCTTTACTCCTCTCATGGCTGTGACCAAAAAAAAAAAAAAGGCTTTATTATGGCTCACCATCGGAGGAAGTGGTCCATCACGAGAGCCTGAGCTTGAGGCAACTTGTCACGTTGCGCAACAGCCAAGGAGCAAAGAAAAGAAGACTTCTCCATTTTCCCGCTTCCTTCAGCCCGTAACCTAAGACCATGCCATCCTCAGTTAGGTTGGGTCTTTCCTCCTGAGTTAAAACTGTCTCTAGAAGCACCCTCCCAGACACACAGCCCTGCAGGATTTATCATCCCGATTTGTAGTCTCAGCTCAGGCTGCTCTTGTCACAGAATTAGAAATGCAAAATGCATCTTGGAAACACAGAAGGAAAGAGCTGGGTGCAGGCAGTCAGGCTGGGAAGGAGTAAAGATTGGGACTCTCCACTCTAGGACTGGGGGTGCTACTCAGTTTGGAGAGTACCCTGCATCTCATAAAACCTTGGGAAGTAGAGCCAGGAAGATCAAGAGTTCAAGGTCATCTCTAGCTGCATGATGAATTTTAGACCATTTGGGGCTGACAGAGACCCTATTTCAAAGCAAGCAAACGAACTCTCCTGACGGCATACTCTTGGAGGAGACCTCTAAGTTTACTGTTTTCAAAGAGGAAGAAAGTTTTATGATGCCATTTATAGTGGGGTATGTGGAGAATGGAGTGGTACATAATGAAAATAATAATGAAAATGTCTTTGGAGAGGAGGTAGGTACTAGGACCAACTGTATTTGGATGAGGGCCAAAAGTATACATTTCTCTACTATATATTTCATTTTGAACTCTGGGGGCGGTGGGTTAGTTTTGCCCATAGTCTTCAACAAGCTGGGTGGCTTTCCTTACTACCTAAACCATAGTGCTTTCACAATAATCCTGGCGAATTCCGCACCTGAGAAGCTCAGCTTCCTAGTGTGTGTATGGCTACTTTGGGCCTAGTGTATGACATCTTTGAGTCTTGTTTCTCTGAGCTAGACTTGCTCTTCCTACCTTTTGGATATTGTGCGTGAAGGCTGTATGCTTCGGAGGATCTGGAATATGAAACAAGATATATTCATTACTCATCCAAGGAATGCTTAGGAACCTAATTTCCAGACTTGCTACTTCCTAATGCCACCCCACCCTTCCACCCCCACCCCCGCCCCCACCCCCCCCCCGCCCCCACCCCGTGTGTGTGTGTGTGTGTGTGTGTGTGTGTGTGTGTGTGCGCGCGCGCGCGCGCGAGTAGGTTGGTTTTCTATCTTCAGCACTTGGAGCCATTCAGGAGTTAATAAAACAATAAAAATAGCTGTGAATGGCATTGCACTCTCTGAAGGAGGGTATAATAGTGGGGAGGACTTGATTTTGAAGTAAGATGGAGTTGAAGCTGCTGCTCAGCAGTAGATTACTCACATGTACAAATTTCTGGGTCTGACCCTCAACAGAATACTGAAGGAGAAAAAATTAATTAAAGAGGAAAAAAACAGAGATGACCCTGAGATGCCTTCTTTCCCATTCCTTACTCTATACTTTATTCCAGACCAAAGTAGGGAGGGCATGGGCGGGTTGACCAGCCGAACCTGTTCATTGTCTTGGGTACATGGTCTCATGCTTGGGCATGTTTTTCGATTGTTAAAAGTCAGAGATTTTGATTTCCCTCACCCTCAAGAAAATGTTTAAACTAAATGCCAGGAATTGTAGCACATGCTTTAATCTCAGCACCCAGGAGACAGAGGCAGGCAGATGTCTGTGTGTTTTAGGCCAGCCTGGTTTGTATAGTGTGGTCCAAGCCAGCCAGTCTACTTAGTGAGATGTTGTCTCTAAATAAATAAAGAAGTGTTTAACCAGTCTGATTAGGAGAGCTTTCTCCCACCACTGTGGAGCTGTTGACAACCAGAGCAGCTCACAAGAATCAGTTGGGTGTGTGGACGGGAAGTGTGTCCATATGTAAAGAGTTTTTTTGTTCATGTTCTTTTTTTTTTTTTTTTTTTTTTTTTTTTTTTTTTTTTTTTTTTTTTTTTTTTTTTTTTTTTTTTTTTTTTTTTTTTTTTTTTTTTTTTTTTTTTTGTTTGTCAGGAGGTAAGCTCGCGCTCGCAGTACTGTAAAATTATATGATGCTCTTACCCCAATGCTCAATGAGACATTCCCCCCTCCCCCCCAGGTCTAAGAAGTACACCAGCTGTTTTTTTTTGTGATTTTTTTTTTTTTTTTTTTTTTTTTTTTTTTTTTTTTTTTTTTTTTCTCTTTTTTTCTTCATCTTTTATCTTTTTTTCTTTTCTGATCTAGTTATCCACTATTTTTTTCTTCTTTTTTTTTTTTTTTTTTTTTTTTTTTTTTTTCTTTTTTTTTTTTTTTTTTTTTTTTTTTTTTTTTTTTTTTTTTTTTTTTTTTTTTTTTGTTCGTCTCAGTTTCTAGTTTTTTTTATTTCTTTTTATCTCCTTATTCTCTCACTTCTCCCCACATCTGTCAGGAATCCAGTTATAAACCCAAGCAATAGCAATCCTCTGGCCGAGCAAGGTCACCAGGCTTGAATTCTTACGGGGTCATAAAGGCAGGTAAGAATTTTTTTCAAGCAGTGACCTCAGGCTTTCTTTTGCAACCCAAAATGGGAATGGTAAAGGAGGAGGTCAATAGAGAGCTAATGATCGGTTAGTATATCAAGAAGGGAATTTATGTGCTCAATCTACATTCCTAGAAGTGGTTAGGTAAGAAATTAGGAGTCTATTAATAAGGTTGTAAGGAAGAAGGGTCTCACCCTAAATTGCACAAGAAATAAAGCTGTCCGCCTGACCTAGGAGACAGGTGTTGTTTTGTTTGGCCTTGGATGTTTGACAGGCATTTTAGATAAATACACTGTTAGGAGTTCTTGGAAGCACACAAGAAAATCATTTTAGGAACCAGCTAATATACAAAAGCTAAAGTATCACCAAGACTCCTTAAGCCATGGCTTGACCTTTGGAGAAGTCCTTGACTCTTCCAAGTAGTAGCCTTTGTGATAGTAGCTGAATTCCATTACGTTTTCCTGCGGCCTGCAGAGCTACCTCCCTACCTCCCTACCTCCCTACCGTTCCACCTTGACTTCACAGTGATGTGCTCAGAGCACAGTGCTCCTTTAGCAAGCCTAGGCTGAGCAAACAGAGTTCAAGTCCACGGCCTTTTGTCTGTTGAAGTTGTCAGACTTCGCCATGTGTGCCGTCACACGGTGGAGGAAGCCCTTGAAAAGTGGTTGTTACACTCTAAGGCACCCACCCCAGGACTCCTCTGGGTAATCGCTACACAGGGAGGTTTGCTGTGGCAAAACTGACTTAGTGAAGGGCAGTGGAAAGGGGAAGGAAGCCAGCCTGTGTGAATGGCTGGGGCACTTAAGATGTCACGTCAGCCAGTTCTGTGGGGTGCTTCGTTCTGTTTTCAGAACTGAGCCTGGAGGGCAGCATGAGGGTCAGTGTTAAACAGTGCATGGCTGTGGTAGAAGATTCCATCTAGATCTGTCTGCCTCCCAAGATTTCCTCCTTCGCTGCATTCTGCAGTGCTCATAAAGATCTTTGTCAGGACAATTAGTCACTTAAAAACTGTTGGCCTCTGGGAAAAGTAAGCTCTGATCACAGCTTAGTGACTTCAAGTAGTAACTTCTGACACCTAATTCCTTTTCATTACCATTCAGGTCAGGAATGTTTTTTTTTTTTTCTCGCCTCCATTTGTCGTTTTCCAGAAGTGTTTCTAGCCACACTCCTTCCTTCCATCTTTAATGCAATTAGTGCTTATTAATCAACCATAATTAGTTAATAGTGCTAAGTCTAAAGACTATGTTAGTCAAACAGCTCTCATCCCCAAATAATTTACACTCATGGCCTGGGGATGTAGCTGATAGTAGAGTGCTTGCTAAGCATGCACAAAGCCCTGGGTTTGATCCCTCCCCCACGTAAAGTGGGTGTGGTGGCACACATAATCCCAATACTCAGTAGGTGGAGGCAGGAGGATCACAAGTTCAAGGTCATCCTCAGCCAGAGTAAATTTGAGGCCAGCTGGGAGGGAAAAAAAATTACAGTCCTTGAAAGTGAGACTATAAACATACAGTATTTTTTTTCTCTGAGATTTGAAGTGCAAATGATTTGAGAATACAGAAGAACACATGACCTA
Source organism: Peromyscus leucopus (assembly GCF_004664715.2). Classification (NCBI taxonomy): domain Eukaryota; kingdom Metazoa; phylum Chordata; class Mammalia; order Rodentia; family Cricetidae; genus Peromyscus; species Peromyscus leucopus. The sequence goes on along the minus strand of NC_051069.1, from coordinate 13,459,199 downwards.
AGTTAAGGATGGTGGGCAACGTGCAGTTTGAAAGGCTTTTCTCGGGTGTTGTTTGATCAGTAAGAAAGTAGGAGTTGAGCCGGGCGGTGGTGGCGCACGCCTTTATTCCCAGCACTTGGGAGGCAGAGGCAGGTGATCTTGTGAGTTCGAGGCAGCCTGGGCTAAAGTGAGTTCCAGGAAAGGCGCAAAGCTACACAGAGAAACCCTGTCTCGAAAAAAAAAAAAAAAAAAAAAAAAGAAAGTAGGAGTTGGTGATGGGAGGTATTCCACCTTGGAGAACAGCCTGTGGAAAGGGCCTCCCTCCAGGTAAGAAGCCAGTGAGCCTTATTCAGGAAACTCAAGGTCAGTGTGGTTGATGTGCACAAATCTCAGGTAGGTCAGCAAGTTCTGACGAGAGCCTCGAAGCCTCCTAGTGAGCACTGAAAGGCAGGAGCACTGGAGGAAGGCCAGACAGGGCTGTTGCACAAGTGGCACTGGCCAAGCTGGCTGCATGGGGCGTTGGTGGCAGTGAGACTCAGGCAGGGAAGGCGGTCGTTGTGGTTGTTGGTGATAACAGTAGCTGGACTGGATTGATGGCTGCAGGGCCATGGCCTCTCTGGACTGCCCAGAGACTTCAGAGATGGGCCTGGATGGAGTTGGGCTACAGTGCTCGAGATGACTCCCATTTGTGATTCGGGGACATGAATATTCATTTTCACTTACATGTTGTTGCCGATTCACAAAGATAGAGGAAGAAAAAAGGAAGTGCTGAAGTGCTAAGGAGTGAAAAGAGAAGGAATTGAAAGGGGGCGTGGCGGGGGGAGGGGCACACGGACGACTAAGTCTGATTTTGGATGTGTCCAGTAAGAGGTTTCTGAGCAGACCGCCAGTTGTGTGGTAATAAAGCTTGGGAGATGAGTTTGGCTATTTCCAGAGACAGGAAGATTCAGCAGGTGACTGGAGGCTGGATGAGGAGGAGGGTGTTATTGATATTACTGGAAAACTACTAAGCCAGAACGTGGGCTAGTTCTTCCTCCTGAGTGTCCAGATCATCTGACAATCACAAGACTCAAGGGCGTGAGGTGTAAATACCAAAGTGACTAGGAAATTGCAGAGGGCTGTGAGAGACTCCAGATTCTACAGCAAGATGGCATGAGCCACAGCAGATCAGCATGGAAGCTGAGCCTAGAAGAAGCGCCAGGTCTCAACTCCAGGAGGAGAGAAGACACTTCGTGTCAGAACTGGTTGCAGGGGAGGTGGTGGTGTTCTGGAAAGAAGAGGGCTTCAGTTAGGGAGGGAATGAGAAGAAATAATGGTATTGGGAGTTAAGTAGCCGTGATAGGGTTTGCAAAGGTGGACGATGTGCATGCCGGTGAGTTGTGGAGAAAAGGAAATAACCTTTATAGGAATGGGGATGTAGGATGATGAGCCAGAGGGGCTTATATTCTTTGACCATAAAATTGCCAAGAAGATGACCATCAAGAGTTCTTGTGGAAAACCAGGTATGGTGGTGCACGAATTTATTCCCCACACTGGGGAGGCAGAGACAGGTGAATAATCTCTTGAGTTTGAGGCCAGCCTGGTCTAGAAAAAATTCCAGGACAGCCAGGGCTACACAGAGAAACCCTGTCTGAAAAAACAACAACAACAACAAAAAAAAAAAAGAGTTCATTTGGGGACTTAATATATGTTAAAGACATGATCCTGGTTGACAGTGAAGAGCTAATCCATCAGTAAATCTATAAGGATGATTAGATATCCATTTGGAAAAAGTAAAATCTGTATCTCTTGCCCAACATAAATACCAGGTAGATAAAGATCTAAAGATCAAAATCTCTAAAATAAAAGTATTAGAGGGGATTTGCAATCCTAGGCACTTCTAAGCAATGGGAAAAAAACATAAAGGAAAAAACTACCGTATTTGATTATATGGAAATGAAAAGGAACTGTAAGATAAAGAACAAGAGGGACATGTAGCTGTAACCCACACTCAGGCCGCAGAGGCAAGAGGATTGATTACCCAAGTCTGAAATCAGCCTGGGCTGCAATGAGACCCATGTTTCAAAACATCAAAACCCAAAAACATCCTAAGAGGAAAAAGTGGACAAAGTAGACCAAATTCTTGCATCTTAAAAAGATAACATCAGGTCCTTGGGCAGTGCCCTGGCGGAGCACTTGCCTGAAACGGGCAGAGCTCCGGGCTTAAGTAAATGAAGAAGGCTAGGTTAAGAGCTAGAGAGAGCTCCATATATCGTCCATAAAAGAAAATTAACTAGCCAGGCGTGGTGGTACACGACTGTTAATTCCAGGACTTGGGAGGTAGAGGCAAGAAGATTAGGAGTTCAAAGCTAGCCTCAGCACATAGCAAATTCAAGGCCATCCTTGGCTACATATGAGAACTCAAATTTAAAAAAAAAAAAAAGTAAAATTATTAAATGACATACAAAGACTATGGCTAGTGATTGCAAACAATGCTTAAATTTAGTTGTTATTGAGAAAATGCTAATTGTAGCTGTGCTTTTGTTTTGTTTGAATGTTCCTTTCTTAAAGTGTGTGTCTGTGTGTGTGTCTGTGATGTGTGTGAGGATCCTTACAGAGTCCAGAAGAGGGCATCGCATCCCGTGGATCTGGAGTTAGCTGTGAGTCACTCCATACGGGTGCTGGGAACTGAACTCAGATCCTCTGGAAGAGCAGCAAGCTCGTTCTTAACCACTGAGACATTTATTTCTCCAGCCCTTGTTTTTTAAACCAGCGAGCAGAAATAGAATTGAGATAGGCTAATGTTGAAAGAATTTTGATAATAGGCCCACATCTGTGCGTTTGGGTTATAAATAAATACAATATTTTGAAAGTATCATAACCAAAAATTTTAGTATCATTGGCTTAGTGTTCCTGTCCCTTAAGAAATTGTTTTGCGCTGAGCAGTGGCGGCGCACACCTTTAATCCCAGCACTCGGGAGGCAGAGCCAGGCGGATCTCTGTGAGTTGAGGCCAGCCTGGGCTACAAGTGAGTTCCAGGACAGCCAGGGATGTTAACAGATAGGAATCCTGTCTAGGGGTGGGGTGGGGTGGGTTGAAATTTAGAAACATCAAATGTCATAAATAAGAGTTAGATAAGTTAAGGATTATTCCGTCAATGGGATTCATTCAATATTTACAAATAACAATGGTGGATTTCTCATTGATATTTAAAGATTTGCAAATTTTCGATAAATGGAAAAATGTCATAATCTGATATAAACTAGGACTGATTTTGGTGTTCTTTTATTTTATTTTTGTTTTAATGGAACTGTGAAATTGTTAACCAGATTTCTCCCTGGGATTGAGGATTGTGGGGCGATGTTCTTTTTCTGATAGTGATGGCATTGGAAGGGACAGATCAGATTTTTAAAGTATGGAGAAAAAGAAAAAAGCTAACTGGTTTTTACAACAAAAGATAGGATGGGAATAAGTACTTATAAATATTCATATTATCAGTGGGTGGGAGAATAAGGGTTAGTAGTGTCTGGAGGGTGAAAAATCTTGAAACATCCTGTTCGAGATCAGCATCAAGGAGAGACCCCAGCCTCAGGGCAATTGTCTTCTGAGACTGCCATTGGTTGGGGCATAAGAGGGTGGAGGGGTGGGGGATTGTTGGAGAGACTGCTTATTGCTCCTGCAGAGGACCCAGGTTTGGTCCCCAGCACCCTGTAGTGCCTCATAACCATCTGTGATCCAGGGGATGAAACACCCTCTTCTAACCTCCATGTGCACCAGGCATGCACATGCTATAGACATACCTGCAGGCAAAATGCTCATATATACAAAATAAATCTCACATCCCTGTCTACCCTAGTCATACCTGTGTGTCCCATGCTGTTGATGACCTCTGTGCAAACACAGCATGGTTCCAGATCACATGCAGGAGGTTCTTCCGGTGCGAAGTGTTCTTCCCTGTCTGGAGGGACCATTTATGCTGTCTGCCATAAATCATCTCAGGGATTAGTAATTGTTTATCTCTCCCGCTAAACTGTGAGCTCCTCGTGGCAGGGACCCTAGGGCAGGTTTTTCTTTTTAAATGCCCCAGCACCTATAACAGCCCCTGACGCATCTTAGTCAGGGAAGGCCAGAGTGTGATGAGTGAAAGCGGGGAGGGGGAGGAGAAAGAGGTCATGGAACAAACCTTGTCACAGTTTAAGAGAATACCAGAGCCTATGGGGGCAGGGTAGGCTTTAAAGAGTGGGAAGGTGTCCTCAAGGGCTTGACTTTTCCTAGTTTCCAACCCAGAGGCCAAACCAGATGCCACTTTATAACACAACCCCATACGTTTTCTTTGCCTTGCTAGGGTTTTGTATCTAGTGCATGGCAGACGGGGATGCTTTGATTTGGGGAGGAGTGAGCTGGGTGGAGGGGGAGGTGGTTTTGCACTAAGGTAAAGATTTATAGTTTCCAGGTGCCCTAAAAGTAGCAAATTTTCCCTTCCAGAGAAGTAGAAGGACCTAAAGCTTTGGATTTACACCCCCAGCGTCCTTCAGAGCATGTCTGAAAAGGCACTTTGTATAAGCCTGGGTATCTTCTTAGCAACCTTCACCCCAGCCTTAAGATTTCAGAAAAAAACAGACTCGGGTGTGTAAAAGAATTGCTAGGTTAACTGTTTGCCTGACTGTCGTGTAGCACAGCCATTATGCATCCATAGCATTAAATGTGCATATTTTAATTCTAGCATCATTCATTTTTTCAGCAAACACTTATTGAATGGCTGCCGTGTATCAGGCACTGGGAATACAAAGACACAGATTGGTCCCTGCTGTTGAGGAGCTCACAGCCTAGGTGAGGAGATAGACAGCTTATATTAAGATAAGTGTTATGAAAAATGTTTGCGTACTCCATGATCACATAGGGAGCTCTCTTAGGAAAGGGTGGGGGGAATGGTCAAAACAGCTTTATAAAAGGAAAACCAGAGCTTTTTCTTAGCCAAACAAGTGTGGAAGAAATGCCAAGTTTGTTTCAGTTGGAAGAAGCAATCTGTGATGAGAAAAGAATGGAGAAGACAGGACAGTTCCAAGGCTCTGGAAAGAGTTCACTTCATTGTAATGAGAATTCCCAAATAGTGAGAGAGAAAATGAGCCTGAAGGTCTCCGGTGGCTTCTGGGCATCACCTGAAAACCTTGGGACACCGTTATACTAGAAGATGTTTTTTTTGTTTTGTTTTTGGTGCTGAGGTTCGAACCTTGGGCTTTATGATCGTTACGATGCTGGGCAAGTGTTCTGTCCTCCAGTTACATCCCTGGTCCCATTGGGAGGTTTAACACAGGGATATTCATACTAAGAGATCCCAGGAGACAGCCAGTTGCAATGAGGACTATGTGGAGGTGGGAGGGACCACCTGGATGGTTTTTACAGTCATCTCGGAGAGAAACTACAACTGGCTGAACTGAGTGAGGCTCTGGCCAGTGAGGGTGGGAAAGTGGCACAATGCTAAGTTAATGATGAGTTTTGTAATTATAAGACTTAATTGAATCTTTTTTTAAAACTGTTGAAACCTCAGTGCTTAGGACAATGGTTAACGCTTGAATATGATCAAAGCGAGAGACAGGATTAGCCAAGAGAAGTAAAGAGTTCACTTTTGCATTGAAGACGCCAGAGGTGCCCAGTTGTACAGCTCCACAAAAGGAGCTGGCTTGGAAAATAGATTTGGAAGTCATGCGCTTACTGTGGAAGCAGATGTTGTTGTCCAAGGAGACTGTGAGAGGAGGAAGAGAGAAGGCTGGCGTAGAAAAGGAGGGTCGTGTTCAAGAATGTAGGAGACCAGGAGAGCAGAGCCCCCTAAGTCAAGGGAAGGTTTGTTTCTGTTTTGAGACAGGGTCTCTGTGTGGCCCTGAATAGCATGGAACCTACTACATAGATCAAGCTGGCCTTGAGTTCACAGAGGTTCACCTCTCTCTGCCTCCCGAGTGCTGGGATTAAAAAGCTCGTGCTACCAGAGCCAAGCTGAGCGAGCTTTGTTTCAGTGTCGGGATGTTTGACCAGCCTGAAAGAAGAGCCATCTCCAGAACACTGACTCTCTGACACCAGGGATTTTTACTCATTTTGATCGCCGCTGTATTCCTAGCACTTAATAGGCCCTCCATAAATAACTTATTGAATGAATGAATGAGTAAATGAGTGAACTGGAAAGGGTCCCGTGAACTTAGTTACAGAACCACAGAATTTTGGTGAAGCCGTTTTCAGAGGAGTGTGTTGAGGGAAGCTAGGTCACAGTTGCGTGTAGAGGAGATGGAGTGTGAGGAAGTGTCTACAAAGAGAAGACTAGCCAGGTCCAGCTGTCTGAGTGTTTACCATGTGCCAGATACCAAGCTAAGCACTTGACAGTGTTAACTTATTTACTTCCTCTTATCTAACAGATAAGGTAGATGGTGTCACAACCCCATTTTACAGACGAGAAACCACAACTCAGTGAATAACCTACCCAAGGCCTTACAGGTTTTTAAGCTCCAATCTGCCTGTCTTTGGGGTCCAGTCCCAAGCACCCAGTCTGCCTTTCCTCTGCAGTTTCTCTAAGGCAGGAAAGCCAGAGAAAGAGTGGGTCTTTGAGATGATGTGCACTTGAGACCTGGAAGATGGCCAGAACTTCAAAGCTGGTGGGAAAGAGTGGAAAGAAATCACCTGAAGACTTGGTCGGGAGGATAGTTTATACAAGAGGAGCCTGAGGGGAGATCCAGAGTGCAGGTGAAGGGAAACCTTCCATCGAGGGGGAGAGGAAGGGAGGGCAGGTGTGGTGTTGCAGGTGTCCTGTGAGGAGAGGGAGGGAGGGCAGGTGTGGTGTTGCAGGTGTCCTGTGAGGAGAGGAAGGGAAGGCAGGTGCGGTGTTGCAGGTGTCCTGTGAGGAGAGGGAGGGCAGGTGCGGTGTTGCAGGTGTCCTGTGAGGAGAGGAAGGAAGGCAGGTGTGGTGTTGCAGGTGTCCTGTGAGGAGAGGGAGGGAGGGCAGGTGTGGTGTTGCAAGTGTCCTGTGAGGAGAGGGAGGGCAGGTGTGGTGTTGCAGGTGTCCTGTGAGGAGAGGGAGGGCAGGTGCGGTGTTGCAGGTGTCCTGTGAGGAGAGGAAGGGAGGGCAGGTGCGGTGTTGCAGGTGTCCTGTGAGGAGAGGGAGGGCAGGTGCGGTGTTGCAGGTGTCCTGTGAGGAGAGGAGGAGGGCAGGTGTGGTGTTGCAGGTGTCCTGTGAGGAGAGGGGGAGGGCAGGTGTGGTGTTGCAGGTGTCCTGTGAGGAGAGGGAGGGAGGGCAGGTGTGGTGTTGCAAGTGTCCTGTGAGGAGAGGAAGGGAGGGCAGGTGTGGTGTTGCAGGTGTCCTGTGAGGAGAGGAAGGGCAGGTGTGGTGTTGCAAGTGTCCTGTGAGGAGAGGGAGGGCAGGTGCGGTGTTGCAGGTGTCCTGTGAGGAGAGGAGGGAAGGGCAGGTGTGGTGTTGCAGGTGTCCTGTGAGGAGAGGAAGGGAGGGCAGGTGCGGTGTTGCAGGTGTCCTGTGAGGAGAGGAAGGGAGGGCAGGTGCGGTGTTGCAGGTGTCCTGCGATAAGGTGGATGGGAGTTCTCAATCTGCTGAAAGTAGGGAGATGGGACCAAGTTATAGACTTGAGCACAAGCTTGAAATAGATGTTAGAGAGAATCGGAGGGGACCACAGAGGACACCTTTCTCGGATTCTTTTCTCTGGTGTGTGTGGTATATGTATGTGTGTGCATTCGTATATGTGTGCATATTCATGTGCTTTAGAGGCCCAAGGTTGATGTCAGGTGTCTTCTGCAGTTGCTCTCCTATTTTTAGACAGGGTCCCATTGATTCTAGAACTCACTGGTTGGGCCAGACTGGCTGGTCAACCTCCAGCATTCTCCTATGGCTGCCTCCCAGGCCCGTGACCATAGGTGTGCACTGCTGCTCCTGGGTTTTAGGTGCATGGTGGGGATCTGAACACGTTCCTCATGCTTGTACATCAAGGACTTCAGCATTGAGCCATCTACACGGTCCTGCTGTTCTGTCTCCCCACCCCGACACCACCCCCCCACCCTCCCACCCTCCCATCCCCGCCCAGGACACAGGGTTGAGGCACAGCTGGCGGATGTTAAGTTGGTCAGGATTGAGGATTTTGCTCATTGGGTGTGACAGACAAGCTATTGAGAATATTGTTGAGGTTATACCTGCATAACTAGCCAGCAAGGAAGGAAGCGGGATGGGAGAGGACATCCAGACAGGAAATGGAGGAGCTGTGGAGTGGAGTCCCGAGAACTTCGTCTGTGGGACGTGTGCAGTGAGAAGGGCCTTGTTCTCAGAATGCCGTGCCTGGTGACCAGGCAGCGGTGCACTGTAAAGGTTTTGCAGAAGTGACAGCCTGGCAGCGAGAGGACTGAGGAAGGATGAAAACGATGCTTAGAATTTAATACCTAGATGCCTTTGGACCGCCTTACTTTTTCAATTAGTTCTTTAGTTAGAAAAGGATACCAACTTCTGTGAACCCAGAGAAGAGGACATTTCATGTAAACTGATGAAAGCAGGATGCTGAGCGAGATAGGAGGAGGACACGAAGGAGGCCCTGGAGAACTTTGTCCATCTGCAGTCATGAGGTCCTGGTAGGGATGTGGTCCCACCTTGCCATTGTTTACAGGGAAGTGGAAACCCTAGACCTGCTCAGCTTGCCCAGCCCTAGGCCTGAGCACCCTACTCTTCCTGCTCTCCCAGCTGACCACGTGGCACACGTGCCCAGATGTTTACTGACTGAGCAGGCTCTTTGCCATACCAGGCCTCCCACACCTCAGTTCTCAGTTCCAGGAGTGTTGGTGAGTGTAGAGGCGGCCGTACTGGTTCCTGCCTGTTTCCGGCTCTCTTCAGAGCCTGGCACAGTGGCAACATGGAGGCGGAAAACCACAGCGATGATACAGTGTTTACATCCTTTCAGATGATCCAGTGCCCCTCCTGGTCTGCCACCTCCCCCAGACCTTCCCTCCAGGAGCTTGTCTAATATGGGCCTCTGAACTGACTTCTGTATCATCCCAAAGCCAGGCAGTGGGGGTGCTAGGGTTCGTCTCCACAAGATTGGAGGCAGGCAGCAGTTTGGAACTGGAGAAGGAACCCTCATCTGAGGGACATTGTTCTGAGGGTAAAAAGTGCTTTCCTGCTTATGGGGTCTCCAAAGGAGTCTGTGACACATTCCCCTTGCCCAGACTATAGACAGCAAATGTGTGTGATGTGTGTGTGTGTGTGTGTGTGTGTGTGTGTGTGTGTGTGTGTGTTTAGAGAAATGAAAATGACATTTAATAAAAAATGGAAATTTTCCTGCTTCCAAGTGGTGGCTCAGACAAGCCTGTCGTTTGCAGCTCGCCTCCATTTTACCATCAGGACAATGACCATAGCAATTAAATGTGGGTGACTTGTGACTTCTCATTTGGCAGACTGAGGGCCAAGAGGATGGTAGGGAAGCCAGGACCTTTCCTGTGTTGGGTTGACTGTCAGGACACAGTCTGAGGAGCCCTGACGTCACATTCGGCATGTGACATGAGAGGGTGAATGTCTCAAGGAGACAGGTGAGGTGTGGTTCACAGAGAACTAACTGCTCGGTCAGTTTTCTTCACCTGACTCCATTGGGGGATTTGCAGGCATGTGTTTAGAGAGGTATCTCCTTCGGTTAGAAAGCTTAGGAAGACACTACAGACTCTGAAGAATGGAGTTGCAATGATAGGTCTGAGTCAATTTCTTTCCCTAAGGGGTTTAGGTAGGAATTAGTGGGGTGGGGATACAGGGTACTTAGTGTGAGGTGAGAGATCTGTTTGGCTCTGGCTGCGGGTGGGGTGGGGGGAACTCCTTTCCTGACTGGCTGCTTGGCATCCTGCAGACTGAGATGTAGGCCTAGGGTGGGGCCTAGCATCTCTTGTCTGGCTTTCTTCACATGGCTTGAGGCACTTGGGTCCCTTCTGCTCGGAGATGGGTGACATTTGGGATGCAGTCCGGTTCTGAAGACCCGCCCTGCCTTCTGCCAAGCCACCCTGTCCCTGACTTTGTCATTTGTGGGTGTTGTGGGGTCAGTGGCGTATTATACAGCTCCAGAAAAGAACCGAGAGAGTTCATTCGATCCCACTTAAGGCAGTAAAATCCGACCACCTTGCAAGCTAGATATGGTGGTGCATCCCTGAAATCGTAGCACTCAAGAGACTGAGGCAGGAGGATTGCTGCAAGTTTGAGGTCAGCCTGAGCAACAGCTTATCTCACAAAATAAAACAGCAACAACAACAAAATCAGATCACCCTAAAATTCACAGAGAAGGTTGGAAAATAAGGAGAGAAATGCTTAGAATTTTGTCTTTGGCATTTTTGTCTGCATGGTCTGGGGTCTATAGAACATCATTACAGAGTATGTTGACTCACGCAGGGTGGCTTTTGCCTTGGAGAGCAGAGATTTACCCTAGAGAACCTGGGGAAAGAAGAGAAGGAAGCAGGATGGGCTGATGACCACTAGCCTTCCCTGAGGCCCACTCTTGGGGGGGAGGGAACGACCTCCTGACTCCTGTCCCATCTGCTCCTCACCTCGTGGACTTTAACAAAATGGGAACTCCTTTGCCTGGAGCTTTGAAGAGTAGGTACTACATGCAGTGTACGAGTCTCCAATGAGATAAGGCCATGCAGCCAAGTGTAGACCTCCCCTTCCTGAAAAACAAATCTGGATATGGACCTTAGGTGTGGGAGCTTGATAGCTATAATATAATCCCTGACCTTGGGAGGCAGAGAGGCAAGAGGATTGCCACAAGTTTGGGACCAGCCTGGTCTATGTAGCAAGTTCAGAGCCAGCTAGGGCTACATAGCAAGATTCTGTTTCAAAATAAACAAATAAATTGCTCATGGAAAAATGATTTGTGGGGGGGTGTTGGCAAAAATGTTAATGAGTCCTACAACATAGCTGATTTGCTTTGTAGCTTCTAAGCAGTCACAGAGCCTGCCACTCAGCCGGTGCTGCCCACTGAGGTGCTCTGAAGCTGTCTCTCATGAGAAACCATTATTGGGATCTTGGGATCGAGCACACTGCGGGTGTGGGGGGGAACACAGGCAGACTGACGGCTAAACGGGACCACGCAGGGCCAGTGCCAAGGGTGAATGCCCTGTCCTCCTTTCCCTTTGAGAGCTAAGGACCTGACTGGAGAGCTGTGCTTTACCCTGCTGCTCTGGGGGCAGGTCAGCCTACTGAGCTTCCTGTCTTCACAGGGAAACAGCCAATGTTGGGGAAGAACGTTCTGGTTGTCGCGGTCATCACAGCTGAATGTAACGAGTTTCCTAATTTGGAGTCAATAGAAAATTGTAAGTATACCACCCTGCTCCCTGTCCTCAAAGCAAACTCTGTCTGGGACTGTCCTCCAGCTATCCTGGGCTAAGCTGCTGCTGCTGCTGCTGCTGCTGCTGCTGACCTTGGGGACTGGGGCTCACCAAGTGTCCAGAGCCACAGAAAGTGTCCCATGGGACACTTGCCTTCTGGACTGAGCAGGGGACTGATTAAGAAATGTGGACACATAGCTAGGTGTGGTGGCGCACACCTTTAATCCCAGCACTCAGGAGGCAGAGAAATGTGGACACTTGGCTGGTTTTTCTCGAGGACATCTTACACTGGGGGAGGAAATTCAGGGTCATTTATACCACAGTGAAGCTAAGTCATTGGTCCTGAGACTCACTTCCCTAAGCAATAGATAGGGACTTCGAAGTCTCCAGTGTGAACACCCAAGTCTTCAGCTCGCTCTCAGATTCTGACTGACTGAGACCTGCAGGAAAAGGCAATGCGAGGTGGTTGCAAAGGGCTGTCGGCCTTGCTTCCTGGGCTGGACTCTGCAGGCCTCCCCACTCCCTTTGCTAAGTCAGCGTCATACTTCTCAGCTAAAAGCTGATAGGAAGGATCCCAAGATTCTGGTGGGGAAACTAACCAGCAAGCTGGGTGGAGCTTTGCAGAGGACCCTGCCCAGCGTAAACCAAATGTATCATCTGCCAGGCCTGCAGAACCAGTGTGGTGCCCACCTCGCTATTTTTCTGTTGTTGATTTGTTTATTCATTTGTATGTGTGAAGGATGTATGTTTGCTCATGTGGTTGTGTGCAACATGTTCATGTGGGTATATGTTGCATGTGTGCAAATGAAAGCCAGACCTTGGTATCAGGTATCCTCCTCAGTTACTCTCCATCTAGTGTTGTTTTTTTTTATAAATAGTGTCTCTCATGAGCCTAGAGCTCCTCATTTCACTAAACTAGCTGGCTAATGAACTCCTGGGATCTGCTTGTCTCCACCCTGCCTCCCCCACTCCCTAGCACATCCGTTACATGTGCCTCAGAGTCTGGCTTTTACAGGGATGCTGAAAATCCAAACCCAGGTTCCTGTGATTGCAGGCATTTTACCCCTGTGCCATCCTCAGTCCTGTTTGCTTGCTTGTTTATTCAGAGATGAATATAAAATATCTGGTCTACAGTTTCAGTTTTGTCATTTCAGACACCTTAACCATAAATGATGACCAGTGTTTACTCACCTCCGAGACCGTCTGGGGTGCCCTCCGAGGTAAGAAGGTGGAGAAGGGGCTGATGGTGAATACTCACTTAGGGAGTAAAGAGGGAAGTTGGAGTGTTTCCCCATCATGCAGCTGTGCATAGCATTAGCATTTGGAGCAGAGTGGAGATGGGTAGCTGGGGAGAGGACCCTGCCACAGACACTGGCCTGCTCACTCGCTCCACAATTGCAAAGTCTTTAGGAAGTAAAGCTAACCCAGGCATGCTGGGAGTGCATGCTGATACTCCCAGCTATTCAAGGGGTTAAAGCAGGAAGATTACATGAGCCCAGGAGGTCAAGGTTATTCTGGGCAATATAGCTAGACCAGCCATCTCTTTAAGAGAGAGAGAGAGAGAGAAAAAGAGAGAGAGAGAAGAAAAAAAAAGAGAGAAGCTAGGTGTGGTGGCTCATGCCTGTAATACTAGCTCTCTTGGGGGCCAAGGCAAGCACACTCTTGAGTTTTTGTTATTCCAATGCCTGGTCTGTATTCTTTGGAGAAAAAACACGCAAACCTCTCAGTCCTCTGCTCTCCTGCACAAAAGATACAAGACTTTGGGCATAGAACATTTGAGATCCCACTCCCAAGTTGGGAGAAACCCAAACAATACACAGTAATGTGCTTTAAACCAGGTTCTGCCTAACACTGAGGTCTTGTGGAGCCTTTTATTTTGAAATCTGGGGTTTTTTTTCTTTTTCTCTTTCTTTCTTCCTTCCTTCCTTTCTTTCTTTCTGTCTGTCTGTCTTTCTCTCTCTCTTTCTTTCTTTTCTTTTTTTTTCTTTCTTTTTTTTTTTTGAGCTTCTATTGAGTTTCCAGAAGTAGGGCCCAAGCTGTTGAGAATATGTAATACTCAGAACTCAATCTATCTGTGTTTGGGCCTTGCTAGATGCCAAGCCTGTGTTGGTGACTAGGCAGACCCTCGAGGGCAGTTGCATCTACCATACCTCAGCCTCCAGCAGCTGGGTCTCCCCCTCAGACACAGAAGAGGCCCAGTTATGGATCCAGCCTCCTGGAATTCAGTGTTGTGATTCTTTCTTCGCAGTTCACTGGAAGATGTGAAGGGCAGCACACTGGGGTCCCCCTTTCCAAGTGGATGCATCGCTTTTACTCTCTGGGTCTTTACTCTGCCTCCCCCCTTCTCCACAGGTCTGGAGACTTTCAGTCAGCTTGTTTGGAAATCAGCTGAGGGAACAGTGAGTATGGACTCTCCAAGAGGGCTCTGAGGTTTCCTCCAAAATCCATGTTGTCTGCTTTAGATGGAGTCCTGATGGCTCCAGATTGCCCCAGTGGGAGTGTAGAAAAAGATCAGGGTTGATAGAATTATCTGTTTGGAGATACTGTAATGTGGTTCCCTTGGGTCATTTAGTAATTGTCTTGATGCCACATTGCTTTGAAGAAAATAAACCTGCTAGCTTCAGCAAAATGGAGTGTGTAGACTGAGTGGTATATGGAATGCATGTGTTTGGTTGGCATGGGAAAGTTACTCATGGTTTCTGATGCAGAGAGGTTGGTGGGAAGGGCGAAAGGATAGTTACTTTGGAGAACATTCCCACATTGACTTTTGGGGATTTGGGGAGAGTCTCTGTCATTCTTCTGTTCTCATGATAAGCTCCCTTTGAATACTGAAGCATTCAATGTTTGGTCCACATAGTTCTTTATCAACAAGACAAAGATTGAAGACTTTCCCCGCTTCCATCACCGGGGCATACTGCTGGATACATCTCGCCATTACCTGCCATTGTCTACCATTCTGGACACACTGGTAACCAGACCTTACGGCCTCCTTCAACGCATTGGTTCTGGGGTAACGGGTCAAGGGATAGTAGATGTCATATTCCTAAATAAATAGAGTATGTCTAGGGCTGGAAAGACGGGTCAGCAGTTAAGAGCACTGGCTGCTCTTTCAGAAATCCTGAGTTCAATTCCAAGCAACCGCATGGTGGCTTACAACCATCTATAGTGGGATCCAATGCCCTCTTCTGGCATAAAGGTGTACATACAGATAGAGCACTCATATACATAAAATAAATAAATAAATAAATTCTGTGAGCCCCTGGGAAAAGTGTAGAAGACTGTTTACTCCAGGTAAGAGTGATTTGGTTACAGTGCCGCTTATACTGTTTTGGGGGATTGGTTTCTCTTGCCAGGCAGAGCTGACTGCAATTTAATTAAGTCAGTATTATAGGAAAGTTGATCGTAAAGCCTTGGCTGGAGGAGTTCCTAACACTCCTGAATTTGATGTGCAGGCAGCTCATGTGGCTGCCTTTTTCTTTGTCCCCCTTGGCTTCTGGGAGTTAAGTTATGGGGCAGCTGAGTTCCCAGCCGGCCTGCTAGGCCTCCCCGTCAGGTAACGAAGATGGCAGGAGGAAGGGCTGCTCTGAGATACGTGGGGATTTGGAAAGACAAGAGCGCTCTGCAGTGGCCGCAGCTCTCCTCTCCGTGGCCAGAATTCATCTGGAAGAGAGGCGATGTCGGCGAGCTCTGTAACGTGCTCCCTCACAGGAAGCTCTGACTTAGAGTCCCCGTACATGCATGCCTGGAACTTAAAGAAGGTTGAGTTTGCGATTGCATTTAGAGCAGCCTGTCCAGTTTGGGGCTGATGGTCTGTGCTCTGACCTCCAGGATGTCATGGCATACAATAAATTCAACGTCTTCCACTGGCACCTGGTGGACGACTCTTCCTTTCCGTACGAGAGCTTCACTTTCCCAGAGCTCACCAGAAAGGTATGATTTGCTTTCCCCAAACCCAGCTTCCAAATCCTCAGGGGCAGAGGTTCTCATCCTGACCCAACAAAGGCAAAGGACAGCAGCTTTGGAGTCAGAACCCAAGGCCTCGAGTCCGCACGTTAATTTGTTTTGAAACCTTCAGAGAGAAGATCTCTTGGTTTCAGTTTTTGATGTTGTTATTTACATACGTCCTATTAAACGGGCATAATTCCTTCTTATTTATCTCATTGACCTTATAATGCTCAGATAAAACCGTAGATGTGGCACTGGGGAGATAGGTATGTCACTCAGGTGTCCACTGAGCAACATGAGGACCTGAGTGAGGGTGGAGAATGGGGAGGAGGAGTCCACATAGGTGGATCCCTGGAGCTTAATGGTGAGTTTTAGGTTAAGTGAGTGACCCTGTCTTAGTCAGTGTTTTATTGCTGTGAAGAGACACCATGACCATGGCATTCTCGAGACAGAGTTTCTCTGTAACAGCCCTGGTTGTCCTGGAACTCTCTCTGTAGACTAGTTTGGCCTCCAACTCAGAGATCCACTTGCCTCTACCTCCTGAATGCTGAGATTAAAGGCGTGCACCACCACTACCCAGCAATCATGGCAACTCATACTAAGAAAAGCATTTAATTGGGTCTGGCTTATAGTTTAGAGTTTAGTCCATTGTCATCTTGATGGGAAGGAAGCAAGGCAGCATGCAGGCAGACATGGTGCTGGAGAAGGAGCTTGAGGGACTACATCCAGATCCACAGGCAGCTGGAAGAGAGAGAGCCACTGGCCCTGGCTTAAGCTTCTGAAACCTCAAAGCCCACACCAAGTGACACATTCCTTCAACAAGGCCACACCTAATAGTGACCAAGCGTTAACATCTATGACTCTATGGCAGCCGTTCTTATTCAAACCACCACAGACCCTGTCTCAGAAAATAAGAAGTTGTATGGGGCACAACTAATGTTTACCTCAGACTTTCATATGTGCACATGCACACACACTAAAAAAAAAAAAAAGGCAAATCAAGAAATTATGATAAAGACCCTTGAAGAAGTCCCTAGTACACACGGGCTGTGGACAAGTGTTCTAAAATTCTGGGTGTTCTGAGGGAGTTTTGAATACCTTCTACTCCCAATAGCCACAGGGAATGAGAATCTGAAGAGTACCTTCTGTCTTTCAGGGGTCCTACAACCCTGTCACCCACATCTATACAGCACAGGATGTGAAGGAGGTCATTGAATATGCACGGCTTCGAGGTATCCGTGTGGTGGCAGAATTTGACACTCCTGGCCACACGTTGTCCTGGGGGCCAGGTAAGAATAGCGCTGCAGTTGGAGGGGTCTGCGCAGAGAGGATCCAGGGTGTTGGCTCTTACATTGTCACGTATCCTGGTCTTGGCCCTTGGAAAACTGTTCTGTATCAACTCCTGCCAGAGGAAGTTCTTTCCAGCAGCAAAGCAAGGGGTGGCCCGACTGAACCTAGTAGCACAGGCTAGACCCTAGCTTCTGCTACCCATGCCTTTCCAAGAGTGTCTCCTGGCCCAAGGGTCTTCCTGCCTGGGGCAGCTGCTGGGAAGTATTTAATTTGTGCAGAGGAGGGCATTTTTACTTTAAAATATGGGCAGATGGGGCTGGAGAGAGAATGGCTCAGCAGTTAAAAGAACTGGTTGCTCTTCCAGAAGTCCTGGGTTCGATTCCCAGCACCCACATGGCAGCTCACAGACATGTGTAATAGCCGTTCTGTAGGATCTGATATGCAGATACAAGTACAGACAAAACACCCATACATGAGACATCCGAAAGTATGTGTGCAGAGGCCAGGCATGTCAGTATACAGCTATTAACCCAACACTTGGGAAACCACAAAGGCAAAAGGATCTGAAGTTCATTCAGTTCCAGCCTGAGGCTCATAAGTGCTCTCCTGGCAGAATTCTGTCCCCTCACCAAAGGGGACGATGTTTCCCAGACACTACTGTAGGTTTCTTGGACCTTAGAGTAGATACTGAGGAGTTTGACTCCAGGGTGGAATCTTTTCTGAAAGAATTTGGGGCTGGGCGGTGGTGGCGCACACCTTTAATCCAAGCACTCGGGAGGCAGTGGCAGGTGGAGCTCTGTGAGTTCAAGGCAGAACTGGTCTACAGAGAAAGTTCCAGGACAGCCAGGGCTACACAGAAAGAAAAAAAAGCAGAAGACATTGGGGCTGGCCTACAGAGGTCACCGGTAACTCTGCGACTCCTGCTGCTCACTCACTTGCTTCTATACCCAAGAACCTAGAGTGAGACTTGAGATGAAACCCTCAGGAAGGTTGAGAAAGGCAGCTGCCTGGCCTCGGCAACAAGCAAGAAGCTTCCGGGCCGGAGACACCCCTCAGGAGCTGTGGAACTGGGTAGCGGGAGCTGAAGCGGTCGTCATTATGTGCAGTGACCATTCCCCTTGCGTTGTTGCTGAAAAGCCCTTGAGAAGAGCAGCCTTGAGGAGCTGGGTGATTTATGCTGGAAGACATGTATCAGGACCAGAGTATACAGCATCAACAGTTATGTGCCTGTACCCAGCCTCCATCTGATGGAGATACATTTATTTGATTGTGACTAAACAGTTGTTATGTGAGTACTGAGTGCTCAGTGTAGATGAACACAGTCATCTTCTGTATAACATAAGGGGCCTCATGTGTAGGAGTATACACGGGAGTCTGTGTATTTGCAACACTTGTATGAGTTCTCTGTTAACTTAGGTGTCCCTGGGTTATTAACTCCGTGCTACTCTGGGCCCCATCCCTCTGGCACCTTTGGACCCGTGAATCCCAGTCTCAACAGTACCTATGACTTCATGAGCACATTCTTCTTGGAGATCAGCTCCGTCTTCCCGGACTTTTATCTTCACCTGGGAGGAGATGAAGTTGACTTCACCTGCTGGTATGAGCCTTTTGGACTTGACACCCCAGCCTGAGGGTGGGTCACTCAGAGAAGAGAGGTCAGCACTACGGCCCTACTGCTTTTGTTTAGGGACTGTCTGCTGAGGGAGCCATGTCTCTGCCCAGAGAGGCCCTGTGTGACTAGCAAGGCTGTTGGCATGGGCCCTTCTTCCTCTTCTCTCACATCCTTGAGATATTTATGAATATACTCATTCTGAGCCCAGAACTGTCTTGGAAAAATGGGGGCTAGAGAAAAGTAATTCCCACTTACGAAGGCTTAAAATAGTCTCCTCAAGAGTCTAGTACAGACACGAGGAGGTAGTCTTACTGCTACTGGATCTGCCGTGTTTTGTTGATACTCACGGGACACCTGCCCTTTCCTAAACAGAAACGGAGGAGGAGTGGATTGCAGGGTAGAAACAAAGCAAGGGGGTGGGAGGATTGGGGAGAGGGACTGGGAGAATGGCGGGGGAAGAGTCTAGTACAGGTTAGAGGGCGCTTGCTGATCTGTCAGAGGACTAGGGTTCAGATTCCCAGCACCCACATGGGGCAGCTCACAAATGCCTGGAACTAGATTCAAGGGATCTGTCCTCTTACGGCCTCTGTGGGACCTGTGGGACCCTGCACACATGCGTGCACATACACATACTCATAAATGAGTCTATTTCAGAATTCAAGATTAATAAGTGACAAGGCCCAATTAATGTTAACTCACAGAGCTCAAAAGAAGCCAAAGGGCTTCTGAGAAGTAGGCCCCAGAGTTGGGTCTGAGAAAATTGTTTGTCTTTTGGGAACATCATGAGAAGAACATGGAAGCAAAACACAGACATTGTAGGGCCAGGAATGTGCAGCAGGTCTCAGGTCCTACGTAGGCTTGGTGTCTGGCTGGAGCAACAGAGAGGGGAGCCGGTGGCCAGCGTGCGCCAGCGCCTGCTTAGCCCTGGACCCTGGTGTGGATGGAGAATTTCGACTTCAGCCTCTTCAAGTCTAGGCTGCTTTCTTTCTCAGCCTGTGTGTGTGGCTCGTGACAGCTTTGTGTGGCCATACCTTCCCTGGAGGACTTGTGCTCTCTGGTGGGGTCAATGTTTTAGATGAAGGGGCAGTTACAGGAGGCCAGGTGACTAATCTGTAAGTTGTGATTTCAGGATGATGAAAGAACTGATCAAATTGTTTTTCTGCTACTCAGGAGGTCCAACCCTGATATCCAGACGTTCATGAAGAAAAAGGGCTTTACTGACTTCAAGCAGCTGGAGTCCTTCTACATCCAGACGTGAGGAAGGAAGGAGGGTGGGGCACATTGGGAGTCATCTCCTGTGGGGGATGGTGTCTGCTTTCCTCACCAAAGTCACTCCCTGCCCCCCATAGGCCCCTTGTCCTAGCCTTTCAGGCTTAGAGCGGTCAGCTCACAGACCCAGAGCAGGGAATGCCCAGTCAGGGTTAGGCTGGCCTGGCGCGGCACCTGGAGGCTGGCATACACAGTGACATTGCTGATGATGTTCCTCTCCTCTCCAGGCTGCTGGACATCGTCTCTGATTATGACAAGGGCTATGTGGTGTGGCAGGAAGTGTTTGATAATAAAGTAAAGGTGAGCCAGGGGCAGAGAAGAGGCGCCCCTGTCTCCATCTCCCTGGCCCTCCCCAACTCTGTAGGGACCAATCCTGGACCGGAACAGTCTGAGAACTGGATGCCATGGCTCTGACTCTCTAGAAGAGCTACAGAGGTGTGACCACCGGGGTTTTAGAGTCAGAACCTCGTATCTGATTGTGCCTGCTTGGGGTTCCTGAGGCTTTAGGTGCTGTTTTCCTCCTGAGTCATAGGCTTGGATCCTCTGAGCCTCTGGAGCAGGGCTACTTTTTCCCTGCTTCGACCCCACTGCTGTTCCCCTCAGCTCTCAACAAGTAATTACACTTCCATAGAGACAGGAAGCTTCAGTGGGGCTGGGAGGGAGCGTCAGGGGCTCTGTCAGAGTAGAGACACCTCACCTCAGTCTGTGAAGGGTGTGTGTGATGAGTGATTGGAGTCACAGAAGCATCCTTTGCTGCTTAGGAAACAAGGGGTGCACTCCCCTTGGCCCCGGGTGTCTTGCATAAGAATGAATCTCAAGAACCTTCTGAGCTCCATAGCGTGATTGCCCTTTGACCTTCCATGACAGATTCGGCCAGACACAATCATACAGGTATGGCGGGAAGAGGTACCCGTAGAGTACATGAAGGAGATGGAACAGATCACTAAGGCTGGCTTCCGGGCCCTGCTCTCTGCTCCCTGGTACCTGAACCGTGTAACATATGGCCCTGACTGGAAGGACATGTACAAAGTGGAGCCCTTGGCATTTCATGGTGAGAGCTGGGAACTCTCTTGACTGAGCAGCATCTGGGCTGAGGTGCAGGGTGGAGGTTAAGAGAGGCAGGGCAACACATGGCACTTTAGGAAATGAAATGGCCTGTCTGAGAAGGCCACACTGGAAGAATGGTTGAAAGTGACACACACACACACACACACACACACACACACACACACACATGCACACGCACACGCACATATGCACGCACGCATGCACGCACGCACGCGCACACGGTCTGTTGTTTTCCCTCAGGTACTGCTGAACAGAAGGATCTGGTCATTGGAGGGGAGGCCTGTATGTGGGGAGAGTATGTGGACAGCACAAACCTGGTCCCCAGGCTCTGGTAAGGATTTTGGGGTGAGGCCAGCTTGAGGAAGGGCTTCTACCCCACATTCTCACTCCCTTCAGCCCAAGAGCAGAGGGGCATTGAGATGATGCTTTTCTGTATTCGAGGCTCCTGTCTTCTGTGTGTGCTTCCAATAAGCATTAGGTATGAAGGAGAATGGCCACTGTCTCCACTTCACAAATACCATAAAGAACACAAGGTTACTTGCTTGGGATCTAGTACTGAGAGAGGGAGAGTAAGGTCCTTTCCTCAGCAGCTTCCCCAAATATGGTTGTGTGTACCAAATTAAGTTAGCTTTTCAGTCATCCATGCTTCTAAGGCTTA
This sequence comes from Peromyscus leucopus, assembly GCF_004664715.2. Lineage (NCBI taxonomy): Eukaryota > Metazoa > Chordata > Mammalia > Rodentia > Cricetidae > Peromyscus > Peromyscus leucopus. The sequence goes on along the minus strand of NC_051069.1, from coordinate 13,438,062 downwards.
CCCTTATTTCTGTCTTTGGAATAGGAGGAGCTTGGGGTCACTGTCTGCATGCTAAGGAGGATGGTCGTAGTGAGGGTGGGGCTGAGCCATGGAACTGCCTGAGAGCCCCTGACTGGCTGTGGGCATGGAATGAGATGTCATTCATGTCTGAGCTGGTCTGGGAAGGAAGATGCAGGGGCTGATCTGCTGCACGCTCCCTCCTGTAGGCCCAGAGCCGGTGCTATTGCCGAGAGATTGTGGAGCAGCAACCTGACGACCAATATGGACTTTGCCTTTAAACGTTTGTCACATTTCCGCTGTGAGCTGCTGAGGTAAGCAGGCTGTGAGTAGATCTGAGGCTTGGAACCCAAACGGAGAAGAAAAGAGTAAAAGCAGAAACTTTGGGAAGCTTACTGTGCCAGGCACTGTTCTTGACAGGCTCCGTCCCATTGAACTTGTATCACAGCCCACAGGGTGGGAAAATTTTGTCCCCATTTTAGGCACGATATATCTCCTGAGTACTTTGTCCAAAGTCGGTAGGAAGCAGGAATTGAACCTGCCAGCTCTGATGCCTACCCCTCCCTTGACCACAGTGTGTGACAGCCTGTGTACGCAGTCATCTCTCTCCTTCATGCAGCTGTTGACTGGGTCTTGATAACCTCAAAACACAGTGTACTGCAGAGGAGGCTCTGGGCTCTAAGACACTGAGTGACCCTGAGCTGGGGTTTTGTTGTCTCTAAGCATGTTTATTTGGATAATAATGGAGGTGTGCTTGGAGGTCTCCAAGGGTCCGTTCTTAGTACTTGAGTCTGAGATAAAAGGACAGGGTTTAATCCCAGCTCAATCCTTCTCCACTGCTGTGCTTACGGAATCTTAGGAGCAGGAGTGGACATCTGAGTGGGCCAAGAGCATCAGACACCCCTCAGGCCCTGACCTCTTTTCTAATGTAACTGGTTTGGGGGAGGCTGGGGAGCAGAGAACTACAGGATAGAAAAAGGGAGTTTCCTCATTGAGAACCTTGGAGCGAGGTTCCCAAGTTATTTGAGTACGGTAATATTTTGAGACTCACTGGAATGGGAAGGGGGTTCATGGTTATTGTGGAGAAGGTGTTGCCACGGTCCAAGGTGGAATTACTCACCTGCCATTTTCTGTGTCCTCTTACAGGCGAGGGGTCCAGGCCGAGCCCATCAGCGTAGGCTACTGTGAGCAGGAATTTGAGCAGACTTGAGCTGGCAGCACCGAGCACCCAGGAGGCTGCTGGCCCGAGGAGAACAGTCATGGGGCCAGGCGTCCACTGTCTCCCGGCCAGGGGATAGAGCCCCTTGCCCACGTGCCCCTGTGACTAGAGAGAAGAGGCTGGTGCTGGCACTGGTGTTCAATAAAGAGTGATGCGGCATTTTCTCTAATCAGCTTGGGTTGCTTGTGTAAAGAACGAAAAAAGAGCAGGAATGCTGGGCAGCGGCAGCATACGCCTTTGATCCCAGCACTCGGGAGACAGAGCCAGGAAGATCTCTCTGAGTTCGAGGCCAGCCTGGTCTATGGGGTGAGATCCAGGACAGGTACCAAAACTACACAGAGAAACCCTGAAAAATAATGGCCCTCAGGAATAGCCTGCCTAGCCTTCTGCTTTTAAGTGATGGAGCTGAGCAGGCCCAGTGAGTTAGCGCAGGAGCTGCACCTGCATGGTGACCCAGGCTCTGCTTAGCCACGTCCCTGCCACATTCTACCCTCAGAAGGTCACTTCAGTTTGTGTCACTTCCAAGGGTTCTGTATGTGAATGAAGATGCTATGGGGGCTAAAAGGAGTTTCAGGCAGTGGCCAGGGCTCCAGAAACCTCTGCTGTCCTCCCCTTTTCCTTGACCCACTGTTTATGTACTGTTGAGAGGCACTGTGATAGTGTTTCATTTTTCTTTTCTCTTTTTTGTTTTGAGACAGAGTCTTAAGCTTGGTATATGTATTGGCCCTCTGCCCTGCCTCCCAAATCCTGAGATTACCATGCATACCACCACTCCCAGCAAGGACTTGTCTCTGCGGTTCCTGGGCAAATCCAAAGTAATGCAGACAACTTCCTACTCCTCCCTCCTGGTTCAGCCCAAAGCGTCTTGGAGTGGGTGACACAGATGATCTCGAAAAAGTGAAGTCCTGGGGGCAAGCGCATGATCCTGGAGGAGGGTCTTTCACCTGTGTGAGCTGGTGCTCTCCAAGGGGAGATGCCTTGCTGTGGACTCAGGCTGCCCCCTGCTGGTGGTTGGAGGTCCCTTTGCATGGTCTGCAGGTTCCAGGATTGAAGCTTTTGGAGGGCAGGGCTGAAAGGAAATCTAAGCCAAACTTGGCCCGTAGCTGCTACCCTTCAGTCTTTGAGTCGGGTTCTTTGGGGACCCGAATGGCCACTCGAACCTTCTGTCGTGCCATGTTTATGGGAACGGAGTGACCACCTTCTGCTAGAGCAAATTGTTAGGGAATCTTCACAGCCCCACCTAGCCATGCCTGGGTGGGGCTCTCTCTGGCCTGGAGAGTTAGAAGCTAAGGCTTCACCACTACACCAGAGGAGCTCTCTTGTCTCTGTTAGACAGAAACGCGAGGGGTGCCTCCTGGCAAGGACTCTGCAGAAATGGAATGATACAGGCAGGAATGAAAATATAGACGCTTGATACCTTCTTTACATACCACCTTTTTTCCATTTTGTTTGTTTTGTAGACTTTGATGTGTATGAGTTTTGCTCACACATGTATCTGAATCGTGTGTTCTAGAACTGAAGTGAGACAATTGTGAATCACTATGTGGGTCCTCTGCAAGAACAGCAAGTGCTCTTAACCATTGAGCCACCTCTCCACACCACCTCCCTTTTTTTTCTTCTTTTGAGACTGAGTCTTACCCTGTAGCTTTGGCTGGCCCGGAGCTCATAGAGACCCACCTGCCTCTGCCTCCTGAGTGCTGTGTTTAAAGGTGTGTGCCACCCTCACAGGCCCCTCCAAGCCAGGTATCAACCTCCCGAGACAATCCACCCCAAATTGGGATCCCTCCAGTGGTGTCCTGCTGGGAGAAGGCTGAGAGCTCTTTGTTTGCACTGAATCCTTGTCTCTGCTTCTCACTGTTGGGCCTGTGGAGGACAAGAGGCTGAGCTCTGTTAGGGCCGCCAGCCCCCAGGCTTGCTCACCTGACAGCTCCAGTAACCAAAGGCACTGTTGTTGATGGACCTGAAATGCCCCTGCCCTCTCCCGGGACACTGTTTGGGCCAATGTTAAGGAAAAGAGCAAGTACTCTTGCAAGTCAGTGAAGGAAGAAACCATGGAAACAGCTCTTGGCACTGAGTTTCTGTGACTTTTTACTCTCACTGGAACATTTTCTTTATTATTATTACCATTTTTAAAATTGAGTGTAGCCTGGTCAAGACGAGGTAGGATGTGCTTCTCCCTAGCCTCCCCAGTTGATACTTATGTCCAGTGACCATGAGACTGTTTACCTGAAGATTGTCAGACCTTGAACTGCCCTGAGGCCAGAGACAGTGGTCCACAGCCAACACCCAGTGTATGCAGTGCACAGAATCGGGATTGCTAGGGTTCTTGATGCACCACCAGGGGGCAGAGAAGTACTCATATTGGCCTCCTGGCACCGGTCATCCTGGATTGGCCCTGCCATTACTCTGAATCTAAGAGGTAGCACAGGACCTAGAAGAATAGAAAAGGAGTGAATGGAGAGCACTTGGCCTCCCTTTCCTTGGTAAGAGTTGAGACTGGGTGCCAGGTAGTACACCTTCCAGGACTCTGATAAACTGATGTCCCCAATTTCTTCTAGTACTCAGTGGATCATTGTAGGGGTCTTATATCAGGGCTTGTGGGTACAGGTGCCACCACAGTGCTAGGAATGCTGTGATGGTATCCAGAAACTTCCAGACCATTGAAGTGTGAAGAAAGTCAATAACTGAGAAGGAAAGGGGAAAGATGTGTTTTGTATTCATATGAAACACATGACATCTGATATTCCTAACACCTATGAAATCTAGATCTATGTCATTTTTCTCAGTGTCTTTTGAGGTTAACCTGACCCATGGTCTAGAGTCAAGGTCTGGTGATCCAGCATAGCAAATGTATGTGTCATTGGTTTTTTTTTTTTGGTTTGGTTTGGTTTTTGTTACTTTGAAAATCCAAGTTGGATGCTTTCTTAAGAAAAACTGTTTTTCCTTTACAAATAACCTCTGAACAACTGGAAATAGCATCCTTTCCTATACTGCTATAAACACGGAGCACTATAACATCTCAGCAGCCATCTGCTTCCATTCCTGTTACTGTAATGCTTGGGAATTGAACCCAAGACTTTGCACATTAAGTAAGTGCCCTGCTGCTGAGCTATATCCTACATCTGGAGCCCAGGTTATATATCTTTAAAAAAGAAGAAGCGTGGGGCTGCTGAGATGGTTCATCGGGTAAAAGTGCTTGCCACTAAGCCTGAGAACCTGGGTTCAATCCCAGTACTTACATGGCGGATTGACTTCAAAGGAGAAAACTAACTCCTGCAAGTTGTCCCCTGACTTCATATGAGTTCTGTGGCCCATGAGCATGCATGCAACACATGTGTACAACATACAATGTAATAAACATTTTAAAAACAGAAGAAGCATTACATGTGTCTCTTTTCAATTCTATTCCCTTCCTTCTCCAAAATCCCTTCCCAGAATTTAACTTAAATCACATTTTCTCTACAGTGTCTGGTACTTAACTGTGATATTTCTTTCTTCCTTCCTTTCTTCTTTCTTTCTTTTTCTTTTTTTTAAATTCGAGCTGGGTGGTGGTGGTGCACACCTTTGATCCCCACACTTGGGAGGCAGAGGCAGGCAGATTTCTGAACTTGAGGCCATCCTGATCTACAGAGTGAGTTCCAGGACAGCCAGGGCTACACAGAGAAACCTTGTCTGGAAAAAAAAATAATAAAAATGAAAAATTTGAGAGGAGATCTGATGTCACCCAGGCTGACCTTAATTCTCTGTAGCCACGTCTAGCTTTGAAATCCCGACTGTCGTCCGTGCACATCCTGAGTTCTGGGTGTGCAGGCATCATCACCACAACCATCCTGTTAATAAATTGCTTATGGATCAGTTTCTATCAGATTACAAAGAGAGATCTTAGAAATCACAAAAGGGTGTAAAAGAGGAGGCAGACACTGGAGGAAGAGGAGCTCGCTCCACTTTGCTGGTGTGTAGCCAAGTGTATGAACAAGAGCAAGTGGTCAATTACCTGAGTAATCTATCACCAAAAAGGCTCTTTGAATGGAGAGATTCAGAAGACACTGCTGATGTTTATCTGGTTTCTGTAAGTCAGGATGCTTGGACACTCAGCTGGGCAGCCGAGTGCTCTGTCACGTCTGTGTTGGCTGCTCAGGTGTGCTGAGTGCTGAGCAGAGATGGTGGGCTAACGATGTAACTTAGTGGCAGCATGCTCTCTTAGTGAGTACGAGAGGCCCACCCACCACAATAGTGGTGTCATTTCATTTCATCCTGTTACTGATGTAGGTGTCAATGTTACCTCCTGACTCCTCTGTTGTGACTCAGTATCCTGACAGAAGCACCCTAGGGAGGTAGGGTTTATTTTGGCTCATAGTTTGAGGTCACAGTCCATTGTAGTGGAAACTTGAGGCAGCTGGCCACACTGCATCGGCAATGGGGGAGCTAAGAGGGAGGAATTTGCTAGTGTTCAGCTTGCTTTCTCAGTTTTCTGTGGCCCAGGGCTTCAGCCCACTGAATGGTGGCACCCACATTTAAAGCGGGTCTTCTCACTGCAGTGAACCTAATCAAGGTATCCTTCACAGGTGTACCCAGAAGCTGATGCCATCTACATACTCACCCACAGGAATACCCAGAGGCTTGTCTCAGGGTGAGTTTAGATCCTTCAAGTTGACCACCATAACAGAGACAGACAGACATAGAAAGATTACATGACTCGATATGATTATACATATCGTCTGAGTCAGCATTTGCTTAGAGAGCAGAGCTCTGATCTCAACTTACCCTCTACTGTGCCACCTCCAGCCACTGCCTGACCCTACATCACATGTCTTCTTGGTTTTTGGTTTGGTTTGGTTTGGTTTTTTGAGACAGGGTTTCTCTGTGTAGTTTTGGTGCCTGTCCTGGATCTCACTCTGTAGACCAGGCTGGCCTCGAACTCACAGAGATCCGCCTGCCTCTGCCTCCCAAGTGCTGGAATTAAAGGAGTGTGCCGCCGCTGCCCCAAATGTCTTCTTGTTTGGACACTCCACATGACACACCCGCAATGCTGGTTACTCTGATGCATCTTGGCTTGAGTCAATTTTTTCTGGTTTATTTATTTGTCTGTTAATATATTTATTCATGATAGTGTCTCATGTATCCCTGACTGGCCTCAAACTCACTGTGTAGCAGAGGATCCCTTTGAACTTCTGATCGTCTGTGTCCTCTACATCCTGCATGCTGGAATCCCAGTTGTGAAGCATCATGCGCAGTCTGTGCAGTACTGGGGAGTCGAACATACGGCTTCTTACTAAGTTAAGCCCTAGCTTCCCCTACCACCACACACACCCCATCTTCCTCTAGTGGACTATAGTTCAAGTCTCTCAGACCTGCTTTCCTGTTTGCTCTGACTTGTATTCACGTTTCCCTTCTTATCATGCCCCAGGACACTACAGTTTGACATTAGCCCCATCCAGAGCCGTTCTCAACAAGGCTGGGACAAGCTGCCTGTTAAAGCCAGGACACATCTCAATAATAAGCAGTTTTTGAATTTTTTTTTTTTTACTTCTCCCTCTAAAATCTTACTTTTCAGGTTTCTGTGAGAGTCTTTCCTGTGTTCTCTGCTCTTTTCCTCATCTTTCCCACGCTCCACCACTGTCTAAACAATGTCCATGCAACAATCCTGGAACTGGGGGATTTCCTGCCTCCCTTTGCCCCTCCATTCTTCCTTTCCTCCCTCCTTCCTTCTTTCTGTTAATCCCAAAGATGGGAGGGGAAAGACCACCAACCCATGTCATCATGGCCAAATTAATTAAAGCAAGCAATTAATTAAAACAAGGCTTTTTTATTCATGTACAGGGGCTGCCTCCCCCAAGGCAGGGTTCAAGAGATCAGCATTGGATGTGAGGAAGACAAGGCTTTTATAGCTCAGAGGTAGGGGGTTTCCAAACGGGGATTTGTCGGGAGCAGAACATAAGCATAGCAGTTACTGCTAAGGGCCTCCCGAACAATGGCATGGTTGCAGAGGGTGGGCATAGCAAGGGAGTCATAGGTGGTCGGAAAACCTTTAGAAACAAAGCTAAGTGCCGGGTGATGGTGGTGCACGCCTTTAATCCCAGCACTTGGGAGGCAGAGGCAGGTAGAGCTCTGTGAGTTCGAAGCCAGCCTGGTCTACAGAGCAAAATCCAGGACAGGCACCAAAACTACACAGAGAAACCCTGTCTCGGAAAAAAAAAAGAAAAAGAAAAAAAGTAGGACTTCAGGTTGGTTAAAAACAACTTTTTTTTGAAACAAAGATAAGCTTGCCATTCCTTGAACATTTGTGCAGTACAGAACAATTTGTAATTAAGGTTACAGGTGGGGCATAAACCAACCCTTGAAAAACAGAGGTTAAATCATAAACGGGAACGAACCTTGTTTGTCTTTACTCTAAGGTGGCTTTTAAGCCTAAAATGGAGGGAGGCTGGTTCTTTATTTCTCTTCCTTGGAACTCACTATGTAGCCTAGGTGAGTCTTGAACTCATAACAATCTTCCTGCTCTAGCCTGTGAGTATTGGAATTACAGGCATGAAGCCCCTGGTTTCCTCCTCTCTCTCCTCCCCTTCCCCGTTCTCCTCCTCCCCCTCCTCTTTGTAGTGTCAGGAATTGAAGCTGATGCTTTGCTTATGCTGAGCAGGTGCCCCACCACTGAGGTGTCCCCAGCCTCTTCTTTCTTCTAAGTTCCCATTTGCATGTAAACAAATCGTTAGTGACTTCCTTTTCTCATAAATATATTTGTATGTGTTTCTATATAATGTCATAGGTATGCATATTCACAAAGACACACATACTAACTAACACACATGTACCTGTCCTCTGAACTGCCTATCCTTTGACGATCCCTGACACCTCTTTCTTCACAGCTCTCCACTCGACTCTTTTTTTTTTTTTTTTTTATTTTACAATACCATTCAGTTCTACATATCAGCCATGGGTTCCCCTATTCTCCCCCCTCCCACGCCCTCCCCTTACCCCCAGCTCACCCCCCATTCCCACCTCCTCCAGGGCAAATCCTCCCCCCGAGGACTGCGATCAACCTGGTAGACTCATTCCAGGCAGGTCCAGTCCCTTCCTCCCAGACTGAGCCAAGTGTCCCTGCATAAGCCCCAGGTTTCAAACAGCCAACACATGCAATGAGCACAGGACTTGGTTCCACTGCCTAGTTGCCTCCCAAACTGATCTAGCCAATCAACTGTCTCACCTATTCAGAGGCCTGATCCAGCTGGGGGCCCCTCAGCCTTTGGTTCATAGTTCATGAGTTTCCATTCATTTGGCTATTTTTTTTCAATAATTGAGTAAAACCAAAATTTATTATAAGCCACAGTCATCCTAGAGACCTATAGCCTCCATGGTTCTATGGGTTATGGTCTGATTATTCTTTATTTTATATCTAGAATCCACTTATGAGTGAGTACATACCATGACTGTCTTTCTGGGTTTGGGTTACCTCACTCAGGATGATTTTTTCTAGTTCCATCCATTTGCCTGCAAATTTCATGCTTTCATTGTTTTTCTCTGCTGAGTAGTACTCCATTGTGTATATGTACCACATTTTTTTCATCCATTCTTCCGTTGATGGGCATCTAGGTTGTTTCCAGGTTCTGGCTATTACAAATAGTGCTGCTATGAACATAGCTGAGCATGTATCTTTATGGTATGAATCAGCATTCCTTGGGTATATGCCCAAGAGTGGGATGGCTGGGTCTTGAGGTAGTTCGATTCCTAATTTTCTGAGAAACCGCCATACTGATTTCCACAGTGGTTGTACAAGTTTACATTCCCACCAACAGTGGAGGAGTGTTCCCTTTGCTCCACATCCTCTCCAACATTGACTGTCATTGGTGTTTTTGATCGTAGCCATTCTGACAGGTGTAAGGTGGTATCTCAGAGTCGTTTTGATTTGCATTTCTCTGATGATTAAGGATGTTGAGCATTTCTTTAAATGTCTTTCAGCCATTTGTGATTCTTCTTTTGAGAATTCTCTGTTTAGCTCTTTAGCCCATTTTTTAATTGGATTGTTCAGTATTTTGATGTCTAGTTTCTTGAGTTCTTTATATACTGTGGAGATCAATCCTCTGTCAGATGTGTCCACTCCATTCTTACACAATTCCACCTGTCAAGGTGAAATCTCGATGCTGGTTAGTGATGGCATACCTTTAATTCTAGCACTTGAGAGCAGAGGCAGGCAAATCTGTGAATTGGAGGCCAGCCTGGTCTACAGAGTAAGTTAAAGGACAGCCAGGGTTACACAGAGAAAACTGTCTCAGAAAAAAAAAAAGAGGAAAAAAAACCCCTAGGAATCATGTTTAATTTCTTCCATCCCAATTTTTACCAATATGTTCTCATTCTAAATCAACAATTCTTAGAGCCATTTATTCCTGTTTATACTGCTCCATCTTCATTCAGACTTAACACACACTTCACTTAAGCTTAGACTAGCATCCTGTTGGATACACTTGGCTCAAGTCTTCTAGAAAATAATTTTTTTTAATTTTAATTATGTATATGTGTGTGGGTTTGAGTATAGGTGCCCATGGAAGCCAGAATAGAGCATTAGATTCCCTGAAATGGAGTTAAAGGAGGTTGTGAGCTTCCTATCCTAGCTGGGATCTGAACGCAGATCCTCTGGAAGAGCAGTGTGTGCTCTTAACCACTAAGACATCTTTCCACTCCAACTTTCTCATTTGGTTGCTAGATCACTGAGCATGAAATGTCAGCCTTCTGCTTCTAGAGGATACCTATCTTGAAGTATCATTTCCTATCACTCCACCTATATTATATACAAGAAAAGAAATTGGCTAAAGCAAGAGGTAACACTCCCTTACCATGTAAATACAGTACCAAAACTGCAAAGTTCTGAGTTATGTAAGTCTAAACATCAGTGTACCTCATGTGACAGAAGCAGGCATTACATGATCCTAAGAATAAGCCTATAAATAGATAAAAGAAGCCAAGAGAGGTAGCACACACCTTTAATTCCAACACTTGAGAGATGAATGAGGCAGGAGGCCCAGATGTTCACTCATTCTTGCCTATATAATGAGTTTTATGTCAGCCTGGTCTACATGAGACCCTGTCTCAAAACAAACAAACAAAAAACCAAAACAGATATGTAAGAACTTCATGGAGAAAGTTATTAAAGGTTTGGAAATATGTAAGAAGTACCAGATATAGGTACATGACATGTTCACGAATGAGAAGATTCAATACAGCAAGGAATTAAAATGGTCTATAGAGTCGATGTGACTCCAAATGAAATTCATTTCATTTTTGAGACAGGGTCTTACTAAGTAGGCCTAAATGTCTGGAAACCCCCCCCCCCCCCCCCCGTGTAGACCACAATGGCCTCAAACTCACAGAGATCCACCCTCCTCTTCCCCTCATGTATTAAGATCAAAGGTGTGCACCACCACACCCAGTAAAGTTCAGTTTTTTGATTTTGCAGTAGTGGGATTCAAAACTAGAGCCTTGCACAATGCTGAACAAGCAATCTGCCACTGAGTTACACCTCTAGCACGTCAGTTTTTAAATTGTTGAACTTGGAGATGATTTAAAGGCAATTGAAATAAAAAAAGCCAAGAGTAACAAAGTCTATTTTCAAGGAGAGAAAAAATTGTACCATGGAATTGAGTTGATAACCAGCCAATGCACAGTGTGTGTGTGTGTGTGTGTGTGTGTGTGTGTGTGTGTGTGTGTGTGTGTCACCAGACAGAGTTTCTCTTAGTAGTCTTGACTGTCCAGGAACTTGCTCTGTCAACTAGGCTGATCTTGAACTCAGAGATCCTCCTGCCTCTGCTCCCCTAGTGCATGCCCCACCAACACCAACTCAATACACATTTCTTTCTTTTTTTTTTCCTGAGACATGGTTTCTCTGTATAGTTTTGGTGCCTGTCCTGGATCTCACTCTGTAGGCCAGGCTGACCTCGAACTCACAGAGCTCTGCCTGGCTCTGCCTCCCCAGTGCTGAGATTAAAGGCATGTGCCACCACCACCAGGCTCACATTTCTTAATTATCTCATTTATACTTAGTATCTTCAGCTACTCTCATACAAATTATATGTACAAGGGCTGGAGAGGTAGTTCAGCTGTTACAGGCTAGGCTCACAACCAAAATGTCAGGATTATACATGTATAGACATATAGACATGATTATTTTTGTTTGACATGGTTTCAATGTAGCCCAGGCTAGCCTTGAACTCACTGGTTAGCCCACATAGATCTTAAGCTCATAATCGTCTTGTATCTGCTTCCCGAGTTTGGAATTACATACCACTATACCTGGTTCACACACAGGTTTTATGGCCACTATCTATTCTTATTGGCTAGTGCACACATTAATTATGCAGAATATTGCCATGACAATGCCAGACGTTGAGTACATTATAAGGCCAGGTATGGTACATGTCTTTAATCTCAGCACTTAGTAGGTGGAGGCAGAAAGATCAGGAGGTCAAGGCTAGCCTCAGCAGTAGAGTAAGTATGAGGTCATTTTGGGCTACAAAAAAAGTAAATAAAACAAATGAATAAATGGGCATGGGTTAAGCACACATCTTAATCCCAGCACTTGGGAAACAGAGGCAGACAGATCTTTGTGGGTTTGAAGCCAACCTGGTCTATAAAGAGAGTTCTGGACAAATACATAGTGAGATCCTGTCTCTAAATAAATAAATAAATACCTTTAATTCATGACGGGGGTATTGGTTTAGGAATATACTAACTCATAAAACAGGATATGAAACCCAGAAAAGGGCTAATCTATATACAGACACTGAAATAATCAGAGGTTACATTGAAAATTAGCATGGGATTTCTAATTCTTTCTGATTCTTTTGTTTGTTTGTTTGTTTGTTTGTTTATGACAGGGTTTCTCTGTATAGCTTTGGAGCCTGTCCTGAAACTCACTTTGTAGACAAGGCTGGCCTTGAACTCACAGAGATCCGCCTGCCTCTGCCTCCCAAGTGCTGGGATTAAAGGCATGTGCCACCAATGCCCAGCTTCTTTCTGATTCTTATGGAATAATGTTAGAAACCGTCCTTTAATCTTTTACAACACACACACACACACACACACACACACACACACACACACACACTCCCTAAAAAAACTCTCTACTCAAAAGTCCCAACTAAAGAGTGAGTTGGAAATAGATCAATGGCTCTGGAGACTACAGCTCAGCTTTGAATCATCTTAATCACTAAAATTAGTTTGATTATCTCAAATTGATAAGAGATTCTGGATGCTTTCCAGAAACAAATGTAAGTTCATTCTGGAGAAGAAAATACTAACCTCCCCCAACCTCCAATTATTTCTAAAAATATTTTTCCAACACAATGCCTATCACATAATCAGAATCATCCAGGAACATAAAGAGAATATTAATGAGGTAATAATAATAAAGAATGTCCCAAAATTAGTGACAGACAACAAATCGAAGATTCAGGAATCCTGACAAGGGCCCAGCAGCATAAACACTAGATAATAACCAACCCTCATCTCAGCATATCATATTCAAACTGCAGAAAACCAAAAACATGGAGAACTGGGGTCAGGAGATGAGCCGGAGGAAATATCCCATCCACCTACAGAGGAGCAAAGATTAGAATGGTGTGGCGTACTTAAGAAAGAAAAAATTATACCCACCACTCTTGAATGAAGAAATGAAAAAGAGGCACATAAATAGAGATTTCTCATGTTTGTGAAGACAAAGAGTCAATATTGTTACAATAACATTTTTAAATAGTGTGTGTGTGTGTGTGTGTGTGTGTGTGTGTGTGTGTGTGTGCACATGGGTACATGCCACCATTGCATGTATGTGGAGGGCAGAGGACAACTTGTGGGACTTGGTTCTAAGGATTGAATTCAGACTGTCAGACTTGGTGTCAAGTGCCTTTATCCACTGAGCCATTTCCTTTGAGAGCCACAATATCAGTTTTGTTTCATTTTTTTCTTCCCAATGTGGTCTATATGGATGTAAACCCAGTCAGAGTTCCAGGAAGCTATTTTATGGGTTTAGTGATTGTCAACTTAACACAAACTAGAGTCACCTGGGAAGAGATAACCTCAATTTAATTTCTTCCATCAGATTGGTCCTTTCTGTGAAGTGGGAGGGTCCAGCCCATTGTAGAAGGTGTCTTCTTCCCTAGGCAGGTGGGCCTGGGCTGCATAAATAGCTTGCTAAGTAAGCAGCAGGAGCAGCTGCTCTGACTTCCTTCAGTGATTGATTGATGGTGACCTAGGAGCTGTAAGTTGAAATAAACCCTCTTCTCCTGAAGTTGTTTTGGATCATGGAGTTCATCTTGACATCAGAAAGCAAACTAACACAATGAGTACTGACAAGCTGACTCTAAAGTTTATAAGAAAGAGAAAAAAAAAAGAGTACATAACATGATATCCAAAGAGAGCAATGTGGAGCATTGACTATTTAATTTGCAATTTGTCACAAAACAAATAAAACATTTTTAAATTAAAAAGACCCAATTAGTCAGGCAGTGGGTGTGCATGCCTTCAATCCCAGCACTCGGGAGGCAGAGGCAGGAGGGTCTCTATGAGTTCAAGGCCGCCCGCCTGGTTTACAAAGAGTTACAAAGACAGGTTCCAAAGCTACACAGAGAAACCCTGTCTTGAAAAATATAAAAAGACCCAATTATACACACTTTTAAAGTTACCTGCTTTAAATGTAGCTATGGTGCTGGGAAGTACACCTCAGTGGTCTGGTACTCGCCTCCTTGCAACGATCAGTTCAAGGCTGGGCATGGTAGTTGCATGCCTGCATTCCCAGCACTGGGAAGGTTGCAGTCAGAGAGAACCATAAGTTTGAGGCTACTTTGGACTAGGTAACAAGATCTTGTCAAAAAAGAAAGAGAAAAAAAAAAAACTGCTCCACCAAGAAAAAAACAGTTTGAGAAAGTAGATGTACCCCAAACAAACTACCAAATATGTGATGCATACATAAACTAACAAATCTTAAGCCTAGCATGAGAGTAAATGCCTGTGACCTCAGAACTTGGAAAGTGGAAGCAGGAAGCTCGGGAGTTCAAGGTTCTACTCAACTCTATAATGAGTTAGTGACCAGCCTGGATGACATGAGACCCTGTTTCAAAAACAATAACATGGAGCTGGAGCTGAAGAGATGGCTCAGCAGTTAGAGTACTGGCTGCTCTTGTAAAGGACCTGGATTCGATTCCCAGCACTGACAGGTAGGCTTATACCCTTCTATAACCCCAGTTCCAGGGGATTTGACACCTTCTTCTGACCTCAGCAAGTACCAGGCACACATGTGCCGCACATACATAGCATGCATGCAGCCAAAATTCTCATATACACAATAATAAAAATGTTTACAAATTTACTGTGTGTGTGTGTGTGTGTGTTTGTGTAGGAGAAAGAATACATATGTGGTGGCATGCTTGTTGAGATGAGAGGACAACTTTCAGGAGTAGGTTCTCTCATTCCACGTTGTTAAGGGTCCCTCTTGTTTCTGTCCCTCTGCTACCGGTCCCCATGATTCTCGCTTCCTCCTCCCATCTTGCCACAGAAGTGCTGGGATTACAGATGCAAGACTCTGTCTGCATCTGGCTTTTCCATGCGGGTTCTGGGTATCCAACTCGGCTTATCAAGCTTGTTCATTAAGAGCCTGCTTGGCTATCTCGCCGTTCCTTCATCTTTATGAATGTGTGCTTGTGAAAGGGGAGGTAAACACTTCAGTATTGTGATTTTACAGATAGCTTTTAGATATTAACACGCACCATGAATCAGTTTCCGTTTCTTCTTTTGCCCACGGCTCTGCAAATGTCAGGGGCCCCTACCCCCTAACTTCTTTGATCCATGGCATCCTTTTCAGGAAAAGGAGATAGCACCTCTGAGTTAGCATAGGGAGGAACCAGGCACGAGCGCTGAGTAAATATGGCTACATAAGTTCTCTAGCTCTCCTGAGGAAGAAATCAGCGCTTGGGGGCTTGTTTTAGGATGCAAGAGGCGGGAGTGTGTTTGAGGCTCAGGAGCAAGGAAGTGGTTGAAGATACCAAAGAGGTGTGTGATGGAGCCCCGTAGGATGGGTTCCGTGGGACTGGCTTCGGTAGTAGGGATAGAGAGGTGGAAGCCCCATCTGCCCCGCAGAAAACGGTCTCCCTGTTGGAGGTGTGCAGGAAGGGATCGGCTCTGACTCCCGCAGACATCGCCACGCATGACGAAGCTACTTCCCATCCACTGCCACGCCCGCACACCCTCCACATACAGGGCAGCTGAGGGTCCGGTTGCCATGGAGAGCGGGAGCGCGTGAGCCCAGCCGCTCCTCCCGCGCCCCCCACCCCCGCCCCAGCTCAGCCAACTCCCACTCTGATTGGCCACCGCTATCTCATTATGCAAATCACTTGCGTAGACTGGCCCGGCTAGCTGTCTGACGTCACTAAACTCGGGGTGGTGGTGGTGGAGGGGCTGGGGCTCGGGGCTGGGCTTGACGAGCTAGGGCGGGAGCCCAGAGAGCTCCGAGGGGGACTCCAGCCGGACCCAGGCGCCCCGCCCTAGACCACGCCCCTTCTTAATCCGCCCCGCCCCTCGCTCTCGACCGGGCCCCGCCCCTCGCTCTCGGCCGGGAGCCGCCCCCTGGATAGCCCCCCGCCCTCGCAGCCGGGCCCCGCCCCCTCCCCCCAGGCCCTCGCCAGCAGTCCAGGGAAGGGACGGCGGGACAAGCCGGACGCGCGGGAGGGCGGACGGGGCGGGGACATGGCCGCGGCGCCCGGAGGGTCTGCGCCGCCCGCCGGCCCCGGCCCGCGCCTGGCTTTCAGCACCGCGGACAGCGGCGTCGGCATGAGCGGGCTGAACCCAGGTCCCGCGGTGCCCATGAAGGACCACGACGCCATCAAGCTCTTCGTGGGGCAGATCCCGCGGGGCTTGGACGAGCAGGACCTCAAGCCGCTGTTCGAGGAGTTCGGCCGCATCTACGAGCTGACGGTGCTGAAGGACCGGCTCACCGGCCTCCACAAAGGTGCGCGGGGTCAGCCCAGCCCAGCCCAGCCCAGCCCCAATCCAATTAGAGCGCAGCCCAACCCAACCCTGGCCCCAAACGCAGGCCCAACCCCAGCCCTACCTAGAGCCAGCCCAGTACCTGCCCCACCTCAGCTCTGTCCCCTCCCCAGGTCACAGAGCCCCAGACCCAGAATTTTCTCTGTGACATCTTCCTGAGCACCACTCCGATTCTCTAACAGGTTCTTCACTCTAACCTCCAAATCCCTTGTTACTTCTCACATCCCAACCATTCCCACCTCCCAGCTGGACCTCTCCACCATCCCTCCCATCAGACACCCCAAACCCTGGAATTTGGAAACTTATTCTACCTCCCAGCTCTGGAGTACTCGGTCTCCTGATCCCTGGACTCATGTATTTCCAGAGCCCTCTGGTGCCACCCTACTCAGGCCTAACCACTCATACACATCTTGGATTTGCACCCCTCCTTCCGGCCTCCAACCCTAGCCAGCCCCAGAAGCCTCCAATTAACTCTTGTGTCTGACAGCTTTAAACATCCCATGCCCAAATTCCTCTTCCCCTTCAGAATTCAAACCTGTCCAATCTACACAGTCCAATTCACCTCCCAGGAGACTCTCAGAGACAAATGCCTTCTCACATTTGACAATAATATATTTTTCCAGAACCCCAACACTCTTTACCTCTTCTGATTTGAATCCAGAATCTCAGCCTCAGCTGGGAACATCCACCTTCCTGCGTCCCCTTCACCTTAGGTTCTCCCTTAGATGAAGACACTTTTTTCCATCACTCATCCCCACTCCCATCTGCTCCCTCTCAATCCTCCTGGTGACCTCCTCTTTTCCTTTCTTTGCTGCCTGGTCCCAGACCAGAGCACTCGAGGGGTGGGGTCAGTCTAATGAGGAAGATGGAGATGGTGCCCCTTCTCCCTGCCTTTCCTAGGAAGACAGAGGCACCATGGTCCTGTCCAGCCACACCCCTTTCTTCCTGTAGAGAAGGGAGGAGACTTGTTTACATGCAGAAAAGTCTGTCCAGGCTGGGCTGGAATAACAGAGCCGGAATCATATAATAATAATTTGAGGAGAAACGTCCTTATCTCTCCACTGGGAAATAATGTGGCTTCGAGATTTTGGTGGGGGGAGGGTCACCAACTCTGCTCCATAGTCTTCCTAAGAGAAAAGTGACAGGTCTTGCAGGGCAGGTCCACTCTGAAGGCTTGGGTGCTGGCATCACACTGCTACTTCTTTCCTGCCGGAGACCCCAGAGCATTCCTTGGCATGCTAACGTAGGGGGCTTTGAGAAAATGTCCATGAAAGACCTGGGCCATTTGAGTAGGGGGATCTTTTGTTAAAGTGCCACAAGGAAAAGTTCACGTCATCCAAACTGCTTACGGGGCAGCCCAGCTGCCTGTCTATCTTCCTGCCCGTCCACTTACAGCACTTTTCTCTAGACATTGATTTCAGTAGGCAAGCATAAAACTAATCTTTGTAGATGATCTGTAGAATAAAGCATGGGATAGCTTCAATTCTCACTTAAACACTCAAACACTCAGAGTCTCTGAACTGTTCCCTCATTCACTGTTCCTTCCCATTAAGCACCAATTCTTCCTGTTCCTCCCCATACTCATGTGTCCCTTAAGCCATGCTTCTCTGTATTTCCATCATGCCATTCTTCCACCTTCTAACCCAAGCAACCTACATGGGTTTTTTGTGGTAGCACCTGGGCTCCTAAGCCTTTCATAAAGCCCCTTCCAGTCTGAGGTCAGATGTTATGGCTCAGTGGCAGAACTGATAAGTATGAGACCCAGGGTTAGGTGAGTTAGTCCCGAAACAGTCTACACCTCTCCAAGGAAAGTGTGGCCTTGTGAGACATAGAGGCAGCCTGGAGGGCCTTCAAGTCAATATTCCAACTTTCTCCCCAGCAGCCATGATGTCTAAATGCTAGAATGACTCATTTTCATTCTGATGGCTGAGTATTGAGGGAGAAAAAGCCACTATGCTTTGAAAACAACCATAGCCCAGGAATTCCAAAATCCCAAACCCTGACCTGTGACTGACATAATCTCTAGCTTCTGTTACCCTACGGATATGAGAACACTTTAGCTAAGAGTTCTCAATAAACCACAGGCAATCCTTCCTTCCTAAGGAGGCAGTTCCATAGAAGGTGCCACTGAAAAAATAAGAAATCAAACATTTCCCATTTGCTTTTCTAATCAGCTGTCTGAGCAGAAAACTACACCAGCTCCTAATGGCTTCCCACATGCATGTGCCCTTCCTCGGTCCTTCTCCTTCCTCTACTCAAAAGGTTTGTTCTGAAAATGTAGATTTTATCATGTCACAACCCTAGTGAAAACCCTTTAGTGGCTCTCCATTGCTCTAAAGGATGAGTACGAATTTATTGAGGTCTCTAAGGCTATCTGTAACCCAATCCCTGCATACCTCACTAGCCACTCAGCTCGAACTCCTAAGGCTTCACTCATACTAGCTTTCTATCCATTTCTCCAACACACCACATTTTGGCTCAGTTTTCATTCCTCCACCTGATATAATCACACCCCTCTTCTTACCTGGTTCTAAAGGACTCATTATTCCTGTTCTTGAGAACTCAGTGTCTTCTATTTTACCTTCATCATTATTTACTGGGGTTTGAACCTAAGATCTCCTGTATGCTAGGTAAGAACTCTACCACTGAGTTACATCCCCACCCTCAGTGTCTTCTTGTAGACAGTCCTCAACACTGGGAAACAGACTCAGATACTCCTCATGACATCCAGTCTCCAAGAACTCCTCTCCATTTTTAACCCATCCTAATGCCCAACCAAATAAGTAAGTATTGGATATTTTCTGGATGAATGAATTCTCGTTGAATATTGGACAGGAAGACACCTACTTCAGTGTTTTCCAGCATCCTGCAGATTTTGAAGCTGAACACAGTGGCATAGTAGGCCCTACTCTTTAGCTCAACCTGGACTCATCCCCTGACCCAATAACTAGGCTTCTTTTACAGGAGTCCAGGTTGGGTCCCAAATAACTCTTTAAGGGCCCTGTCTTGACAAGACCAAAGTCCTTGGATAGGGCTAGGGAGTTTCTAGAATTTCCTACTTATAGGAAGCCCTCAGACCTGAACCAAGGCTGAAATCAAATCCATTCCTAAACTTCAAACTTAGGGAAGGAAGTGTTGGGAAGTAGTTGGCCTTCAACCCTTCATTTTCCTCCTTTTCTTTCTGCCACTTGAAACTAGGAAGTTTCAAACTAGGAAATTAGGAAGGAATTGAGGCTGATCCTTGGAGACTATGAGTCTATATCTAAAATAGATGGGCGTTGTGGGGGTGGGGTACTTCGTTGAAGAAGGCAAAGCTGCTTAGGGAGGTTTAACCCTGACAGGACTTATGGATGGACTGAGGAGGGAAGCTGTGGGATTGAATGAGCACATGACTGGATGCATGGGTACAGATGTTTCTTGGACAGAAGACCAGGAGAAAATGAGAGGTAGCCAGAGCTTAGGACATAAGTTCCCAAGCAGGTGAAGACTCTCCCATCACAGAACACTTCACAGGGCAGTATTCATGTTTCCAGGATAGTGACCCTGAGTTTGTTAACTTATTTGGATCTTACCAAGAAGAATGTTGAGGGGGTTCAGAAACCCCCCTGAGCCAGGCTCTTCCTCCTCAGGCTGTGCCTTCCTCACCTACTGCGCCCGGGACTCTGCTCTCAAGGCCCAGAGTGCACTGCATGAACAGAAGACCCTGCCAGGGGTAAGTCAACCAAGGTTGAGGGCGGGATGGGTGAGAATCACTTCAAGCTTGGAACAATGCTCTACGTGCATGCCAAAGCAGTATACAGGGTGAAGTTGGCACCAGCAGCTAGAAACAGGGTCATCTACCCAGGAAAGGGTTTATGTGTTCCTTGAACAACTCAAGCCCCATGTTACACTCAGTCTTCTGGTCAAAGAAATGGGCTCAAGACACTTGAGCCAAGTGTTCCAACTTATTTTTTAGAAGAGACACGGTGATGTAAGCTAAGTTAGAATTTTCCACTCTGGCTAAACTCATGGTTTCGGGTGTTACTTGTCTCTACTGTGAGCATGTATGTGGTGATGTAGGGGAGAGGCTCTGTGGAGTCACTATGCTGTGTTCTCCAATCTTGTGGTCCTTGATGATGCTTTCCTGCGGT
The DNA here is from genome assembly GCF_004664715.2 of Peromyscus leucopus. Lineage (NCBI taxonomy): Eukaryota > Metazoa > Chordata > Mammalia > Rodentia > Cricetidae > Peromyscus > Peromyscus leucopus. Next base: position 13,417,695 of record NC_051069.1, on the reverse strand, counting down.
CTTCTTCCTGTAACACGTTTGGGGTACCTTGACTCACCAAAATCGTCTTCTTCCCATGTTACAAAACAGCTAAAGCTAAAAGGACTTCTTGGTTTTATAGACACCCAGGATTATATGATCTGGTCTCAACTAATGGATGGTCACAAGTAAAGAAAATGGAACCTCCCATCCATGTGGTAGTGACAATTAGGATCTAGCATAGGTTACCAAGAGGAAAACATACTTCCCAGCCTCATTTTTTCCTATCTGAAGAGTGTTGTGTCTGGAAAAAGAGCAATATTCAAATGCCATGAGTAGGCAAAGTCTGGAACAATGTCCGTTTTAGACTTAAGAAGGTCACTGGCCTATTAGAAAGAGACCCGGATAGAATTAAGGCACAAAGACACAAAATAGATCATGAGATATGTTCAAAGGAATTGCAGATAAATATGTCTGGAGGAAAAAAAAGAGTTTAATGGGATTTTAATATGAACACATCATAGCATGATAATTAAAAATACTTGGTTTCACATCGTTCAGACTTAGATTTGAACCTCACCTCTGTCACTTACCATGGTGTTCTGGTTCCTTCACTCAGGCTTTAGTTTTCTCACTTCTAGGGAATGGGTTGTACTAACAATGTAGCCTCTTGGGCTGTAGTAAGGGAGAAGTCCCAGTAAATATGACTGTTGCCTTAAGATCTTGACAAAGGACTTGATTTTCTTTCTTTCTTTCTTTCTTTCTTTCTTTCTTTCTTTCTTTCTTTCTTTCTTTCTTTCTTTCTTTCTTTCTCTTTTTTTTTGGCAGGGGGGGGGGTGGTTGAGACAGGGTTTCTCTGTAGCTTTGGAGCCTGTCCTGGACTAGCTCTGTAGACCAGGCTGGCTTCGAACTCACAGAGATCCACCTGCCTCTGCCTCCGGAGTGCTGAGATTAAAGGTGTGCACCACCACCACCACCACCACCACCACCACCACCCAGCTCTCTGAGCAAGTTTAAAACCCAAGTTTTTCCGGGCATGCCTTTAATCCCAGCACTTCAGAGGCAGAGACAGGTAGAGACTCTGTGAGTTTGAGACCAACGTGATCTATATTGTGAGTTCCAGGACAACCAGGGCTACATAGTGAGACCCTGTCTCAAAAAAAAAAAAAAAAAAAAAAAAAAAAAAAAAAAAAAAAAAAAAAAACAATAAAACCTGAGTTTCTTCATCTGTAAGACTGAATTCAAGGGCAGATGGGCTAAGTCATGTGGAGTACAGAGCGCAGCAGAAAGTGAGCCTGCAGTGTGGCGTAGCCAGCGGTAGTGGTAGCAGTCGTTGAGAGAGCGACGTTAGTAGGAGCAGTTGTAGAAAGCATCATTCATCTAACCGTGGGAGCAGACGAGTCCTGCTGCTAGAACAGGCATCCAGACGAGCTGGAACACCCATGCAGGAAGCAGCGTGCTACAAATTCAGAGCTGGAAGAAGCAGGTGGGTGTGAGGTGGATGGGTCTAACGGTGGGAGGGGGAACCCCAGGAGAGTCTGGGCCAGGCTGAGGGCAGGATCCTATAGAGGACTGCAGCTGAAGGGGAAACAGGTGGGAGATCTGGAGATTTGGCCTTTACCTGGAAAGCCCTGAGCAAATTAAGAGGGCTTGGGAGAAAAAGCTTCTGAAGAAGTGACGAGCAGCCCCTGTGGGGTTTTATAAGAATGGGTGCTCCTTGGAAAAGGCCACTGAAGCCCCAGAGACCTGGGAGGATTGACTCTAAGGGAGAAAAGCAAAATAGTAATAACCAACAGTTCTCAGCACCAACATTCAGGGCATTTTACTTGTTCAAGTCATTTAATCCTTTTTGAAGACAGTATTGTTACTGCCCCCACCCCCATCTTACAGATGAAGAGACTGAGTCTTCAAGGGAGCTGCCCAAGCTCATGTATGAGAAGCTCTGGTCATTGAGCCCAGTTAGTCTATTCGCTTAATTGCTCCACTGTTAGATGAGCTAACTTGGTGGCAGATGTGGCTTAGTTTCTTTCTTAGTTTCTGAAGAGTGTGGCACTCGAGGACCCCTGCCTTCTTCCACACCTCCATCTGCAGACCTCCAGTGTGGACTGGTTTCCTCTGTTACCGCCAGGATTGACTTTACTCACCCTTCTCAGCTTAACAAAGTGAAAATTAATATTTAATTAGCCTCTTAAATGAAAATCAATGGCACTGTTGGCTAGCCCCGGCAACATCCATGCCATCAATCTTTCCTTTGAGCTTGCCAGGGGCAGCAGCAACTTTTATGAGAGAGGACCGGGCACCCAGCCTTCTGTAGGTACTAGGTCCTGGGTGTAGCTGCCATCTGCTGGAGAGACAGGGATAAGACTTCAGTCTGTATTTTTGCTGGAATGTGGCAAAACTGAAGGGTAGGAAGCCTGGAAAGGCTGAGTGAAGCCCCCCACCCCAAGAAAGCCTGAATCTTCACGGGAAACAGCATAGTTTGTTCTGGAGTGAGACCTCCTCTCGGATCCTCTCCATTTACCCACTGCCAGTCTCTGCCACCTATTGAAGCTCGGCTCCCTACTCAGAACTTCCTTCAAACTGCAGCCAACTGCCTCCTGGCTCTCAGTTCCCGAAGCCTCTTCCTGGCGAAGCTACTGCTGTTTTTTTTGAGCCTCGCTCTAGGTCTAGAATCCACATGAAGAGAATGAAGCCAACTTCGTCCCTACTTCTGGGATTAAGAGGGTGTCCCTTATTGGTCTATCTCCTTGTCCATGACCTCCCTTCTTTGAAGAGCCTACCCCTTCAGACACTATGAGAGAGGCAGATACAACCAAGTAGAGGGAGGAGGTATTTGCTTGCACAAGTTGTGTCCTGTGCAAAACAACTTGGGAGGAGAGAGAAAATAGAAGTTAAATCCCACTATATTCTATAGACCAAGCCATGCCCTCAAGAAGCTCCCGGTCCAGAGGTAACTCATTGCACTGCATTGGAGTTACACCTGGACATGTAAAAGAGGCCTCAGGAGTGGAGAGGAAGGAGAGTGCTACCAGATGCTTTCTTTATATCTGAGGGTCTGAAAAGCTAAAAGCCAAAGGCCACTTCTGAAATCTGAGGATACTATGAGAACTGACAGGAATGTCTCCCAGCAAAGATGACTGGCTGTGATTGGGTAAAGTGTGCTATGCATGTTGGGTAGAGGAGACAGGACACACAAGTTCTGACAGTCAGTCCTGGGTGAACTTAAGAAGAGTTAGGGATGAAGTTTTGAAGATTACCCTGGCTACAGCATGGAGACCGAACTGAAGTGGGAGAAATAGCGGAGGCAAGACAACGGGACAACGTCGCTTCTGAATAGGCCAGTGGTGAAGCGAGCTGCCCTGGAGCTAGGATGGTGCAGGAGTGGAGAGGAGAGGATGGGCTCATGGCATGCCTGTGGACTCTAGAGCTCACAGGATTTCATAGTGAGCTAGCTGGGTTAGAGCAAGTGTGGTAAGCCGAGCAGTGCTGACGCACGCTTTTAATCCCAGCACTCGGGAGGCAGAGGCGGGTGAATCTCGGTGAGTTCAAGGCCAGCCTGGTCTATGGAGAGAGTTCCAGGACAACTAGGGCTACACAGAGAAACCCAGTCTCAAAAAACAAAACTAACAAACAAAAAAAAGTGAGGATGTGTGGTAGAACCAAGCCCTGAAAATGATGGTGTTGAGGGTTGCCATACTCTTCCTTGTCCCTCGTGACGCCTCTCCTGGACCACCAACAGTCCTTCTCTGGGGAGTACTGATAAAACCCCTTCCTGTGGGGAGGGAATGCTGAGTGAGGGATAGAATCAGGACAGGGTGATGAAAAGCCCAAAGACAGTCTGTAGGAGAAGTGGGACACACCTTGCTTCCCTTCTGCTTACTGGCTCAAGAGAACAGGGCCTTGTACAGGTCTGGTTGCCTCTAACCTTACCCACCCCACTTCGTGGAGTAGGTTGTTCTCTTCTCTCTGATATTCTCTACCTTGATTTCCCCTTCAGCGCCCTGACACAGACATGGGCCTGGGAAACTCCTGGAGGAACAGGTGATCAGTCCAGGCAAAGGCTCACCTGAAATCTCATGACAAGTTAGTTCGTGGTTGGGGAGTCAATGCCCCCATTCCCCGCCCCCCCGCCCCGTGCCTATGGCAGGATGGAAACAGGCAGGGTTGCCCAGTAGCTCTCATGAGCAGTGTTCCCCTCCAGCCGTGAGTGGCACACCTAAACCGCAGGTGTTCCCCATAATCCCTGCCTGTGGTGCTGAGGCTCAGGCCTGGGAAGCAATACTCTGCCAGTTCCTGAGCTGTAATCCTGAGTCAGTCCACATGCCCTCCTTTCCCTCGGCCTCACCCTCAACAGAACTATGGTTTAGTTCATTTGTCCCGAACATCTTTTGGGTCTGTCCATTTCCTTCTACAATGGTCCCAGTCACCCTCACCTCCCACCTACATCCTGCCTCTTCTCACTCCCTTCCCAATCCTCTCTCTGCACTGTGACAACTTACGAGATACTTTCTAAGACTAAACAGACCAGATCGTCACCTGTCCTCCTTTTTAAAGTCCCTCCCTGCATCCTTATAGCATTTAAAATATATTCATGTCAAAATCCTTGACATGCTTCTTACAGCCTGCCCTGATCTGGTTCCTGTCTGCCTTTCAGTTTCACCCTGTTTCACCAAAACAAAATAAAAACAAAAGCAAAAATTTGTAAAGCCCAAAAGACACACAGAAGCACACAAAAAGAAAAAAAAACACCTATCATTTCTAATATACCTACTAAGATCTGGTTCTTGTTATTTCCACCACAAACCCTCAAGCATAGGAACGACTCCCCCTCTTATGAGTGGGGATACTGAGGCTCAAAGACCTTAGAGAAGTTGCCAGTGATATAACCAGGACTGAAATTCCCATCTGTCTCGTGAGCAGTTTGTCTTCAGGAGCTGGAGCCCTTGCTCTTTCAGGCTTGACGTTCCCTGTCTCTACTCTAGCTGTCTAGAATGCTCAGCTGCCTGCCCTGCCTCTGCCATTATCTCTACCCACTCTGACTACAAGGCCCAGAGCAAACACTGTTTCTTCATGGATTGTTTCCTGTGTCTTCCTTTCCAGATGCACTTCCTTTCCAGCCTCACTAATAGCTCCTCACCTTGCATTGTCTCTAAGGCCCTGGTACCTCTGTGTCTCATTATTTGTGTCCATGTCTTAAGAATGGCCTGGAAAGATGGTTCAGTCAGTAAAGTGCCTGCTGTACAAGCATGGGGACCTGAGTTTGCCCCCTCCACCCCCCAGAACCCACATACAAAGCCAACGGCAATGATACATTTCTGTAATTCCAGGATTGCAGGAAGTCCCCAGGTTTGCTGGCCAACCAGTCTAGCTGAACTCCAGGTTTAGTAAGAGATCCTGTCTGAAAAACAAAACAAAACAAAACAAAAAACAAAAACCAAGACAGAGGGGACTCATGGTTAAGAGCACTGGATGCTCTACCAGAGAACACAGACTCAATGTAAGTTTACAAACATCTGTAACTACAGTTCCGGGGCATCTTCTAGTCTCTGTGTGCACCACTGCACACACGTGATGCACAGATATACATGCAGACAAAACACCCATACACATAAAATAAAAATAAATAAATCTTTTTATAGAGTGAGGAAGAGACCTGATATTAACTGTGACCTTCACACACACACACACACACACACATACACACACACACACACACACACGCACACACACTTGAGTGAATGCACAGTGAACTTGAGCTGGGGGTGATGATACTATTACCCAGCTGTCAGGAGACTGAGGTAGGAGGATCATGAGTTTGTGGCTAGCTTAGGCTATTAACAAGTTCTAGGGCAGCCTGAGCTTCATAGTAAAACTATCTTAAAAACAAAAACACAAACAAATGAAAAACAAGGAGTTGAGCAGTAGGATGCAAAAAATCAGGAGCTTTACCATCAGTCAGACATGGGGTGAATCTCTAAGTACCCACAATGTAATCCTAGACAAATAACTCTCCCTGGGCCTCAGCTTTCTCATCCATAGTATGGGGACAGTAGACCTCCTGAAGTGGTTAGAAAGATTTGGAGACAACGTATATAAATAGTCCCAGGGGAAGGCTTGGCATGTTGTGTGCTCTCAGAAAACGGGGCCTTATCTTCTCTGTGAGCCTGTGAGGGGAGTCTCCATCCAAGCATCACTAGGGCTCATCACAGAGTTCCATAAATGTTGGCAGCATGCCTGACTGGCAGACGGTGTAGACCTTGAGTCTCTTGAGGATTGGACCCTGGCAGGCCCATGTAAGAATTCATATATACCACCCAATTTCCACTCTCCATCAAAAGGTCAGGTGGTTGGGAAGAGGGAAGGGAGCATCCCCCCAGAGCACCAGTGAGCACCATCTCCCAGGAAACCCAGCCAAGAGCTACCATGGAAACCGCTGCTGTCACATGCGCTCGTCACTCTAGGCTCCAGAGAAAAATTCTCAGGATCTATTTAAGAACTAATAAAATAATGATGGTTTTGCTCACTCTCACTGACCCCCCAGCTCAGGCTTCTGCCCCTCTCCTTTCTACCAGGCTCTTCTGGCTCCCCCAGACCTGCTTTCTGCCCACCCCCCTTTCCTTCCCTTTCCCACCAGTAATTCTCTTTCCTTGCCCTTTTCTAGGTCTGTCTCTTACTTTCTCCCATAATTTCTGTCTTGCTGTGTTTCTTCATCATTCCCCATGTCTCTGCTCTCCATAGCTCTGTCTCTCGGTTTCTCCTCCACACTCACAGGTGGCCATGCCTAGGGACTGGTCCTGTCCTCCTGGTCCCTGGTCCAGGCCAGTCCAGACCTGTCCAGCTCGCCCTGATCTGCTTGGATTGATCTGTCATCCCCTCTAGACTACAACCTGAGTCCTGTCGGTGTCTCGGCCCCCACCCACAGCCTGGTACACTGCAGGTGCTCCACTACCAGAGGGTGGGTGTGTCAGAGCCTTGGGTGGGAGGGAGGATTACAATGGTTCAGGCTTGGCCTGTTTTCCCTCCCCCCCCCTTTTTAAATGAGTCTTCCTCACCCCTCCCACCCCAAAATTTGATCCAAAGAAATTGCTCAGCTGTGACTGCCAGGGTGTTACCATGGTTACTGGGTAGCACTTGTGGCTATGGTAACAGGAAGCTGCCTGTTGTCTCGGCAACGAGCACATTGGAAGGGATGGAGTGGTCCCTGATTGGTGCAGAAGCCGTACGTTTCCTGAGGGGAGGGGGTCAGATCATCACCTTCTCAGGCCAGATGGGCATCAGTTACCCCTTCCTCCAGGAACAGGAAGGCCGCTGTTCCTTCCTCCCGGCACTCAGCTGTCTGCCCCCAACATCAATCCCTCACATCCCACGCACCAAGCTCTTGGCAGTTTACCAAGACCTTCTGCACCCCCATTACCTCATGTGATCCCCACAACACCTATGAGAGGAAGGTGAGATGGGGATTCAATCATGAATTCACTTAGGGTGGTTGGGGGATGGGAAGGTGGGGGTATATATTGAATCACCTAGGAGCTCTTTCAGGTTATACAGTCCCCCACCTTAAGAATCTAATATGGTTCCCAGGTGATTTTTTTAACCACGTCTAATCAGGGAACCCTTGAATTAAAAGGCGAAGCTGGCTGGAGGAGGGAAGGGTTGGAGGGAAAAGTTAAGTTGCTTTCTAGATTTATAACCTGAGTAATGGAGGATCGAGCTGGGGTGAAAAGATGAGCTCGGGTTCTGGTGTGTTGAGTGGGAAGTGCCAGGGGGCCTTCCTAGCCAGGATGCCCAGCGTGCAGCTGGGAACATGGGTCCGAGGCTCAGGAGAGGATGTGGGCTGGAGACGCAGAGGTCTGAGTCATCCCTGTGTGGATAACTGCTGGGGCTGTGGGTGTGGGTGAAGCGATTCAAGAATTGGAAGAGAGAGATGAGCAGGGAGAAAATGGTGCCTAGAGAACCCTAGGCTGTCAGGGAAAGGGGCACTCAGGAGGGACGGAGGGGTGAGTGCGGAGACCAGCATGGCACAGACAGCTGGGAGTGTTTTCCCAGATTAGGAAACTGGATTTGAGAGACAGTGGCTCACTTCAAATCATGCAACCAAGAAATGGCAGCGTTAGGGGTGTATAGCACTGAGTCTGTGTCCCAGACTGTTTAATCTAAATAACACACAGCTAGAGTCTCAGTTTTAGACATAAACCACAAATGTGCTATAGCAATTACACCCTCCCACCCAATTCCTCTCACTCAAAGCCTTTATGTAAGTCCAGGAGCCTAAGAAGCAGGCACCACATGGAGCTACCCCGAATCCAAGACAGAAAATCTCATTAGCCACTGCATCCACCCTATGCTTGTGACTGAGCTTCCTTCCGTCCACTCCTTCAGGTTCCAGCACTTTCTAAACATCTGGGTTTAAGGAAGCAATGTTGGAGAGAATCTGTAATCCCAATGGGAGTGGAGGGGTGCAGAGTGTAAGGAAGGCTGGGACTCAGAGCCTGAGGAGCTCATTGGGAAGAAAGAATGAGGCCTTGGGACCAGGCAGTCATGCTAAATGGGTGTGTTGGTCCCATGTCTTTCAGATGAATCGTCCGATCCAAGTGAAGCCGGCTGCCAGTGAGGGCCGAGGAGGTAACTTCCCTGTCTGACAAACCTCGGAGTGGTACCTGAGTAGAGGATGGGTGGGCCCATTCCTGGAGTTAGTCCTATGCCAGGGCTTATGACTAGACCCGGCCCAGGTTAGTGGAGACTAGAATTGTGCATCTCAAGAAATAGCTCAGCCATCTCAACTCAGACTGAGAAGGGATAGGTTCTAGAAAGCTCAGACCCAGAAGTGGCAGAAAGGGCAGAAGCAGAGGAAGGAAGCTCTTGCTGCCTTACTCCTGGAGAATGGCCATTACTGCCTTGCCAGGTGGAATTTACAGGTGCATATAAAGAAGCAAGCTGGGGTGGTTCTCCTTTTCCAGATTCCTCTGGGTCCACAGAAGGGACCTCTCATTCTTTCCCATCATGGCCTGATTAATCACCATAAAAGATGAGCTGGCACAACAGGTATTGTGAACCATAGTAAGGAACGTAGCTGTGAGCTGAGGCTCACAGAAGTCTGTAGACATTCTTAGCTGCACTGTTCCATAGTAGAGAGAGCACTGCTTCTTAAGAAGAGTGGTGAGGAGCTCTCATAGCTGTGTTCTGGTCAGCTCCCCTGCTAGAAAGGCAACGCTGACTTCTAGAGTCAGTACCTGATATCTTTCTTGTCCTTGGGTCTTAGATTATTCCAAGGTATCCGCAGCCCTCCTTGGTCTCTGCTAACTCTCCCACTCTGATAAGATATCTGTCGATCTTACCCAAGATCAGCCATTGCTTCCTTATGTGAGAGTCTAAGATTTAGGAGAGAATGCATCTCATTGATAGAGACATGTATTAACACCCTACTAATTCCTTCACACCCTCCCTTGATTTCCTGTTTACATTCACTGGGCACTTTGGTGGCATCAGGGTTCTGTTTGGTCCCAATAAATATTCCTTCCTCCCTTTAGATTCTTTGACATCTGTCTTTGATTCATAATATCTGGCCAAGATATTATCAGCCCCACATTGCCTTGGAGAGATATGTCTAGGTTCCTTTTCTCTTTCCATCTTTTTTCATCTCAGTCTTTCCAGACAGGCTTTTCTGATGTGCCAACTGCATACAAAACATGTTCAAGAATCTCTTCCCATTGGGAAGCTCTGTTAGGGATCACAGCCATTGTTGGCCATCTTCTAAAACCCTTCCCAGGCCACATATGTGAGACAGATCCACAAATAAGTCACCTATGAGTACATGAGTGAGCTGAGAAACAAATAGAATGTGCTGTATAGTTCATTCAACTATCCAATCAATATGTTCTAGGCTACTCCATATTAGGAATACAGACCTGGTCCCATGGAGCCCCAGACTATGAGGGGACAGATGGGAAAACAAATAAGGGGTCACTCTTCAGTGTGAACAGCGTTTCTCAAGGAAAAGTCTAGGATGGCACTGTAGGCACACAAATAAGGGGGAGCTAACCTAGATTAGAGGAGGTCAGGAGACCTCAAAGGGTACCAGAAAGTAGTCAGAGGAAGGAGGAAAGAGGAAGGCAGGGGGAATGGCATGTTCTGAGACCCCAGAGCTCAGCAGGACATGGTACAATTTGGAATCTTATTCAGGAATTGGTCCATGTGCCAAGGGACGCACGCTACACATGGTCCTGCACATCCCATCAGAATTCACAGGTGGCTGCTCAGTAATGCTTCTGCTAGGCTTCGTGGCATCTGCTTGGGTGTTAACATTTTCTTCCTCTTTTTCTGTACAGACTTTGCAGGTGTCACATCACTGACAAATTCTATACATGAAGCATCTCACCTGTTCACCTGTTCATGTTCAGGGTAGTTCAGGGGCAGGACAAGAAATCTGGCTGAAAAGAGAGCTGCCTAACTCCCATTACTTCAGGAGTTTTGTGTTACACAGATTTTTCTTGACAACGGATGGTTTTCAAGGGCTATGCATTCTGAGCACACGCTTGAATAATCCTTGCAGATAAGCAGGACCAGATCTTTCAGTGCCTTCTTGCTACATATTCAGGAAAGGAGTAAATGTAGTAAGTCTTGCAAAGCAGTTGGGTCTTTGTCATTTATAAATATTTTATTTACCGACTGATCTGTGTTCTGCAATCTCATGTCTAATCAAAATGAGTTGCTTTTCTTCAGGGCTATCACAGATCTTCTAGATTAAAGAAATGATTTATGTGTGTGTGTGTCTATGTGTGTGTATATGTGCAGATATACGGGTGCCTGCAGAGGCCAGAAGTGGGCACTGGATCCCTTGGAGCAGGAGTTGTAGGTATTTGTGAGCTCCCAGCATGGGTGCTAGACCTGCCTTCTGGGCCTCTGATAAAGCTGTAAGCCCTTGTAATGGCTGAGCCATCTTTCCAGTCCCCACACACCTCTTGTAGGGTTTGATTGCTGAATTTTAATGCTGTCTAAAATATGAGAAGCTCAGTTTTGTTGTTGATTTTGTTCGTTTGTTTTTTGTTTGGTTTGGTTTTGTTTTTTTGAAACAGGGTTTCTCTGTGTAGCTTTGGAGCCTGGAGCCTGTTCTGGAACTCGCTCTGTAGACCAGGCTGGCCTCGAATTCACAAAGATCACCTGCCTCTGCCTCCCAAGTGCCGGGATTAAAGGCCTTGTTTACTTGTTTTTGAGACAAGGTCCACTATGTAGCTTTGGCTGTCTTTGAACTCAACGATCCACTTCTTCTGCCTTCCAAGTGCTGGTATTAAAGGTGTGCAGCAGTGTACCTGGCTGAAAGCTCAATTTTTTAAAGATGATTTTTAATGTCTTGCCTCTGAAATGTAATAAACACCACCAACATGGAATAATTTTTCCCATTAAAGTCTTTTTTTTTTCAGTGACCTCAAGCATTCTATAACCCTGATTACAAATGTTCTTGTATTCCAAGCTGGTAAGCCTGTATATTTTTATTATTGCTTGAGTTGAAGCCTTTAGTTTACAGCTGATTTTTAATAGTTTGTGTGTGAAAAGACACTTGTATCAATGAAATCTTAATTTAAAGGATATCAGTCCTTTAAATTAAGATGTCTGCTGATGTCTGTAATCTCAGAATTTGGGAGGCTAAGGCAGGAGAATCGCCGTGGGTTTGAGGCCACCATGGGCTATACAGTAAGATTCAGGCCAGCTTGGCCTATAGTGTGAGGTCCTGTTTCAAAAACAAAACTAAACTTTTTTTTAAAAGACGTTATCTTAGGTGAGGTAATTCAACAAATAAAGATGCTTGTTGTTAAGCCTGATGTCCTGAGATCAATCCCTAGGACCTATATGGTGGAAAAGACGAATGTCTCTCACAAATTGTCCTCTTACCTCACATCCATGCCATGGCATGTGATCTCTCTCTCTCTCTCTCTCTCTCTCTCTCTCTCTCTTCTCTCTCTCTCTCTTTCTCTCTCTTCTCTCTCTCTCTCTCTCTCTCTCTCTCTCTCTCACACACACACACACACAAATAAATAATAGAATGCAACTTACAAAAGAAATCAAGGCAAATGTAATCTAAAGGTCTCCCATTTATCTTCTGGAAGGAATCATTATGTGATTTTTTTTTTCTCATAAAACGGGTGTCAGAAACTAACTTCAGGAACCCAGGAAACTTAATATAAAATTTATGTCTTAATTATTAAAACAGAAGCTGCTTCAGCTTTTTGTTAGGTGCACTGTGGGAACCCAGATAAACCCATCGGGTTGACTTCCTTGGCACCTGAACTGCAGTTCTCCCATCATCCATGCGGAAATATAAAATGAGCCTTTTGACAAAAATAGTGCTCTCGTTTTGAAGTTTGATGACAATGCAATGTGTTCTTTTAATCACTAAACATGAAGTTTGTGGTAGTAATAATTAATGTACATACTAATGTCCTTTTAGATGTTAGTGGTAACACTGGATGGAGATTTCATGCTTCTGTGGTGTGTGTGTGTGTGTGTGTGTGTGTGTGTGTGTGTGTGTGTGCTCCAATGCATATATGTGGAAAGGCATGTGGAATCCAGAGGTCCATCTTAAGTGTCATTTTTCAGGAGCTGTCCACCTTGTTTTTTTGAGACAGTTCTCTCACTGGAACCTGGGATTCACCCTATTTGGCTAGGCTAACTGGCCAGTGAGCCCCAGGGATTTTTCCATCTCTGCCTCCCCAGTACAGGGATTACAAGTACACAAAACCATGTGCCCGGCTTCTTACATGGGTTCTGAGGATTGAACCCATGAGCAAGCACTATCCTGGCTAGGCCATTACTCCAGCCCCAGAACTTGGCATTTCCTTCCCTACAACACAATAACGATAGCAGTACAGCAGGATCTATCTGCTAGGATCCTCTTCTTCCATGGCTGCCCCTGTAAGTTTGGGGACACTTTTCTCAAAGACATGCATCCACACCTGCATAGACTATATTATTTTAATGTATCCTGGCTAGATCTTATGAATTCTGAAGCTAAGTTCCATGGTGTTCATAGAGTCCATACCCTGGGTCTCTACTTTTCATCCACTGGCAATTATACATCAAATAGTAAACTATTAAAGAAAAATGAACTGAATTTCCTAAAGGGAAGCCACCTCCTGTCAAATAAACAATATTTATTTCTGCGTTGGCCAAACATGGCATCAAAAACTTCTCCTCCAGCATTTGGATTTATTTTTTTAACTTATTTATTTTTATTTTATGTGCATTGGTGTTTTGCCTGCACGTATGTCTGTGTGAGGATGCCAGATCCCCTTGAACTGGAGTTACAGACAGCTGTGGGCTGCCATGTGGGTACTGGGAATTGAACCCGGGTCCTCTGGAAGAACAGTCAGTGCTCCCAACCTCTGAGCCATCTCTCCATCCCCGAATTTGATTTTTTTAAGGTGAGCATTACAATGTTTTCTGAAACCGGATGCAATGGCACATATGAATAGTCCCAGATACTTGGCATGCTAGGCAAAAGGATCCCTTGAGCTCAAGAGTTTGAGGCTAGCCTTGTCAACATAGCAAGACCCTATCCCAATAAATAAGTGGAGAAAGTTTCCTGGGATAAAATCCCAAGGTTTTTCAGAATGGAAAATGTTATCAGAGGTAAGGACTCTAAGTTGATTGAACAATGATTACTACATAAATGGGCATCATTTGTTATTCAGCATGAGGACCACTATGGATTTTTCTTATCTATGTTTTCTCTACTTTTGAAACATTAATACTAAGTTAAACTGTAAGTATAGTCTTATAGAAAAATAATTTTTAGTCATGATGAAACCTCTAAAATCAGTGGAACACTAAATTCATATTTTTTCCTTCCTTTTCAATTTTATAATATAGTCAATAAATTAATAAATCACATTGGCGATTATTCTGTTCGTTCTCCTTCCCAACTTGTGTATTTCTTTAAGCTACACAAATCTTTACACATCCAAGATACCTAAGGTACAGAAATAGATTAAAGTAATCAATACACCCAATCAATACACTCTTTCTACTTTTTAATTAAGTAATTAATTAATTCAAAACTTGAACTTGTAATCTTCCTGCTTCAGACCCAGAGTGATAGAATTACAGGTGTGCACTACAACACTCTGGTTTCACTTTTTAAAATTATCTTATTTATATGTGTGCCTACTTGTCATGTTGTCCATGAGTGTGCAGTTTCTGCAGAGGCCAGAAAAGAGTATTGGATCCCCTGGAACTGGAGTAACAGATGGTTGTGAGACACATTTGGCTGCTGAGAATAAAACGAGCCCTCTGGAAGAGTAGCTAATGCTCTTAATTATTGAGCCATCCTTCTAGCTTCTTAATATTTAAAAAAAATTTTGAGATTAAAATATAATTACATCATTTCCCTTCCTTTTTCTCTCCCCAAACCTTCCCATATGCCCTCCTTTTCTTCTCTTCTCTTTTCTTCTTCTTCTTTTTTTTTTTAATTTTAATTTTTTGAAACAGGATTTTTCTTTGTAGCCTGGAACTTGCTCTGTAGACCAGGTTGGCCTCAAACTCACAGAGATCTGCCTGCCTCTGCCTCCTGAGTGCTGGGATTAAAGGCGTGGCTGCTACAGCTGGCTGTGTATTACTGTTTTAAATCAGATGCATGCTTTAGCAACAACTGTTATAATACAGATGGTTATTTCTATCTTTGGTCGGCAGGCTTCTTATTCTAGAAAAATACCCCTTCTCTTCCATACAAGTCTAACTCGTTAGGTTTTACAGAGAGCACTTGAGAGTTGCCTCAAGTTAACGCTTTGCTTCCTGCAATGTGTTCTGCCTCTGAAGGTACAGAAAGCTGGTTGTCAGCATCTTGGCCGAGAGCAGATCATGCTAATCAGATGTTATAACATTTTAGGGCCTTGGCTGCGGTGGAACCCAAGGCAAGCCCCCATCACAAGTGATGCTTTTCAGACACAGGCATGCAACCCGCAAAGGAAAATGCACCCCTGAAGTGTCTTCTTCCTCTAGAGCCTGGTTCACCTTTCTTACTGAGCCCTGGCTCTCTTGGATCATAATGAGGGGTCAGTAGCATCTTGTTTCCATTTCTTGCTCTAAGTCTCTTTGTTGCCATCTTCTTTAAAGTTCTTGTTTATGTTTTAATAGTAAAATCCAAATAATAGGGTCCTGATAGACGGATCAGTAGTTAAGAGTATTAGAGGACTTGGGTTTGATTCCGAGCACCCAGATTGCTTTGCAACCATCTGTAACTCCAGTTCCAAGGGATCTGATCCCTCTTCTAGCATTTGAGAGCACCAGGAACATATGTGGTGCACATACACACATGTAGGCAAAACACATATATACACAAAATAATGTGAATTAAAAAAAGTATCATCTTAACCATTTTAGTGTTACACTTACTAGTGTTAAGTATATTCACGTGTTTGTGTAACCAAACCCCCAAAGATTTTAATCTTCAAAATGTAAACAGCCTGGGAAGAGGACTCAGTAAGGTATTTGCCATGCAAGCCTGAGGACCCGATTTCCATCCCAGCCTTCATGTAAAGGCCTGTCCACCTGTGTGTCTCCCAGTACTGGAAGGTAGAGACAAGGAGATCACTAGATCATTCTGGCCAGCTAGTCTAGTGAGCACCAGGTCCAGTGATAGAGCTTGTGTCAAAACCTAGAATGGAAAGTGATTGAGGAAGACCCCCAGTGTCCACCTCTGGCTTCCACATCCACTCTATACACGTGCACGTGCCCTCCCCACCCCAACATGTGCACACACACAAACCAGAACTCTGAAACTTGACACCATTACACTTTTCCCCGTCTCTGTAGCCTCTGGCAAACACCATTCTGCTCTCAGTTTCTAGCAGTCAGACTACTCCTGAAAACTCATGGAAGTGAAAATAGGCAGCATCTGTCTTTTGGTGACTGTCCTACTTTGCTGGGCATATAATGTCCTAAAGGTTCATCCCTCGAGGTGGGAAATGTCAGAATGCTTCTCCTTTTTAAGACTGAACAGCAGCCCACTGGATACATATGCTTCATCTTATTTATCCATTGATCTGTTGGTGAGTGTTTGGGTTGCTTTTACCTTTTGACCATGGTGATTAATAGCATTATAACTGAGTATGCAGACATGTCCTTAGGATCCTGCTTTCTCAGAGGACAAATGGCACATGATCTCACTCGTGTAAAATATAAAGAGGAACTCACAGAAGCAGAATGGAATGGTGGCTCACAGTGGCTGATGGGAGAAGGGAATGGGGGAAGGAGAGAGGTTAGCCAAAGGCTCCGGGCTTCTGTTAAGCAGAGGAACATGTTTTAGTGGGTTGTTACAGAGCATGGCAGCTAGAGTTAATAATAATTTGTAAGCGTATGTAAAATGGCTCAGCTCACATACGGCTCCTGCAGAAGGACGGCATTCAGTCTCCAGCATCCTTTTCAGATGACTTACAGCCATCCATAACTCCAGCTCCAGGGAATCGAATGCCTTACTGTGGGGCTGGAGAGTGGGCTCGGCAGTTAAGAGCACTTGCTGCTCTTGCAGAGGATCCAAGTTCAGTTCCCAGCACCCATATCCAAATGATGCCCTCTTCTGGCTTCCAAAGATTCTTCAAGAACATGGTGTGCGGGGAGCTGGAGAGATGGCTCAGAGGTTAAGAGCACTGGCTGTTCATCCAGAGATCCTGAGTTCAATTCCCAGCAACCACATGGTGGCTCACAACCATCTGTAATGAGATCTTGTGCCCTCTTCTGGCCTGCATGCATACATGCAGACAGAACACTACATAATAAATAAAAATCTTAAAAAAAAAAAAAAAAGAAAAGAAAAGAAAGAACATGTTGTGCATACTTATAGAAAGCAGGCACCCATATATACATAAATAAAAAAAGTGAATAACCAAAAATTCCACAAAGCCAGGTGTGGTGGCACACACCTTTAATCCCAGCACTCTGGAGGCAGAGGCAGGTGGACCTCTGCATATTTGAAGCAAGCCTCATCTATATAGTGAGTTCCAGGACAGCTAGGACTGAATATAGCACCCTGTCTCAAAAATAAATAAATAAAAATTTAAGAATAAAATAAATATTTAAAAAGAAATTTAAGAATTTACCATGAAAAGTCAAGTAGTTAAGGTGATGGATATGTTAATTAGCTTAATTTAGTCATTCCACAATGCATACATATATCAAAACATGAAATTGTATCCCATGAATAGGCAAAATTAGTAATGATAAATTAAAAAGAAAAATAATTTTGGAAAAAAGTACAACAAAGCTTTTAATACTTTGGCATAAATACTTCAAAAGAGATACTGCTGGATCATATGGTAATTCTGTTTTTATTTTTGGGGGACTGCCATTACATCTTTTGAGGAAGGGCAGTGAGACAGGGTCTTGTGTGGCCCTGACTGGCTTAGGAGCTCTCTTTGTAGACAGGTTTGCCTTGATCTCACTGGGATCCACCTGCTTCTGTTTCCCAGGTGCTGGGGTTAAAGGCGTTTGCCACCAAACCGGATACTATTTATACCACGGCAACTGTGCCTTTTTATCTTCCTTCCTGGCACCAACGTTCCCGTCTCTCCACACCCTCAGTAACATTTGTGATTCCTGTGTGTGTGTGTGTGTGTGTGTGTGTGTGTGTGTGTGTGTGTCTTTGACAGCAGTCATTTCAGTAGGTGGGAGGTGATGTGTCCTTGTAGTTTTGACTTCCATTTCCCTAATGATGACTAATATTAAATTTTTTTTCATATGCTTCTTGCTCATTGGTATGTTTTTGTAGAAATATCAATTTAAGATCTTTGCCTATTGTTTGGTTTTGATGGTGTGTTTAGTTGATTAGCTGGTTTGTTTGTTTTGATTTTTGAGACAGTGTCTCGTTACGTAACCCAGGCTGGCATCCAACTGGCTGCTCTGCCCCCACCTACCGTAACGCCACCCAGTTCTTTGCCCACTGAAGACAAAACTTTTTTTCAGTAGTGTCTCACTATGTAGACCAGGCTGGCCTGGAACTCACTACGTAGACCAGGCTGGCCTTGAGTTCACAGAGATCTTCCTGCCTCTGCCTTCTGAGTGCAGATTAAAGGTGAGCACCATAACTGGTTAAGCCTTTTTATTTTTGACGTAGAGTCTCAGGTAGCCCAGGTTTGCCTCTATGTAACTGAGGATGACCTTGAATGCCTAATTCTCCTGCCTTGGCCTCCTGAGTGTCAGATCACAAGTGTGTATGCCACAATGCCTGATTTATGAAGTGCTAGAGATCGGACCCATACTGAGCAAGCATCCTGCCAAGTAAGCTGCATCCCAGGCCTTTTAAGTTTCTTGAGGTTTGTCTGGCCAGGAGGTTTTGCCTGCTTGTTAAGTCTTCCTTGGCTTCTTCCACTGCCGCGGAACACCAAGGGAGAGAGGCTTTGCTGCAGCCACTGCTCCAGCAGGACTTTCTGGGTTGACTTTGGACTGAAAGGTGAACTGAATATTTTCAGAATGGGTTTGGTGGTTGGTACCCAAAAGTTGCAACTTTTACTCATAGTCATGGCATCCCACCAATGTCAAGGAGAGTGGGTATAAAGGCCCTAAATGCCAGAAATGTGTACACCTCAGGTAAGACCTTCTGGTTTTGATCAGCACACTGGTTCCTCCTTTCTTCAGAAGGCAGCCTAGACTGATTCTGGGCTCTCAAACATATCATTGGTTACATTAGAATTCCTGACCTATATGACCCGATACACAAAGTAGCTTCATGGAAATGAACATGTGAGAGCCTAAGTCACTTGCTTGGAGTTCAAAAACATCTGATAGAAGAACAAGGAGTATACATTAGGTGCCAATAGGAAAATGCAGTCATACCATTGAACAATGTGGCTTTCCAATTATGTCTCAACTCCCCACTGATGTTACCTCCCTTTTTCTTCCACTCCAGGAAGGTAGACGTCCACAACTGATATTCTGTCTTTAGGGACCAACCCACCCTCCATGGGATACTCTATATGTTATTTTTTTTAATGTATATGGGTATTTTGTCTGCATGTATGTTTATGCACCATGTGTGTGCCTGAGGCCTACAGAGAGCAGAGGAAGATATTGAATGCCTTGGAACTGTGATTGTCAACCATTCACCATGTGGATGCTGGGAATCAAACATGGGTCTTCTGGAAGAGCAGTCGCTGCCCTTAACAGCTTGGTGACCTCTCCAGCCCCTGTTGGATACTCTTACTCAGATGGTTTTAAGTACTGGCACTGAACTCCAGGTTTTGTCATGCTATACAAGTGCTCTACCATTGAGCTACATCCCCAGCCCTCACTCAGACATTTATTCCTAGCTCTTGTAGAATCCTTTTTTTAAACAAGCCAGTAGAGTTTGATTTAGAGGAAACTGATATATCTGGGCTGTTAGCACCATCCTTTCTATCTGAAGGGGAATCAATAAGCCTTAGAGTCTTAGTGTTGAAGGCAACACTAAAGGACCCAGGCTTGCCTTTGATCAAGTCTCTTAAAATTATCCCACCATATCTGGATTGCCTGAAGTTCATAGTCACCGTGGAAGTTCATAGTCACCGTGGCCTAGCTCATCATCCTGTGAAACATTAAATCCTCGTAAAGTAGCAGAGAAAGTTCCAAGATTCAAGTGATAACCTTGGAAACAGAGAACCCAGCCCACAAGGAGTGCTCTTTTCAATGATGACTTTTTTACATCCCAGTAGTCCAGAACCATAGGCTCAATGCCCTGATGGAAATGACTAAATCAAAAGGTTCTTACTGAGACAGGAGGATCAAAGGTGCCTGTGATAGCTATGCTGAGGCCACCTTTGTCCCACACTCCACCACGGGCAGAAAAGGGCCACATGAAGTTTAAATAAAGGATGGGAAGGCCACCGTCCACACAAACCTCTTTACTATGTTAGTAGCTTCATCTAAGCTTGTCTTCTCTCTTCTCACACAGGGCTACCTGGCTGCTGGCCCAGGAGGCATGACAGCTCCAGACCCTATCAGTGACACAGCTCTACCATAAATTAGAGCACTGTGAAGCTCCCTTGGGACTGTGGAGGTTCTGGGATCTTCTCCAGACACTTCCAGGCCTTTTGCAGACATGGGAATATTTTAATGTCAAAGCTCAGAACAATAGCACAGACTTCTTGACGTTTGATGTTGGACATTTCCCTGACCACTTGAGGCCTGTTCTTCAATGTTAGGGCAAAGCCATGAATTTCATAATATTTATACAAGACTCAAATCCACACTGATGCTGCCTTCCACCTCCTCCCATTCCTGGAAGGTTGAGCCCCATCTTTGATATTGCTTAGTGACTTGCATACCCCCTTGTTCTTTCCAGTCTTCTTGGGTTATCTGGAACTCTACCCTCTATCTTTTAATGGTTTTGAAGAGCTTTCCTTGGATTGCACAGGAAAGATTTCAGCTCCCTTTTCTAGCTTCAGTCCAGGCATTTCTGATTTTCTCTTCCATCTTTATTTTTACTCTAATACTTTATTACATTGATTGATTGATTGATTTGTGTGTGTGTGTGTGTGTGTGTGTGTGTGTGAGAGAGAGAGAGAGAGAGAGAGAGAGAGAGAGAAGAGAGAGAGAGAGAAGATGGAGAAAGCATACATGTGGAGTTCAGAGACAACTTGTGGGAGTCAGTACTCTCTTTTCACTATGTGGGTTTCAGGGATAGAACTCAGAAGATAGATAGATGATAGGTTGATAGATGATAGATAGATAGATAGATAGATAGATAGATAGATAGATAGACAGATAGATAGATAGATGATAGATAGATAGATAGATGATAGGTTGATAGATAGATGATAGGTTGATAGATGATAGATAGATAGACAGACAGACAGATAGATAGATGATAGATAGATAGATGATAGATAGATAGATAGATAGATAGATAGATAGATAGATAGATAGATAGACAGATAGATGATAATCAGGTTCATCATTGTCAGCAAGTGCTTCTACCCACTGAGCCACCTCACCAGCACCATCTTAATATTGTTGCTGAAACAATATATTTTGCCACTTTTTTTTAAAGAGGTTGGGAAACCAGGGATCTGTTCCACAGGTTCAATTTTCCCACTAACACCTGTAGAAGCAAAAAGAAACCATCCACAGGATTGAACTCTTACCCCACAAGCTTGTGAGGTCGTAAAGGGGTTTAGGAGCTCGATTTTTCTGAGCTCTGGGATCTTAAAAATAAAACCTGAAGCCTGATTCCCAACCAACCCTTCTTTCCCAATGTTCTTCGTGCCCTACACTGGCAAGCTCCACCCCTAATTCAGAGGCTTACTTTAGAAAGAATCCAGACTATAACAGTGAGTCCACTGGACCCTACCCTTCAATCTCAGCTTCCTATACAGGAAGAGGTCCTGCAGAGGTCCAACTTGGAAGATGTATAGCTAATCCCTAATTCAAATCCAAGCCCTCTAACTTTCCTCATGGGGCAGAGACTCAGTTTACAATTTTGTCCCTTTCTCTGCTACTCCCACAGGCAATGAAGGTGCATGGAGAGATACCTTGTTTTTTGATGATCATCTAGGTTACAGACAGAATGTGTTCTTCCAAGGTGTTACCACACCAGAGGAGGGATCAGGGCATGAAAGCATGAGATGTCAAAGAGGAGGTCACAGGACTCAGGGAGGGCCCTGGAAGCTAGGCAAGGAGATGGGAGGGGGCCAAGTCTGGGAATTAGGAAAGGGGCTCAGGGGCTCAGCAGACACAGTGGAGAAAATGCTAATGTCAGAAGCTCAGAAAACCAAACTTTCTCTGTAGGTCTTTGGCTAAATTTGGTACTGGGACTAAGGATTCACCATTCCAGTGCTGAGTGTCTAAGGCTAAAACCTTAAAAGTAGGATAGCTATGTTCTGTGCTGGTGTTCGTTTGTTTGTTTGTTTCTTTAACAGAGCCCTCCTTTATTTAAGCAAGAAAGGGCAGTGATTTGGCCACTGCCACCAGGCTGACCAGTAAGGTCACAGTCAAGCATCCCTTCCTCCAGCAGCATTGCACAAGTCTAACAACAAAAAAGGTCAAAGTATAACATGATGTGTATAGGCTCTGCAAAAGCCGTCAAGACTGGGTAACTTCCCACAAGAGCAGCAATGAGTCTCTATGAGCTTCTGCAGGATCCAGGTTTCATAATGGAAATCTCAGCTGCTTCCTCTCATCCCTGTAGTCACCCTGCCCCAAAGACCCACTAGGTCCCCGCCTTCTCACCCCACACATCTTCCTAAGTTAGACTGGTGAGCCACTTCCGAGCGCCACAGGCGACTCTGGGAGTCTAGGACACTGAGGTCCCAGGTCATTCCTGGCTTTGTCCCAGAGGACCGGAAGCTGTTGTGGGGATGTTGGCAAGCAGCAGGGGAGGAGGATGTCAGACGTCTGTTCCAGCCCTTCGCTGCAGTGCTCTGACGCGTAGGTGAGCCGTTGCACTCTGGGGGGGGGCGCGGGGGGGGGGGGGGGGGGGGGGGGGGGGGGGGGGGGGGGGGGGGGGGGGGGGGGGGTGGGGGGGGACCAGATGACTGTCTTTTTTTTTTTTTTTTTTTTTTTTTTTTTTTTTTTTTTTTTCGTTTGCCTGGGCTGAGGGTGAAGCCAGCGGAGTGGAGGACCTGTTCCCTTCACCTAACAGGCTCTCCGCGTTTGGTGACCTTTGCCTGCTGGGGAAGGCGCTGGGCTCAGAGCTCAGTCAGGGTCAGTACAGGTCACCAAATCCTTCCTCGGCCCAGGGCGCCTCATCCAGCCTGGTGGTGAAGCTGGCAGACACCGACCGCGAGCGCGCACTACGGAGGATGCAGCAAATGGCTGGCCAGCTGGGCGCCTTCCATCCAGCGCCACTGCCTCTCGGAGCCTGTGGCGCCTACACCACTGCGGTAGGTGCCTGCCTCGGGCCCAGAGAGGATAGGACCTGGCTCCGGGTCGGGAGATAGGCAGTTACCAGCCGCTGAGGCCTCTACAGTCGCCCTTCTTCCTTCCCCAAGATCCTGCAACACCAGGCAGCATTGCTGGCCGCGGCGCAGGGTCCCGGGTTAGGCCAGGTGGCCGCGGTGGCCGCCCAGATGCAGCACGTAGCGGCCTTCAGCCTGGTGGCCGCACCGCTATTGCCTACAGCAGGTAAGGGACCCAAGAGACTGAAGCCATGGTTGAGAGGGCCCATGAAGTCTCACTTCCTGACTCTCTTACCTCCATCTACAGCTAACGCGTCACCTGGTGGCAGCGGCCCTGGTGCACTCCCCGGCCTTCCAGCGCCCATGGGGGTCAATGGATTCGGCTCCTTGAACCCCCAGACCAACGGACAGCCAGGCTCTGATACACTCTATAACAACGGGCTTTCCCCGTACCCAGGTGGGTCGCCCTACCCCGCTGACTCAAACCTGGAAATGGAGTGGAAGCGAGGCATTTCAGGCAAGGTCCTGCTTGGGGGGAAGGGATTCCCCCCATCTTCCCTGCTGCCTTTCATAGCGGTCCTCCACCTCCCACACTCCCACCCAGGGTCTCTCCCCTGGCCCCTGGCCTCTGACCCCTGCCCACCTACCTTCATCGTGGGCCTTGGGCCCCCTCTCTCTCCAGCCCAGAGCCCCGGTGTGGCTGACTCCCTGCAGCAGGCCTACGCTGGGATACACCACTATGCAGGTTTCTCTCGGTGCTGCCCAGCCCGGGGGGTGGGGATGTGGGGTGTTCAACGGCCTCAGAAAGGAACAGGGAGATTTGTGGGAGGGTTAGGCTCTGTGCCGAGGAGTCAATTCTTCCATCCTGTTCAGTTCCCAGCCCCCAGCGACCTGTCTTGGGACAAGGGTAATGGTGAACTGGGTTGAACCTGTCAGAGGTGGCCAGGCACATAGGGATCTGTTTGGGAAATGGCGTCTGTGGGTCACTGCCCGCTCCCACCTCTGTCTCCAGCAGCCTATCCCTCGGCCTACGGCCCAGTGAACACAGCTTTCCCCCAGCAGCCTTCAGCTCTGCCTCAACAACAAAGAGAAGGTGAGGGCCTGGGGGCTGGAGAGCAGCGGCCTGTGTATGTGGGGGTGCCCCTCGGGGTCCTTCCCCTGAACAAGCCTGCTCCTGTTCCTGCAGGCCCCGAAGGCTGTAACCTCTTCATCTACCACCTGCCTCAGGAATTTGGGGATGCAGAACTCATACAGACATTCCTGCCCTTCGGAGCCGTTGTCTCTGCCAAAGTCTTTGTGGATCGTGCCACCAACCAGAGCAAGTGTTTTGGTGAGCTGATCCATCCCTGCGCGTCAGGATTCCCCAGGGACCACACATAAGGCTTCCAGAGACTGAATGTTATGGGACAAAGTATGGGCACAGCAAGCCTTATTTCAGATCACCTGAGAATCTTGGGTAACTAGAGTGTGTGAAATCAGGAAGGTTGCAGTTTTGGAGTTTGTCCAGAGCGGGATGAGTCTGGGTTTGGAATCATGAGTTGCCTTCAGACCCCAACTGCTGATCTGAAGCCAGATTGGGAGGAGTGGAGTGAAGCAGCCCACCCAAATCAGGGAAATACTCTGACCAACACCCGTCCCTTCCCCGACCAGACTTACTTCCCATCTTTCTGGAAACCACACCTTTAGGAATGATTTGCCTCTATTAAGCATGTGTCTATGCTTATGTAGGCATACATGCTCACATAGTTAAGCAATGGAAAGATACATATGTGATGGACCTAGCCTGGAAATTAGAGAAAGGAGACCCTGGCAAGCTGGATTCCCAGCTAACCTGTCTGCCCACACCCTCCAGGGTTTGTTAGTTTTGACAATCCAACCAGTGCCCAGACTGCCATCCAAGCCATGAATGGCTTTCAAATCGGCATGAAGAGGCTCAAGGTCCAGCTAAAGAGACCTAAGGATGCCAACAGGCCTTACTGATCTGCACTCACTGATCAGTCACAGACAGGTGAGTCTTTGGTGGATGTCAGGCAAATGGGACCCAGGTCCCAAGACCCTACCAGCTTTATGACATTGGAGTACTGCCCTCTGAGAAATCCAGGAATAAAGAGAAGAGGCAGGGACAAGGGAAACAGAGACTGGGATTTTCTTTCAACCCGAAGTTCAAGATGAATTAGACAACCTTGGTGTTTCCAGCCTTGGAGAGGCGATTTTTAGGAAAATTCAGCCCAATATATTCTGGCAACAGCTGTAGGGGGTCACAGAAGCAGTGAGCTCATATAGGAGGGCTGCGGTAAATGGGGTTTGGTTCAGTTCATGAGGACCTCATGGACCATAAGTCCTGACTTTATGGTGAAGGGGATGGAACCACTGGGCAGTCTGAATGAAGAACAGAGCAGCTAATGTGGAGATGAGGGGAGAGGGGTAAAGATCCTCAGTAGACCTTCATGAACAATGAGGTGACAAGGGCCAGTCTGGAAGGGCCCTAGGAGGCTGCCTGCAACTTGGAGAGTTGTGCTGTCCCTGCAGGTCCACTGGGTCTCAGCTTACTCCAGCTGCCCCAGAAACTTCCTGCAGGACACTGACCACAATGGTCTGCCTGTGATCCAGGCAGGGCTGGCTTCTGTGGCCAGGATGCTGCCAGGAAGAGAAACCCAGGCACTTAGCTGAGATGTCACAGAGGGGACAGGCTGCTCTTATCTTACCCTCAGTGACCTTTGCCTCCTCCCACCCCTGTCTCCTTATCAATTAATACCCAACAACAGAAACTGAAGAGTGAGAAGGAAGGAGAAAGAAAAGCACAGAAACGCTGGAGTGGCCCTACCGGAAGGAGTGGCAGCAGACGGAGGTGGACCGGACCCAGGGCTGGCGCCTGGGGCTCAGGCCACTCATCATGTGGGTTGTTCCACGGAGCGCTCAAGCTGGCAGGGCAACCAGTGCTGGCTGAGGATCGACTGATCTAAGGGAACCAGCAGAGGGCCTCGGGGGTGCCAAGGGCTTCTCAACAAGGGAAGCCCAGACTTACTTCGTTCAAAATCATATCATTCCTTAGTGTTTAGGGACCAAAGGACTATTGCTTTTTTTAAGAATATATATATATATCTATATAAATTAAAACAAAGAAGAAAAAACAGAAGAGAGACAAAAAAGACAGTATAGAGTCTCATAAAAGCGGCCTTTAAATACCCCTAGGAGACAGGGTGAAGGAGACCCTTGATAGCCCAGCCTAGGCAGAGGAGGCTGTGGAAAGATTGTCCTGTGTCTCGTTCCTTCTGAAGCTACTTCCTTGCCCTGCCCTTTTTAAAAAATGGAAAAGGATGTGAAGTCTAGACTCATATTCCAGCAAGAAGACGGTTATGGAAGCAGTGAACCCACAATCCCCAAGCTCAGATAGCATCCCTGACGGGGAGGCCTCAGGAGGAGCTCAGGCCTGCTTGGCCTTCTGCTCTCCTGGGAGGGCCCCAGCCATCAGAATGGGAATCTGCCTTTCCTTCCCGATGCCCTTTCCTGCGGAGCCCCAGCCTCCCCAGGCCGGAAGAAAGAGGGAGCCTTTGCCTTCCCAGTCCAGGCAGACCGAGGCCACGCCTTGGCTGAGCTGAGACACCTCCTGTTTCCCCTCCTCTTGCGACTTGTTTCCCCAGTGTCCCCTAGCTCCAGGCCACCTTCTGTCTCTTAGTCTAAGTTTGCCCACCTGTAAAGTAGACTCAAGATATGTGTAGAGGGCTGTGACAACAGATATGGAAGGTTTGCTGCTGTAAATACTGCCTTTGAGAAGGGGATAATTTTCACTATGTAGAAGCTTCAGAATTAGAGGTCCCTCTTTACCCAGGACCCGGGAGGGAAGTAGATGTTTTGCCAAAATACTAATTCATTCCTTTAAAAAGTACATCTTTCCTATGCAAGTGTGTCTCACGTGTGCTTACCCAAGGTGCTTTTAGATGGTGAGCAGTGTTCAGCTTAGAAGTGGTGTGTGCTCTGTCTGTCTGTCCTTGTCTGTCTGTTGTATACAGTGGGTGCCATATAAAGCTGATCAACAGTGGTGCTTCCTGCCTGCTTCTGTGAGATGGGCAAAGATTCAGCTTAGAATACCACAGTTCACCTTGCCTTGCCCAGCCCTTCCTGGGCCTGCGGGGCCTAGGACACACTTTTTTCCCTGAGGGAATAATTTACACTCCCACCCCTAAGTCATGGATCAACCTAGTTTGAAGCCCCACAGAATGGG
The DNA here is from genome assembly GCF_004664715.2 of Peromyscus leucopus. Lineage (NCBI taxonomy): Eukaryota > Metazoa > Chordata > Mammalia > Rodentia > Cricetidae > Peromyscus > Peromyscus leucopus. Next base: position 13,390,659 of record NC_051069.1, on the reverse strand, counting down.
GGCTACTCTGGTCCAACACTGGAGGCCTGCCATCTGATAACACTGGGACAGTGAAGGATGTGGGTGGGAAAGAGGATAATGCCCTCCAGGCACTTTTTAAGAAAACCTGTTTTCACCTGGTCCTCTGTCTTCGACTGGTTTTTGGAAGTAATGAGAATTAAAACTAGATTTGTCAACCACATTGCCAGGTTAGCTGTGGTTTACATCCACAAATAATTGCCAGCTGGGAGAGGAACTGATGTGGAGGCACATATACACCAGCATAGTGCTAACCCGAAGATGAGCACCTCGGGTACAGGTGGAGATATGCAACATCTGCCCATTCAAACAAAGACACATTCATGGGCCTGGGGACACAGCTCAGACAATACAAGGCAAGTGTTTGCCTTGTGAGCCCAAGGAACTGAGGTCAATTCCTCAGAACTCACATTCAGACAAACAAACAAAACAGGCATGCACACATAACCTCAGCACTTCAACAGAGACAAGCAGATCTGTGAGGTCTGCTGGTCAGTCATCCTAGCCAAATTGGTGAGTTCAAGGACAATGAGAGACCCTATCTCAAAAAAGCTAAGGAATGATAGCTGAAGTTGTACTCTGGTCTCTGCATATCTGTGCACATGCACGGGCACACACGGAAACACACTTCAGGTGTTCACCTAAAAGCAGAGCGTTCTCTCAGTGCTAGGTGCTAAACACCATTCTAGGGCTCGGGCTACTACCAAGTAGCAGGAGTTAAGGGGGAACGCAGACTATTAAAGCACATACGATAGAGGGATGCATGTGGTCTATAGCAAGAAAACTACCAACCCAGGCACTAACGTTGGGAGACCCAAGAAAGTCTTCCTGAAGATTAAGGTGAAGAGTCATCAAGAAGGAACTGAGATATTCAAACCAAGTCTTTGAGCAAATGCATAATTGTGAAAAGGTGTTTATAGCCAAGAAATAATAATAATCACTTATTTCAGATTCTATTACTTTATAAATAAGTCAAGACCCTTTTACCATTTCCAAATCTACCCTGACCCTTAACTCAGTACTGAGTCAGGTCAAGGCATTTGAAACAATATGGAACTTATTTTATGTCATACTGTAGGATATGAGTGAGGGATTGGCAAACTCTAGATCCCCAAGCCGCAGGGGTTGGCGTGATTTTAGATCAAGGGTTGGCAAACTATGGTCTGTCAGCCAGACCTGACCTGTGACATATTTTTGTATGTCCTACACATTAAGGATGATTTTTTTTAAAGAATGATTTTCTTAAAAATTTTTTTCAAGGATTTTTTTTTTCATTATAAGTATGTGTACATGTCTCTCTGTGGGGAAATGCCCATGAGTGCAGGTGTCCATAGTGACCAGCGAGGGCATTGGAGTTCCTGGAACTGGAGTTACAGGTGTTTGTCAGTGGCCTAATGTGGGCGTTACAAACTGAACTTGGTCCTCTGCAAGAGCAGTCCATTCTTAACCACTGAGTCCTATATCCAGTCCCCATTTGATATTTTTAAAGAGTTGTCAAAACAAATTGATGATACAGAACCATACGTGGCTCACAAAGCTTTAAGCATTTATCTGGTCCCTTAGACCCTTGGTAAGGTAATGGAAGATTTGTAGAATGTTTGAGTTTGAGCAACATGGTGTTATGTCTTTGTTTGTGTGTTCATGTAATAGTCTGGCCCTTTTCAATTGCAAGTAACAAAACCTAAACACAAGCATCTTTAGGTCATTAGGAAATTAAATAGCTTGCATAAACAATTGGTCAAAGGATAAATCCCTGCCTCTAGCCATTGCTGGGTCTAGGGGTTTAAATGATGATGTCTCTACCTCTTTATTCCACTTCCTTTTATATGTTGATCTCACTACTTCTAGCTCTAAAATTCCAGGGAAGACTTTCCTCAGCCTTGAGCATGTTTCTAAGATAGAAAACTGGGCCATTTTTTCAGGTCTGCAAGGAAGAGGAGAAACAGCTCGGCAAAGGGAAAGATAATTGACACCAAGCACATTTTACCCTTTATTGTACCTAAACTTTTATTGACAAACATACAATTCCAAAACTGCATCTGGCTAACAGTGTAATAATCCTGGGCCCATCCAAAGCATACACAGCTGTTTTCTATGTATGTGAGAGACAAAGCAGTTGTGAACACAATTGCTTTATCCAGTCTTTTTTTTTTGGGGGGGGGTTCTAGACAGGGTTTCTCTATGTAGCTTTGTGCCTTTCCTGGAACTCACTTTGGAGACCAGGCTGGCCTCGAACTCACAGAGATCTGCCTGCCTCTGCTTCCCCAGGGCTGGGATTAAAGGCGTGTGCCACCAACATCTGGCGTTCTTTACCCAGTCTTCATCCCCGAGTGATGTCTGATTCTTGATCAGGTCCGGATGTGTCCTGAAGATTTTGCAGTATGTGGCCAAAAGGCCCAATTTTTCACTCCTACAATAACTAATATAAAATAGTGGAGGGAGACAGCTGGGCAGTAGTGGTGCATGCCTTTTAATCCCAGCACTCAGGAGGCAGAGGCAGGAGGATCTCCGTGGGTTCAAGGCCAGCCTGGTCTACAGAGTGAGTTCCAGGACAGGCTCCAAAGCTACACAGAGAAACCCTGTCTAGGAAAAAAAAAAAAGTGGAGGGAGATTAGACCATTGTTTTTTAAAACTCTTCCATTTGAAATAAGACAAAAGAGAAAACAATGGACTCCAATCTATAGTATTTCCTTCTAGATAGCGGGATAACTGTTCCAGATACTTCCCATTGGGAAATATCTCCTTTCTTGACCTTTTGTGGACATCCCTGAGAAGATGGCTTTTCTAGAATCAAAGCATCTCTCACCCAGTTCTTCATGGACTTGGATCTAAAGATTGCCTTAGCAATTCAGCACCCCTGGGTCTATTTGCTGGCTGTGAGGATTAGCTGATCCTTGGGCTCTCTGTAGGCTAGTAAAACTCCCATGATTTCCAGACCTCTGCTGAGTGCTCATCCTTGAGTCTTGATCTGGCCCTCCAAAATTATACCTCTTAGCAACTGTTCTAGGTTCATTTCTGTTGTTGTGATTAAAAAAAAAAAACCTTGGCAAAAAGCAACTTAGGAAAGATAGGGGCATTTCATATTTCAGTTCCAGGGTATAGTCCATCATTATGGGGACATCAAACAGGAGTTTCAGAGTGCTAGGCATATTACATCCACAGGCAAGAGCAGAGAGAACTGGGTGCAGACCTGCTCAATGGCTTGCTTGCTTATACTCAGCTTGGTTTCTCTACTTTTACACAGTTCATGACCCTTTGCCTAAGGACTGGTGCAAAGACCCACGTGGGATGCTTCCTACATCAGTTAAGACAATCCCTCACAGATATGCTCACAGGCCAATTCAGTAATATACAATTCCTCATTAAGACTTCTTCCATGTGATTCTGGGTTGTGTCAAGATGACAGAGATGACCATAATGGCAACAGGTCACAATTTGAGCCTTCCTCTACTCCTCAGCTTCCTAGTTCTATATCAGACCATCTATCTTGCTGCTCCTACAGAGACAACTCCCATTCTGTTCTTGTGTGGCTCATATTCCAGCATCCTTGGCCTTCACTGAATAGTCAAAATCCCTGACTTCTAGGCCTCAGCCTCAAGAAGATGCTTAATGCAGGACTGAGGCAACCACACAAGTACTCATCCGGCCATCAGTCTGCAGCTTCCTGAATGCCTCTGCCTCCAGCCTTAGCCAGTTTTTACATGGAGGCTACACCAACAAGGACTTGAGGAGGCTCCATCAGCTAATTTTGAATCTGGAACCTTTTGACAACCCAAATAGCTTGGAGACTGTGGGCAGAGTCTTCAGCCCTCAACAAGACCCCTGGGGCAGATTTCTTTCCCTAGATGCAACCCAGGTATCCCCAATGCAGAGGAAAAAGACGTTTAGTCTGAGATGAGCATGGTTACCTCTGACTTCAGAAACAGCTCTGGGGGCTGGAGAGATGACTCAGCAGTTAAGAGCCCTGGCTGCTCTTCCAGAGGTTCTGAGTTCAATTTCAGCAACCACATAGTGACTCACAACCATCTATAATAGGATCTGATGCCCCTCTTCTGACATGCAGGTATGCACGCAGAGCACTCATACATTAAAAAAAATATGTGTATATGGCTGGAGAGATGGCTCAGTGGTTAAGAACACATACTGCTCTTCCTGAGGACCTGAGTTCGATTCCCAATACCCATGTCAGGCAGCTTACAACTGCCTGTAACCCCAGCTCCAGGATCTCACATCTCTGATCTTTGTGAGAACTTGTATTCATGTGTATATACCCCCATGCACATAGTTAAAATAATAAAAATTAAAAAAAAAAAACTATACACACACACACAGAGCTGGGTGATGGTAGTGCACACCTTTAATCCCAGCACTTGGGAGGCAGAGGCAGGTGGATCTCTGTGTGTTTGAGGCCAGCTTGGTCTACAAAGTGAGTTCCAGGACAGCCAAGGCTGTTACACAGAGAAACCCTGTCTAGAAAAACCAATATATATTATATATGTATGTGTGTATATATGATATATATATACATATACACTATATGTACCTGTATTGTACATGTACACATATTATTCATGTATACATACATACACATATATGCTGAGGCAGAAACAACTCTGGCTATGCCACTATGTGCTCTGCTCATATCTGGAGGCTCACCCCTACCTCAGTGCAGCAGAGCACCCATGGGATACTCTACAAAAGAAAGCATTACGTCACAGAGACTCAGGGATCTCCTTGCTCCTTTCTAGCTTCAGCCATAGACTTTGGGCACCCATTGTCCTAAGGCTGTAGCATCCATCATGACAAAGCCAAGCTAAGCAGGAACTCAATAGTCTGCTTGTGGCCTCTGGGCCTCCACGATGACCAGTATGTTTGTATATGACACAGCCTGGTATTCTTTGGGCTTAATAAGCTCAGAGCCAGGCATGCCAGGTCGCTGGCTCCCAGCCTGCAGCTTGGATCTTTCTCTTCTGCCCTTCTCTGAGTTGACACATGGCACATAATCGGTCACATTTTTACAGACCTTACTTACCCAGCTTATCACGATAGACTGAAAACTGAGTCTAGCGTTCCCCAGAGATGCCTTTGGTGCTCAACAGGAAATTTAGGGACTCGGGAAGAAAGCCTTTGGAATGAGCCTCATCTTCCAGGTAAGTAGTTCACAAATGGCCTGACATAGCCACCTTGGCTCCCGGACCCCCAACAGAAAGCCAGCTACCCAGGCAAGATTAATTGTAGTTGAATAGGAACATCAGCTACTCATGGTTAGGCCCCAGCGCTGAGATGAGGACTTTATTATGTCTCTATATCTTAACTCAGGTCCTCCGGAAAGCAGACTCTGGGCAAAGATGAAATGACTTGAGTGTGGAAACCCAGGGTGGGGGGGGTGGGGCGGTGGGTGGAGAGGGACAGGAGGCAGTTGGAGGATGATGTAGCACTGTGCTGGCAACTGCTCTACATAAGAGGTGAAGAAAGCACTGGTCACGGGCAGTGCCAGCCTTGCTCCCAAGCATTTGGTATTGCAAGGAGACGCTGCATTGTGGAGTAGTTCGCCAAGAGGATTTTCCATCTGCACCCCCTCCTCATCCGTTATTTTCCACTGGCCAAGGCACACCCCACAAAACAACTCTCAGGTACTTACCAGGTGCATCTTTTGCCCCCTGGGTGTTGGGAAGGCCAAAGATGGAGAAGTAGAGATGCTATTTGGCATGGTCAGGTGCCTCCCACCAAGAAAGAGGGAGGTAGCTATGGGGTCCAAGAAGGTGCATGAAGTTTGTGCCCAGTGCCTTACACAGGGTTGACAGCCAAACACCAGAACCCTAGCACTGAGTTCCAAGCCAAATGCATCTTAACTTGGAAGAGGAAAGAAGTACTTAAGTGTGGTTTTGATGATCAGGATTATCTCTCTCTCTCTCTTTTTTTTTCCCTGGAAATTCCAGCATTTCCTGGATTTCCTTCCCATTTCAGTCTGTGTGTTCTCGCTGCCTTTAGATTTGGGGAAAGAAGGCTGGAGAGGTGGCTCAGTAGTTAAAGTGCTTGATGCACAGGCATGAAGACCAGAGTTTGGATCCCCAGCACCTACCATAAAAAGCCAGGTGGTGGACTGCTGTAATTTCAGCCTCAGGATAGAGACAGAAGATCTCCTGAGCAAGCTGCCTGGGGAGCCTAGCCGCACCATCAAGCTTTGAGTTTGGTTGAGAGATGTTGCCTCAGTGTGGGGACATGGGCACCCCAAGGTGTGACTGAGGAGAAGGTTTTCAATGTAGAGATCAGGGTGAGTACAGCCAGCGGCATCTGGAAGAGTCCAGAGCAGGGAGAGAAAGTAGTAGACCAAACATGACCATGAACATGAGAGATAGGCAGGGAGAGAGGAGGACCAAGAGAGAAGGGCAAGAGAGGCCATGGCCCAAATGGCACAGTTACCCAGGAATGAGAAGCAGGGGGGGGGAGAGCCTGTGAACTGGAGAAGTCTAGGATAGGAGGTGGGGTGAGAGGAACTGCAGGAGCCAGGACCCCAGGATGCCAGGACCAGGTACTTGCTGAGAGAGCCTAGAGGCCAGCACGTGCTTTGGTGCTCATGGGCACCACCATTAGCCATTTGTCCCGGGTTTCTTTTAGACCCGACAGAAGAGAAATGGTGGAGAATTCACAGCATTAACCTATGGCATCCTCATATACACGTATACATGTGTGCCCCTACACATACAAATGTTCGTATACACACACTTCATAACATACATATGAAAGTGAAAAAAAGATTAGGAAAGAGAATTTGACTTTCATCATTAATAACATGCACAATTATTTTAGTCTTGGCAGTCTGGATTGATGGCTTAAGGCAGCAAAATTATACTGTTTGGGTTCTGTTGAAAATCTCAGGATTTTCATGCTCCAACCTCCAGACATCATCTTTCTTGTGCAGCAAAAACCAATAGTGTATGAGATTAAAACTGGGTTCTAATTTATTTATTTTTTTATTGTTTACTTTTTTGAGACAGGGCCTCTATAGACCAGACTGGCCTCAAACTCATGGTGATCTTTCTGCCTCAGCTTCCAAGTGTTGAGATTACAGGCATGAGCACCTGGCTAAAGTTGAATTTTTAAAAAAAAGACTGGAGTAGGGAGCTGGTGCTGGCTGCTCTTTCAAAGGAGCATCCATGACAAGTGGTTCACAACCATCCGGAACTTCAGTTCTAGGCATCTTATACTCTCTTCTGGCCTTCATGAGCGCGCGCGCGCACATGCACACGAGAGCGCGCGCGCACACACACACACACACACACACACACACACACACTTTTTTTAAAAATACTGAGCTAGTTTATCATATTTATGTGCTGAGATCAAAGAGTAGGAGAGAAGAAAAAGTTGAATTTACATAAAGGAGAAGGAATAAGTGAAGGAGCAAAGTTCCCGATGTGGCAAAAATGAGTGAAATACAGGATACAGTGAAAGGATAGCCTGGGCTTACAAGGGAGTCTCTGCCCCAGCTCAAGTGGAAGGATGAGAGAGAATGACCATTTGGGTGTAAGCACAAAATGAAGCAGCTCCCTCCTCGCCTTCATTTTCTCTGCTGTGAAGCAGAATGGGGGTAGGTGAGGAAAGCTGAAGGACAGAAGGACAGCTGGATCCAAAGATTCTGTTGAAAAGACTATGAGGGCAGGGGCTGGAGCCCATTTGTTAGAGTGCTTGCCCAGTGTGCACAAAGCCTTTGGGGTTGGTCCCTAGCACTACACAAAACAGATGTGATGGCATATGCCTGTAATCCCAGAACTCAGGTAATGGAGGCAGAAAGATCAGAAGCTCTGGGGCTACGTAGGGAGTTCAAGGTCAGCTGGGGCCACATGAAACCCTATCTTAAGAGAGGGGGTGGCTGTGAATTTGTAGTAAGTGTATTGTGCACAAGCAATTTAGTCTAGATAGAATGATTCATAGACATCCCCTTCCAGGTCAGAGTTCGGAGGTTCTCAGAAAGGGCGGGGAAGCTGCCAGGAACTTGAGAATAGTATTCTCTGCCTCTCTTCCTTCATTCTCTTTGGTAGTTTGTCTTCCTCTATTCTCATTCCTCAGAGTAGATCAGATGATGTCCAATTAGAATCTTAATCTCTCAGCTCCAGTCTCACAATCCCCAAACAATCTGTTTAACACAGCAGTGTTGTGACATATTAACTGGGCAAAGATGTGTCACATTTGTTTATGCTGTGGGCTATTATTTTAACTGTGTAAAGGTGTGTTACATTTATTTATGATGTATTTGTTTAATGATGTAAGGATGTGTGTTTAATTATGTAAAGATGTGTTGCATCTATTTCACCTTGCCTGCCTAAGGCTCCTGATTGGCCTAATAAAGAGCTGAATGGCCAGTAGCTAGGCAGAAGAGGGATAGGCGAGGCTGGCTGGCAGAGAGAATAAATAGGAGGAGAAATCTAGGTTCAAGAGAAGGGGAATGAGAGAAGGAGTAGGAGAGGAGGGAGGCCCCTGGGGCCACAAGCCAAGCAGCCAGCAGTCAACCAGACATAGAGACAGCAAGAAAGTAAGAAAAGGTAAAAAGTCCCAAGGCAAAAATATAGATAAAGAGAAACAGGTTTATTTGAATTAAAAGAGCTAGCCAAAATCATACCTAAGCTAGGCCGAACATTCAAGACTAATAGTAAATCTCTGTGTCCTGATTTGGGAGCTGGTTGGTGGCCCAAAAGAGAAAGCCTGGTCTACAGCTTGGACTAGGAATCCACTCACGGTTCAATTAATTGCAATTTAGGCGCCATTCGTCTCAGGAAACATGTAGGGAGCCTGTGGATCTCAAGCACAGCTGTGGAAACCATAATTCCCGAAGAATGGGCTCCGGAGCTGGACTAACCAAAAATGATGTCTACGCACAAGCTCAAGTCCGTAGAACTGGGTGATTTCCTCCACCAGTGGATCAGTCACTTTTCTTGAAGCTATGCTAAAATACCTGACAGAAAAGACACCTGGAAGAAAAGATTTGTCTGGCTCATGATTTCAGACAAGTTTCCAGTCCATAGTGGCTGAGAAGACGTGGTGCTGGAGGGAGGCACAAGAGGAAATGTCTGGAATCTCCAGTGAGGGTCGAATGGCCCTCCTCACTCCCTCTTTCTATGAAGAGACATCAACAGACCCAATCTTGTGAGGGTCACTTGTGGGAAACACTGCTTCTCTGATGAATGGTAATGGCTAATAGAGTCAGAGGAGAGTATTCCACAGCACATATTGACAAAACTGAGATCATGCTGACTGATGTGGTCCTGGAGAGATGACTGGGTAAAAGATTGCCATGAGAGCATGAAGATTCAAGTTCAGATCCTCAGGACCCATGTAAAAAGCGAGGTGTGGTGTACCATGTGCAATCCCAGCACAGAGACAGGAGGATCCCTGGCCAACCAGTCTACTGAATACCAGTCAATTGAAGAGCTTCACTTTCAATGGGAGACCTTGTCTCAACAAGGAAGGTCGAGTACACGCACGTGCGGGCACGGGCACACACACACACACACACACACACACACACACACACACACACACACACACACACACACGGAGGAGGGGTAACTGACAAGGATATGTGTGCATAGGAAGCCAGGAAGATCATAATAATCTATGAAGCAGTTGATATTCACCGTGAGTACGTGAGCATGAGAGGGGAGGGGCTAGAGAAGGAATCCTGGGGGCTGTACGGTTTGGGAGTTTGACTTTTTATTCGCGGGACCAAACTCTTGTGTTGTCTTAAAACACTGTGGTGAGCACATTTCCACAGTGCGTGGCTCTCGGAAGACTACGTGACCCTTGGTCATGAGTAGGGCAAACCCTTCTGAACTACTATGAACCTTTGCACTCTAAGACTGAAACAGAGCCCTCGTTTTTGTTTTTTTTTTTTTCAGTTACTACAGTGTAACAAATATCGAAGCTTGTTAGCAGTCAGCTTCCTGGGGCCTTTTGCTATATCCACACAGGAATCATGAGTAGGCGAGGAGAAAATCTAGAACCCAGTGAAAAATCCCAAGTGCTCAAACTAAGCTTTTCTCTCACATAAATCACTTAATTTTTTTTAAAGATTTATTTTATTTTATATGAATGAGTGTTTGTATGTGTATCACACTGGTTCTTCGTGCCCATAATGGCCAAAAGAGGGTGTCAGATCCCCTGGAACTGTAGTTACAGATTATTGTGAACTGCTACGTGGGTGCTGGGAACCGAACCCAGGTCCTGGGCAAGTGAAACTATGGCTCCTAATTGCGGAGGCCATCTCTTCCGCCCCCCACTAAAATCTTCATTTAATTAACTTTTGAGATGCTCTCATATATCCCAGGCTGGCCTTGAATTTGTTATGTAGCTGAGGATAACTTAATTTTTCTGCCTCAACTTCCTGGACGCTGAGGTTACAGGCCTGCCGCATCACACAGGATTTACACGGGTGTGCATAAACCAAGGCTCTGCGTGTGCATGCTGGGCAAGCACTCTACTAAGTGCCCTGAGCCTCCCAAGGGTGTTAGTCCCGGAGGCCAGGCAGATTCCAGCACACCGAGGAAGTATGCATGGGGGCGAGTCAGATTTGAGAATCTTTATTTTTTATTTCTTTTTTTTTTATTGCCTGGCTTCAACCTGCACCAAGGGGACGCCTCGGTATCTCTAGATAGACAATCTAGATTGCTGTCCTTCCGCAGTCCTCCCAACCACACGAGGCGACAAAGAAAACCATTATTTTTTTGGCGAACCCGGAGCGCCTCTTTCTCACTAGCCCTCTGGGACCCAAGGCACAGGCGCCACCCACTCGCTCCTTCACGCCCTCATCTATCCGTCACTGCGCACGCGCGCCCAGGCCGGCGTCCCGGGGCGGGGACACGCCCAGGTTCAGCTTGCACGGCGGTTGGTCGGAAGCCAGGCACGTGACCGCAGCGTCTTTCCCCCCGAGCATGCGCAGAGGGGCCCAGCGTGCCCGGGACGGCACGCCGAGGCGTGGGTGCGCGACCTCGCCCGCCCGCCTCGGTCCCCGCCCCTTGGCCTCTGCCGCTCCGCCCCCGCGGGGCGTCCCGGGCCGCTCGTCCCCTCCGCGGCGGCCGCGCGCGGCCCGGGGTCGCTGTGAGTACTCTGTAGGCTGGCGGGTGGGGAGGTTTGCGCGGGATGGGGCGGGCTGGCCGGGCGGCGGGCGGGGTCCGCCCTGCTCGAGGGACCGAGTGAGGGGCGAGATGACAGGCTTCGCTCGCCCGGGCGGCTGGCGGCGGTGAGCCGCAGACGGCTTCTTAACGGGGAAGGCCGGGGCTGGGGGCCTACGGGGGACGTCTGGAGCAGAGGCCTCAGGCGCAGCCCTCCCAGCGCAGGTGTCCTCGCGAGCATCCCAGCCCTCTGGCTCCGCGGGTGCCCGGGTTAGCGCTGGCCCCCGGGAAGCGCCCCTCCGCGCCCCTCCGCGCCCGGCTTCGCCCTTTTGTTCAGTAGCTTAGTCCTTCTGTCACTCGTGTTGGAGTTTTCCTCTCCTAGCACACAGAGCTGGGAGTCGAGCCCAGCGTGTAGACGTTGAGATCAGAGGCTTCTCTGCCTTGGTAGATGTCAAATGGTCACTCTGAAAAATGCCTGTGGACCTAGAGAAAAAGACCTTTTGTGAGTCGTCCTGAGGATGGATTATTCACCTTTGGCAGAATCTAGTAGAAATAGATCAAGCGTGTGCGCAGGCTGCCATCACCCAGAATAAACAAACACTGAGCGTAACAGCACTCTTCTCTGGTGACTCTGATAGTCTCTCTTTGGCCCAGCTCCTCTTGAAAGGTTCCAGCTCTTTTTTCTTCTCTTAGTGCATTAACCCCTGCATTAGTTACTGCCTCATCACATGAAAAATGGATATATTTAGGGCCTATCAAATGTTCGAGTTCCCTGTGCAAGTTATGTGACTTCCCTAGGTTGGAGTATTAAATATATAACATGAAAACTTTGAACTAGGTCATCTTTTGGCCCCCTCTTCTTTAGTGTCTGTGAATTCCATGACCCACCACCTGCCTCTTTCCACTCTCCAGCTTTTAAATCTGCTCTCCATCCCTAAGGGCAGAGTATTTAGAGTCGAGGGTTCAAGTCTCTTTCACTAAAACATCCTGGTTTGAAAAGTTGGTCATTTCATAACCGTCTTTTCCTTGGAAAAACTGATTTTTTTTCCCTCTCCTTTTAATAGCAGAAGCCAAGCAGCAAACGTTGAAAAGATGCTCACTTTTTCTTGACTTCTTCGGTGAAAGACCTTTGAAAAAGTTGGCACTTGTAGCCTAAGCTGCTCACCCCTGGACAGTAGTGCTTCCTTCCCTCTGTGTTCCTCCATGGTCGTCCATATCAGCACTTGACTGTTTATTTTCAAATCTCAAAAAAAAAAAAAAAAAAAAAACCTCCAGTCCCCAGAACTTCATAATTTGCTTCTCGGCTGCTCTTGAAGGTGAAGGACGTCTTGACTTTTAAAAAGCATTTTGTGGTGGTTGTTGATGTATAGAAGCAATGTTTAAGTTCTTATGTTTATCTCCTATTTAGCTTGGGTACATAGCTGAGGGATCATTCACTAATTCAGTAAATGTGTTGTAGAGGCTGAGAACAGTGAAAACAGTAAAAATCTTTGCTTATAGAGCTTTTAGTCTGGCAAGAGACAAATGTATGTTAGAGTAGTCAGAGTGTGGGGAAGGAAATAATTGGAGAGGGATAGGGAATGCTGATATATGTATTATTATTATTATTATTATTATTATTATTACTGTAACTAATTTTTTAGTGGATTTGTTTGTTTTTCCCCTAGACAGGGTTTCTGCATGTTGTTTTGGAGCCTGTCCTGAATCTTGCTCTGTAGCCCAGGCTGGCCTCGAACTCACAGAGATCTGCTTAGCTCTGCCTCCCAAGTGCTGGGATCAAAGGCGTGTGCCACTGCCGCCTGTTAGTGCAGGTATTTTTTATAGGGTATTTAAGGTGACCTTTGACCAGCGTGTGGATATCTAAAATGGGATCCTAAAAGGGAAGAACAGTAAAAACAAGGCTGTGTAGTGGGACTATGCTTGCTGTGTTTGAAGAACAGCAGGGAGACGAGGGGAATCTTCCTGTTAATGTGTAGAGTTGACTTTCTAGGGAGAGCCTTTGATTTTAAATTGCAGTTTTCCAACTGTATACCAAAAACCAAGAAGTATAAGAAACCCTTGTGTGGTGTTACTTTGTTTGTGCTTTAACAAATAAAGCTTGCCTGAAAAGATCAGAGGGCAGAGCTAGCCACTAGATAACCATCTCCGCCAGGCAGTGGTGGCATATACCTTTAATCCCAGCATTCCTCAGCATCATCAGTTACCAACTTTTTTTTTTTTTTTTTTTTTTTTTTTTTTTTTTTTTTTTGAGACATAGCACCAGACTGGCTGAGAACTCAAAGAGATCCACTTGCCTCTGGAATGCTGGGATTAAAGACATGTCTGACTCAAAGTTATCAACAATTTGCAAAATTTATTTCATCTGTTTTCCCACTTATTTTATTTGGAACTGGGGTAGTACTTAATTTCTAAAATTAAAAATAAAACTCTAGTCGACCTACAAAACATTGAGTTTTTCATACATATAATTGTATTCTGCTCATACTCATCCCCGCAGTAGATTTCAAAGCACTTACCAGATACCAGGTTATCTGGTCTCTAAGAACTTCAGTTGTAATTGACTTTTGCATATTGTTTTTTGATCAGTGAGGTAGTACTGTCAGCTCAAGGACTGCTATGTAGAGTTTGCTTTGGTGTTGTGTTTTATAGCCACACACTGGACCAATTACTGGGTTTAACTTGGTATCTGAGAAGAAATGACAGACCCTTGAAAGATGCAGTGACCTAGTTCTCAAATTTTATCATGCAGCATAATAACTTTAGGGCTTGTTAAAACATCACTGAGTTCCAGCCCTGGTTTTTCTACTTCACTAAATCTCAGGGTGAGGGTTAAGAATTGGCATTTTAAGGCCGGGCGGTGGTGGCGCACGCCTTTAATCCCAGCACTCGGGAGGCAGAGGCAGGCGATCTTTGTGAGTTCGAGCCAGCTGGCTACCAAGTGAGTTCAGAAAGCGCAAAGCTACACAGAGAAACCCTGTCTCAAAAAAAACCAAAAAAAAAAAAGAATTGGCATTTTAACAAGTTCCCAGGTAGTACTGATGCTGTAGGCACACCAGCCTACAATGATGTAGAAAAGTAAGGTTTGGAATCATAATAAGGACCAAGAACACCCCTGAGTAGTGTAGAGTGGGTTAGATTGAGGTGTATGTGGAGCTAGGAAGGACTAGAATAGTGATTCCTAGTTTTGGCTTAGTAGTAGAGAGTATTTAACTGATTTAACTTTTATGATTAATTCCTATGAAACTGTACGAGTTGGTTATGGGATAGGGCTGTGTGTGTGTGTGTGTGTGTGTGTGTGTGTGTGTGTGTGTGTGTGGTCTAAGCTGAAAGCTCCCCAGGCGATTGGAATGTATAGGTAATGTTTGTGACCTACTGATCTAGAGAGCAGTAGAAAGCTTTAAAAGCCTACTATTATAGTAGCTTTGACATCCTTTACCATTCAAGCCTTCATAATTTCATAGCTGAGTGTTTTTTCCTGATATGTTGCAAGTGAAGGCTTCAGTGGGGCTAAAAATAACCTGTTACAGGATGAAGGTCTTCTAGGATTAGAAGTGGGGGAGGAGCTTAGTGCTTTTCTGAGTGCCTGTTTGATTATTACTATAACTGTGTGGAGGTTAGGTTCCAAGACAACCCTATTAACTCAGACAGTGTTTACCAGAGCATCGTCAGTGTTACTGAGAACTCCGTACATTAGATGGTTGTCATAGAATGGCTTCTAGTAATACTGCTTTTATTTTTCAAAGATTTACTTTTGATTTTTTGAATATGTGTGTTCAATCCCCTGGAGCTAGAGTTATGGGCAGTTATGAGCTGCCTGGTGTGAGTGCTGGAAACCCAACTCAGGGCCTTTGTAAGAGTACTCTTAACCACTAAGCCATCTCTCCAGCCCCCTTGAATTAATTTATTTTTGAGACAGAGTCCTCAATGTAGCCCAAGCTGACCTCAAACATGTTATCTTCCTGACCCTAGATCCCCCTCCTTATTGCTGGGACTATGGATGTGCACTACCAAGCTTAACTAAAGCTGATGTTTTAAAAGCAATAATGAGGGATTAGGGATATGGCTTGTTGGTTAAAATGCCTGCCATGCAAGTGTGAGGACTAGAGTTTAGATCCCCAGAACTTATATAAATGTCAGGTGGGCACAGTGGCTATGTTCCAGCTTTGGGAATGTGGGGATAGGATCTCAGCAAGCCTGCTAGCTAGACTTAGATCTTGTCTCAGTCAGGCAGAAAATGAAGGAGAAAGACTCCAAGAGTCAGCCATGGGAGCCAACTTGCATATACATTTGCCTGCATACAATACACCTGCAAAGAAATAAAAAGTGATGATGGCTCATTATGAGAAAATAGGAACAAAGTCTAAAAAGAATCTGGTTCTGGTTCATAAGGCTGGTGAGGATTGGTATTGTGAAAGCTGTCCATAAATGAACTTATTGGACACAGAAGCATAAGCGATTGGTCCTGCCACTGTTACTTTTCGCCTTAATCTTGTAAACTAGAGCAGATACTTACTCCAGTCCCAACTTTCAACTTTCAGTGGATTAGACAAATGTATATTCGACTTGTAGTGCTTTCAGCTTGGATAAGAACTACCAAAGTATGTGTGTTTGCATGCATTATGCCTCTTTACATGTGACTATATATGGATAAAATATACCTGTATATATACTACCCAGCTAATAAATGGTGAACCCAATTGTTAATCTCCTTTCCACAGGACAGTGACTTATTACCACAACAGCAGAGCCTGCCATACCCAGCAGATCGACAGTACCTATGACATCATCACCTCCTTTTTCTCATCCTGTGATCTCCTAAATGCTCATCTTGTTGGCCTGGGTTCAGTTGGTGGTATGGAGGGGTACTGCCTAGCACAGACCTGAGAGTGTGTGTGAGACCCACTGACCCAATGGTGAGGACTGACTCCTCATGTCTCCTAACTAATCATCTAAGGGGCAGATAAGACAAAAAGCTGACTTCACCTTTTCCTGGTATTTCCCTTCTCTTGCCCTTTTGGAAATATCTATTTGAAGTTAAAGGAAGGAGTAGTGTGGAAACAGTGTTACTTGAACTGTGTAGGCCTGTTCTCTTCAAAAGGAAAGGGAGAGGTAAACACTTGGAGATAGAAGAGTAGGAGTGAGCTTTGGCTGTGGTGGCTTGTACCTGTAATCCCAGCACTTGGGAAGCTGAGGGAGGTGAATTGTTGCAAGGTCCGGGCTAGTCAGGGCTACATAGTGAGACCCTGCCTCAAAGACAAAACATTAAGCGAGAGAGATGAGGAAGTGATGATGGAGAGCTTAGGTATGTTTTCCTCTGTCCCACTGAGTCAGAGCTAGACTATAGATAATATTGGACCCAGTAAGAGTGAAGTGAAAGGTGTAAGAGGATTAAGTTATTAAGGCTTCAGTTATTCTATCACAAGAAATGTGATGGTCTGTTTCCCATCCTGTTACCCTACACTAGTCCATGTTGTTGTTTATCTCCAGGACATCAAAGGCCAGTTCTGGAATGATGATGATTCAGAAGGAGATAATGAATCAGAGGAGTTCCTATATGGAGTTCAGGTGAGGTTGTATTCCCTCAAACTCATGTTGGATGATTTAGACTTTATATGCTGGGTACATCAAGAAGGAAAGAAGGTCTGCTGAACAGAGATGAAGTAAGAGAAAATATTAGTGGGATCTGATCTGACGGAAATCTTTGAGAACTGATGTGTTGTCCTTGCTCATGCCTAGGACTTGTCATTGTCCCCTAGTAAACTACATCCTCTACATGAAATTATCATTTTCTTCTCATTTCGTCATTAGGATCAAATCTTAAATGGCTCCTAGAGAATGCTCATTATCATTGCTAGGTAGAAAAATGCAATTGCTACCAATTGCAATCCTAAGCCAAACTGTTCAGACTCTCAGGACACTCTTCAGATAGAACTCATCTGAATTTTCATAAAAGGCAAAATTTGGGAGGGAAAGCTAGAGCTTGAGAATATGAACTCTTTAAGAAAGCCTGCTTGGAGCTGGGCAGTGGTGGCACATGCCTTTGATCCCAGCACTCAAGAAGCAGAGGCAGGTGAATCTCTGTGAGTTCGAGGCCAGCCTGGGCTACAAAGTGAGTTCCAGGAAAGGCGCAAAGCTACACAGAGAAACCCTGTCTCGAAAAACCAAAAAGAAAGAAGGAAGGAAGAAAAAAAAAGAAAGAAAGAAAGAAAGAAAGAAAGAAAGAAAGCCTGCTTGTTGGCCTACTGAAACCTTCTTAGACTGCGGTAGAGAGACTTGTTCCATGGAATTTGTACTAGGGTTACAACCAAGAGCCTATGTGCTGGCACTTTGGTTTTTCCTGTTCCTGGTGTATCTTCATATTCTTTTTACTTTCTTACTTCCCCTTTGTTTATCTCTTTCTACCTCACTATTTTCACTGCTGCACCAGGGGAGCTGTGCTGCTGACCTGTATAGACACCCACAGCTTGATGCAGACATTGAAGCAGTGAAGGAGATCTACAGTGAGAACTCTGTATCTATCAGGTGGGACTCCACTTCAGGATGACAAGGTTCTTTAAAAGGCTAGAGTTTCCTTTTGATGGTGTGATGGACTGATAAATTTATGAGTTTAGCAATAGAAGGTTGCTCAGAGTATTTAAACATGGTTGACTATAGGGTATAGGAGTTAAAACTACTTTTCTTAGCTATTCCCTCTCATTCTAAATAACCTCTAGGCCACTAGTTCCCTTTGATGTAAGAAGGGCTATGGTCATAAGTGATCTGATACACAGCTAAGATCTTAAGTATGGAGCTCCCTTCCACCCTTCTCCTGTTTCCAGGGTTAGTTCTTCTTTACCTCTCTATTCCCTCCTCTCTTAATGAGTCTCACCTGTGGTTGCCTGTGTCCCTGTAGAGAATATGGAACTATCGATGATGTGGACATTGACCTCCATATCAACATCAGCTTCCTCGATGTAAGTAGTGCCAACAGCATGTGTAGCTTGCCTTACGGATTTTTTCATGTAGGCTTTGTGTCTTGTTCTTGAGTGCTATATTTGGAGCATATATTCTTCATCTCTGTCTTTCCTAGACCATCAACAGACACTGGTGTGTACTGTTATGTGCATGTGTGTGTCATATAGTGGAAACTTGTAGTCTGTTCCTCTCTGTGGTAAACCAAAAGCTATTTCTCTTACTCTCTTAGGAGGAAGTATCTACAGCTTGGAAGGTCCTTCGAACGGAACCTATTGTGTTGAGGCTACGGTTTTCTCTCTCCCAGTACCTTGATGGACCAGGTAAAGGCAGTGACTTTGGGCAAGTGGATAATCTATGTGTGGTCTGATCCAAAGTCCTAAGTTAACTGAAGTAGAAATAAAATTGGAAATAAGACCTTTGTGCTCACCCTTTGTTTTCCATTTCTTGTCATTAGTGTCCTCGTCCTCAGTCATCTGATAGCCTTCTTCTTGACTAGTGAAATTGTTTTCTCTGATTTGAAGATATTTATTCTTATCCAAACCTCTCAACTTGCCACTGAAAATATTTGAAATTTATCAAATAGCTTCTAGAGTCTGCTGTTGTCTCAGGTTTTCTTCCTCCACTATACAGGCATGTCCAACTTGTTGACATTCCAACACATTGTCCTCTTCAAAATCCACACTCAAGAACTGAGCAATTGGTATACCAAAAATAAATAAGTACATAAATACATAAATAAAATTTACAAAATTCTCATGTTTTAAGTAAGTTACAATTTTGTATTCAGCCACATTCATAGCTATCCTTAACTACAAGTTGGATATGCCTGAGAGTATGTAACAACTGTGTCTAGAGTCTGAGGAAGCTATCCTGCTAAACTATGACTTGAACTTTGTGGAGATGAGAGGTATGCACATATTGGAAACTCTCTTTTCTTTGCAGAACCATCAATTGAAGTTTTCCAGCCATCAAATAAAGAAGGGTTTGGGCTAGGTCTTCAGTTAAAAAAGTAAGAACTTTTTTTTGTTCATGGACATATGAGGGAAAAGGATTGAGATGTATGTATCTTAGCCAGCTTTCCATTTCTGTTACAAAATAACTGAACTATTCAACTTAGAAGATAGAACATTTTATTTTAGCTCACAATTTAGAGATTTCAGCCCACAGTAGCTTGACCCTATGCATATCTGACAGCACAGTACATCATTGTGGAAGCATGTGGTAGAAGGGGTCTGTTCAACTTACAGTGTGGTTGGCAAACACAGACAGACAAAGACAGACACACATATACATAAGGGATCAGGGTACCAATATCCCCTGCAAGGATATGTCCCCAATGACTTTCTTCCACCAAGTCCTACCTCTTAAATATTCCACCACTTCCCAATAGTGTCACAGGTTGGGGGCCAAGCCTTCAGCAGGTTAACCTTTTAGGGACAGTCACAATCCAGACTATAACAGCAAATGTGTCAAAGCCTTGAACGTCATATTTTCTTCCAAAAATGTCCTTCTCAAATATTCCTAGGAAAAGTTAAAATAAATTTGGGAATCCCCATCTACAGAGCAAGTTCCAGGACAGCCAGGGTACACAGAGAAACCCTGTCTTGAAAAACCACCACCAACAACAATATGAATTTAGGAAGCCAGATTTGTGGTGGTGGATGGGAAGCCTATTTTTTTGGGTGTCTGACATGACACTTCCTGGAAATTCAGAGAAGGCTCATTATTACCTAGCATTTAAAGAAAAGTGGAATCAAAAGCCTAGAATCAGAGCTACACTATTCTTATTTTTTCTTATGTTTTCCTCAGAAGGGTTCCGGAGGCTTAGACAAATTTAGGGTATTGAATGTATTAAGATGTTTGTGCTGAAGTTTTGAAATTTGAGTGTTTGATACACAAAGAAAGCTGAAGCACATTTTCTATGTCAGATATGTTCACTGTCAGAGTTCAATCAGGTTTAACAGTTTAGAAAGGACCTAGAGGAAGGAGTGACTCAGTCTGTGGGCAGGGGAGGGCCGTGAGTGAAAGAATGAAAGGAGGATGATAATGGGTTTGAAGTGTGGCTAAGAATTATCCACATAGACAAACTCAGAGTAGATAACACTTGCAGGGACATAGTCAAACAAAGTAGCCTGTGTGTAGGGAGATGGTAAAGCCCAAGCAATGAAAGCAAGAAATCCAGAAAAGAAAGCTTCAAATCCAGGAAGATGCTGAGCTTTTGGCTCAGGCAGTGGGGACACTAAAATGTAGTTTGTTGGTTTGTTTTGCTTTATTTTTTTATTTTTATTTTTGTTGTTGTTTTTGAGACAGGGTTTCTCTGTGTAGCTTTGTGCCTTTCGTGGAACCTGCTCTGTAGCCCAGACTGGCCTCGAACTCACAGAGATCCACCTGCCTCTGCCTCCCAAGTGCTGGGATCAAAGGCATGCGCCACCAACGCCTGGTGCTTTTTTTATATTTAACATAATTTCTTTATTGAATATTTGGGAATTTCACATCATGCACCCCAATTCTGCTCACCTCCAAGTTCCTTCATATCCTCTCCTCTCCACTGCAGCAGCCCCCCAAATGAAAATTAAAAAAAAAAAAATCATACCAAACCAAAACAATCAGAAACAAAAAAGAAACCAAAAAACAAAACAAAAAAACTTCTTCC
The DNA here is from genome assembly GCF_004664715.2 of Peromyscus leucopus. Taxonomy (NCBI): domain Eukaryota; kingdom Metazoa; phylum Chordata; class Mammalia; order Rodentia; family Cricetidae; genus Peromyscus; species Peromyscus leucopus. The sequence continues at coordinate 13,369,926 of NC_051069.1, read as the reverse complement.
CTCCTCCATCTTTCCTGCTTCTCCAACACCTCGTTATCCTGGTGGCATTGGGAGCCTCAGTACCTCACACAGTCTACCCTTTTGTCCAGTCTGCTTTATGTGCAAATGTTCATTGCAATGAGTCATTGGTCTGGTTCAAGGCCTCTGGTTTCTGGTACATGCTTGTTTGTTTTTTGAAGTTATTTATTTTGTGGGCATGTTTGTGTCATGGTGCATGTGTCACAGTGTGTGTATGGAGATCAGAGGAGAATTTGTGGGAGTTGGTTCTCTTTTTCCACCATGTGGGTCCCTGGAATCAAACTCACTCAAGTCTTTATTTACTAAGCCATTTTGTTGGCTTCTATTGAAAGGCTTTTTTTTTTTTAAGATTTATTTATTTTTATTTTATATGTCTTAGTGTCTATATGTATATAAATGTGGTAGTGCCCATGGAGGCCAGAAGATGTTGCTGGATCCCCTGGAATTGGCATTAAGAGTAGTTGTAAACTTCCATGAGGATTCTAGAAATTGAACCCTGATCCTTGGGAAGAGCAGCCGTCACTCAAAACCATGGAGCCGTCTCTAGCCCTCATAAAAGGTTTTTAGCAAAGAAAGGACATGGTCTGATTTACTTTTAGAAAACTACTCTGGTAGCATGCCAAATACTAGAATTTTTTTTTTATTGCCAGGCAGTGGTGGTACACACCATTAATCCCAGCACTCAGGGACAGAAGCAGGTGGATCTCTGAGTTAAGGCCAGCTTTGTCTACAGAATGAGTTCCAGGACAGCCAGAGCTACACAGAGAAACCCTGTCTCGAAAAAAACAAACATTGAGTTACTCATATTACATGGGAATGTTTTCCCTACATATATGTAGACAAAAGATTTATATGTTATAAACTTAGTAATATTTGACTGATTTGGATATATTGAATGTTCTAAGAATCCAGAAATATTGGAAAATTACTCTTGGGTTTCTAGCCCGAATATCTGGGTAATCTTATACTACCAAAAAGAACGTAAGAGGAACAAGTTTGTAGGATAAGAATTTTAAATATGCTGTTTAAAGGCAAATTTGGAATATGCAAGGTGTTCGATGTACAGTATATCAATTTGTACAGGAGAGGTTAGGGTTGGAGAAATGTTCTGGCCCATTGGTGAGGTAATGAGAGTGAATGTTTATTCCTAGGATGAAGACGGTGCTTTAGGACAGATGGTATTTCCATATGCCAGTGTCATATCAAGGGAGGGTTTAGGCATACATTATTCTATCGTAACTAGCTTTATAGTGTATGAGTCTGTAGATTAGTTTGCCTTTCTTTGTCCTTTTCTGCCTGATCTTGCCTCTTGATCTTGATCTCCTAGGATCCTGGGTATGTTTACATCCCAACAATGGAAACATCTGAGTAATGATTTCCTGAAGACCCAGCAGGAGAAGAGGCACAGTTGGTTCAAAGCAAGTGGTACCATCAAGAAGTTCCGAGCTGGCCTCAGCATCTTCTCACCCATTCCCAAGTAAATATTTCCCTAAGAGTTGATCACTTCCAAATAGCTGTCTTTTCACCTTCTTAAATGCCTAAGTTGATTTCTTCTGTCTTTAATACGAGTCTGCTAAATTCTGTACCTTTTACTACTAATAATAGCACATGGTCCTGGTCTCCTTTGTATCCTTACCTTTCTACTCTGATTCTATTTATTCATTCATTTATTTGTTTGTTTGTTTGTCTGTCTGTCTGTCTATCTATCTATCTATTTATTTAGTGTGTATGCAGTGTTCTGCCTTCAGGCCAGAAGAGGGCACCAGCAACCATGTGGTTGCTCGGAATTGAACTCAGGACCTCTGGAAGAGCAGCCAGATGCTCTTAACTACCAAGTCATCTCTCCAGTCCCTTGAGTCAATATCTGTAACTAATTCCTTATGTAAAACACAATACCTAGCTTTTGAAGGCATGTGTATTATTTTCCGTCGTTTTAGAAAATTATTTTTATGTTTATAGGTGTTTTGCTTGCAGTATGTGTGTGCCTGGTGCCCTCAGAGGCCAGAGGAGGGTGTTGAATCCCTGGAACTGGAGTTACAGATGGCTGTAAGCTGCCATGTGGGTCCTGGGAATCAAACCCAGGTCCTCTGCAAGAACTCCTTGACTTTTACACCCCTATATCTTTCCATCTTTCTTCAGCTCTCATCCTTATTTCTTGTCCTAAAGAAGCAGAGTAATGGACACTAACTTCTTGCTCTTATGTAGGATGTACTGATACCTAGGCTCTATAAATAAATATTGCTCCATTCTTTGACACTGGTTCTACATTTCTACACTTTGGTGTCTTCTGATTCTCCAAAGATGGACCCAAAGCTATATTTGTAGTGTCCTACAGACCACCTTTGATGGTTAAATAGTTGACATTAGGCAAGCTTTAGGATCAACTACTTGCCTAGCAGAGTGTTAAATGCTTAGTCCTTTTCTCTCACAACATAGAATAATCATATTATCTTTAAGGAGTGTACTTAGTTATACTTGGTCTTAATGACATGGTGACCTAGGCTCTGCCTCTGCCTTTTCTGTGCCACAACCTGAAGAACATACAGATAATGATAGCAGAAGTCAAATTTGTGATTCATTATTCTCGTTTGACATTATTTAAGATAACAATAGACTATCCCCTTGAATTTATGATCATCGCTGGCCTACGATGTTCTTTTCTCTAATTCTCTTCTAGAACTCAATGAATTCCCAGTTTTATTACTTTTTCTGTTCTTTCTCTGCAGATCTCCCAGTTTTCCTATCATACAAGACTCCATGCTAAAAGGCAAACTGGGTGTACCAGAGCTTCGAGTTGGGCGCCTTATGAATCGTTCCATTTCTTGTACCATGAAGAACCCCAAAGTAGAGGTGTTTGGCTATCCCCCCAGCCCCCAGGCAGGTCTCCTGTGCCCCCAGCACGTGGGCCTCCCTCCCCCAGCACGGACTTCTCCTTTGGTACATGGGCTGGGGATGGTGTGATGTGGGCATCAGGAGGGTGGGGGTGGAAATGTAGGGGAATATCTTTTCAAAGGGGTGAGGGGTAGAGCTGTCCAGCCAAGTCCAGACATAATATCATGAATGTATAGAATGGAATAGTTTTTAATTATTAAAAGCTTGTATCTAAATATATATAATTAAATAATGATTTAATTATTAAGTGCTTGTATCATGTCTGACTGGCCTGTCTGATAGTAGTTTATAAAGCAGAGTCTGGAGAAGTCATGTATAATATAGTTAGGTTATGGTTACAACTTGGTAATCAGCTGCTGTGCAACCTATTCTAACTTTGAAGGGGGTTAAAGACAGGTGAACCTTTCCAGAACCTTTAACAAAAACTTCTAAAGGTCTCTCCAGTTTTGTGATTACTTAGGCTGATCTGAGCTAAGGTTTAGCTATTTTAGGAGAATCATGGATGAGGGTGTGAATGAGGGTGTGTGTGTTGGGCCCCACTCTATAGGAGACTCATAGGATCTGTCTTGAACTCTTACTAGGTCAGTGGTCACTGCAAAAACATCCCCACTCTGGAGTATGGATTCCTTGTGCAGGTAATCAAGTCCAGAGCTTTTTTCCAAAGCTCTTCCCTGTTGCTTGCCCATCTAACTGCCTAACCCACAGCTCTTGAGTTAGTTACATCCTGAGTTGATTTGTTCGCAGAACTATATTGAGTGGACAAAAGGAAAGAAGGCATAGATTCCATCCTTAAGGTCAGAGCATTATCAAGAACACTTAATGCAGTGATTCTCAACCTTCCTAATACTGTGACCCCTTAATACATTTCCTCATGTTGTGGTGTCCCCAACCATAAAATTATTATTCTTGCTACTTCATAGCTATAATTTTGCTACGGTTATAAATCATAAGGTAAAATATTTGATATGTATGATATCTGATATGCTATCCCTGTGAAAGTGTTGTTCAACCCCCAGGTTTAGAACCACTGACTTACAGGCTTATTAACCAGCCCATAAACATGTGAACAGCCTGATTTATACACAGGAACAAGTTAAGTCAGTGTTAAGTAAATAAAAATTTAAAACCAAATAGTTTAAGATATTGTTGCAAGAGCTCTGGATTTGTGCCATCTTTCTTCCATAGAGTGTGCGCGCTTGCATGTGCGTGCGTGTGTATGTGTGTGTGTGTGTGTGTGTGTGTGTGTGCGCGCGTGCATGTGTGTGTTTGACTAAGAGATGGGTTAATTGTCCTAGGTGGTAGACATGACTTAAGTCCTGCCTTCTAGCTCTAATCTTGGATTGAATACTCACATGCCACAAATAGAAAGTCTATAACGACTATAGCTACTGTAACTGATTAGTTAGTACCTATTTATAAAATACTTTCATGAGAACCTGTGAAATGGCTTAGCTGGTAAAAGCACTTGCTGTGTAATCTGACAACTTGAGTTCACTCCTAGAATGCCTGTGAAGCTCAAGGAGAGAACTGATTCCATAAAGTTGTCCCCCATGTTTCTTCCTCTCATCAAATACATAATGATGAAGACTAAAACCAAAATTTTAGTTTTCAAATTTAATTAATTGAGGAAAGAAAGAGAGTATGTATATGTGTGTGTGTGTGTGTGTTTGTGTGTGTGTGTATGTGCGTGTACGCGCGCGCGCACACATGCATGGCATAGCACTTGTGTGAATGTCAAAAGACAGCTTGTGGGAGTTGGTTTTATCTTTCTATGTATGTGTCTCAGGAACTCAGGTTGACAGGCTTGATACCACCTCCCAAAATTTAAATACTTTCATGGACAGATCTCATTTCTTGCAGTATGCCTATGAGCTGCATAATGTCCTGCTTTTCTTTTTTTAAGATTTATTTATTTATTATGTATACAGTGTTCTGCCTGCATGTGTACCTTCACACCAGATCTCATTACAGATGGTTGTAAGCCACCATGTGGTTGCTGGGAATTGAACTCTGAACCTCTGGAAGAGCAGTCAGTGCTCTTAACCTCTAAGCCATCTCTCCAGCCCATGTCCTGCTTTATAAAAAAGAAAACAAGGCTAAATATATCTGACTAGCCTAGTTATATTTGATAGTAAATAATAGATGTGAAATGTTAACTCAAAACTTCTATGCCAAAGATCCTGCTGGTCTATTTGTATAGTATCATACAGGGTTAGTAGTGTAGTGAGGCCATCAGTTTAAGTTCAAAATCTAACCTAGAAAAGATTCAGTTGTTTCCATTATCTCCAAAACAACATGAAAAACTTCTATTCTTCCAAAAGATATGGAATCTGTTCTCTCTCCAGATCATGAAGTATGCAGAGCAGAGGATTCCAACATTGAATGAGTACTGCGTGGTGTGTGATGAGCAGCATGTCTTCCAGAATGGGTCTATGCTTAAGGTATAGGCCCCTGCTCTTACCCTCTTACTTGACCAAGGCCTTTTGCTTCCTATCTCTTCTTTTTTCCTATGCCTTTAGGAAAGGATACATTCTGTTCACAATCCTATAGACTCTAGAAAGAACTGTTTTCTCAGAAAACAAATTTCAGTAATCCTCTCTGGAGAGATAAGGGTATAAAAATAATTTTGAAGACACCATTCCCACCTAACATTTATAAACAGGGATCTGGTATTGACCAGGGTGTATTTGGCTGTTCTCAAATCTAGGTGGGTAGGCAGAACACTTAGCTATAAATTATAATCTGTGTGTATATATTTAAGAGCAAGGAACACCGATCTGGAAACTCAGAAGAGAGAACATCCAACTACCTTAATGACCAGAGAGAATTTTATAGGTAGAAAAGATCACTCAAACTTACTAGTAAGGCATTTACATTTTTGATTGATAGTCCCCCTCAACACACACACATATCTTCTCAGCACACAACTCATCTCTCCTTATACCTTCTCCATACATAACCCATGCCTCTCCTGTCTGTTTAATATGTCTCTTTAGCCAGCTGTCTGTACTCGTGAACTATGCGTCTTCTCCTTCTACACACTGGGAGTCATGTCGGGAGCTGCAGAGGAGGTGGCTACTGGAGCAGAGGTATGAGAGAGGAAAAGGACACTGGGGAATTGGGATAAGAAAAGCGAAAGAGGCCAGGTGTGGTGTCAGTGCCTTTAACCTCAGGATTTGGGAAGCAGAGACAGGAGGATCTCTTGAGTTCGAGGTCAGCTTGGTCTACACAGTGAGTTCTAGTACAACTAGAACTACAAAGTAAGACCCTATCTCAAAACAAAGCAAACAAAAGCAAAGGAAGTCAGCTATTTCATTCCTTAGAATTTAACCTCCAAATATGCTTTCATACTTAATGGTGCTCACTAAAGTATAAAGTTTATAATAAAGCTAAAATGGATAATGAACTCTGTAGGAGGTCCATCCAAATTATGGCATATCCTTACATTGAAAATACTGACAAGCGCCAGGCGGCAGCGACACACGTCTTTGATCCCAGCACTCGGCAGGCAGAGCCAGGCAGATCTCCGTGAGTTCAAGGTCAGCCTGGTCTACAGAGTGAGATCCAGGACAGGCACCAAAACTACACAGAGAAATTCTACCTTGAAAAACCATTTAAAAACAAAAACTGTAATATATAGTTATGTCCAAAATCAAATACTAAGCCAGGCTTGTGGTGGCATGTTCCTTTATCTTCCTAGTTGCTTGGAGGGCTGAAGCAGGAGGATTACTTGAGTTAAAGAGTTGCAAATGCTTAGCCTAGATGAGGTCCTCAGTTCATTTTCCTCCCCCTTTGCCCAAGAAGGAAAGAACAGATAACTATTTGTATATCAAAATATCTGGAAGGATATTCATCAAATTTTGTAGTTACTTGGGAGCAAATGAATTTGTTTGGTAGATTGGAGATGGTATCTCTTTTCTTTAATTATTTTGCTAGTATTTGAATTTTAAAGATTTATTTTTATTTTTATATGTATAAGTGTTTTTCCTGCATGTATGTATGTGTGCCATGTGGGTGTCTGATGTTCATAGAGGTCAGAAAGGGTTTCAGATCCTCTAGAATTGAAACTACAGACTGTTGTGAGCTGTCATTTGGGTGCTAGGAACTGAACCCTGTTCTTCTGCAAGAGCATCAAATATTCTTACCCACTGAGCCATCTCTCTAGCGCTATTACTGAATTTTTATAATTTTGTATTTTCAACTTAGCATTGAAAACATTTGCTATAAAAGGGGTGGGGGAACATTCTGGAGACCACTTGACTGCCAGAACTGGGCAATCATTTAGTTCTTCCCTCTCTTTTCTCCTAAGGTGGTAGATCTGCTGGTGGCCATGTGTAGAGCAGCTTTGGAGTCCCCTAGAAAGAGCATCATCTTCGAGCCTTATCCCTCTGTGGTGGACCCCACTGATCCTAAGACTCTGGCCTTTAACCCTAAGGTATAGTTGTTTGGGAGGAAAGGGCTAAAGGACAGAAATGTTAATGGTGGGAGGTGGGGTTGCCATTCCAATACACACACACACACACACACACACACACACACACACACACACACACACACACACAACAGACTGAGTAAAGGACAGAAGAAATGGAACACTTGTTTCTTGGTTACTCTTGAACACTGGGGTTAATCTGATGAAATAGCTGAGCTTGTCAAAAGAAAGGAAGAAAAATTAGTACCTGTTACAACATGATGGAAAGAATATAGATTTGGGCTAGATGAGGTTGCTCATACCTATAATCCCAGCACTCGGAAGACTGAGGCAGGAGAATGGCTTAGGGTTTAAGGCCAGCCTGGACTACATAGTAAATTTCAAGCTAGCTTACTCTAAGAATGGGATTAAGACTGGTAGGAAAACAAAGCAAAACAGCAATGACAGGATATAGGCTTAATGGGACAGCCAGACTGGATTCCACCAGAGGGTCTTTGGCTTCATGGTTGAATGATGCTAGGGAAAGTACTTAATCTTTCTCAGTTTCAACTGCCCTGCCTGTAAAAGGGGGTAGTGGTTATTTTGTGGACTGTAACAAAATGAGAGATAATATATAAAATACCCGTGGGGATTCTCTGGAGAAACAGCTAATAGGCTGTGGATAACTATAAATATATTCCATCATTTCCATATATATTATAAAGGGAGGATTTTATTATGAAGAATGGTCCCACCTAATTAGGGAGGCTGAGAAGTTCCCATATCTACAGTCAGCAAGCTGGAAATTCTAGAAAGTCTGTGATGATGTTCTGGTTCTAGTTCAGAAGCCTGAGAACCATGTAGACTCAAGACCCACAAGGGCCAGTTGTGTAATTCACTCAAATCTAAAGCCAGGAAAAGTCTGATACCCCAACTTGTGAAGAATACCTTTTTATTCAATGGCCAGGATTGGGAAAGATTAGATTTCTTACTCTATTTGGGTCTTTATTTGGCTAGATGAGATCCTTATTGAGAAGGGCAATTGGCTTTGCCTAGTCTACTCATTCAGCTGTTAATCTGAACCCCAAAACACCTTCACAGACAAACCCAGAAACCATGTTTGACCAAATATGTAGGTACCCTATAACCTATTCAAATTGACTTTTAGCAGCAGCAGCGGGGTGGGTGGGTGGTGGGTGTGGGTGTTCAAGACAGGGTTTCTCTGTGTAGCCTTGACTGTCCTGGAACTTGCTCTGTAAGTTCTGGCTGACCAGGCTGGCCTTGACTACAGAGATCCGCCTGCCTCTGCCTCCCAAGTGTTGGGATTAAAGGCATGCGCCACCAGCTTTCAAATTGACTTCTAAAATTAACCATCACTGCATATCACCATGCCTCATTGTTATCTGTCAGTACTATATATTGGGCACAGTGCTAGATTTATACATTTATTTAATTCTGAGAACATCTCTGAGGATGGCCACAGAAATATTTTTAGTTACAAACGGGTTGGAGTATAAGTCAATGTAGAGCACTTACCAGCATGTGTGAGGCCATAGACTCAACCCCTAGCATCACCAAAATCCTGACATGAAAAAAAATCAAATAAACAGAATATCCCCTGTCATTTGTAAACAGGGCATGTAATACTTGAAGGTGTTCTGTGACTTAATTTCAACTGGTAAAAAGACTAGTATACAACTGTAACATTTCCTGATAAAGTTTGTTTTTTTCCGTGGCATACTTGAGTCTAGACTTAAACTGACCTTTTTTTGGGGGGAATCATCATATCTTTGTATCTACTATTTTTCTTCTTCTAATTCTTTTCTTCCCATTGATTATCAACAGAAAAAGAATTATGAGCGGCTTCAGAAAGCTCTGGATAGTGTGATGTCCATCCGGGAAATGACCCAGGTATTTTGCCCTCTCTTCACTTAGCTCAGTGCCCTTTCCTGTTTGTAATGCACAGGACTAGGGTAAAGATTTAGAGAAGCTACTCAAATTCTTATGTTTTCTTTGTTTCCTTTGTAACCTTCCCAGTTCTTGTTCTCTGTTTTGTTAACTTTCTTACCCTAAGTCTCCTAGTGTCTCTCTCAACCTTTATCTTTGCTGCATATTTTTTCACAAGTTGTTCATGTTTTAACTGTTTTTCATAGTTCTTGGGGAATTAGAGAAACTAGGGAAAGACCTCTGCCCAAGGTTGGGAGGGTGAAGAGGGGGCTTGGATGAGGAGCTAGATCCAGGGGCTGCATCTTCTGTCCTTCTAGGGGTGGGGCAGCCACCCGGAGCAGTGATCATCCTCTGACTCAAGGCTGTCCCTCACCAGATTTCCCCACCCCTCGTCTGCAGTCTCTGCATGAATAGACATTCATTTGTACTCACATTTACAGGTGGGCCTCTTCTCAGCAAATGCTATATATCACAGTGCAGATTAACACAGAAGGTACACCTAGAAGGGATGTTTACTATTAGAAAGACTGTTTTATGTGAAGATTTGCCACAGGATTCTTTAGCCTAATCTTTGGGGGACATTGATTTTATTTATTTTTTGATTTATAAGCAGCATTTTTAGAGCTGTAGGAGTTGCCTAAAATGAGGGAGACCCACCTGCATGTTGTTTTGTAAGCATCTTCAGTCATTTTCATATTTATAAGTCTTGCCAACCTGACTGAGCCTCTTTAAGGGTGGGAACCCCCTTGTCTTTGTTCTTCCAATTGCTTATCTTGCCTTGGGTCCCCGTAGTCTGTTGAGAGTGGGAGGGGTCCTTCTTCTCCTGGGAGATAATCTTATGGCCATTGTCTTGCAGGGCTCATATTTGGAAATCAAGAAACAGATGGACAAGCTGGATCCCTTGGCCCATCCTCTTCTGCAGTGGTATGGATAGAATGGCTCAGGCTTTATAGGGGGTGGAGAAGGAAAGAGTTGTAGGCATGGATCTATACTTTCTCCTAGAGGCATTCAGCATTCTTTACAAGGTTCTGTATTATGACTACTTTCTCTTGGTGGTTTTCCGACAAGTCTCAACTTGACAGTAACTACAAAGCACTCACAAATTCTGACGGGATTTCTCAAGTTCTCTTTAAGTATTCCATATTTCCCCACGTTTGTTTCCTTACTTAATTCTTTTAATTATAAGATTTGTAAAAAGTGTGTGTATTTGTCGTGTACAACATGCATTATATAATGGTTCACTAGAGTTTTTTCAGTGCTAGGATATTGTCCATGATGGCTCAGCAGTTTTCAGAAATTTATTGTTATTAACTATAGTTGCCATTAGGAAGTTTTGAGTTTTTCTTATACAGTTCATTTCAACTTAGTTTTCTGTGTGTCCAAAGAAATTCATCTCTACCTCCTATCTCCTTCCCTGATGAAGAGCAGCTGGAGCCAGATTTTTGCAGGAAACCTACTGCTAGCAAAAATATTGGACTGTTCCATTCCTCTCCCTCCTTCCTGCTGCTTTCTCCTGTTTTTCCGACAACTTCTCTTTCTAGTTTGCCTCCGTCCAAGTCAGCCCCTGACACTAACAGCCAGTGCAGTAGATTATTACCACATAGCATGAGTAACTACCAGACATAGACTTCTAAAGTAGCATCATAAGTTATCGGGAGATTGCTTAGTTGGTGAAATATTTACCATATAAGCATGAGGACCTGAATTTGATCCCTGGCACTCACAAAAAAAAAAAAACAACTCAGGGATGATGGCATATACTTGTAATCGCAGCCCTGGGAAGCAAAGATAGGCAGGTTCCTGGGGCTCACTGACCAGCCAGTGAGCCCCAGATCCCAGTCAAAGACTTGTTTCAAAAAATAAGGAGGCAGAGGCAGGTGGATCTCTGTGAGTTTGAGGCCAGCCTGGTCTACAGAGTGAGTTCCAGGAAAGGCGCAAAGCTACACAGAGGAACCCTGTCTCAAAAAAACTAAAAAAAAAAAAAACCCAAGGTGGACATGTCCTAAGGAACAACACCTGCGGTTGACTGTGGCCTCCATGGACCTTCCCAATGCACACTTGCTTATACATACACACAAATTTAAACAACCACAAAATAAGTACATAGATGATGTACAGAGAGTACTGTATCCACTGCAGGAGATAGTGCTCTTGCTGAACCCTCAGTGTTTTATGCCTTTGTTCTCCTACCCTTACGTTCAAGCTATATACAGCCTAGTCTGTTCTTGACTCCTCAGAAAGTTCTTCTAATTTCTTTTGGGTTTTTACCCCTAATCTATACAGTGTCTTTCTATTTTCCCATCCCTGAGATCCTTTAGGATTCCTTTGAGCTTACACAAGTCGGCTCCTGAGCCTCAGTTTTGAGACTTTAAACCCAAACACAAGTTTAACCATTTTTTATTCAGACCTCTCTCTCTAATTGGTAACTTCTGATACTTTTTATGTTTGTTTGTCTGTTTGTTTATAGTTCTTTTTTGGTTTTTCAAAACAGGGTTTCTTTGTGTAGCCCTGATTGTCTTAGAACTCAACTCTGTAGACCAGGCAGGTCTCAGAACTCAGAGATCCACCTGGCTCTGCCTCTTGAGTGCTGGGATCAAAGGCGTGCACCACCACTGCCGCCACCCCAGCTTCTGATATTTTTTTTGTTCCATGCTTTTCTCTCCCTAGGTGTAGCAGCCTTCCCTCGGACTCTTTTTTATCTGTTATTTAATTCCTTGATAAGTAACTGGTCTGGTTGGTAGCTTCCCTCTAAAATCTATATAATTATATGTGTAATTTCTGTGGAAGCATTATCACTTAAAAGAAATATCAACTATGACCTGGAAATTGGAATCTTATTTGCAGTACCTAGATCAGAGGAAAGTTGCCTTTTCAGGACAGCCTCACCACATACTTTTTCTGTCCCTTCCCCTTTTTCTGTTTCTTCCCAGGATAATTTCTAGCAACAGGTCACACATTGTCAAACTACCTCTCAGCAGGGTAAGTAATTATTCTCCCTCTGTAAGCTTCAGACTTAACAGTGAGAGGCAAGGAGGGGCTCTGTGCCTACTACCTGTATTGGCCCCTAATTAGCTTGGTTGGTACTGTCTGTCCATCAGCATAGTCTTTGAGCCTAAACAGATTTCCCTTGATTGGGGTTTGTGTAAATCTGATTTGTTTCCTGTTTCCAACCTTTCCCTCCCTGATCTCTATTTCTGTTCTGTTTTTTTATCCCACCCCCACCCTGGGCAGCAGCTGAAGTTCATGCACACCTCACACCAATTCCTCCTGCTGAGCAGCCCTCCTGCCAAGGAGGCTCGGTTCCGGACTGCCAAGAAGCTGTACGGAAGCACCTTTGCCTTCCAGTAAGGCTGGTGGAGCTGGGCGGCAGTAGGTGGGATAGGATGGTAGGGCCTTGAGATATACGAGTTTTGTTTTTTCATGACTGTCAACTAGTCAACAGCTATTTATTAATGCCACTGTGGTAGGTGCTCTATAAAGGATAAAGTGCTATGTGTGACATGGTCTTTATCTTTAAATTATTTACGATGTAGTTGAATGGAAAGAATATTTACATGCAAATAAATATGAAGGAACGGATTGGAAGAATAGATTTGAAAGTTTGGAGAAGAAATCCACAATTTATAACTAACTGTGGGAGAGAAGAAAGAGAAAAGTATTAAGGGTAATTTAGAGGGAGTCTTAGTGCTTCTTTAAAAAATAAGACATTGCCGGGCAGTGGTGGCACATGCCTTTAATCCCAGCACTCAGGAGGCAGAGGCAGGTGGATCTCTGTGAGTTCGAGGCCAGCCTGGTCTACAGAGCGAGTTCAAGGACAGGTTCCAAAGCTACACAGAGAAACCCTGTCTCGAAAAACAAACAAAGAAAACAACAAATACCATGTGACCTCTAGACTAGAAGCTATATTTGAGATCAGTGATAAGTTTATTGAATTTGAAATTAATTTATTGAATTTGAAGCATCAGGAAAATAGGCAAATGAAAATCCAGGTTTAGGATGTCGTTAGTTGAACAACAGGAGATGTAAGGTTTAACCACACACTCACGTACACACACACACACACACACACACACACACACCTTGCCTGTGACTGTATCTGTGAATATATCAGTCATTAGGTGTGTCTGCTCATCTGCATGTACTGTGTGGGTAAGGGGGAGGGGTGGTAATGGCAGTCTTGAAAGTATTCCTAGGAATCTCCTACCATGAGGGGACTTACATTCTATCCTGCCTTACAGTGGGTCCCACATTGAGAACTGGCATTCCATCCTGCGCAATGGGCTGGTCAATGCATCCTACACCAAACTGCAGGTGAGGCAGTGTCCTTTTCCCTTTCTTTCCACTCCCTGCCTCACTCAGCTTGTGGTAGTCTGCTCTAAAGTGCTTGAATATCTGTTCATGCCACAGCATCATCATGCCCAGCCTATCTTGAGAAAGATAGAGCCTCTCTACAGAGAAAGTTGGCACTGTAAATATAGAATGAATATGGCTGTTGTACATTTTAAGTTGAGCTCAATTTTTTGGTTTAGTGAATAGAAATTAACCTATTATGACAGAGAGTTTCCATTTTGTGACTATTGAAGTTGTTGTTACAAAGACTTATTTTATTGCCCTGAGAAACTACTGGGAGTGGTTTTTGTTCCTCTTCCTGCTACCTCTTCCATAGTTCCTTTGTTTGAGAATCTGGAAATGTATGAAGGATTGAGGTCCTAAGTATGAATGCTGAGGCAGGGACTCAGTGGCTCTGCTAATCCCCGTTCTCCAAGGCATTAATCTTCAGTATTTTGTAAGCAAGCAGTTTAATCTGATTCCCTTTTCAGCCAATCAGCTTTTCAAGAGTTAGGTGCCTAGAGTTATTTGAATGAGTGAGAAGGTAGATAAATGAAGGGACAAAGGACTGTATAAGTGTTGTGGATGCCTAATATACAGCCATGGGGAGCCCAGGCTCATATATTCATCCTGGTGTTTCCCTGCAAGCTGCATGGAGCAGCCTATGGCAAAGGCATCTACCTGAGCCCCATCTCCAGTATTTCCTTTGGATACTCAGGTAAGCAATATTCTTTGGCCACCTTGACTCTTTATATTGCATCCATTTGTGAACACATGATCTGTGCTGTCTCCTCTCCCATTGTGGATACTTGGTCTTTGTCAGCGCCTTCCTCAATCGTGGATACATATTCTGTCTCTTTCTATTTTCTCTCATTAGAAATTTAGATTATTTATGAGGCAAGGGTAGTTATTGTGAAAAATGGTAGTTTTATACATTGTAGGAACTAGGCCCTGGGGATGGGTTAATGAATAAATAGAAAGAAAAAAGGCTTTGTGTAGACCAGATTTGTTTTCTTTTTTTAAGACTGACTTATGTAGTTCATGTTGTCCTTGAACTCAGTATCCTAAGATGACTTTGAACTCCTCATCCTCCTAAGTACTGGAATTACAGGCATGTGCTACCATGCCTACGTAAGCCACATTTTTTATATAAGCAATTACAAATTATATGCATACATGTGAATTCATGTGTGAATATTCTTGAATGTTGGGGTCTTAGAATTTTTTCCTCCACCACTTTTTAAAATTTAAATGGTGTATAATCACACTATTACAATAGTTAACATTGAGTGAAAGAAAAAGTGCTTCATTCTAGAGACATGAATGAGGTCCAGATTGTAAGGAGATAATTCTAGCATTATTTAGCTTAGGAAAAGAATTGAAGTTGGAACTCTTTCAGTCTTCCAGGTTCCTGTTCCTCTTTGGTCTGCTTTTGTTCTTGTTCAATGGAGTCTCTGTCTAAGCAACAGCAAACCATGCAGTTGCATGCCCACTATAGGAAGGCAGTTATACTAGTTTTGTTTTTTGTTTTTTTTATAGATTATTGTTTAGTAGTTTTAGCAATTATAGCCATTATAGAAATAAAATTTAAAAAAAAAACATATCTAGAATCACAGAACTAAGACAGGCAGTAGTGACGCACGACTTTAATCCCCACACTTGGGAGGCAGAGGCAGGCAGAATTCTGTGAGTTAGGGGCCAGCCTATTTTACAGAGTGCATTGCATTCCAGGACAGCCAGCCAAGGATACACAGAGAAACCCTGTCTCAAAAAGCCAAAAAAAAAAAAAAAAGCAAAACTAATAATTTGTGTGTGTGTGTGTGTGTGTGTGTGTGTGTGTGTGTGTGTGTGTGTGTGTAATCCCAGATATTCAGAAGGCTGAGGCAAGAGGATCATGAATTTAAGGTCAACCTGGGCTACTTATTGAGATCTTGTCTCAAAATAAATTCATATGATACCTAGAAATATAGGTTGATAGTGGAGTGTTTCTTAGCATACGTGAAGCCTTAAGGACAATATGCACTACTGCAAAAAAAACAAACAAGGGGCCTGGAGAGATGGCTTAGCGGTTAAGAGCACTGACTGCTTTTCCAGAGGTCCTGAGTTCAATTCCCAGCACCCACATGGTGGTTCACAGCCATCCGTAATGAGATTTGTTCCCCTCTTCTGACACACAGGCAGAACAGTGTATACATAATAAATAAATAAGTTTAAAAAAATCTAGAACCCTTTTTAATGATAGAACAGAGGAATCAAAAAAGAAGAGATGATGATAGGTAGGAAGGAAAACCAATGTGCTAATACAGACACTCTAGGGAAGGACTGAAAAAGCCAGATGATTCAGCTGGGTATAGTGACTCATGCCTTTAATCCCAGACCTCAGGAGGCAGACAGGAGGGTCCCCATGAGTTCAAGGGCAACCTGAATTGCATAGTCATTTCCAGGCCACTCTTGATTACAAAATGAAACCCTGTTTCAAAAACTAAACAAAATGAGGGACCAAGAGGTAGCTTAGTGTTGCAGTCCTTGCCTAGCATGTCAGTGAGGCAACAAAACAAAAACAGGTGGTAGATAGATTGTGGGTAGTTTACGAAGAATGGGGACAAACGTGAACAAAAACACTAGCATAACTATAGATGTGCCAGATGTTTGGAAGCCTAGAAGAAAAGTCTGTGAATGTTCTGTCAATAATTTGAAACCTTTTAGTAAAATGCCTAGAAAAATGTAACTTGATAAAACTGACTAAGAGAAATTAAAAACATGAATGACGACCAAGTCCAAATACTATTTGGGGGTTTGTTTGTTTCTTTGGCTGGGGAACCCAGAGCTTTGAGCATGGTAGATAAACACTCTACCTCTCAGATATCTCTCTCTAGTCTTAGGAGTCTAAAACTATCAAGGAGTGGATTGTTTTAATCTTAGACAAAAATCTAGAGAATGGAAAAAGGCAAACAACTAATAAAAGTTTGGCAGAATCTGTTTGAAACTAAGCACTCCATTCATCAGAGCACATCGTAAAGAGAATGTAAAGAGAGGCTACAGACTTGGAGAAGATAGTTGTAAGATGCATAAAATCATAAGATTAATCATAAAATGTATTTAAAAGGTGCTGGAGAAATGACTCAGTGGTTAAGAGCACTGTCTGCTTTTCCAGAGAACCCAGGTCCAGTTCCCAGCACCCACACAGCAGCTCACAACCATCTGTAACTCTAATTTCAGGAGATTCAACATCCTCTTCTGGCCTCTGAGGATATGCACATGGTGCACAGTTATATACTTAATACTTTATGTATGTATTTATTAATAAAGAATTTAAAGTGTATCTTAAAATTTCTTAGCCAGGTTTGGAGGCATACAGTTATATCTTGGGGAGCTGAGAAAAAAAGGACCACAAGTTCCACAAGGCCTTCCTGGGCTAAACAGCAAGCTCAAGGATAGCATGGGCAACTTAGTGAGACCATATTTCAGTTGTTAAAAGAAGGACCAGGCTGGGCTAGTCGTGGCACACACCTTTAATCCCAGTACTGGCCAGCCTAGTCTACAAAGCAAGCTCCGGACAGCCAGAGCTGTTACACAGAGAAACCCTGACTTCAAAAACCAAAAAAAAAAAAAAAAAAAAAGTCCTGTATACACCTATGTGGTAGATCATGCACCAAGTCCTGAGTCCAATCTCAGGTGATATTAAAAAAAAAAGTATGGATCAATACAAAGCCTATTTGAAAAAGCAAGAAAATGATATAAATGGTGATTCCATTGAAGAAATGCCTGTCCCGCCCCCATGAAAGCTGGAACTCACTTGGTAGCCCAGGCTGGCCTGAACTCACAGAGATTCGCCTGCCTCTGCCTCCCGAGTGCTGGGATTAAAGACGTGCACCACCACTGCCTGGCGATTTTTATATTTTTATATTGCTCAAAGGCAGACAAAATCAAACTTAACAGGGCTGTGAGTGAAAATATGAAAGACTTCTAACTCTGGGCTGGACATGTCGGTCTCGGTAGAACACTTGCCCAGCATGTTGGACCCTAGCTTCAGTTCCCAGTGCTGCAGAATAAATGTTACCTGAGTTTCAGAGCAACAGTTCTTTTAGATGTGGCACTTAGAGTCAGAATGTCTTGAAGAACCAATATTTCATCTACACAGGGTAAGTGCCCTATGCATCCTGAAAGTGTAAATGAATCCTCGGCTGTGTTTCAGGTTCACAGTGGGAGTGGGTTGACTTAGTCTTTTTGGCTTCTTTGTCAGGATTTTCAGTTTTTATCTTTGTTTCAGCCTGAGCGTTCCTCTGGTTAAGTTCTTATTTTCCAGGTAATCAGATTCTCCCATCTTTCAGTTCCCATATTCTTTCCCTTTCTTTTCCTCATCTCTTACCAAACTTTTCCTTTTCTTCAAATTAGTAAGTACTTAAATATCTTCAGTTACCAGGGTAGAGCTAGGAATTTCATAGATTTCTTGTCTTTCCTTAGCACTTTACCAACTACATTAAACCATCTTATCACACTGCCCTTTCCAAACCGTAGGATTATAGATCCAAACTGTCATAGGATTTTCAATAAGAATTTGCTGTTGGAGTTATTGATCATCTAGTCTAATTCCATATTATTTTATGGATAAGCTGATACATAGAAAAGCCAAACACAGCCGGGCTTTAATCCCAGCACTCGGGAGGCAGAGGCAGGCGGATCTCTGTGAGTTCGAGGCCAGTCTGGTCTACAAAGCAAGTTCCAGGAAAGGTGCAAAGCTACACAGAGAAACCTTGTCTCGAAAAGCCATATAAAAAAAAAAAAAAAAGACAAGAAAAAAAGAAAAGCCAAACACTTTCTGTAGATCATACAGCTTTGAGTAGCAGAGATATGACTGAAATCCAAGTCTCCTGACTTGTAGGCCATTGTTCTCATTATTATATTGACTGACAAGGGGAGGCTTTGTTTGAATCACTGGGTCGTTGGGTCCCAGAAGATAAATAGAATCTTTGCAATACTGGGTGGGATGTATGCAAATGTCCCAGTTACTATTTTTATTCTGGCATTTGATCAACTCTTTTGCATGTTTCCTTCTCCTTAGTCTCCTCTGGTTTTCTGTTTCTTTTTCCTCAGGGTACCTTTGGGTTGGTAGCATGGGGTGTGCTTAGAGAGCATGCATTTGACCAATGGCACTGCACATAACTTACTTGGTCATGAATGTGAGAAGACATTAGGGACAGTGAATGGAGTTGGAACTTTTCTTTGTTTAGTTCTGTTTAATTCTTAGAGGTGAAGAGCACAGGCTCCTCTCCCAGAAGTCCTGAGGTCAATTCCCAGCAACCACATGGTAGCTCACAACCATCTATAGTGAGATCTAGTGCCCTCTTCTGGTGTGCAGTTGTGCATGCAGGCAGAACATTATATGCATAAATAAATAAATGAATCATTAAAAAAATTTTAATTAAAAAAAAAGAAATTAATTCTGGCCAGGCGATGGTGGCATATGCCTTTAATTCCAGCACTTGGGAAGCAGAGACAGGGAGATCTCTCTGAGTCTGAGGCCAGCCTGGTCTACAAAGAGAGCTCCAGGACAGTCAGGGCTACACAGAGAAACCCTATCTCGAAAAGCCAATAATAATAATAATAATTCTGTGAACAAAAGTGTCCAGACATTATTCTAGACATCAAGTAGTATAGTCTGAGCACAGGCGTGGAATAATCACTGGGTCAGTAAGAATGGGACAGTGCCATAGTTAACTTTAGTTACTTAAAGTGCTGCCTCTAAGGCTACCAAAGAAATCAAATTATTCTTTCTTCTCCTGGCTGCTTTCTCTGGAATTGAACCAGAATGGGAATTTCTCTTAGAAACTTGGCAATGAAATGTCTTGGCTGAGATCATGATGTTTGGATGTAGACTTGAGCCTTGTTAAGGATGATGGAGAAGGTGTCCTACAGGAAGAAGGGATTGGGAGTTCAAGCTGAGTTTTGTTCAGGCCATGAATTTACCATGAGGTTATAGTGTGTGTGTTGGGTTGACAACCAGCTTGCTCAGTGAAGAATTTCAGTCCAGTGGTTATCAACTGCCTCTTCTACACTGTGGCCATTATAAAACCGAGATAAACTGGTGAGAAAGTTCAACCAGTAAAAGTGCTTGATGCCCAAGCCTGGTGGCCTGAGTTTGGTCCCTACCCTCTTTTAAAAGTAGTCCTCTGAGCTAGGCATGGTAACAGACATTGTTTTTAATCCCAGCACTTGCAGAGGCAGGTGCTCTTATGAGTTCAAGGCCAACTTGGTCTATATAGTGAATTCTAGGTCAGCTAAGACTGGAAAATCAAAACCCAAGCAAAAGAAAACAAAAACAAATCTCAAACAAATAAAAACAAAACAATAAAACCCAAAAAGTTGTCTTCTGACCTCCATATGCACCTGCACTCACATCACATACACATAATAATAAATAAAATTTAAGTTAAAATTTTGATATAAAGACAGTGGTAAAACCAAGAATTAAAGCAGAGTGAAGTTGTAATAAAGTAGAATGGTGAGGCTGGAGCCCTGTTTATGGCTTGTAATGATAACAGCATCTTCATATTTGTCCCATTTCCTTGGTTACAAACCCCTAACTGATAAGGCTGTGATTATGGTAAGCCTGGAGACAGACTGAAATCCTGTCCTTAGGCCAAAAACGGGGGCATATAAGTATTATTTGACTCATAAGTAAAAATCTATTTCAGTCTTTACAAACAAGGCCTCTTCTATAATTGCTAAGAATGGTAAAGGGAAAAGAGAATTTTTTGATTAAAAAAGCTAGGCATGGTGGCACATATCTTTAATCCCAGCACTGGGGACACAGAGGCAGATTGATCTCTGTAAGTTTGAGGTCTACAAAGAGAGTTCCAGGACAATCAGAGCTACACAGAGAGACCCTGCCTCGAAAACCACCCCCAAAAAAAACAAAAACTAAAAACTAAAAATAAAAGGGGGGAGTGGTAGAGAATTTATGCACTAAGATACACTGAGATAATGTAGAAGTGAGAGGCAGTTGGCACTTTTTCTAAAGGTAGGACTCTTCAAGGTGCTTGCCATTGTGAATATCTGTGGAGAATCAATATGGAAGGGCTCTGCTTTCTCCTTTTATCCTGTGTGGTCAATCTCTTGTGTAACTTTAAAACTACAGCATATCGAAGTTACTCTGCTTGCTTTCTCCCAACTCATGTCTCTGGCTTGCCATTTGCCTCTGAGGCATTGGTATCCTGCTCTGCTGGGCCCTTCTTTCCTGACTCGTGTGTTACTTCCCTGCGTTAGAACCCTTCTGTGGTTTCCTGGTGTTCTTAGAGGATCAACTCCAGTGAGCTAAACAGCCCATAGACCTGCTTGAGCTAGCTCTAGCTTACATCTTTTACATCATTTTTTGTCATTCATTCTACTGTATGCAAATTAAGTCTTGTGGGTCTACCTGTCTTTATGCTTTCCATATTCTATTATACTAACTCTTCCTAATTCTGAGGTCCTGATCTTACTGCACCAGGACATCTTCAAACCTCTGGGCTAAGCTAGTTCCTCTTCTCTGGTTCACACGGTGCTCTATAAGCTCACCATCACAACCCTCACCATACTGTGTTGTAGTTACTTATTCCTTGCCTGTAGTCTCCACCAGACTAAATTCTGTGTGGGAAAATAGCTTGTGTATTCACCACTGTGTCACCAAGTGTCTCTAGTTGGTATCTGGCATATAGTAAGTACTTCTATAAATATTTAAGAAATGGATGAATTAACTGAGTTTGTTGTTCTGTGACAGGAATGGGCAAAGGACAGCACAGAATGCCTTCCAAGGATGAGCTGGTCCAGAGATATAACAGGATGAACACCATCCCCCAGGTATTGTTTGCTGGTTCTGCATGAGTTAGGACCCTTCCCTGGATCCTGCTAAAAATAATGGATGGGAGAACAGTGGAGCTGGGGCCATTGTAGGTCATTTAAAGGCATTAGGTATGTTGTAAAATGATTTTACTTCAGTCATATGTTATCTGAAAGCAAGGTCACATGAAAGCAAAGGCAGGTTAAATGAAAAGATGAACATGGAAGCTGTGGACTCATTGGGGTAATTATATGTAAGCAAATATTTGGAGGGTGGCTGGGAGCTCAGGAGACCCAGCTCCTATCCCTGTCATCCCCATCATCAATAACTAACCAGCCTCTTGAGAGCAAGCTCTAACATTTTACCTTGCTCTACTTTCCTCTGCTGCTTTCTCTTTCAGACCCGATCCATTCAGTCAAGGTTCCTGCAGAGTCGGAATCTAAACTGTATAGCACTTTGTGAAGGTATGTACTTCACCCAGTTCATAGTTCATATCCTTTGAGACTCCAGCCTGTATTTCTGATGCTCCCTTGGCACATGATTCAGCCAAAAGTTATGTTGAGGCATCATATCCTCCTTCCCTACCTGGACTGCCTTAAGCTTTCTGTCTGTGACTTCTGGCCCCTCTTCTACAGTGATTACATCTAAGGACCTTCAGAAGCATGGAAACATTTGGGTGTGCCCTGTGTCCGACCATGTCTGCACAAGGTTCTTCTTTGTGTGAGTCTAAAAGAAGCCCTTGGGATTACTTGAAGAGTAAGGGTGGTAGATGGTGTGTGACTGCTGAGGATGTCCATTTTTGTTGTCTGAGTTCTGTCCCTTGCTATCTAATTTAGCTGGCACTGGGACTTTGCCCTTAGGGAAAAGGACAGATCATTGGGGTTTGTGTAGCAGAAAAACTGCTGAGCTGATCTCTTCATCCTGAAGAGCAGCGATAAAATCTTTAACTTTGGGATGAAATGGTCGCATCTTGAAACACTTCTGCTGGTAGACATGGTTTGGTATTCTGCTTCCCTTGTGCTCACACTTCCCCTGTCTTTGGCAGATACGAGGATGGGCAGGTGGGCGATGCCAACATTAATACTCAGGACCCCAAGATACAGAAGGAAATCATGCGTGTGATCGGAACTCAGGTTTACACAAACTGAGGGGGCCCCAGCCCTCGTACCACTCTGTCCCCCAGGATCCATCTGCCTTTGTAAAAGGGCTCAGGAGCAGCAGGTGAGGCTGCCCTGAGAAATTTCAAGGGGCAAGGAAAGGATAGAAGAGGCGGCCTTCATGGTGGAGATTGACCCAGGAACCACTCCACATTTGGATGGCCCTGACTGACTCCCACCCCGATTTGCCCAGTTGACTTCACCCTGTTTGTAAATAAAACAATAAAATGGAAGGTGCTGTGGACTGGATATGATCACTGTGGTCTGCCTAGCCTTGGCCCAGCACCTAACCGCGGCCCTGGTTAGGGGCTGTGTGCTGTGGGATAGAATATCTGAAAGTTGGGCCTGTTTGTGTTTCCTGAAGTAAAAGACGTATCCATTTAGTTTCAGTTTTGTATTCTATAGACTTGTCAGTATTTGTAGTCAAAAGATTAAAGAGGGGAATTTGTCAGTTATGCAGATGAAACAAACAGGAAGAAAATACCACTGATGATGGCTGTTACTGAAGATTTAAAAGGGTCTTTGAGGCCAGAGCAGCTCTGATTTTTTTTTTTTTAACCTTCAGGACCAGCTGCTTTCTTACACAAAACCAGCCCTGTCAGTCATCCTCGCTTTGTGTCTTAGAGGCTGGGCGCTTAGTCTTTCTCCTGCCTGGCTTTTAGTTGGGGTAAGTGAGATAGGGGTAAGTTGGCAGGTGCAGGAAGCTGGCTTCTCTAACCTGAAGTCCTTTAAGAAAGGCTAGTCTAGGCTGTGGGTATAGCTCAGTGGTAAAGTGCTTGCTTAGTATGTATAAGGCCGCAAGGAGGCCAGAGGCTGTCAGGGTCTGGAGTGGGAACTCGCCAGAAGAAGTTGGAGCTCCCAGAATAGGTAGGTGTTCTGAAACCACTGCCTTTCTTTGACACTGGCTAGCCTGGAGGATTGGGTTTGTCTTACTAAGAAAACTTCTGGCCTTTCAGACTTGTTCTATATACCCAAAACTCTTACTAAATTTTTAAGACAGGGTCTCACTATGTAACCCTGACTGGCCTGAAAGTATAAACTGTATATAAACTAAGCTGGTCTTGAATTCAAAAAGCACCACCTGCCTTTGTCTGTCCTGGGATTAAAAGCATTGCCACCATGTTGGTTCCCTTAGTCAATTCTGGTTTTTTTGTTTTTTGTTTGTTTGTTTTGTTTTTCAAGAGGGTTTTCTCTGTAGCCCAGGCTGGCCTTGAACTCACAAAGATCCACCTGCCCCTGCCTCCCAAGTGCTGGGACTAAAAGCGTACGCCACCACTGCCCAGCTCCTTAGTCAATTCTAATCATAGCTGAGACATGTTGAACATTTTCAAATATTTTATGAAATATTAATGAAAAATAAAAATGTAAACACAGAAAACACCACAAAGCTCTTTTAAAAGCCTAGCTTTTCAATATGATTTCAAATTCTACTATACTTCTTGTTTCCAAAGCCTGCTATAGACTAGCTCTTGTCCTCTGTGACTGATTTCTTCATTGTCTTACAAGCCCTTATGACTAGAACATTATAAATGAGTATGGTAGTATACACCTGCAGTCCTAGCAGATCTCCCGGGTGACAGGACAGGAGATCAGTTGAGCCCAGAATGTCAAGACCAACCTGAGGAACTTAGCAAGACCCCCATCTCAAAAAGAAAATAACTAGTCTATCCCAACACTCCCAGCTCTTGTAAGACTCAGGCCTAAGACAAATTACATTCCCCAAATAAATGACTACCAGCAGACACATGCAACTGAAAATCCTGCCTCCTAGAAAGACTTTGTAACCCATAATATGGTATCAGAGACAGCTAACATAATTCATTTCTTATAAATTAGTTTCCAGGTAGTGTGCAAACCACCCTAATAATTTGCTAACATCTTTAAAAAATATTATTGTATAGGTATATATTATATATATTGTTGCAAGCTCCCTACATAATTGCAAGCTCATAATTGTCACAAAAGCCTCAGAAATAGATGCTATTATCCCCATTTTGGAGACGAGAAAATAATCTCACATTGTGAATAATTTGCTGTATTCCACAGCTAATTGTAAACGGACTTCAAAATTCCATTCTGGTTCTGTGATTATAGCCTTTGACAGCAAACCTGGGAGACATGTTTTCTTCATCTTAAATGTGTCTAGGACAGTGGTTCTCAACCTTCCTAATGCTGTGACCCTTTAGTGACCCCAACCATAAAATTATTTTTATTGCTACTTCATAAATAATTTTGCTACTGTTATGAATTGTAAATATCTGACATGCAGATGGTCTCAGGCAACCCTGTCCAAGGGTCACAGTCCGACAGGTTGAGAACTGCTGGTCTAGGGTCTCATAGCTAACTGCCTGGTGACAATGCTGGATTTTTACCAGGTCCTTCCAACTCTAGAACCAGAGCTCTTGCCTTCCTACATCCTAGAGGGTTTACTATATAGCCCTGCTGGCCTGGAACTCGCTGTGTAGACCAGGCTGGCTCCCAACTCAGAAATCTGTCTACCTCCAGAGTGCTGGGATTAAAGATGTGCCCTACCACACTGGGCACCTAGAGCTTCTCAATCAGCTGATGCCCTGCTTGGAGCTAGGTATGTGGCTGCTCACATGTTATAAAACAGTTTTGGCAATTTCAGAAATTAAGTTTTTCCTACATGTAAACATTTCAACACCTGCCATGCAAGTGCTAGCAAATGGTGGAATGAGAAGGAGTGAAAAATGAGTTTATATTGCCCCCAAAGCTCAGATAGCTGAGCTAGTCTTGTGGTATCATTTTGTTTTGTTTTTTGAAAATTAGCACAACAGGCCGCGTGGTGGTGGCACACGCCTTTAATCCCAGCACGCAGGAGGCAGAGCCAGGCAGATCTCTGTGAGTTCGAGGCCAGTCTGGTCTACAGATCGAATTCCAGAACAGCCAGAGCTACACAGAGAAAGTCTGGGGGGGGGGGGGGAATAAAACAGCACAACATTATAAATGATTATAATGATCTTTTTACATCAATGTAATTATATCATTTTGTAGTTCTCTACTAAAAAGCTGATCTCAGAAGTTCATAAAGCCTGATAATTCAAAACACGAGTTTATCATAAAAAAAAAAAAAAGCTGGACCTGTGGTTCAGCCTTTAGTACCTCTGCTTAACATGTACAAAGCTCTGGGTTTATTCCTCAGCACTGTAAGGAAGAAGAAAAAGCCTTATCTGACAGAAGAATGCCCTCATTGCAGACAAACTTGCTTAGTAGGGTCCTCTGTTTCTGGAGAGGTATGCTCTCATAGCTTGGAGGGATAATTGAAGGCCCTGCTATTTTGAAGGTGAGAGGACTGAGGTCCATGAAGACATGTTTGAGCTGCAAGACAGCATTCTTCACAGAGGCCAGGGCTCTTATTGCACACACAGTGACAGCCCACCTTCCACTTATCTGAGTGTAAGCAATCTTGCTTCACTTAGATCTAGACATGAGGGATAGGGCCAGGAGAAGGAACTGTTTTCAGTTAGTGCCAGGTGGAGAGTATATAGCTGTGATTTTGGATTCAAATACTCCTTGAACTTCACCTTCCCTCCTTTCCTGGTAGTTTTCCATACAGGCTGGGTGTGGCCATGACTCAGTTTGTGGTGAGGATGTGGCCATCAGCTGAGGAGGAGCTTGCTTCTGCCTTCAGTTCTAGCTGGGAAGGAACAGAGTCTGGTGCTGAGTCATTACTGGTTCTTACCAACTCACAGCATTATTCTGCGGAGGCACTGAGGAATATCTTGGCTTCTTACAGAGGCAGTTGTGTGGGTCACAAAATTCCACTGGAGCCCCCCAACCCCAGGAATGAGAAGAAGGTAGGCTTCAGTTCATTAGAAGAGGCATTAGCCTCTGGAGCATAGGGCTCCCCACAGACTGAGTTTAAGACCACCCACCCTCTCCCTCTCACCACCATAGGGCCAGAGCTGCTACGGTTTTATACAGCAGAGAGCCTACAGTCTTTTTAGTTCTCGTTGACCTTGGGATGAGGGAGTGAGGTAGCTGGCAGCCAGTCTTTAAGACCAGACATAGGTGAACACATCTAAGAAGAAGGTAGGACTTCTTGGGAGGAGCATTTGATCCATTGTTTCCTGATCTTTGCTCCCGCCCCCCAGAATATTAAGATTGCTAAATAATTTTTTGCTTCTCTCTCTCTTTTTTTTTTGTTTTGTTTTTCGAGACAGGGTTTCTCTGTGTAGTTTTGGTGCCTGTCCTGGATCTCTGTAGACCAGACTGGCCTTAAACTCACAGAGATCCACCTGGCTCTGCCTCCCGAGTGCTGGTATTAAAGGTGTGCGCCACCACCGCCCGGCTCACTTGTCATTTTGAAAGTCCCTTACTGGAAAGATAATTCTGTCTGATGACAGACAGCAGTCACAGTGATCATTCTGGAATTCCACATTTCTGTTTCTTCTTGAGACATATAGATTTTTATTATTTCTGCAGTGTCTGATGGCCCCTGACCTAGCAGCCCACCTGGGGATATACTTACTTTAGAATGATATGAAATTATAGAAGAGAGAGGGAAGTTCTGTAGTCTCACAGCGTCTGAGGCACTGAGTTTAGAATTGTCTCTTCTGAATGGGAGCCTTACTGATAGACCATGTGGATTCACTACTTGGATGACTTTGCTGGTGGATGCCATCTTGCCCATCATGACCCCTTGGTCTTCCAAATCTTGACACCCCCTCCCCAGTCTCATCACACAGCTGTTAAATCAGGATCTTTCCCTTCCTGTCCTCCTTGGGATGGAAAGTGGCAGACTATATGCCCAGAAGGACTTCTCGTGGTAGGCTCTACGTATTCTCCGGTTTGCACACTAGGGAGCCTGAGCTACAAACGTAGGGAGAAAGGGAGCACAAGACCTCTAGGGGACAGTTGGGTGGGTAGATTACACCACTCAGTCCCGGCAGTTCTGGGATAGAAAAAAAATTGGAGGTCATGTCGGGTGACAAGGCCACCTTGGCTGAGATAGTGCTTTACAGAGTAAGTAAGGACTCCATGCTTATCTCTGGCTGCTTTTCATTGCTGATGCAGCATTTGCAAGATGCTGGGAAAGACCAGACATAGTTGCACTCAGAAAACTTGTATTTTCAGTATTTACTGAAATTACACTCATTTACTGAATACTGAACATTTTGAAGAGGCGCTTCATACCTAAGATGACTTTCCATGTGAAGCTCAAATGTTTTCTCCTACTTGAAGCCTTCTTTCCCACAGAGACAACTCTTTTTCTCTCTATCCCTAACTCCAAAAATCCATCATTTTCTTCTTTTCAGGGTTCCTCTCTGGGAAACTTTGCTCTACCATTGTGATAGAAGAATATTTTAGGTCTGAAGAAGGCATAGTGTAAAAAGGCCTATTGGGAAGGGTGGTAAACACTTGTAATCTATGAATTCAAGATCACTGAGGGCTATAGAGTGAGACCCTATCTTAAAAACAAGTCCAACAGGTATAGTTTTAGGGGCAGGTAGGGCTGAAATGTTAAGTTCTGCTTTAAACCTGATGTTCATGCCTTGTGGGCAGCTCTGGTAGTCTGTCTTGTCCTCAGAAATAACACTACCATTTCCAGAGACCAATAGGTCAAAATGGGACAGCTTATAATCTCACCATTTCAGCAGGGCCAAAGTTTATTTTGCAGCTCCTGGGTTGGAGTATGATTTTTTTTTTTTAACTTACCCTTGCCCAAGAATGCCCATTGAATTTTAAGAACTTTTAAGCCATTAAAACAGATTCTGTGGTCTTTTGGCCAAAAATCTGTAGTACAGTGAATCTCAAAACTTCCTCTCCCATCCTGATCAAGTCAGCGAACACAAAGAAAGGCTTACTTTAGGCCTATGTCCTTCAACCTGGTTTCCTGTAGTCTTGGAGTTGCTATAGATCAAAGGAATGCAGATTCAGAGGGAGAAGGCAAGTCTGAATTCAGAAAGTTGTTCTGCTGGGAGTCACCGGAAAGCCCTCAAAGGCTAGGCAGTAACCAAAGGAAGATGCCTGGTGGACACTGTTGGACTCATCCACCTATAATTAACTGATCAAACTCCACCCTGCGAAATAGGGATTGTCCTCAAGTTACTTTTAACGGACTGTACTTGTTAAATTACAGGTATAGTCATAGGGCGAGTGATTAAAACTAGAACAGAGATAAGATACAACCTAACCTTTCTCTTCTATATCATGTGTACCTCTCAGCAAAAGCAAGACCTTTAGGAAGCCACTCTGACACATTTTGTCATCTGATGTGAACATGACAGGCTGTAGTCTGCTACTTCCCATGAACCCCATTTGTGTAACTATCACATCACTGAAACCTGAAGATGAAGGGCAATTCTTAGCTGCCACCAATTCTCCAGTTTAATGGATATTCATGTTAATCTTGGGACCATACCCAGGTTGGCCTCCAGTCCTGCCTCTGTCTCTGAAGTGCCAAGATCACAGACTTGGGCACACATAGCTTTTTAATCTAGATTTGTGGTGGTGAGTGCGTGTGTGTGCGTGTGTGTGTGTGTGTGTGTGTGTGTGTGTGTGTGTGTGAGAGAGAGAGAGAGAGAGAGAGAGAGAGAGAGAGAGAGAGAGAGAGAGAGACCAGAGAGAGAGCACCTGGGATTGCCTAGAGTTCACTGTGTAGCTCAGGCTGAGCCTGGACTCCACAGTTTTTTCTGACTTGGCCTCTTGAGTGCTGGGATTACAGGTGTGAGCCACTATGCTTGACTTCCAGTTAGATTTAGAACTTTGGGTCGCAGTCTGCACAGTAGACCTCAGCGTGAGTAGATAGCTGTACCGTGTACATATGGTTCTTAGTTTTTTTCTACCCCTCTCTGGACAGAAAGAAATTTGATTCTCTGCATAGCTGTAACTTCAGGTGTTCTCTTTCCACCTTAACAACCAAGCATTTACTTCTCCTAAACTAAGGGGACCATAAAAGGCTTACAGAGGAAACTAAAAGACATTATTTCGCTACAAATTAAATTTCTGCTGTCATCCTCTAAATTGACAGGAAGTGGAATGAAGGCCAGTGATTCAGTCACAAAGGTGTCTGGAGTTGGTCACACCCAAGAAAAAAAACAAAAAAAACCAAACCTAAGAGACAGTCTTCACATTTAGAATGTGGCAACATTGTATCTGCTTTCAAAACTTTGCTGAATGAGGACCAGTGTTAATAGATTAAGCCCGATAAGTACTCTGTTTAAGACTAGAATTGGGAAATTAGAAAATACCTTGTAGGAAAAAATTAAGGAAGGCTCCTATACTACAGATTTAAATACATGACTGAGTCGAAAACCGGTGCTGACTCCTGCATAGACATGCGCTGCGTGATGGTCAGTTCTGCACTGATGACCTTGGATTGGGTTTCTGCTCCAAGGCGCTTAGTGAAGGATTGGAGACTTTACTGAAAGTATTAAGATGGCCCCAACCTGTCCTTTCTTGTTATGAGGTTGCGCTCATGCTCCAGGAACACGCTCCCAAGTTCCCCCTACCAGGCCTCTAAGGCTGGAACTTTCTGGGAGGCAGCCCAGACCTCCGACCATCCCCTGCTCACATCACCCCAGCTTCCCGTTCCGCTCAACCTTGGAGGGTGCGCTGGGGCGTGCACCGGGAGGGAGGACAGTCCCCGGGCGGGGCTGGAGGAATGTTCGGGGACCTATAAATCTGGGCACCGCCCTGGTAGTCCAGGGCAGATGGGGCGACCTGGGCAGAGGGCCAAAAAGGGAGCCCTATACAGCAGCCCAAGTCCTAAGGCAACAGGTGGCCGAGGCGCCTGGGGATCTGGGTGGTAGTGGTGTCTGTGACTCTGAGGGCGGGCCCTGCCTCCTCGCCACTTCCCCATTGGCCATCAGGAAAAACCGAAGCGCAATTTTGGTCTGCTGTGTCCTTCCGCCACAGAAGGTAGTTCTCCCCAAAGGGCAACCTGCCTGTCCCGCCTCCACCGCGCTTCTCTGAGAAGGTGCGGACGCCCGGCGAGACGCGAGAGGCGGGGCGCCGCTGGCTGCCGCGGGGATTGGGCGAGGGGCGGGGCTGCGGAGGGATTGCGGCGGCCCGCAGCTGGGATAACCTTGAGGCCCAGGAGGCGCAGTCCCGCACAGCAGCGACGCGATCTGACCGTCTACACCTCCGACTTTGCGATCGTTGTAGGATCCGGAGTACGCCCGAGGTGAGCGGGGAGGGCCTACACCATCTGTGCCCCAGGGCCGACGCCTGCGTCTGCGGAACGCAGGCCTGCCTGCCCACGCGGGACCCAGGCTCCTGGCATCGTGCACCCCAGTCCGGGTTGGGGGAGAAGCTACACTGGAGCCCAGGTCCTGAGCTTCCAAAGTCAGAGGGGCCAGCCAGCCTCATCCCCACGCGCTAGTTCTGGTCCCTCTTCCTTCTCAATCTGGTTCCACCCTCTTATCTTGCTCCTGCCATCCTCTCCACCCTGTTCCCTCCCACTCTTCTCCGATGCTCATCCTCCTCCAGCATTCACTAGTAGTTCTTGCGCCCTTCATCTTGGCTCTGTGCCCTCCCTCTTTCGGTGCCCGCCTTGTAATCTCCCCTTGAAATAAGTCTCCTGCTGTGCTGCTCCCCACTTCTGCCCCGTCATTCATCCCCCCCCATTCAGGTCAGCGTGCTCTTCCCGCGCCCGTGCACGCTGCTCCCGGTCGCCCCTCCCCCTCCATTCCGGTCACGTCCGCGCCGCTGCATCCTTTCAGCATCCGGATCCTCGCCCCTCCCCCTCCGCACAGCTTCCCCCTCCCCCCGCATTCTGGTCACGTCCGCGGACTCCCCGCCGGCCCTCGTGGTCCGGGGCGAGTAGGTAGGATGCAGTCAGTCGCGGTCCTGGGAGATGTAGCCACGGGTTACGTAACGTCAGTCTTCCCGGTGGCGGGGCAAGAAGGGTTGGCCGCTATTCCTTCCTATTTTCTGCCGCCGCAGATTCCTCTGGTTGCCGGCGAGGCCTGCGGGGCGCCTGCAAGAGCTGGCGCGCTCCATCCCACGGTGGCGGGGTTGCACGTACCGCAGGGTGCCTGGACCAGCCGGTCGCGCTGCTCCCACGTGCTGGCGGGGGACCGTGGGGGGGGAGTGGGCGATCAACCAGGAGCGGTTTCCGAATGAAGCTGGAGCCCGACGACCACACACTCATAGCCCACAGAGCTCAGTCTAAATAGGGAAGCAAAATTTGTCAAATCAGTGCTGTGGGGAACATGGGGCTACACAGGGTGGTCTGCACACTGGGTTTGAAGAAGCAGGAAAACACCTAGTCTGAAGGTTACTTAAAAACCTAGGAGATTGATAGGAAAAAGTGAGCTTCATAATGAAGGTGCAGTCCTGCGTGCAGGCAGCGGGGGATATAAATAACAGGTTTTTGGAGGTGGTTCCGCCTCTGATCCTGTGTCCGGAGTAGACGTTTGCTCCAGGCTGCTGAAGTTACTGGTCTCAGTGTAAGTACGGGGCATACCTAATGCAGTGAGTAGCCCCGGGTGAAATGCACAGAAGGGCATGCTTATGTCCTCTTTTTGTCAGTGAATGGAGCACAATTACGTTGAAGGCCGCGAAATTGAGTCTTTGTCTTCCTGCTATTCCTATACACGTTAGTGATAAGCTTGGGGAGGCAGGAAAGCTCTGACTACCCAGTATCCCCCTGGAAACAAATTCTCTCTGGAATCCGTCGGTGTTTACAATGTAACTATGTAAGTTACATTGCAACTCTCCTGAGAAAGGAGCCCGCCATCTAAAGAGAAATGCGAGCAGCCTTTGTCTTCGTCTGTAAGGTAGAAACAAAGAAGCTACCCAAATCGATGCCTTCCGATTCTCATCCCTTATTGTTCACACTTACTTACTGCATGCTGGCTTGTAGGAAGTTAGGTTTGGAGGCTGTTGCAGTAAGTTCTGTTGCCACAATACTCAGGGTGTGGCTACTTTCTAGGGTACAGAAGGGAGGGCCTTGGGTCAGGATTCAAGGTACCATTGTTAGCAAACAATTTACCCTCTGGTGGCCTGAGGATGCTATTGGTAAGACGGTGAGGCTGTTCTGTGGGAAAGTGTAGTCTAAACCACCACCGGGTCTGTGGGCAAGATGACTCAGCCTTTCAACTTAGCGGCATTTGAGAGGATTCTCATCCTTGGGTGAGTAGGGAAACCTTGTTCTCCCAGATGTAGTAAGATCTCCGATTTAGTGAGTCAAATGCTGAACTGGTGTGCATTTCCCTAAGTTAAACAGTATATCATCCAGGCTGAGTGTGGTGGTGAATATCACTTTAATCCCAGCGCTGGAAAGGCAGGGCCAGGCTGTGAAACCCTGTCTCTGTTGTGTGTGTGTGTGTTGGGAGGGGGGTAACAAAATGCAGGTGACCAGGCCCTTTGTGCTACCCTAAGAGCATAAGTATGGAATGGCTGGTCCTACTCTGTATACCTTCATTCTTAACTGATAGGCATAGCAGCTTCTCATGGAACAACCTGTATCCAGAATGGCAATTTCTGTGAACTCATTTCTGAGTTCCTCCCTAAGTCAAATTGTATGACTTTTTTTTTTTTTTTTTTTTTAGTACACAGCTATTTTCATTTTAAACATTATATTGAAAGTTGTTATCTAATTCATAGGGAAATTTGTTTTACAAAGAATTAAGAGCTGTGTTCCAGCCAGTTGTAATGGCCCAAGCAAGACTCCTTTATTCCTAGCACTCTGGAGACAAACACAGGCAGGTGGCTATGAGGCCAGCCTGGGCTGTATATAGTTTAGGCTTGCCTAGGCTACATAGTGAAACGTCTCGGAAAACCATATCCCCAGTGAGTGACTTGGCACATTTCATAGCTGACTCCAAACAACTCACATCTCATGGGGGTTGGATATGCCATCTGTGTTGTGACATGAAGGTGTTGGTCACAGGAAAGGACATCTTATTTCTTCAAACTGTTGATTTCTTAATATTGAGTAGAAGAAATGAGGAAACAGTGTGGACAGGAAGGTAGAAAAAAAATCTCTTGGATTAAACTACATTACTTGGGGTTTTAGTGTCTTTTGCTGTAGCTTTTCAGCAGGAAGTCAAGATGAGTTGGCCAAGAACTAAGGTGGAGATTTGAAGGAGAGGAAAATGACTCACTTGACTTTCAGTTTCTGAATCATCCCAAATACCCACAGCCAAGTTAACTGGTAAACTGCAAGAATGAGTTGATGGCTGTAAAATTACTACTTTTCTGGTAAGAGTCCTTAAGGACTGAGTCATCCTTGTAAATTCCACTCTGGTACAGATAGGTGTAGACCACAGGCTGTGATGTCCATTCTTCCTGACTTGATACTTTCTTGGATCTTGCAATTTTTAGACCGGATGTGGAGTATTCAGGTAGGAGAGGTGAGCCCACGTGGGTAGGGGCCTGCAAACCCCTGCTGGCTCTTAAGGCCTAGAGTAACAGCTCAGCCCAGGACTGGGGGTGGTCTTAGAGCCACCAAGCTGTGCAGTGAGGCCACACCCCTGCCTAGTTTGTGCCTGTCTGCACGTAGGAGGGAGGGAGGGCTGAACTGCAGTACCTCCAGTGGCCTCTGAGACGCCCCCTGCTTCCCCACTGAGGTCTGAGGAGCGAGCTCTGAGTCTCTTTCCCAAAGCTAAGTCTAGAGGAAGCTGCATCCCTTCCAAACATTTTTAATTAATCCACCGGTCATATTTTGGTTTTAAACTACTGGTGTTTCCAGCCATGAGTGTAAAAGATTTTACTCTATGACATGCTCATTTTGGAGGAGTCCAAACTTTTGATTAAGAAGTAGGGAAGAACTGGGTGGGGTGGTGCACGCTTTTAGTCTCAGCACTCAGGAGGCAGAAGCAGGCAGATCTGGAGTTTGAGGACAACCCCAGAATCTGTAGAATCTGTTCTTTCTCAAAAAAAAAAAAAAAAAAAAGGCTCTGGTAACAGCGCTGTTAACATAGTAGCAGATGCCTTTAATCCCAACATTCAAGAGAGGGAGGAGAATCTGAAGTTAATAGTCATCCTCATCTGCTTAATGAATTCAAGGCCAGTTCAAGGTACATGAGACCCTGTATCAAACAAAGCCAACAACAGGATTGGGTGTCCAAAATCCAGGGTAGAGGGTGGGGACAAAGGAATGTGGGAGAGAGTTAAGAGGAGTCAGGGGTCGGAAGAATGGGGTTATTTATGGATTGAATAAAATCAGAATACTTTTATTTTTGGGAAATCTAAAAATACAGGTCAGCATTGATGCTGAGTTCTGGGTGGTAGAAATAATGGGGTTTGGGGCTCCGCTCCCCCTTGGGAAGCAAGGCAATAGTTGTAATCCTATAAAGGTCACCGTAGGCAGGCATTCACAGTAAGTAGGTCAGTGCTGGGACAGCTGGTGCTGCCTCCCCACTTTAATCCCCCCCAGACACGACTGTGGTTCAGGGCACTCCTTTAAATGCTGAGCCTGGGCCTCCGGTTGTGGAGGCCGCTTGTGCATTCTGCTTCCACCTGGTTCCCTAGGCTCCTAAGCCAGGGTCCAGAGTGGGCATCATTCCCAGAAAGAAACACTGGCTGAATAAACCTGCTAAGAGGCACCATGTGCCAGCAGAACAGAAACTTCTCCCAAATCACCTCCTTCTGGCTCAAACTTGTTCTCTGCTCAGCAAAGCTGAGATGGAGGCCAGGAGACCTTGGTACTGAGGACTGGAGATTTTCTTTTCTGTCCTAAAGTAGAATAGTCTTTCTGGGGAGAAGGGGAGGCCCCCATAATTCCACAAGAGTTTAAAGTAGGACCGTGAAGGGTAACATTAAATAAATGAGAGCTGGTTTTTGCTTGTTTCTCTCTCTTTTTTTTTTTTTAGCCACAGGAATAACTCCAAAAAGTGGGCTCATGTTCTGAATAGCCTGGTAACACCAGACCTTTCTGATAGAGAATTTGCTGGGCTTAAAAGATAGACCTCCCGCTGGGTATGGTAGCAAATGCCTTTAATTCCAGCATCCAAGGGCAGAGGCAGATGGATCTCTTGAGTTTTAGAGTAGCCAGGGTTATATAGTAAGACCATGTCTTAAAAAATAAATAAGCCAGGCAGTGGTGGTACATGCCTTTAACTGGGAGGCAGAGGCAGGCAGAGCTCAGTGTTCTCGGCCAGGCTTGTCCATAGAGCAAGTTCTAGGACATCCAAGGTTACGCAGAGAAACCCTATCTGCCAGGAATGTTTGTTGGCTGCAATGATTTGGACCTACATGAAGACCTAATAGGTAGACTGAGGCATGAAACTCTGCAGCATGGCCCGACAGGAATGCTAGCTCTAGGAGTAAGGGTTGCATTGGGCATTTTTTGTTATTTGTCTTTATGACCTTTGTGCCTGATATGAGGGAAACATGTGAAGGGCCAGGAACTGCCTGAGATGGTAAAGGGCAGAGCCGAGCCGAGCTGAGCCTGTGCATGCCTCAACCTACATACAGCCCACAACTGAAGCCCGGGCTGGTGTCTCCTTTCTCACAGAGGGGCAATGGCTCTGAGGAAGATGCTGCTGCAGGGGCTCAGGCTCAGGAGTAAGGCCCCTGCCCCTGAGCACGGTGTTTGCTGCTGTCACTGGACATGCCAGGCTTCTGCTGCTGACTGGAGGTTGGCTGTGCATGTGGGTGCCTCCAGAGGAGGATGCTGGCATGGGTGGGGCCATCTGTCCTGGCAGGCACTACTATGCAAGTAGCTAGCCAGTAGGGCAAGCCCTTCACAGAGGTCCACCATGCCCTAAGAAACCAAGGCTGGGGCTGCTTTCTTGGGCCAGAGAAGACCTCAGAAAGGGTACTGTATATATATATTATAGATAGGTAGGTGGTTGGTTTGAGTTGTGGGGCTCCATGGGGGCTGTGGGATAGGCAGAGGAGCCCTGGTTGGGGTTGGGGAGGGGCCCCCAGGTCAGAGGCTGGGAAGAGAAACAGCTCAGTGAGCTCGGCTCTAGATTGTCAGGGAACTTGAAACACTTGGAAGTTGGTTAAAGTCTATATAATTGTATCAAACCATTGATTGTTACATATTTCCATTTGTCACTTTGTATCTGATGGCAAGGTACTCCAGTCTGCAAACTTCCAGTGAATTCTAGATGGGTTAATGGGTTGTGTATTTGGAGGACAGTGAAATGTTTGAAATTTTACCTGCTAAACTGCATTTCCGGGCCCTGAAGGCAGCAGCCCTTGTCTATCAGAACATTGTTGTCTGTGTGACAAAGGTTGTACTGTCAAGTCTGGGAGCAGTCTAAACAGGGAAAGAAAATTGCTGAACTCTGGCATGGTGCTGACAGGTTTGGATCGTGAAAGTTTTCCGTGGATTATGTTAGGTACTTTTTTCTTTTGGCTTTGGGGTCAATGGATCAAGGTGCCCTTCCCAGGCCAGTGAACCTGCCCTGAGAGGCACACTTGTGACTGAGGGCATAGAGGACACACACAGTTTCACTCCATTTTAGCAGAGTAATCCTGAAGGGCGTAGGGCTGATGTGTAGAGCTTCACTGAAGATTTATTTACACTTAGATTTTCTTAAAGCATTTCACATCAATAATTTTATTAGTAAAGGCTCTGATGCTGGGTACGGCGACACACACCTTTAATCCCAGCATCAGAAAGGCAGAGCAGGCGGGTTTCTGAGTTGGGGTCAGTCTTGTCTCTACAGCACCTGCAGCGGCTCAGGGATACTTAGCG
Source organism: Peromyscus leucopus (assembly GCF_004664715.2). Taxonomy (NCBI): domain Eukaryota; kingdom Metazoa; phylum Chordata; class Mammalia; order Rodentia; family Cricetidae; genus Peromyscus; species Peromyscus leucopus. The sequence goes on along the minus strand of NC_051069.1, from coordinate 13,332,730 downwards.
AGACACTGTCTCAGAAAGGGAGCGGGAAGGAGTGTTTTCATGAATACCACCGCCCAGGCAACAAGATGATAGTTTTAACATTTGTCATTTTATCATGAGGTGCAGGGGACCAGGTTTTTTTATATAAACTGGAGAATATGGTGGTGCACGCCTGTAATCTCAAATCAATAAGAATGATAGTAAATTACAAGTTTAAAGACACTTCAGGGGGTTCAGTCATAGTGACTCACTCCTGTACTTTTTTTTTCTCCCCAAAGCTGAGGACCGAACCCAGGGCCTTGCTCTACCACTGAGCTAAATCCCCAACCCTCCCCCCACTTTTTTTAGGATTTATTTATTATTATGTATACAGTATTCTGTTTGCATGTATATCTGCAGGCCAGAAGAGGGTGCCAGATCTCATTACTGATGGTTGTGAGCCACCATGTGGTTGCTGGGATTGGACTCAGGACCTCTAGAAGAGCAGTCAGTGCTTTTAACCACTGAGCCACCTCTCCAGCCCCCCACTCCTGTACTCTTAACACTTGGAAAGTTGAGGTAGGAGGAGATAGCTCAGTGAATGAAGGAACTTGTTTCCCATGACCCTAGTTCTGTTCCCAGGACCTCACTGGTAGGAGGAGAAAGCAGACTTGTCTTCTGATCTCAGCACAGTGCTCACCATGCACCCCCTAAAACTAAATAGCCATTTTTGGGTGTTAGGGGATAAAGTACCACAGGGGAGTCACAGTAAGGGGTCACATTTACCTCCAGAGTTTCATTAATCATGTCTTCTCCTGTGTGTGTTTAACGTAGCTGAATCTCTAAGAGCAACTTCTACCTGGTTATTAAGGTAATTCCCACAAAGACCTTCAGTTACACTCAGCTTTTACCTTGATCCTTGTACAGCTCTCCAGAGCAGACTATACTCAGCTCTGAGCGGTCTCTCCAAGTGGGGCCGAGGAGTCATCCTGAGTCAAAAAAAGAGCAATATGTCACCGGAAGCCCAGGCCCAGAAAACCAAAGGTATGACCTGATCATCAGTGGCCTCAGGCAGGAGTTTGCAAGGAGATACAATGTCTCAGATGGAGAGAAGAACCGCCTGGTGACTTTTGAGTGAAGTGGGTTCAGAGTCTGTTCCACTCATGCTGACTCCAAGTGAGATCTGAGCTTACTTTACACAGCATGGCCGCATAAGGGGGCGGATTGACCACCAGCATGGTTACCAGGTGTTTGGAAGGGTCTGTCTGCACATGACTGTGCTGGGGGCGGGTCTTTGCTCTACCACTTGGCATTTCTATAAATAGCCCCTTAGAAGAGACAGAAGGGGCTGGTGCCTTTGATCCAGCTGCCCCTCCTCCCAGGCTATCCTGTGTGTTTTTTGTCTCTCCCCTCTATATTTCTATCTGAATATTTCTCACCTCTTTCAACTCAAGAGTACCCTGAGGGAAAAAACTAGGAGAGGGTCTCCCCATAATGTACCATCCATGCTGTTCCCTCAGCAGCCACCTAAGCATGGCTGGGAGCCATGGGAGTTTGTCAGCCAGGTTTGTTTCAACCATGGGTAGACAAAGAAGCTGACTGCCTGGGGACATCCTGTGTGAGGACTTCCTAAGATCTGGGGAGGGGGAAGAGGGAGAACTGATCTTGGCAGAGAGGCCTTAATGAGACTGAGCACATTTAACAAACACTTCAAGGTGCCTGGGGTAAAACCCAAGTAGACCTCGAGGAGAGGTTGACTGTCTTGGGGAGTTAGGGATGAACAGTGTTGGCAACCAACAATAGCTCACCCCTCCTTAAAAAGTTTTCAATTCTTGCAGTGATTATAGTGGTGCACCCCTGTAAGCCTAGCACCCAGGAGGCTGGAACATGAGGACTGCCGTGAGTTCAAGACCAGCCTGAGCTACATACAATGAGAACTTGTCCCATGAAAAGTTTTCCATTTCTGTGGTTGAAGACTTATAGGCCTCCATTTTCTTTGGATCATTTGTAGGTTACAGAGGTCTCTGGCTGTTGCAGGTCTCAGGTAGCAGAGTTTTAGATGAATATTCTTCAGGCGTCCAAAAGACACAGTCCGTAGAGTGAGGGTCCTTGACTGGCAGGGGCTTGTTATAGAACTCAGGCTGAAGACTTTAGGCTCTGGACTTTTAGAGTGTGGTCTGAGAAGGACAGCCAGCTTTGTTCAAGCCTCTCAACGTTTGTCGATGCAGCCCAGAGCTTCTCCAGAGTTCTGTCTCTAACCAGCTCAGTGAGCATTTAATTGTCAGTCAGTCATAAAGTTAAAAAGCAAAGGGCAGGGCAGCTGTTAGGATTGTGACCTGGGTGGTTAATTACCTGGAACAGATGTCCACACTGCTGAGAGTGTGCTACCTATCAGACATAGATAGGGAATCCAGATGGTCAGAAATGTGGCTGGGGAAGCCAGGGCTAAGGTCAGCACTTGGGAAGATCAAGGATAGTGAACTGAGCTCAAGGTCAACCTAGGTTACGGAGTGGATTCCAGGCCTTCAGGGACCAGCTACTGTGCAGTTGCATTTCCGAGGTTACAGATGACTCCTTGGTGAAGTCGTAATGACTTTGGAGCTGTTCCAGAGCTCTTGTGTGCAGTCTTGTAGATGTTGCTGGTGGTTTTTGCTAAAGCGATTTTGCTTCCTACCCAGAAAAACAACATTTTTGTTGCCTGCCATTTAGATCTTAATTCTCATGGCTAATAGAAGCTAAAAAATAAACTTGGGCGATGAAGCCAGTGAAAACCTAGAACTCTGGAGCTGAAAAGGACTTGACGTTTACCTCCCTGGTCAGTGGGCCATTTTGGGTTTGACATACTTGGAGATTTGACACCTCCTCATGGTAGACTTCCCAAGACACTAAAACAGGCGCCGGTGTTTGTGTGCGGAAGAGATGTCCCTTACAACTTGTTTGGGGGTGTTTCTTATTACAACTTTTGAGGAAGTTTCTTCATGTGTCTGAAGTGATGTTCTTTCAGGGTGGGTGGGAAAGCTATCAAAGTAAACAGTAGCTCACACTAGAACCCTGCTTGCTCTGTTCCCGGGGACTATATGCGTTGGATGGGAAGTTGCTTTTGTTCATCAAGGTCTTTGCTGTTTGCTCACAATCACATTGAGCCCTTTGCCCAATTTGAGGGTCACCCACATAACCAGCACGTGCCAGGCCTCCGTGTAATTGTGCACAGAGCCATCATCGAGTTAATGTGTAAGCGGGAGTCAACTGCCTCTGCCAAGTGGCTCATTAAGCACTGTCCAGTCTAATTGCACTCTTCAACTCTCTGGGACCCAGGACCCCAGCAACCATGCCGAAACCACACAGCGAAGCGGGGACTGCCTTCATTCAGACCCAGCAGCTCCATGCAGCCATGGCTGACACCTTCCTGGAACACATGTGCCGCTTGGACATTGACTCCGCACCCATTACGGCCCGCAACACTGGCATCATTTGTACCATTGGTGAGTGTGGCCCTCCCCTAAATGGAGGCTTCGTAACTGATTATCTCCTGAAGAGTGTAACCGTTGCACAGCTAACCTAGGTTCTGACTGAGGCCCTGTACACCTTTATGGGGAGTGGCCATAAAGAGTTACACTTAGTTTCCTACAGTAGATGATGTTCAGGAGGTCTTTCATAGCGATTCTTTGTAGGAGTATTTCAGAGACCTCGGTCTTTTCCATATGGTCTGCATCACTCACATTCAGTAGTTAGACATCTTGAAGGCAAAGAAAACTGCCTCTACCTTCCTGATTATGCAGGGGCCCTGAAGACTTTGAGAAAATGGCAGTGTTTCCCCCTCATAGAATTTAAGAACTTTGACTAGTACAATTCTTTCTGTTGATTTCTGGAGTTAATGATTGAAAGGCAATTAAAGGATGAAGAGTTTTGATGTTGAACAGATTTCACACATTTTCCTAAGTATCATCGTTTTCTTCCTGTGACTTTAAATGTGTATTATTAATAGGTCCTGCTTCCCGATCTGTGGAGATGCTGAAGGAGATGATCAAGTCTGGGATGAATGTGGCTCGCCTCAATTTCTCTCATGGATCTCACGAGGTGGGCCTCAGCTAGACTGCTGGGACAGGAGGTGTCCTATTCATTAACGATGATAATCCTGGCAGGTGTGAGTCTGGGTTTCTCAGTGAATGGGACATTGTCCTAGCCCATCCCAGATTCCTTCTTCCCTTCCTGCCACCTTCATTGGCCTAGACAAACAAGGTCTGCTTTGTCAAGGACCAGGGCCGTCTCCACCCTGAACCTTCATACAGAAGGCAGGAAGGGTTTAGCTGGAAACCCCTCTAGGCCATCATGTGTCTTGGCTCTGCGCTTGGCACCCATGCCCCAGGGTTTCAACAGTGGCTCCTGTGGGTCTGGTGACCAAAAGGTCATACAGAAGATTGATTCTGACTTAGTTCAGTTCCGAGATGGTTAGGGAGGTCCAGAGGACGGAGTCTAATGCACAGACTACAACAGGTCATATCCCAGTCCGCATTGTCTTCCCAGCATCGGGGCCCTTCCTAAGAGTGAGGTGGGAATGCGTTTCAGCTGGGGCTGTTCATTGGATGTTCTCAGTGAACATGAACATATGCAGGAAGCAGATGGCAGCTGTTAGAAAAGCTCCTTTGTGTCAGTGCCCAAGTTGAGAACAACCCTTTCTAGCAGTTGGGCAGATGAGGCATCTAAAGAGCTACCTTTTGAATACTTTGTCAAACTTGACTGGATTTCTTACTGGCATTGATGGAGGAGAGAGACAGTCCTCTCCTGCCTCTTGGTTCAGAGTAAAAAAGTATTACCCTGTGCTCTGTTTGCCCTCTGACCTTTGGAAGTTGTTTGAACTAAAAATAGACATGGAGGAGCCGTCCAAGAATTGAACCCCTCCTTCCCAGAACATGAGACTCTTCACCATAGATTCCTGAACCCATATTCCATAAATAGCCTGATGGAGGCTAGCCCCCAAATGTCATGGGGCCTCAGGTAGTCCAGTGGGCACCCAGGCAGTATATGGCACATCCTTGCTTGGTGTGATGGTACAGAATTTGAAGCAGATTTGTGAGTTCAAAGCCATCTTGGGATACATGGCGAGTTGGAGGCTAATTTCAGGAACATAGCAAGATCCTACTGCAAACCAAAAAGCAAGGTGGTTGCTTTCCAAGCTCTGCTGCTCTCGGTAGGAGCAACCAGGAGTAAACACAAGGGTGAGCCTAACTCAGAGGCAGAATTAGATCCACTTACCGTGGTCCTTGCAAGTAGAGTCTCTGTGGACTCTGGTTTGCAGAACAGGCAAAAATAAATTTGTGGACATGACCTTTAGGCTTTCCATTGGCTCTTGAATCCAGTAAAATAATACCATGCAGCTCTAAGATGGCAGTGCCCGGTGAGATCATCCAGACCAGCTGGGAAGGGGCCAGCGCCAGCTTGAGTTTTTAAACTATAAGAAGCATTTGGAGATTATCTGTACTTTGAATCTTATTCCTAGATTGGGCTTAGGCTTTATTTATTGCCCTTGTGAGTTTATTTTTAGGTTTTAGACTGAGATAAGGATAACTCCAGAAGGTTTGGGGAGCTGATCTGAAGTCATCCTGTGATGTCATGTAAAGCAAACAGTTTGGCGAGTGTCAGGTCTCTTATTTCATGTGCTCTTTCAATGAGGAGCTGGGGTGCATTTTTGCTGGTCTTGGTGTTTTAAGTACTCCTGGAGACGCTGGAATTGCACTCCTCCCCCAGACAGGAACATCTGCCGGTGGCATCTGCTCCTTTGACAGCTCTGGTAGTCTCTTGATTGTGCCTTGTGCTGTTCACGTGGGCAGAATGTGTCACTTCTTGCTGAACAGGCAGTGCTGGACCGCCACACTGACTTTTAAATGGCCTAAATTTAGAGCCTCTGCAAGGATGGCACTGGTGGGTACCAGTCTGCACCATTTGGTAATCAGCCAGCAGAACCATAGCTGTGACGGTGGAGGACACGCTCCACCTCCCAGTAGTGTGCCGAGGGCTAGCCATACAGAGAATGTTAGTGATGGACCACCCAGGGTTCTAATTATTAAGATTATAATGAGGTTTTATATACATGAGGCCAAAATAACTATTTGTTGAGAACGCTTGTGAATGGGCTGAGGTGTGTAACTCAGCAAGAACAAATCCCTGGGTTTAATATCACTCATACTTAAAAAATTTGTTAGGCCAGGGGAAGAGATTTTAAGTCTAATAAAGTAGAAATTATACAACAGTAATTCTTCAATGGAAATTAAGGGCAAAATCTAAGACTATTATAAGGGCCTCTCTAAAACAAACCACGGCAGTCCGCTGACTTACTACAGATTCAGCTTTCAGGCACCTTTGGTCCTTGAAGATAAAGGACTGGTTCTAACCCTCCTGTCTCCTGTAGATAACAAACAGGCTTGCGAGTGTCCTTCCGGCGCACAGTGGTCAAAGGACAATGAATAAAGTGATGAATTCAATGGCCCGTTATCAATGATGTCACATGCATCTGTACTATCTACAACTTCTTCGGGTGTCTTGGCTCTGAGTCCACAATTGAGAGAGGAAAAGGCCTGTGGGAGGACTATTTATTATAGCAAAGGGCAGTTCTATCAGAGATGGGCCACTCGTCACCTGTTGCTCTTCCCTTTCTAATCAGATCCGAGAAAGTGATTGGGAAAGGAAGTGTCTGCGTGACTGAGCAATGAGCTGTTTGGCTTGGGCCATTGTTGACCTAGGTCAACAACTTTGAGTTTGAATTGAAGTTGGGATCGATTGTGAAAACAGACTGACACAGACTGCCAGGCAGACTTCAGACACAAATCCTGGGTCCTTTACCTACCCTACTTGTTGGCCTTCTTTGAGTCCTAGGCACACTAGAGCAACTGAGGGGTCACATAGGGCGGGTTCATGATCCTGCCGTTAATGGATTTTAGTGGTAGAGTTCTGGAATGTTCTAAGATTTGCTACTGGAAATGATTCTGTGGTAAATGGGGGACACAGTCATTTAGAGGGAAGAGTGGAAATTGGTAAAATGAGGGGATAGGGATGAGGATAGAATTCAGACATTTTCTTCCATAAGTGATCAATAAACTTTGGCTCCCACGTAAGGAAAGGAACTGGAGTCAGGTGTGGTGGGGGCACCTGTCAGTCAATCTTCCTTCTTTCTCCAGTACCATGCAGAGACCATCAAGAATGTGCGTGCGGCCACAGAGAGCTTTGCTTCTGACCCTATTCTCTACCGGCCTGTTGCCGTGGCTCTGGACACAAAGGGACCTGAGATCCGTACTGGGCTCATCAAAGGCGTAAGTATCTTAGGAAGCTAGGAGTGCTCTGAGAGCAGGCAGCCCCTCCCTCTGGTCATCTTCTCTAGTTTCTGTCTGTCTTGAGATAAGTATTTTAGAGTATAGGCCTACAAATGATAGGGCCTTTTGGTGTGGGTGTGGGTGTTCTGTATGGCTGTGCACCACATACATACAGTATACTGCAGGCCAAAAATACATATCCCCTGGAACTGGGTTATAGATGACTGTGAGACACCATGAGGGTGATGAGAATTGAACCTAGATCTTTACATGGACAATAAGTGCTCTTGACCACTGCATCATCTCTCCAGCCCCACACGTTGAGAGTATTTTATTCATTGCTGTTTTCATCTGCATGGCTAGGAAATACTATGTGGGGAGGGGGCATGTTTTTACTTTTTTTTTTTTTAAGCCTAAAGTCTCACTGGTGAACAGGTATTTTCTCCCCATTTCCAAAGACAGAATAAGACTTTACTCCCAGGAAGAATGTGTCTTGGTACTTTGGGCCAGGCTTTGCACATCCCTGGCAGGGGTGCTGGCCCCTGCAGCGCACACACTGCATCCCCATGGGGGGGGGGTGTGCTGGCCCTACAGTGCACACACTGCATGCTGTCTTAAATCTGCAGAGCGGTACTGCAGAGGTGGAGCTGAAGAAGGGAGCCACGCTGAAGATCACCCTGGACAACGCCTACATGGACAAGTGTGATGAGAACATCCTGTGGCTGGACTACAAGAACATCTGTAAGGTGGTGGAGGTGGGCAGCAAGGTCTACGTGGACGACGGGCTCATTTCACTGCTGGTGAAGGAGAAAGGTATGATTGGCCATGGCCAGTGCCCATCTCCAGAGCTCTGAAATTGAATGTATCATAGCTCCTTCGGTAAAGTATTTGCCTAGTGTGTGTGAAGGCTTAGGTTCAGTCCCCTGAGGATCAGAAGTTTAAGGTTATTCTTAGTCAGCATCCCTGTTCTATCTGAAAGAAACACTGCCTCAAAAAACCGAAAAAACCCACAAAGGGCCAGGTGGGTGGTGCAAGCCTTTAACATTTGGTAATATCACTTGGGAGTCGATGTGGGGGGGTCTCTCTCAATATGGCATGTATAATACACCTATGTGCCTAGAAATTTCATCTAGAATGCTAGATGAAATATACCCATTCTAAACAGTTTGTGGAAATTTATTTAAATGGTTTATGTATTTGTTGTTGCATTTGGGTTGTTTTTTTGTTTTTGTTTTTGTTTTTTCGAGACAGGGTTTCTCTGTATAGCTTTGTGCCTTTCCGCCTTTCCTGGAACTCACTTGGTAGCCCAGACTGGCCTCGAACTCACAAAGATCCACCTGCCTCTGCCTCCCGAGTGCTGGGATTAAAGCCGTGCGGGGTGGACACCACCCCCCACTTGCATTTGGTTTTAAGAGGTTTCCTGTAGCCTAGGTTGGGCTTAATTTATATAACTGAGGCTGGCCTTGAACTCCTGATTCACCACGTCTGGCTATTTATTTGGGGACCAGATCTCACTTTGTAGTCCTGAATGGCTTGGAATTCACTGTATAAACCATATACTGTGTCTTGAACTCAGAGGTCTATCTGCATCTACCTCTTGAGTGCTACGGTAAAGAAACCTGTGCTACCACAGCTGGGCAGTGGTAGCGCACGCCTTCAATCCCAGCACTTGGGAGGCAGAGCCAGGTGGATCTCTGAGTTCAAGGCCAGTCTGGTCTACAGGGAAAGATCCAAGACAGGCAGCAAAACTGCACAGAGAAAAAAGAAAAAGAAAAATGAAAAAAAAAACAAAACTCTGCTACCACACCCAAAACTCAAATTTCTTAGCAACCTGTGAGTGGGTATTTATAGGTGAGGGAACTGACTTAATGAGTCACATTGCCTTGCCTGAGGTGTTGGAGGCTTGCTTGATCGCCGCTGTAGTGTCCTCGGTGTGGAGTAGCATGTAATTCACAGAACTCAGAAGGGGCAGGGGACCCTGCTGCTGGCCTCCTGTACGATGAGATAGACCCTCATCACTGATCCTCCACACCTACCTTTTACACAGGTGCTGACTTCCTGGTGACAGAGGTGGAGAACGGTGGGTCCTTGGGCAGCAAGAAGGGGGTGAACCTCCCGGGAGCCGCTGTGGACCTCCCTGCTGTGTCGGAGAAGGACGTCCAGGACCTGAAGTTTGGAGTGGAGCAGGATGTAGACATGGTGTTTGCGTCTTTCATCCGCAAGGCAGCTGATGTGCATGAAGTTAGGAAGGTCCTAGGAGAGAAGGGCAAGAACATCAAGATTATCAGCAAGATCGAGAACCATGAAGGCGTCCGCAGGTGAGTCCTGCATCCCTTTGCATAGCCCAGCCCTCTGTGGGGCGGGGGTGTTCTGGATACTTGCCCACCAGATTATTGCCTGTCAGAGTCAGATCATCATAGGAGCCTGATATTTGGCCTGCCTTTTGGGACCCATCTGGAAACTCAGGGCCTGGTCTCCATTCTGAAGCTTGTAGCTTTGTGGTCTTTATTTAGAACACATAATGACTGATGAAGAGTGATCCGTTAGCTTCCCATAGGAAAGAAAGCACATGATGCTTTAGTTAAGTTGATATTCATAAGGATGAGGCAAAATAGAGTGACTAATTTGACTGTCTTGATAAGCCATAGGAGCTGGTGGACCTGTGGGAGGTAGAGAAGAACTATACAAGGGTGTAAGATCCAGGCAGAAGAGAAGTGGGTCCACGTGACTAAATTCGCCCTCACCACCTTTCTTCTGCTCAGTGAAGTATTCGTGGTGGTGGTGAGGAAAACCAGTGGGCAAGATTGTTAGCCTAGTCTCCAGGTCAAGGTTGCCTGGGTGCCCACAGGCTTCTGTGTGCCCGAGGGTGTGGCCCTCGTGGGACATTCCAAGCCAGGGACCTCAGGGAAGCTTCTGTCCTCCCTTGGTGTTTTCTGCTTCCTGTTTCTTCATTATCTTGCTCTTCTGCATCAGGTTTGATGAGATTCTGGAGGCCAGTGATGGGATCATGGTGGCTCGTGGAGACCTCGGCATTGAGATTCCTGCAGAGAAGGTCTTCCTGGCTCAGAAGATGATGATCGGCCGATGCAACCGAGCAGGGAAGCCTGTCATCTGCGCCACACAGGCACGTGCTGCTTCCTTCCGTGTGCTCTGCTTAGGAGACCTGGGTCTTGTCCCCGGGTCCCTGTTCTCCAGACATGTGCACCTGTACACCATGCAGGGAGTCATCGTGGCAGTTATTTATCACTGAACCTGGCCCAGAGTGTCACCTTATCTCACCAGATGTTCTTGTCTCGCCCCTCACAGATGCTGGAGAGCATGATCAAGAAACCCCGCCCCACACGTGCTGAGGGCAGTGATGTGGCCAATGCCGTCCTGGATGGAGCCGACTGCATCATGCTGTCGGGAGAAACAGCCAAAGGGGACTACCCTCTGGAGGCTGTTCGCATGCAGCACCTGGTAAGTCCTCAGCGCCTGGGGTGAAGCAAGCTCTGCAGAGAAGGCTTCTGCATCCTCTCCCGTGGTCTCTTGCCTTCCTCCATGGCACAGCAACAAGAGTGAGATGGTGTGTGGAGTGCTTGTTTTTTGTGGGTTTTTTTTTCTCTCTGTTTACATTCATTGCCTCTACCCCCCCACCACCACCCCTCTTTCTCCTGCTCTGGAGGATGCCGCTTTCATTACATAGGCCACATCTGGCAAGAGATTTAAGCCCTAGGATTCAATCAAAGGATGCCTTGGACCTTCTCCTGGACGGTTCAAAGAGCCTGGTACCTCTGCTAAAGAAACCAAGAGTTGGTTCCTAGCAGGTGTCTTGGTTTGGTTCCCAACTTGATCCCTGCTAGTCCCGTGGACAGATGCTTCTTCACTGCAGGCTGTACCCGCACTGAGCTGTTCTGAGCTGGCCTTGCATGGTGCCTGTGTCCTGGGACTGCCTCCCCCTCTGTGCCAGACCCAAAGCAGGGATATAAATAGAGCTGGGTGTGGCAGGAAGGGTGCTGAACTCCGCAGGCTCTGGACTAGGAATATGGAGGAACTGTGAAGACTTTTCTCTGGTGTATGTTCTTTAAGACATTGGTCAGATACGGTGAAGTCTGGCATTCAGAGGATGAGGCAGGAAGATAGCTAAGAGTTTGAACTGAATCACCTCCTTTTGCTGACTTCTTCTCAAGGGTGGAGACCCAGGTCCTTGGCCCTATGTTCTGCCCTGGAAGTTCTGAAGAGTCAGTTATTGGGCTGCTTACTTTTGCCTGATGAAAGAGTATTGTGAAGTAACTTTTGAGAGTTTCTGTTCCATTTTCACCCAGCAAAGGACCCCTGTCCTTTTTGTGACCCAAGTTTCCCACCAGCCCCCAAATCTAAGACAACTGAAAAAAGAAGGAACAGACCTGGATTAGCCACCTTGCCTTCCTTCCCTGCATATGTGTCTGATTATTGAGTTTGTGCAGATTCCAAGGTGAACTGAATTCTTGGCTCTGTGACCTTTTCCAAGGTTTATTATCTGTGCCCCTATATTGGAACTGACAGACCAGCCCTGTCCTAGAAGGGTTGTATATAGCTTGGACATCATCACCTGCTTGTGTGATGCAGTTACTGTTAGGACAGGGATCGAGGGGTCACATCGCTGCCCATGGCAGGAAGGTGCTTGTCCTCCCAGAAAACCGTGTGCCTTTGATCACCCCCACAGTCGCTGCCTTCCTGGTTTTACACCGCTTACCCCTTTCCTAGCTACCTGCCTAGTTGTGTGATCTGCCCACAGAGTGGTCAGGACAAGTTAAGGTTGGCATTGACCAGGTATTCTAGTATGTATAGCTGTGGGCGAGTTAGGTGACCTCAGGACCTTGCCCTAAGATGGGTTGGATGAGATATTAATTATAGCCTTGGCATTAAACATTTATTGCTGTCATTAAATGTTAGATAAGCCTCTGAGCACGTTGATGTAATCTTCATGGCCTCAATTTGTAAATGAGAATCACATGATATGGTAAAAGGTGGGTTCCAGCCCAGGTTTGCTGTCCATTTGCTGCACCATGCTGTAGAGTCGGGGTTAGTTCTGATGTCCATGTCCTTTCTTCCATGCCCTCCCTGGTCTTTCCTGTGAACAGACACCTTAGAACCTCGAGGCTGGGATTGCATGGTGCTGCTCAGAAGATGAGTCACAGAGTCTAGGTTAGACTGGCTGCCCCTTCATGGGGTGCAAGCCTCTTCCTCGGGCCATCAGTTAACACTGAACAGCGTCTCCCCTTACCTGTCTGCTGTTTTCGCTGTGTCTAACTGATGCAGTTCCTGACTTGTAATCAAGAGCTAGGCATCTCAGCTACGCCTGTCCTTTGTGCTGCATGCATTCCATTCTTAACCAAAAGAATGCTTTTCGCTTGTGAATCTGCTTATATCAAATCAATGAGATGATTTGCTGGTTCCTTCTCATCCCTCCCATACTAAGATGCTGATGGTTTTAATTCTCTGAAACTTAACATTTCCTTTCTAATGCCTGGTCTTACCTGAACAGGTAGTCTGTAATATAACACACTAGCTATCTTGCAACGGTTTTAATTATTAAGTTTTAATCAGTGTCTTGAGGGACATGCCCACATGCTTTCACAGGCATGGGTCTCTTCACATGGCTGTTCAGTGTACTGCTCTTAAGTGAGACAGAGTTTCCACTGTTATGTTTAGAACTGGTACACTGTGCAGCTTTGGTTCTTTTGACCCTTGACCCCAGCTTCCAGAGCTGCCCCAATGTTTCCACTGTAAACACTGGGCAAACCCTCCTGTGTCTGTAAATTAGGCTGGAAGCCCTGCTGTAGTCAGGCAGCCATGTGAAGAGGGAAGGGCCTGTTCCTTCCTGTCAGCAGTATCAGGAGGCAGTGTGGTCAGATGGAAGTGATGTGGCCTCCACCTTGGCATCTTTCCATTGAAAGATGATTACCATGAAACCATGTCAAGGTCCTGGGGCCTAATACCACATTTGTCCCTTCCTTAGCGTCAATCAAAAGAAAAAACAAACTTCTGACCCACATTGATGGTGCATGCCCATTATCCCAGCACTGGAAGGCTGAGCTCGGTAAAGAATGATTTTGAGGCCAGCCGTGGCAAGTTGAAGGCCAGTAAGGGCCACAGAGTAAGATCTTATCTTAAAAACTCCAATGGGGGTGGGGGAGGATAAGAAAAGAGAAAGGAGACAATCCCAAGGGGGTAAATAAAGTCTTTCCAGCATGGAAGACTTTTCAAAAGTAAGCAGTGGAAATGCGCACACGGGCTTTGACCACCCTGCCTCTGTATCTGCCCTAAGGACAGATGTAACTGCCTTCCTCTCTGATTAACTCCCTCTGTCTTTCCATGTGTTGTCTCCTGTTTTTTTCCTCCTTCATCCCTCTTCCTCATCCCTCCTACCCTAAACCTTGCAGATAGCTCGGGAGGCTGAGGCAGCCATGTTCCACCGTCTGCTGTTTGAAGAACTTGTGCGAGCCTCCAGTCAGTCCACAGACCCCATGGAGGCCATGGCCATGGGCAGCGTGGAGGCTTCTTATAAGTGTTTAGCGGCAGCTTTGATAGTTCTGACGGAGTCTGGCAGGTAGGGCCCTGAGGGCAGCTATTACTATAGGCTAACCACTTCTCGCTCCAGCCGCTTCAGGAAAAGGCAACGAGGCCAGCCTTGTGCCTGAGCTTGGGCACAGTCTCTCTCCTTCAGGAAGGCAGCCAAGGAGGTCATGAATAGGGCAGGACCAAAGGATTCCCTCGTGGGTACAGTGGGAGTCACAGGCACCGGTGCAGGATGGTTCCTGGGGAGTCTGTGTCTTGCTCAGTTCAGAACATGCAGTGACTGCTCCTCCTGGCACTTTTGTGCCCAGGGACATTTTCCTTCCCGGTTGTCTGTGACTCCCTCCTGCCCCGTCCATTTGTGACAAAGCTCTGACCACACCCTGTCCCCCCCCCCTTCGTCCCTCTGGACGGATGTTGCTCCCCTAGATTGCCCGAGAGGCAGAGGCCGCCATCTATCACTTGCAGTTATTCGAGGAACTCCGCCGTCTGGCACCTATTACCAACGACCCCACAGAAGCTGCCGCCGTGGGTGCCGTGGAGGCCTCTTTCAAGTGCTGCAGTGGGGCTATAATCGTGCTCACCAAGTCTGGCAGGTAGGAGGCGGCAGTGGTTCCCTGGGGATGCCCTGCTCAGATGGCACCCCTCCTTGGGGATCCCCAGAGTGGCTTTGGGCCAAGTTTGGCTGCCACCAAAGGACTCCAGGCAGCACTCACAGGTATCCCAAACCCGTTTGGCCCCAATATGAGTTCACAATGAGTTGGAAGCAGATACCTCTTTTGCTTTAGTTCAGTTACCATGTGGCCTTTAAAAATCCCGTTTGGAGGCCTGGTGAGATGGCTCGGTTGGTTAAATTGTTTGCTATGCAAGCCCGACCTGGTTTGGTTCCCAGAAACCATGGAGGAGGAGCAAACTGACTCCTGATCTCACATACACGCCGGCAGATACAAACACTAATAGTAAGCATTTTAAAATCCCACTTGGAGGGTTTGGAGATAGCGTCTCAGTGCGTATCTGTTGCACAAACAGAAGACCTGAATTTGGATCTAGCACCTCCGGTAAGGTGAATGCAGACAGGAGGGTGCTGAGGGCTTCCCAGCGAGCCAAGTGAGAGATCCTGTCTCCAAAAATGAGATGAGAGGTGGGCTTGGCCTTTGAGGGCACTGGCTGCTCTTCCAGAGGGCCAGCACCTACATGGCAGCTCACGACTGTCTCCCTCTAGTCCCAGAGGAATCTGTGCCCTGCTGTAAACCCCGCAGGTATTACATGTATGTGGTGCACCCATGCACGTATGGGCAAAATCCTGTTCACATAAGTGAAAAAGGAAACGGTGCAGAGTGATAGAGGAAGATGCCCAATGTCAACTGCTGGCTGTGCGCATGGGCACACAGAGGCACGCACCTGTGTGCACCACACACTCCACAATAAATAGTGAAAATACCCAGGTGTGGATGTCCCATGCCAGTAATCCCACTGCTCATGAGGCAGAGTCTAACCTGGGCTAAGGCTGTGCACATGGACTGAGTAGCAGCAGGCGGGCTCCCAGGAGCTCCAGGATAAAAGATCTATGCTCATCTTGTACCTCAGTCCCGCACCTTGGCTTTTAACACTAGACCTGGAGCTTCACTGAGGAGTTCCCTGATTCTAGCAACTACCTCCTTCAAAGCCTGTGGGTGCAGGCCAGCAGGAAGATGGGTGTTTTCTGCTGTGCTTTGTCTGGTCCCCCAGTACATCTTGTGTGTCTTCAGAGCATGTTCAGTTAATTTAGCAAGCCTGAAACACATCTGCTAGAAGTAGACACTATCATTTGTCATAGGTTGTTTAAGGAGGGGTCCCTAGAAGGATCTAGATGGGCCAAGCATTCCTATACGTGCCTGGTTACCACGCAGATTTTTTTTTTTTTAAAAAAACCCAAGTGTGTTTGGGCCTCTAGAGTTCAGTTGCCGGGACTTCCCTGGGAACAGCATAGTGCTGCAGACTTAATACTGTTGGCTGCCAGGGTCTGGTCACCCTGTTGCTGCTTGGTTTGTAAGTGTTGCTGGCAGCTGTGGGTGCTGGTGAAGATGGCTGCCTTGCTACATGGAAGGGCTCACGATATGGGAGGGATTCTAGCCATGGTCCTGTGGGACTGCCCATACTGTCAGTTTAGAAAGGGCAGGAGACAGGACGGGGTGGGGGGGGGGCCGCGGCTGGCCTGTCCTTGGAACAGAGTAAGCTCTGGGCAAGGCCTGTGGCTCAGAGTTGATATTAGAGAGTGAGCTGTGCTGAAGGTGCTTCCTGTCTCCTGGGTCTTGTGACATGTGTTTAATGCTCCGTCTGACCAACCTGTTCCCCATCTCAGGAGTGCTCACCAGGTGGCCAGGTACCGCCCACGTGCTCCCATCATCGCCGTGACGCGCAATCCCCAGACAGCCCGCCAGGCCCACCTGTACCGAGGCATCTTCCCTGTGCTGTGTAAGGATGCGGTGCTGGATGCCTGGGCTGAGGATGTCGACCTCCGTGTGAATTTGGCCATGAACGTTGGTATGTAGCTGGAAGCAAGAAGATGGGGTGCTGAGCAAGGGCTCTTCTGGGGGTCCCGAAACTGCCCTTCTCTGAAGAGTTGAGCTTCTCTGTCCTTACCCTCCTAGATTAGGGCCCAAGGCAAAATTAATTGCCTCTACTCATTACTGAAGTTCTCTTAAGACTGGCTGGGGCTACTGTGCTGTGTGTAGGGCACACAGATTACTACCTACGCTGCTGTGGCCTTTACTCCTGTAAAAGGTTGGATATCCAGGGGCAAGAGCAACGACCTGACTCTGAGTGAGCTTGGGCAAGGCTGACCACACTGGCGTGTAAACTGATCTCCAAAGGTCCCTGCAGTCTGAGCTCAGCCTTTTTTTAGACTAGGAGGCTTGCACCACCTTGTGGTAGGAAGAATTGGTTGGGCAGCCTGGTCCCCTACCAGCATTGGGATTGTTGGTACTCTTTGGAATGTACCTGCCTGGCTTGTGTCTGGGCTAGGAGGAAAGCGCCACCTTGTGGTAGGAGAGAGTAATGGTTGTTCGTTTAGGACTGGGTGGAGCTTTGGGGCAATTACCCTACGTTACCTCTACTCACCAACCTTTCTGCTCTTTCAGGCAAGGCCCGAGGCTTCTTCAAGAAGGGAGACGTGGTCATCGTGCTGACCGGGTGGCGCCCTGGCTCTGGTTTCACCAACACCATGCGTGTAGTGCCTGTGCCTTGATGGCCCTCTGGGCCCCTCTTCCAGCCCCTCCTTTCCCACCCCCTCCCCCATCCCATCCATTAGGCCAGCAACGCTTGTAGTGCTCACTCTGGGCCATAGTGTGGCGCTGGTGGGCTGGGACACCGTGGACTAAAGCCCAGCTGTCTGTCATACGGCCCTACCGGAGCCAGGGGTGAAGGAGGAATGCAGAACTGGAAACCCTCTGGCTTTATCACAAACGGGCAGCGACATCTCTGTGTACTTTGCTCCTGTAGAAAGTTGCCCAGAGAATTCCCAGCCCTGGCCTGGAGTCAGGAGACCGCAAGAGTAGGGGCTGAGGGTACGGGGGCCCAGGTTCCTGTGTAGATAGCCTTTGGCCCTGGCCCTGACTTTGCTTCCCCAACAGCCTTGGCCTCCCCGCTCCTCCTTGTGCACTCCTCAGCTGTTACTGCAGACACACACACTCCACTCTGCACCTTCCAGTCTACCGCAGCATCTCCAGGCCTGTTGCTATAGTGCCCACCTGAATGTCAATAAACAGCAGCTGAAGCACCTGTGTCCTGTTCTTTTCTGCTGGGGAGTGGTTGAGGCCTGCCCTCCGAGCAGGTGAAAATGACATGGCCTTGGGTGCCGTGGTCCCACCAGATCACCTGCAAGGCGTAGACATGGAAAGGCCGCAGCTGAATACTATATATGTACCGAGTATATATAAATGGCCTCCTCCAGCACCGAGGCTAAGTGTGTTGGAAAGCCCATTGTTCTGTTCTGTTCACGACAAAGATGGGAAGGGCCGGGGACAAGTTCAGCTAGCACCTATGATGGTGGATAGACGACTCAGGTGCCCCTTGTGCTGGTGGGCTGACCCCAGCAGTAGAGGCCCCTTGAGGCTGCTCTGGGATGAGTCCCTGCTTGACGCCTGAGACCCTCAGGGCTCTCATCAGTTCAGCACAAAGGGCCTCTGTTTTCCTGTTACCCTCTGGAATAAGGTACAGCAGGAACAAGGTGGGATCCTTAGATTCTCCTGCCCGCTGTCCGAGAGCCAAGTGGTCCAATGGGGACACTGAGGCCTGTGAAATTGAAAAGTTGGAGCACAAATCGCTCAGGGAACAAAAGTGGTGGAACGGAACTAGAATAGAACGAAACTAAAGGACCCTGGGGATGCTGATCACCGGATGTGAGGACTTAACAATAGTTGCAGCCGCATTCTTTGGCTTCTGGGACCTTGCAATTTTGAGACCCAAGGAAGACCTGTCAGCTGCTGGGCCCCACGAGGGCGGTCTCGGAGCGGGGAAGGCTCCACCAGTGAGCTGAGCTCATCCCCAGCAAGCGGCCAATGGGCGGGCGGGGGTGGGTCTTTCCCCTGGGTGGGCGGGGCCCGGAGGGCACTGGGTCTGGCGCGCAGCCCTAGGCTCCAGGAGAAGGCGCTGCGATGACTGCCCTGAGCCGTAGCGAGCCTGTCGAGGCGGGCAGGTAAGGGCGGCGTCCTTGGGCTCCGGATTCCGGAGGCTGCGGCGAGGGGCAGGGCGGCTCTGGGAGCGCAGCGCCTGGGCGTCTTCTGCCTGCGGGCCGGACACTTCCTGGCCGCGGGAATTCCGGCTCGGGTCAAGCTGCACGGCTGGGACCCCGTGCCACCTCCTTGCTGCGAGGTGTCCGAGGGTCGGTCTTGGCGGCTTCGGGCGAGCGGAAGGCACGCTCCTGGACTCACCTCCTGTCGGCCACCTTCGCGGTCCATTCATTTGCGTTTTCATTCATTTCTCACCGTAACGACTCCCCAATCCCGGTTGCCTCCATCCCCAGGCTGGTGCTTCCCTGCGGGCCCCTGCAAAATCCTCTCCTCTCCTCTCCCAGCGAGATCTAGGAGCACACGCGGCTTCCCCGGAGGTAGCGTGGAGCTGTCCCAGCACGACTCGGCCGCACCCCATTCGCCAGGCCCGGGCGGGCTGGGGCCGGTCTCCAAGCCCGGAGAGCTGGTCCAAAGTCGACCTGGGAGGAAAGGAAAGTTCTTGTAGCTGGAGGAGAGTAAGGGGGCAGGGGAGACACGAGGTGGCATCAAGAATGGGAGCTGTGAGTGTAATGTTTACCTAGCATGCACAAGGCCTTGGGTTCGATCCTCAGCACGGTATAAACCAGGCGTTGGTGATGCACACCTACAATCCCAGCACGGTATCCAAGATGGTTTACGCTTGCAGACCTCTGGGAAGCTCTTACGTGAGCTGAGATTCAGGGTCGTCCTGGACCACATAATGAATTCAGGACCAGCCCTGCGGAGTGTGGGATTTAACTCTTGAAGTCTTGAGGGCGTGTGGATGAGATTATTTGAGGGAAGACGCAGCTTACGGATGAAACTGTAAATTCCTGCTCCCACCCAGTCCCAAGCCTACACAGCTGGACATCCCTGCTAGTCAGGATGGATCTAGGTAGGGCGAATGTGATCTTGTGCCTACATCAACCCTGGATACATAGGGCTGTGGATTTAGCGGCTCAGCCCTCTAAGGATTTGAGGAGGTGAGGTGTCCAGCTAGCTGTTATCTGCCCTTGTCTCTCTGTGCGTGCTTCCTCCCTCAACATACATGGTGGTACAAAGGTGCCCCTCCTTGCAGAGACCTGACGAGCTGGATGTCCACCCCACTTGTTAACTCTGAACTCCACTCCTGATGCAGTAAAGACAAAGTATTGCCAGAAGAGATGGCTAGATGGTTCTCTCACCCTGTAGGCTGCTCTGCAGTCTCCTCATAAGGCCACTTGGAGTCCAGCACAGTGGGGACACTCTTGAGTAGAGGTTAGAATTTGGAAGTCATTAAAAGTGTCCTCAGTGGGTACCTCGGGGCAAGTGAGCAGGTCTGGAGGGCAAAGCTGACTGGCGTCTGCTGAGGTTCAGGAGGTTTCTGCTGGGCCACCTGGAAGTTTCTCCCCAACTTCTCGGAGGGCAAGGATATTCTAAATAGCCTGGAGAGGTCAGCCTGGGCCCCATCCAGGCCTTCCCGTTGGTGTTGCTTTCAAATTGCTGAACTCAGGTGGGTCTCAAAGCTTTATTTGGGATTAGAAATACCTGTACGCTCATTCATTCACTGGGGATGTTCTGGAGACCCACTGAGGGTGAGGAGGACAGTACTCAAGATGGTTTATGCCTGCTCCCCTCCAGGGAGCTAACTCTTCCATGATCAGCTAGTGCCTGTCAAGGTGACTCCACCCAGCACTTAAGCTGGCTAAGCTGTGGCTTTGGCTGTTGAGAGACACGGTCCCTATTTATAAGACTGACATGAAGAGCTTCACTCTGAGAGTCGGATTCAGTCAAATGCTGCTCCCATTTTGCTGTGATTTGGAACAAATCACTTTCTTCTCGGGGCTGGCTTTACCATGAAGTAAGGAGAGACGTGGCTTAGACTCCCTCAAGGCCCTCCACACAGTCAGTGTGCTAACACGTGTCCTCCTCCATTTCTGAAGGTGTCTCATTTCTTTTCATACTTTGCCCGTTGCTATGACATGCCTTGGAAACCCATCCAGCCATGGAAGAGTGCAGTGTGCCACTTCCACGTCTAGTATCTGAGTCTGGAGACCGGAAAATAAGGTGTTTGTCCTCCTTTAATTTAAGACAAGTTTCCTTTAATTCTGTGTCCATCTTTGACACAGCTATAAGCTTGACAGAGGTCAGGCTTGGCCCCTGTACCTCTTCACCTGGGCTGTAGGGCGCCAATGTCTCATCACCTGTTCTCTAACCTGTAAGCTATGATTAATTCTCCTCCCTGTTTACTAATGTAGGGGAGGAAGGGGATCCGGGCAGAGAGCCGGAAGGAGGAGTTTCCTGAAGCTGGGAGGTGGCTCAGTAGATAGCAACAGTGTTGCTTTGAGGGTGAGGGCCTGAGCCCCAGTGGGTATGGCCACTTGCACCTGTAACCTAGCACCAACGAAGGAAAAGGTAGAGACATCATTGAGACTTGCTGGCTGCCAGCCTAGCTCCAGGTTCAGTGAGAGACCTGTCTTAAGGGACAGAGAGTGATAGAGCAGGACACCCTCCTCTGGCCTCTTGGAATGTACACAGGTACTCACCTACAACACACATACAGGAATGAGCTTCCCCCAAGGTGTACCTGCCTGCCATGGCAGAGTGCATTATACTTAAGCAGATACACTTCAAAGGGACAAACTGTCATGTCCCATCCTCCCCCCCCCCAAGCTTCTCACATCTGCTTATTTTTGTTAGTTGAGAAATGCTTGGGTAGAATTTAGAGTTAGTTTGAATAACTAACTGAATCAATCTTTAAATCAGCGGTTCTCAACCAATGGGTCATGGCCCAGGTTTTTTTTTTGGGGGGGAGGTCGCATATCAGATATTTACATTACAATTCATAAGTTATGAAGTAGCAGCAAAATAATTTTGTGCTTGGGGGTTACCACGAGGAACTGTAATAAAGTGTCGCACACAACATTAGGAAGATTGAGAACCACTGCTTTAAATCCTTGTCCTAAAATAATATTTCTTCAATGATGTTTACAATTACATTAGGCTTTCTACCTACCTACCTACCTACTTGTCTTGCAGTACCAGGGATTGGCTGCAGGGCTACCAAGTGCTCTACCACTAAGCTATACCCCAATTCTTTCCTTTTTTTTTTTTTTTTTTTTTTTTTTTTGAGACAGGGTTTCTCTGTGTAGTTTTGGTGCCTGTCCTGGATCTCACTCTGGAGACCAGGCTAGCCTCGAACTCAGAGATCTGCCTGGCTCTGCCTCCTGAGTGCTGGGATTAAAGGAGTGCGCCATCACCGCCCCACCAATTTTTTTTTCTAAAGATTTATTTATTTATTATGTATACAGTGTTCTGCCTGCACATATCCCTGCAGGCCAGAAGAGGGCACCAGATCTCATTACAGATGGTTGTGAGCCACCATGTGGTTGCTGGGAATTGAACTCAGGACCTTTGAAAGAACAAGCAGTGCTCTTAAACTCTGAGCCATCTCTCCAGCCCAGGCAAATTTTTTTTAATTTATTATTTATTATTTATTTTTTTCAGAAGGTTCTCGTGTCACCCAGGCTAGTTTCATACTTAATCTGTAGCTGAAAATGACCTTGGACTCTTCTTATTTATTTCTTAGTCTCAGGCTCATGAGTGCCATGGCACAGGTGTGGAAGTCCAAGGACAACTGTTTTTGTTTTATTTGTGTTTCTGTTTTTTGTTTGGGGGTGGAGGTCAGGGTCTCATTGTGTAGCCTTAACTAGCCTGAAACTCACAGAGTCCACCCACCTCTGCCTCCAGAGTGCTCGGATTAAAGGCGTGCGCCACCACACCTGGCAAAGGAAAACTTTTTGGGAATTGTTCTCTCCTTTCCACCATAAATTCTAGGGACTGAACTCAGGTCGTCAGGCTTGCCAGCCAAGTGTCTTTACCTTCTGCGCTATCTCACCAGTCTGACCTTGAACTCTTAGATCCTCCACCTCAAAAAGGCTGGGATTACAGGCTTAAACCACTAGAGACCAGCTCGAACTCCTTTTTTTTTTAGTGGAAATAAAAAAGCACTTAAAGAGTTTAAGTCTCGCGTGAATTGCTTTCCTTCTTCACGTGCTGACACAGCACATCAAAGGTTTATTAAATAGTTGTCAGGATCCTTCTGGTATTTCATTTCCTCAGCCCTCTGTTCTCTCTGACTGAGGGGCAATGGCATCCTTGGTTTGTCTGGGCAAACATCTGTCTCTGGTCACAGAACTGCCCCTTTCCCTTGCCAACTTGCGTTCGAATTGACCAAATGACTCAAAGCTTGCCAATAATCTGGCCACACAAAACATTGTTGACATTATTATCACTGTTGAAGCCTTTTTTGTTTTCCTTTGGTGGTGCTGGAGAATCTAACACAGGGATGCATGCACACTCAACATTCACTCCACGCTAAACTATGTCCCAAGCTCCAAAAACAACTTTTGAAGGGCTACTCAGAAATTGAATTTTGTGGTAAGTCATTGACATTCAGAATCATAAGGCTTCCTTGTTACCAAACAAATTGAAGAATCTTTGTGTTTAACTTTTAAATTTTTTCATTTAAGTGTGTGTAAGGGGGGGGGTATCACTGTAGCACAGGCTGCCCTGAAATGGATTTTGTGGCTTCCTCTTCTCTCTCTTGGCCTCTGAAATACTGAGATTACAGGAATGAGTCACAATGCCTAACTCCTAGTTGGTGGTGGTTAAAATGTTGGAGCTGAGGATTGGGCTCAGCAGTTAAGAGCACTGGCTGTTCTTCCAGAGGACTCAAGTTCAATTCCCAGCACCCAAGAGGTGGCTCACAACCATCCATTAACTCCAGTACAGAGGATTTGATGGCCTCCTCTGGCTCCCACAGGCATCAGACTTGCAAGGAGTGCAGACAGACAAATACATATGCAAGCAAAATACCCATGCACATAAATTAAAATTTAAATATATATATATTCCTCAGACTCTTGAATTTCATATAAATTGGAAGTTGGATATAGATCCCTAACCAAGTAGGGAAGGTATTTTACCCTCCAAGAAACGTCCAACGTCTGGTTCTGTCCCTTTGGGCCATGTAAGTGGTCCCTGGTGGTTATGTCATCTAGACCCATTTCATTAGAGACAAAAGGAATATGAATCTAATTCTGCAAGTCTTTCTTCATTTAGCAGGTGGACTCTTTCTGTTTAAAGGGTCCCTTTTGATTATGCGGCTCCTCTGAGGACAGCTAGTACTAGGCAGGCAGAATAAATACTTGGCTCGTTCTTTTTATTTCCTGGTTTTCAGGGGCTGGAGATAATAGCTCAGAAGCTGAGAGCACCGGCCGCTCTTCCAGAGGCTTACCCACCGAGCCTGGCTGCTCTTCCAGAGGCTTACCCACCGAGCCTGGCTGCTCTTCCAGAGGCTTACCCACCGAGCCTGGCGGCTCTTCCAGAGGCTTACCCACCGAGCCGTCTCCTCAGTTCTGAACATTTTTGTCTTGGCCCTAAGTTCTTTGATATGGATAAAGTTGAAAAGGGTGTTTTGTGTTGCTTTTTTCTCTTGGTCTTTTATGTCATTTCTAGGTAGGTAGCCGATGTGATAGAATACATAGTCCGTGTTTCCAGAAAGATCTGGGTCTGAGGTCCTACTGGACAAAGTTTCACCTCTGAGCTCCCTACTCTGTCTGTAAGATGTTCGTCTGTGGCCTTGTCAGAGGTCCCCAGGCTATTCAGTCTATGCAGTTGTACGGAGTACGTGCTTACCCAGAGGTGTCTTCTTCAGAGAGCCTCCAGCTTGGAGACTCTCGGGTGATTCAGCACCAGCTCTCAGTACCTCCCCTGTGTTCCGCTTTAAGGTGTACAGTTCGCTCCACTTTAAGTGTGGGAGCGCCAAGGAGAAACCTAAGGCACTGCGCAAGCTAGACGAACACTCCGCAGTTGAACCACATCCTCCCGTGTCTCCATTAGGGTTTCTGTGGCTGCGATGAAACACTGGCCAAAAACAACGTGGAGAGAAAAGGCTTTGTTTCAGCTCACAGCTCTCGGGTCACACTCCATCACCGAGGGAAGTCAGGGCAGGAACTCGAGGCAGAAACTATGGAGGAACACTGCTTACTGGCTTGCTCCTCATGGCTTGTTCAGCCCGTTTTCTTACAGAACCCAGGACCACCTGCCCAGCGGTAGCCCCACCTAAAAGGGCCTGGACCCTCCTGCTTCACTCACTAATTAAGGAAATGCTCCACAGGTGTGCGCATTGCCCAGCATTATGGAGGCATTTTCTCAACTGTAATCCCTCTCTCAGATGACCCTAGCTCTCTAGTTTGGATAAAATAAACAAACACAAGCAAACAAAAACCAACCAGGGCACCAGATCAGATTTCTTTCATTCATTCATTCATTCATTCATTCATTCATTCATTCATTATTTTGAAACTCTCTCTTTATACACTCCTGGCTGTCCTGGAACTCACTGTAGACCAGGCTGGCTTTGAACACAGAAATCCACCTACCTCTGCCTCCCAAGTCCTGAGATTAAAGGCATGCGCCACCATGCCCAGCCAAAGTTAATTTTTTCAAATTGTGTGTGTATGTCTGTGTGAGAGAATGTGCACTTGTTTGTACTCACAGAGATCCACCTGACTCTGCCTCCATGCTGGGATTAAAGGCATGTGCCACCACTGCCCGGCTCAAAGTTAATTCTTAATAGTAAACTTTTTATTTGTAAAAATATTTATAAATTCAACTTCTATATATCTGTAGATTATTGATTTTTGGTTTTTTTTTTTAAGATTTATTTATTATATATACAGTGTTCTGCCTGCATGTATGCCTGCAGGCCAGAAGAGGGCACCAGATCTCATTATAGATGGCTGTGAGCCACCATGTGGTTGCTGGGAATTGAACTCAGGACCTTTGGAAGAACAGCCAGTGCTCTTAACCTCTGAGCCATCTCTCCAGCCCCTGATTTTTGTATTTTTAAAGTGTTATGTATTATTAGTGTGTGTATGTGTGTTGTGAGTGCGTGTCGGTACCACAGCATGCATGCATGCAGGGGTCAGATGACCACTTTCAGGAGTCCTCTCCTTCGGTGGCGTGTTCCAAGGGTTGACCTCAGGCCGTCAGGCTTATATGGTTTACCAGCACTGTTCCTTGTTTTTGTTTTTTGAGAAAGGATTGGTCTGAAACTCCTTATGTACCCTAGGCTAGCCTAGAATGCTCCACAGTTTTGACTCAGCCTCCTTAATTCTGAGGTTACAAGAATGTACCTCTACAGTAGCTTTGTTAATTTTTTCTATTAGGTTACTTACTGTCTCCGTAATGATTTGGATGTATCCATTGTACATTAGAGACAGAAATCATTTCTATAAATGTTTAAAAAAATCCCTCCTACGTTGCCTGGTTGCCTGCTTCAGCCTCAGCATACTAAGATGATGGGCAGCATTTCACTTACCCTCAGCTATCATTTGTATGTCAAACTTTAAATTTTGAGCCAGGTGATGGTGGTGCATGCCTTTAATCCTAGCACTTGGGGCAGAGGGACCCACATGGATCATGAGGCCAGCCTGGTCAAAAGAGAGATTTCCAGGATACCCAAAGCTACACAAAGAAACCCTGTCTCAAAAAAACCAAAAATAAATAAATAAACAAAAATTAAATTTTGATGTACAAAATCTTAAAATTTCTTATGCAATTAAAAACTTTTAAAATCTACGTTTAGGTGTGTGTGTGGTGTGTGTGTGTGTGTGTGTGTTGTACCTGTGAGTATAAGTGTCCAAGGAGGCCAGAGGTATAGGCTCCCTTGGGGCTGGGGTTACATATAGTTGTGACCCAGCATGTGGATGCTGGGAATAGAACCTGGGTCCTCTGGCAGAGCAGCCAATGAGCTTAACCACTGAGCCAACTCTCCAGCTTCTTCTTATACACTTAGATCTTTGTTTTTTTTTACTGAGCACTCTCCATTCTTTTATTAGATCTTTTTTCTGGATTTTATACCTTACTTGGGAAACTTCTAATATTAAAAAAAAATTGTTTCTGTTTTATCCTAGATCTTTGTAGAGTTAGATTTATAGGTATTCAGCTGGGCATGCTGACGTGTGCCTGTAATCCCAGTACTCAGGAGGCTGAGGCAGGAGGCTTGCCTTGAGTTTAAGGCCCTGTCTCAAATAAAATCAAAGTTAGAGATACGTAGATATTTACTGTACCTGAACTATATTTTTGTGAGTGATCTGAGATTGGTTTTGTCCCACCATATTTATTAGACAACTCATTTTCTCTTTCTCAGAATATTTTCATTATATACTTGGTTTTCTTACATCCAAAGATCATTCGCTGGACTCTCTGTGTCCCATTGATCTACTAATCTATTAATCTTGTAAGCCAGTAATACCTCTGTAATTTCTTCTTGTATTTGGTTGGGTAAAGTTTCCACATTTTCTTTTCAAAAAAAATTCTATTCTCATGCATATAGTCTTCCAGATCAAATATAATGTAGGGCCATTTAGAGTTAACTTACCAAGTATTCATCTCTCCATCCACCCTCCCCTTATGTAACCTAGGCTGACCTCCAACCCAGTATCCTCCTGCCTCAGACTCATGAATGCTGTGATTCCAGGTGGACTACTACACCCACACCCAGCTAAACTACAGATTTTTGTGTTGATTTTGTAACAGTTAGAATAGTAGGGGTTGGGGATTTAGCTCAGTGGTAGAGAGCTTGCCTAGCAAGTGCATGCAAGGCCCTGGGTTTGGTCCTCAGCTCTGGAAAAAAAGAAAAAAAGAAAAAAAGAAAAAAAAAAGAATAGTAATGAACTACCCCCTTCCCCGGGTTTTTCAAAACAGGGTTTCTCTGTGTAGCTTCGGAGCCTGTCCTGGAACTCACTTTGTAAACCAGGCTGGCCTCGAACTCACAGAGATCCACCTGGCTCTGCTTCCCGAGTGCTGGGATTAAAGATGTGTGCCACCAGCCGGGCGTTGGTGGCGCACGCCTTTAATCCCAGCACTCGGGAGGCAGAGCCAGGCGGATCTCTGTGAGTTCGAGGCCAGCCTGGGCTACCAAGTGAGCTCCAGGAAAGGCGCAAAGCTACACAGAGAAACCCTGTCTCGAAAAACCAAAAAAAAAAAAAAAAAAAAAAAAGATGTGTGCCACCACCAACTGGCAGTAATGAACTCTTAGGGTTGGGGATGTAGTTGGATGGGATGGTAGAATCCTTCCGTAGTATGCGTGAGGCATCCCCAATGGGCCGGGGGCATCTCATATGGTATTAGTTGTGTCTATCTGCCAGCACAGTGTCCAACAGAAAAACACTAAAGCCACTTTCTTTCTTTCCATCCTTTTTTAAAAAAAGAGATTTATCTATTTATTCAGTGTGTGTGTGTGTGTGTGTGTGTGTGTGTGTGTGTGTGTGCATGCACACATGTGCAGGTGCTCTCAAAGACTAGAAGATGGCGTCAGGGCATCAGATTCACGTGGAGCTGGAGTTATGAGTGGTTGTGAGTTCCCTGATGTGGGTGTTGGGACCCGAACTCAGGTCCTCTGCAAGAAGAGGCCATGTTCTTATCTACCGAGCCATTTCTCCAGCTCCTAAAGCCACTTTCTTATGGTTTATCAAGTAGTTATGCGTGGTCAGGGTATTACAGTTTCTCTCTGCCCGGCAATCTTTTTCTTTTCGTTTTCTTTTTGTTTTTTCGACACAGAGTTTCTCTGTGTCACCCTGGCGGTCCTGGAACTCACTCTGTAGACTAGGCTGGCCTTGAACTCAAGAGTACTGGGATTAAAAGCTTGTACCACCACCACCACCACCATCACCACGGGGCAACAGTGGTTTCTTTCAAATACATAAATCTGTATTTTTCTCACCTTTTTACAATGGCTACAACCTCCATGTGTTGAATAACAGGAGAAAGAGAGCTGGCACTCCCTAGCGGTTTTAGTCATTTACGCAGTCTGTGATGCTCCCCGAGGACCCAGAAAGCTGCTCAAGACTGGATCATCAGTCAGGAATCTGCCCGGGGAGCCACGTTGGCGAGAGCCTGCAGCAGGGTGCGGACTCTAGCCCCGCCAGGGGTGTGCACAGCCGCGGCCAGCTGCCAGCTCTGGTGCTGGGCACAGCTCCAGGAGCCAGGCACGGATGGGGTGCAGGCTCAGCATCCCAGGAAGCCGGTTGGTGGGGGCGCTGCTCCTGTCCTCACGTCAGGTCTCCCGATCTGCGCTAAGCGCTACCTTTGGGCCAACGCACCAGCTCGACTCACCAGCTGGCAGAAGGCTGGGCCTCGCCACGCTGACGTGATCAGTGTCGCTGCAGGCGCCGCCTTGGGAACCACTAAGTGTGGTACTGGAATTCTGGGTGTGGCTGCCACTAGGGACCGGAGGGACCTTGGTTTTCCCAGCTCTTTCTAGGGCAGGTTTAGAAAATAGCCTTGCAGTTGGTGCGTCCTTGGGGTGGAGGAGAGTGGCCGGAGAGTGGGGTGATGTGATAAGGCAGCGAGGCAGCACCTGATCTCCAAGGAACGCACTCAACTGCCCGGAGAGAAGCATGCAGTCCTACCCAACCCCAGCAACCACGTGGTCTCTTACTGGAAGTGGGGAGAGGCAGGCGAGCATCCCAGGCTGTGTGCTGAGTTGGCTGACGGCATAGTTTCCTCACATGTGGTCAGAGGCTCACTGTCACTCCTAGTCGCCAGTCTGGGAGGCAGGAAGGAGCCGGGCCCATGACAGCACCAAAGTGTCCTTGCTAAGGTTACCCGTCCATGTGTCCAAATTCAAGGTCTGTCCTTCACTCCTCCTTTTACTTACCTTCAGCAAACCTCGGCACTGTGTGCCCTGCTGCTTGCCCAGTCCTCCTTAGGAAATGCTTGTTTCCATGGCAATCTACAGACCTGGAATTTTTTTTTTTTCTTTTCTATGCCTTTCTTTTTTGGGGGAGGGGTTTCAAGACAAGATTTCCCTGTGTAGTTCTGTCTGTCCTGGAACTAACTCTGTAGACTTGGCTGACCTTGAACTCAGAGAGCCACCTGCCTCTGCCTCCCAGGTGCTGGGATTAAAGTTGGGCTCCACCACTGACCAGCTTTTTTTTTTCTTTTTCTATTTCTTAGGCCACTCTTTATAAGCTAATTTTGGGGGACTGCCCCTCTCTTTTTCTTCCATACATTCTTTAAGCCCTGGGTCTCTTCTCCCTCTGTCCTTCCCTCCTCATTTGCATTGAGATAGAATTCATATACCAATAAAATTCATGTTTGTTTGTTTTTATCCAGTGCTGGGGATGGAACCAGGATCTTATACATGCTAAGCACATGTATAAACAACTTGCTGCCTGTCTAATTCTGTGATGTTTATAATAGTCATACAGTTGAGTAACCAAGACCACTGCCTAATTCCAGAACATTTGCCCTGCACGGAAACTAAATGTACGATTAGACACCACTCCCCATTTGCCTTTTCCTTGCCCCCAAGGAACTACCAGTCTACTTTCTGTCTGTATAGATTTGCTAATTTTGTGTATTCCTTACATGGGTGTACATAGAGTAAGTGGTCTTCTGTGACTGGCTTCTTTCAGTTAACAATATTTTAAAGGTCCCTTCATGGGGGCTGGAGAGATGGCTCAATAATTAAGAGCAGCTAGGTTGGTTTCCCAGTCCTGCTTCAGGGACTCCCAGCTGCTGGTTACTCCAGCTCCAGGGGATCGGACATCCTCTTCTGGCCTCTGTAGGCACTACACTCAACGACCACTTCCTACTCCACCCCCCATGATTCTCGGCTCTCTCTCTCTCTCTCTCTCTCTCTCTCTCTCTCTCTCTCTCTCTCTCTCTCTCTCTGGCTTTTCTAGACAGAGTTTCTCTGTGTAACAGCCTTAGCTGTCCTGGAACTAGCTCTGTAGACCAGGCTAGACTTGGACTCACAGAAGTCTGCCTGCCTCTGCCTCCCCAGTGCTGGAAATAAAGGTGTGCCCCACCACCGCCCAGCTAATTCCTTTTTGTTTTTGTTTTTGGAGACAGGATTTCCTGGCTGTCCTGGTAGAGCAGGCTGGTCTTGAAGTCATAGAGATCTACCTACTTCTGCTGAATGCTAAGATTAAAGGAGTGTACTATCACCACTCAGCTAATTCTTTTTATTTTTTAACTTTTATGTATATTTTTTATGAGTTTGAGTGCTCTATCTGCATGTATGCCTGAATGCCAGAAGAGGGCATCAGACCACATTATAGATAGTTGTGAGCTGCCATGTGGTTGTATGGACTTGAACTCAGGAAGATCAGCCTATGCCCTTAACCACTGAGTCATCTCTCCAGCCTTTGGCTAATTCTCTTTTTTTTTTTTTTTTTTTTTTTTTTAAATCCATTCATGATTGGCATGTGTCAGTGGTTTTATTTTAATGGATGAAGAGAAATACTTTGTTTATTGCTGGGCATTTAGTCTGTTTGCACTTTTTGACTTTTCTGAATAAATGCTGCTGTGAGCATTCATGCATAGTATTTTGTGTGGACAAGCATTTCTATTTATTTGTTTTATTATTTTGAATTATGTGTCTGTGTCTGGGTGTGGGTATGTGCACGCTAAGTGCCCACAGAGGCCCAGAAGTGTCAGGTAACCCTGGAGCTGAACTTACAGATGGTTGTGAGCTGGGGAATGTGGGTAGTGGAAATTCAACGCTGGTCCCCTGGAAGAGCAGTACATGCTCTTAACTACTGAGCCATCTCTCCAGTATCTGGACATGCATTTTTTTTTTTGTTTGTTTTTGTTTTTGTTTTTTCGAGACAGGGTTTCTCTGTGTAGCTTTGCGCCTTTCCTGGAACTCGCTTTGGAGACCAGGCTGGCCTCGAACTCACAAAGATCCACCTGCCTCTGCCTCCCGAGTGCTGGGATTAAAGGCGTGTGCCACCACTGCCCGGCTTGGACATGCATTTTAAATTCTCTTTTCTATGTGCTAGGAGTGTTTGCTCAGCTCTATAGTAACTGCAGCAGTTTGAAGAATCACCAAGTTGTTTTCCAAAGCACTGGCCCCATTTCACATTCCTACCAAGTGGAGAGAAGGGTCCCAGTCTCTCCTCAGCCTCACCCACACCCGTCATTGATGACAGTCTTGGGGGAGTGTAGAGTATGCTTTGTGGTCATTGATGACAGTCTTGGGGGAGTGTAGAGTATGCTTTGTGGGGTTGATGCTCTTTCCTCATGACTAATGGTGTTTATGGCCTGTTTACGTACTTGCTGGACACCTAATATCTTCTTTTGAGAAATACTGATTCAAATATGTGCCACTTTTTTTTGTTTGTTTGTTTTTGTTTTTTTGAGGCAGGGTTTCTCTGTGTAGTTTTGGTGCCTGTCCTGGATCTCGCTCTGTAGACCAGGCTGGCCTCGAACTCACAGAGATCCACCTGGCTCTGCCTCCCGAGTGCTGGGATTAAAGGCATGTGCCGCCGCCGCCGCCGCCGCTGCCACCACCGCCGCCGCCGCCGCCACCACCACCCCGGAATGGCATGTGCCACTCTTTTATAGAGCTATTTGTCTTTTCATTGTTGAGTTGTCAGGGTTCTTTTTTAAATTGTTGAGCTTGTTGTGGTAGTATACTCACTCATTTAATCCCAGCACTCGGGCGGCAGAGGCAAGTGTATTTCTGTGAGTTCAAGGCCAGCCTGGGCTACAGAGTGAGTTCCAGGAAAGGTGCAAAGCGACACAGAGAAACCCTGTCTTGAAAAAACCTGGTCTTCATAGTGAGACCCTGCCTCAAAATGAATGAATGAATAAATATAAATGAATAAATTGTGATTCAAGAAATCCATATAACATAGCATCTTAATCATTTTAAAGATAAAGTTTAGTGTTAAGATCTAGCATGATGGCTCAGCAAGCCTGAAGACCAGAATGCAGTTCCTGGAAACCACACGGTAGAAAGAAAGAAGCAACCCTCTGAAGCTATGATCTGACCGCCACAGGCACACATACACCCACATCTATACACATACGTACTTTAATAAAAATACTTTTATTTAGCTGGGCGGTGGTGGCACACGCCTTTAATCCCAGCACTCAGGAGGCAGAGGCAGGTGGATCTCTGTGAGTTCGAGGCCAGCCTGGTCTACAGAGTGAGATCCAGGAAAGGCGCAAAGCGACACAGAGAAACCCTATCTTGAAAAACCAAAACCAAAAAAAAAAAAAAAAGATTTCTATTTAAAAAAGCAAAGTTGATAGTATCCTTCCTTTCATTTAAATCCCTTCTCTGGGTCCCCGTTGCTTGTAAGGGAGTAACTCCTGTCAGGACTCACATGCAGCTTTGGCCACCTCTCCCACCTCACGGCTCACCACTTTACTGTTCACCAGTACCCTCCAGACACAGGGCTTCTGTTATGTGCCTCATACAGTCCCAGACCTCTGGCCGCCCACCCTCTGGCCTCTCTAATAATCCCTGTGCAGCCACCAGTGAGCGTCCAGTGCAGCTCAGCTGCAGGGTCTCTGTTGCTTTAGGAGAGTCGTTCTTGCCCTCCACCAGTGAGCCCGGCCTCTCTGAGAGAATTTCTCCTGACCCCCTTGCTTTTCCTCAGCGCATACATTACAGAGTTGTAATTATGTACTGGTGTATGTCAGTCAGTCTTAGCCTCATTGTTTGCCTCCCTGGGCAGGCAGGCTGTTGCAGGTAGTGCCTGGCCTGCCTTCCTGAAGCACACAGCACTTACCCAGAGCTGAGGGAATAGCAAACATTTTCAGTTGGTATTTGTAGAAGGAAGGCAGGAGGGAGGGGAGCTGGCCGTCCTCGAGCATACTGCCAGCTCCTCCTGGGACAGGAGTCCTGACACAGAGGATGGGTGGCCGTCTGTAGGTCACCTAGCTTCCTGGCCTCTGCTTTTTACCTTCTGAGTGGAGACTTTCTTGTCCCAGAAAGCAACGGTGACTTTCTCAAAGCTCCCAACATAAGTTGGAGGGGCCTGCTTCCACCCCTAGCCAGTCTCTCAGGACCCTGGGGCCTCACTGTTGCCTCTGTTTCTAAGCAGAGTCTGGTGGGTCCACAGGGCCAGAGGGATTCTGAGGCGGGCATCCTCAGATGCTAGAGGGGGGGTCTGCTAGACAGTAGCCATGGGTAAACAGAGCTGACTTGTCCTCAGAGAGTGGCCACACCCCTGGCAGCCTGGGTTGGGGCATTTGTGTGGCCAAGGTTGTCTGTGTACCTCCCTTCAGAAGAGTGGCCACTTGGAGTACAGGGGTGTTCTGTTTCTGACTGAATGCGCGTCTGTTTTTAGACTTGAATGACCAGCTTCTTGTGTGGAGATGGCCACGTCCCAAGGGGCCTGCCAAGAAAAAGTGGTCTGTCATCAGGCCCAGGGGGGCCGGCTCGACAGATGCTGCCCCAGCTGTGGGCACCGCTGGCAAGGCTAGCAGCCAGCCGGGCAGTTTGTAGAACCCACTGCCTGCCCTGATGTGGCCCGGGCTCTGGGGGAAAGCCTGGGTGTCCTGGGAGGGGACATTCTGCATGTCTTTGAGCTCTGGGCAGGACAGGAGCGCCGATGGCTGTCCTCAGACTTCCAGCGGAGGGAGGAGCAGAGAGGATGGTGTCTGAGCACGACCGCTGGCTCTGGTGTAGTTGTATACCTCCTGGCCAGCAGGTGGGAGCCCTTTCCTGGTGCAGCCTAGGCACCAGAATGCCACCTCCTTCTGTGGGCTCCTGCTTTCTTGTGTTGTAGGCCAAAGACTGAGGCACGTGTGGCATGTGTGGAGTTTTGTGAGTGCATATGAGGCCCAGTTGTACCCCCACATTGTTCATCCCTGTGGGGAGGGAGCTGTACCTCTAGGTGCCCTTTAAGGGTGTGGTGGGACATGGGGCTACAGCTCTCAGTGCAGGTAAAGGATGGGAAGCCCAAAGGGCGGGGCTGTAGGTCCCCCCTCACTTCCCCAGCTGCACTTTGGCCTCGTTCAGATCATGACATAGCTCATAAGCAAGAGGATTTTCTGTCCTGTTTTGTAGAGAGAGGCACAGGCTCTGAAGGAGGTGACAGGATCACCAGAGGTTCAAGGTACAACCAGAAGCTGCTGTCACTCAGGGCTTGTGTTTGTGCCTTAAGAGACCTCTGTTTCCGAACAAACTGCACGCACAGAGGAATCCTTCATCTGGGATTATTACTGAGCACTTACTGTATGCATGAAACTGGACAAGTCCCTGGAGTGTGAGAAACTGAGTGGTAAGACTCTGCCTGGAGCTGGTTCTCTGGGCAGGCTGGGCAGCCTGGGGCGTTTTCTAGGTAGAGTGGAGGCTACGTCCATCCTTGGACACAGGTGCAGCTTCAGGGAGCAGAGATGCTGAGAACAAGGACAAGGGGATTCTGTCCTGGGCAGGAGCAGGCTGGCAGAGAATGGCCCAAGCAGAGCTGGGCGGGCAGCTTATCAGCACCCTCTTCCCAGAGCAAGACCAGCCGAACACCTTGCTGTGACCTCTGTCTCACAAGGAACAGCGTCCCTTTGGCAGGCTGAGAGCCCAGACTTGGGTTCGAAGGTCAGGAAACAGAAGAAAAAGGTTTAGAGCTAATTAATTAAGCAGTGAAGGGCTTGGGGGACAGGGCAGGTCTGGGCTGAGGCAAGAGACACAGGCAAATGTCTTGGCTGCCACGGTAGGAAGATGGAGTCAGCCTTGCTCTCCAAATCCGCTGGGCAGAAAGACATACGGGTCCCCTGTAGGGAAGAGGAACCTGCGCCTGTTACAACTCATTCTTGTTTAGCCGGTGTTCACCTCCCAGGTGGCTGAGCCTGCCTACACCTTCTCCTGAGCTGCTAGCTCTCCCAGCTTGTTTGGTGCTTTGAGTAAGCAGGAGAAGCTGAGCAGGCGGATCTCAGTGAGTTCGAGGCCAGCCTGTTCTACAAAGCAAGTTCAAGTTCCAGGATAGCCAGGGCTGTTACACAGAGAAATCCTGTCTCAAAGACAACACACACACACACACACACACACACACACACACACACACAGATTGAGGAATGTCTATCTAAGGAACTCCACTCCCCAGAACACACACACAGATTGAGGAATGTCTATCTAAGGAACTCCACTCCCCAGAAGAGCCTCTGGGTTATCCTCTCAGCTCCGGTACTTCTCTTTGGTTTCTTTCCAATCCTCTCTCCCGGGGTCTTTGCGGGGAGTTGTGGCCTCACTCTGCATCCAGGGAAAGCTGCAGGAGGCGAGGGATCTCAGGGCCCTGTGCTGTATTGAAAAGAGCACCATTAGCTGGGGCTGGGGCTCACTTGGTAGAGTGCTTGCCTAGCATGCATGAAGCCCTGGGTTCTCTCTCCAGCACCACATCAACTGGGTGTGGCCTGTAATCCCAGTCACTTGAGAGGGGGCAGGCAGGAGGATGGGAGTTCAAATTCAAGGTTGTCCTTGGCTACATAGTAAGTTGAGGCCACTTGAATAAATGATACCAGGAAGGGAGGGAGGGAGGGAGGGAGAAAGAAAGAATGGGAGGGAGGGAGGGAGGGAGGGAGGGAGGAAGGAAGGAAGGAAGGAAGGAAGGAAGGAAGGAAGGAAGGAAGGAAGGAAGAAAGGAAGGAAGGAAGGAAGGAAGATAGATGGACCACTGTCTAGACTGTAGTATGAAGCCGCTCTCCTATTCTCCAGGCACTCAGGAACGAGGGAGGAGCTTTAGCTTTGGCACTGGGCCTTGGGACTCTGCCTTCGCTCTTACAGGGCCAGAGATGGACTGAGGGTCAGGTGGTAGGCAACCTGAGCCGGACCTGCTTACTACCTTTTCCCATAGACCCTCCCAGGGGGAAACATGGCTCTCTGGGCTAAGGAAAGCTTGCCATCGTTTGAAGTGTACGTGGTTCTGTCCTTTCCTCTTTCTGGCCCTCAAGACTCATGCAGGTGTGGCTGTGGCCGAGAGTTAGTTGTTAGACACCCCATGGCAGTCCAGCCCTGGATGGGCAGGTCACAGAACCCAGCTGCTCCCCATTCTCCAGCCATGGAATGCAGGCAGCCCCACTTACCCCATTGATGTTCTAACCGATTATCTAATCTCTGTGCCTGGTGCATGGTTTGGGGGCAAACCTGGCCTGGAGGTTTCCTGTCTGGCTGCCAGCACCACACACTGCAAGCAGAATTGGAAGTCAGCGGACAGCCAAGGGGAGCAGACCCCCTCTGCTCTCTCCGGCACTGGAGGTCGGGCTGTGCCACGCCCCCCCCCATACTCTGCTGTCCCTTGCTTAGCTCTAGACCTTCCTCCGGGAGCATTTGCACAGCTTGTGCCAGCTCTTCACCCCCCCCCCATCTTCTGTTTCTCAGCTTGGACTCATTAGAAAGGGAATCTGCTGGGCTAGCTACCGCTCTACTCTTGGGAGGCTCCCGGCCAAGGGCAGATGGCGTAGCTTGGACCTGGAGTATACATGTGGTTCTGGCTGCTCTGGTGTGATCTTTCCACAGTCTCTGGATGAAGAGCCTCTCTGCCTGCCACATGCCCCTTTCATCTAAGCGCATTGCTAGTCTCGGTGGCCTCCGACTCTTCTCTGGGCAGGGACTGTGACTGATCTGACAAGTGCAGCTCCTTTTTGAGCCATTTTTCCTGGGATGCTGAGATGGGGCAATAAGATCGGGACCTAGCAGGTGACCTCCAATTTACTAGTCCTGCCCCATTGTACCAGTATGAGTTTCAGCTGTGGGATTCTCCTGTCCCTCTTCCTAGTTAGCAAAAGGGCACGGCCATTTTCTCAATACAACATGTCTGCTAGGTGTGGCCTCAAGGTAGCAACTACAGAATTATTTTTTGCTCAAGAAAGAAATTCTCCTTTATCCTCAGCATATTAGTGGCTCACCCCTGCTCCAACATGTTGTCCTGTTTGTCCCCAGGGGGGCTCTTGCCAGCCAGTTTCTGGGTTGTGTGGAAGGACTCTGGCTTTGAGAAAACACAGGAAGATTCCCCAGGAAGGACACAGTGTGGTTCGAGCTAGCTTGTGCCACATGGGAAAGCCAACCTGCCACTTCCTTGGCAGAGCATAGGAAATGGGCTGCGTGACCTTAGCAAGCAAGAGGAATCTCTAGTGACATGGGGGCCACCCGGTCTGGCTACAGTGTGCCTAAAACTTGATATGGTCAGGACCTTAGGAGGCTGGCCTTGGGAAGAAGGAGGCATGTTCTTCCCTGTGGGCCATAGAGAAATGTGGGCAGAGTTCTTCCGGTGGCTTCTTAACTCTGCCTGCAGGTTTCAATTTACCTTTGAACTTTTAAAAGCCAGACTCTAGTCGGGCGGTGGTGGCGCACGCCTTTAATCCCAGCACTCGGGAGGCAGAGCCAGGCACATCTTTGTGAATTTGAGGCCAACCTGGTCTACAGAGTGAGGTCCAGGACAGGCACCAAACTACACAGAGAAACCCTGTCTCGAAAAACCAAAAAAAAAAAAAAAAAAAAAAAAGCCAGACACTGAGCATACACCTGCCTTGTGACCCAGCAATGCCGGTGCTGAGTGTTTACCCACAGGAGTGAATACTTGTGTTCACAAGGCTGCCCCTAGAGCTTTTTCATCGCTTTCGTAACAAGCCAAACCTGGAGCTGCCCAAGCCTGTCATTAGTAAGGAAAGCAATAAATTATAGCATAGCCACACAAAGGAATTGCTAGTGAAAATGCAGTTTACAAATATAACACAGCATGCTCTAGGCTTGTAACTCATTTGGAAGAGTGCTAGCCTAACATGCACAAGATCTTGTGTTCAATCCCTAAGAGTGCATAAACTGGGCATGATGGCATAGACCTGTAATCCCAGCATGTGGGAGATGGAGGCAGGAGGATCAGCAATTCAAGGTCATCCTCAGCTATTTAGCGAGTTCCAAGTCAGCCTTGGCTATACAAAACTGTGTCTCAAAAAACCAAGTCCTAAACAGATATGCATACAGCACTGTGGATGTGCCTTTGAGTCTTCCCTATGCACTGTGAGATGGATGATGGGATCGCATGCTTACAGAGAGGAAGCAGTCTGCTGTCAGATGTCAGGGTAATGGTTCTCCTTGGGATGGTGGGGGCGAAACTAGAAGGAGCAAGAAGGGTTGTGAGGGTTGGTTTCTGGGTGTGTGTTTCTGAAGTGTGATGAACTGCTTTGCAGTTAATCCCAGTACCCAGGAGGCAGAGGCAGGTGGATCTCTGTGAATTCAAGGCCAGCCTGATTTACATAGTGAGTTCCAGGACAGCCAGGGTTATGTAAAGAGGTCCTGTCTTAAAAAAATATATATTAAAGGAAAAGAAAGAAGAGTGTTGGACTGTACACCTCCTTGCATACAGTTCCTTTGCAATGTGTAGTTTATTCTCCAGGCTGGGCAGCGGTGGTACACACCTTTAATCCCAGCACTTGGGAGGCAGAGTCAGGCGGATCTCTGTGAGTTCGAGGACAGGCACCAAAACTACACGGAGAAACCCTGTCTCGGTCTCGGAGAAACCAAAAAAAAAAGAAAAAAAAATTATACTTCAATATCAACCTAAAAATAGCCATTTAAGTATAACTCTTAGACTCTGATGTAACTGCTCTTAAACATGGCTTAGGCAGTCCCTCTCCTTTCTTTTGCTTTTGTGTGTGCCTGTGCCATGTGTATGACATGTGTGTACACTTTGTGTGAGCGCACACATACATGGACGTCAGAAGACAGGTTCCGAGTCAGCGCTGTCCTTCCGGCTTGTTTGAGGCAGGCTCTTCTGTCTCTTCTGTTGTGGGTCACTGCTGTCGTAAGCCAGGCTAGCTGGCCCTCCAGTGTCAGGATTCTCCTGTCTCAGCTTCTCAGAGCACTGGAGTTACTGTGAGCTCTGCTTGGGTCCTGAGGACTCGAACTTAGATCCCCATGCTTGCGTGGCAAACACTTTACTCACTGGGCTATTGCCTCACAGGCATTTTTTAAATTATTCTTATTTAAGTTTTTTTTCCCTCTGTGTATCCCTGGCTGTCCTGGAACTCTCTATGTAGACCAGGCTGGCCTTGAGTTCATTGCTGAGATTAAAGGTGTTTGTCACCACTGCCTGGCCTTCCCAGGCATTTTTATTTTTTGAGATATAGCATAGGCTATCCTTAAACTCACTATATATTGTAGGATGGCCTTGAACTCACCACCCTCCTGCCTTAGCCTCTCAAGTACAGGAATTATGAACCTGTACCACCACAGCATTTTGGTTTTTTTCTCATTCTAAAGCCCTGCTGGTGAGTCTAATGTGAATCCAATTAGTAGATAATCGTGCTAACAGGAGGGTGTTAGGTGGGAGGTGAGCTGAGACATGAAGGTGGGGTGGGGAGGTCATCAAGGCAGAACCTCAAGCCCAGGATGCTGAGCCTTGACTTTTGAGGTTCTATCTAGGCCGGAAGTCCTCCCAGCTTCCTGTCCCCTGTCACTGCTTCCATGACTTTTGGATTTGTCCTGTCAGGAGCCTGCATGGTGATGTGGCCTTTGAGGAGAACAGTATTGTTGGCACCTCTCTCCTTGGAGACCACAGAGGCTTAGTGTCTTGGCTGGCTACAGAGGTGGTACTGGCACTGAGCCTGGCTTTGAGAAGAGTTGGCAGGGCCCACAGCGAGCTCTAGTATCTCAGAAGTCCACAAGAAGTCATACTCTGGGTGGGAGAGGATGGTCCTTCCTAGGGAGAAGTCATCCAAGGGTCCATCCACTCCACTGGGATCTGTGGGGAAGGCCCCACCGGTGACCACACCAGCCCTGCTGGTTCAGGGGGGCAGGGCCTGGCTGAGATCTCAGCTTCGGCATCAACCGTAGGCATGGCTGCTGCCAGAGGCTCGGATGAGACCTGGAGG
Source organism: Peromyscus leucopus (assembly GCF_004664715.2). NCBI lineage: Eukaryota > Metazoa > Chordata > Mammalia > Rodentia > Cricetidae > Peromyscus > Peromyscus leucopus. The sequence continues at coordinate 13,292,550 of NC_051069.1, read as the reverse complement.
GAGCTCTGCCCTGACGTTCGGAAGAACCAGGGCAGGAAGGGGCTGGTAAACTTGGGGGATCGTTGCCTGGGCACAGACGGCTCGGAGAAGTGCAGCCTCGTTCATTGGAGGCTGCAGGGTGCGCCTGTGCTTTCAACCCAGTAGATTTCCCATGCTGCCTTGGGATGGTCCTCCTCTTCCTCCTCCTCCTCTCCTCCTCTTCCAACTTGTCCGTCTCCTTTTTCTCTTCCTCCACCTCCTCTCCTCTTTATGCCCTCTCCTCCTCTCCTTTTTCCTTCTTTTTTAGAGATACTATCTCATGTCCTGGCTGGCCTGGACCTCAGATGTAGCCAAGGATGACCCTGAACCCTGATCCTGATGCCCCCACTTCCCAAGTGCTGGGATTGCAGGCATGCGCTCCCTATCTGGCTGTCTAGTTCTCTTCGTGCTTCCTTGTGCCTTCTGTGTCCCTCTTGATCAGTCAGGCAAGGTAGGCTGAGTGACTCCTGGTGCGAGGCCAAGACTGTCTGCCTCCCCCACGGGCCAGGGCTCCTGGAAGGAAGGATCCAGCCATGGGTGACCTTGTCAGCTCCTGTCCACCCCTTGTCTTCCTTGCCCACGAGGCGTCACTCACTTTCTGACTTATTCTTACTGCTTTTTCCTCTTCTCTCTCCCCCCCCCCTTTTTTGGTGTCAAGAAGCATTTATCTTCTCTCTCTATCTGTCTCTCTCCCTCCCCACTTCCTCCCTTTGGCAAACACTGAATGCTGATGTGTGCCGGGATGCAGACATACGTGGGTTGGAGCTCAGAGTCCACTGAGGAAGGAAGACATGTAAACAGAACAGCAAAAGAAGGGGTGAGGAGCACAGAGGGAGAGAGGGAGGGAGCCAGAGAGGGAAATGGGAATGTTCTACACAGGGGAGGCATTTGAACTGACAGTTCAAAGAAGACCCAGACCTCCCCAGGTAGACAAGCCCAGGGAAGGGGTTCCTCGGTGAGGGGCTGCTGTGGTGAAGAAAGTGGGGGCACTCAGCTGAGCTTCACGGGGTACAGTAGCAAGGTGTGAGGGTGGAAAGAGGAGCAGGGCTGGACATGGTGGCAGACTTCAATCCAGAACTGGGGGGGGGGGGGGCAGAAACAGGTGGGTCTCTCTGAGATCCAGCTTGGTCTCCATAGTGTGTCAGTTCCATACCAGCCAGGGCTCCACAGTGAGACCCTGTCAAGAAACAACTAAACAAAAAAGAAGCAGGGAGATTAGGCGTGGCAGGCACGGAGCGGGGGGTGGGGGGTGGGGGGTGGGGTGGGGTGGGGGAGTGGGAGCAGGGACCAGAGACTGCAGGGCATTCCGCAGAGAAAGGCAAGGGCAGAGCTGGGTTGCAGATGACTGTGAATGTAGGAGAGAGAGTGTGTGAGGACATGGCTGGGGCAGGTGTGGCTAGGAGAGGATGCCAGAATCCAAGAAAAAAAAGACAGTAGTGGCCCCGGCTTGTGTGCTCTAGCTATAGCGGAGAAACAGATATTTCGATGAGGCATGTCAGGCTCCGAGGACTGTATGGGGCGGAGAGAATGACTTGAGATTCTGGCCGGGGGTCACTGTGGAGGGTGGAGCCTTTCATGGATACTGGGTGCTTAGAGAGAAGCAGTCTTGGGATGGGGAACAGGTGGTTCTGAGCTCACCCTGATAGACTCCTCCGAATGCCAGAGCTGAAGTTGGGGTGGGTGGTGGGTAATGAGTTGGGAGATTTGGGAGTATCTGTCTGGAGATGGCATCGACTCGTGGGGCCTGTCTGGGATGTCTGTGGGAGGCAGCTAGACTTGTACCCCTGCTTCCGACTCACCTGCCGCCCTTTCCTCTTATACACCACCTCTCTGGACATCTCCCTTTGCTGCCGCCCAGCTCACCCTGTTGCCCTAGGCCAAACCCCAGCTCAGCAGCAGCGATAACTTCAGGAAGGTTCCTGGAAGGAAGGAAGGAAGGAAGGAAGGAAGGAAGGAAGGAAGGAAGGAAGGAAGGAGGAGGAAGGAAGGAAGGAAGGAAGGAAGGAAGGAAGGAAGGAGTGAGTGGGCAGGAGTCCTGCCCCTGCCAGAGAGGCTCCAGATCCCTGCTGGAGCCTCCTCTAGGCTTGCCTGCCCTTAGACCCAGCTCAGCTCAGGAGAGGAGCTTGCTTGAGGATTCCAATCTTTGATCCTCCCTTTACTGTGGAAAGATGTTGCTGTTTCCCTGTTCCATCCCTTTCATGGCAGTAGTTATTGTGGTTTATACAGATTTGGGGCCGGAGAGATGGCTCAGTGGTTAAGAGCATATGTTGCCCTTGCAGAGGACCTGGGTTTGGTCCCCAGCACTCACATCAAACAGCTCACATCCACCTATAACTCCAGATCCAGGAGATCAACATCTCAGGCTGCTGAGAGCTCTGCACTAGTGCACAGACCATACAGGCGTACACAGATCCACACAAAATAAAAATACATTTTTAAAATCTAAAAAAAAATTACAGATCTCAGTATCCTAGACCCTGATATTAACTCCATTGTGTGAACACAGGGACAGGTTGGGGCTAAGGGTTGTGGATATGACTTATGACCCTTGGGTTATGAGAAACTGCTCTCAGGAAAAATCGGTGGCAGGGGGATGGATGTCATTTGCCTGCAGAGTCAAGTAGAGGGCTGAGCTCCATGCTCTTAAAGTTCCCCTATGGCCCTCTGGGTCAAATCCAGGTAGTTATCAGATGCCCCATGGCCTGGCAGGTTCTAATGTGAGGACTAGGTAACCACCCAGCCCAAAGGTCTTCATATGGCTTGCTTGCTAGTATTTCTTTCTTTCTTTTTTTATTTTTCTTTTTTGAGACAGGTTTTCTCTGTGTAGTTTTGGTTCCTGTCCTGGAACTTGCTTTGTAGATCAAGCTGGCCTCGAACTCACAGAGATCCACCTGCCTCTGCCTCCCGAGTGCTGGGATTAAAGGTGTGTGCCACCAAGCTTGGCTGCAATCTATTTATATAAAACATGAATTTATGCTTAAAATTAAAAAAATGGGTAAAGGACTCGAGTAGAGTGTTCCTTTTCTCCTCCTTCTCTTTCTCTTCTTTGAAACAGGTTCACATTACGGAGTCCAGGCTAACCTCAAATTCAAGACCTCCTCCATGCTACTCCAAGACAAGCACACTACCAACCAGTCCACATCCTCAGCTCTTTCTAGGGATTTGTTGTTTTGGGGGTGTTTTGAGACAGAGTTTCTCTGGACCCCTGGCTCTCCTGGAACTGCTCTGCAGACTAGGCCGGCCTCAAACTCTTAGAGACCTTCCTGCCTTTGACTCTCTGAGTGCTGGGATTAAAGGTGTGTGCCACCACCGCTCAGCAACTTTTAGGGAATTTTTAGTGGATGATTTCAGTCATTCATAAATGGTTTATATTTACCATATTCTCTACAGCAAACATAAAAAGTTAAGAGAAAACCCCTCTGTGAAGTGTGAAGTGATAAAACCAAACATATCCAGAAACTAACCTTAGGAGCCAGAGGGTCACATTGATAGTCTGGCACTTTCTTCAGTAAATCCAATCATGTGTCATTTAGCCACAAAGAAACCTTCTGAGAAATGTGTCATGAGTTGTGCACACATGGCGGAGTGTGCTTATAGGAACAAGACCGCGCTGACATCGCTGGGTGGTATAGTCTTAGGGAGCCATGTCATAGATGAGTTGCCCATCGTTGGCTCAAACAGCAGGCAGTGTATAACTGTGTATGATGACGTGTGTGTCAAACCCTATGTGAGGTCAAGGAGAGAGGTCACCAGGTCACACGTGACTAGGCTAATGGTATGAGTGAGGCTGCCTGGATCTTCACGATGTGACACTGGACAGGGTTAACTTTTTCTGATCTGTACGATGTTGTGGTTGGAAACTGGATAAACTCCAAGGGTCCTGGAAGAATTTGGGCCAAGTCTGTAATTCTGTCTTAAAGAAGACAAAGTGTATTGGTTTATTTGCATGTGCATGTGAAGGCACACGTGTGTTGCAGTTGTACATGCCCATGCGTGTACACACATGTAGGGGTTGAAGAACAACCTTGGATGGTATCCCTCTGGAGCTGACCTCCTTGTTTTTTTGAGACAGTCTCTCATTGGCCTGGAGCTGTCCCAGGAGATCTGGGGGGCTGCCCAGTGAGCCCACTGCCTGTCTCTGCCTCCCCAGTACTGGGATTACACCCTGTATGCTGTCATGCCTGGTATTTTTGTGTGATTCTGAGGATTGAATTGGGCTCTTTATGTTTGCAAGGAAGTACTTTGCAGACTGAGCTCTCTCCCCAGCCTGAAAAAGAGAATTTTGCCTTGGCCCAGTCACAGAACTGAGAGTAACTGAGCATTTGGGATTCTCTCGGCCTTATCTTTTTTATTCCCGTTATTTACATACAGAGGGACCAGCACCCAGGACCTTGTTACATATTCCAGACTTTGAACTGCCTGTCTTGACCCTGCTTCTTGGCCACCCCTCTTCCTTTGAGAACCCCTGAGCTCACTCAATTGGGGCTGTTCTGACATCTCAGGCTTTACTGATGCCCAGAGAAGCAGGAATTGGGGGTCCTAGTCTGTGGAGGTGGCAGGTGGAGGCGGGACCTTAGAGGCTACTGGGAAGCCCCACCTGCCCAGGGGAAGAACACCTCCTTCCTCCTGGGACATTTTTTAAATAGTTTGGCTGTCAAGGCTGAGGTACTCCCACTGTCTGAAGGTGATTGAGGCCACCACTTCCTAGTCTGGGGCAGTCCCACCCCTCCCAGATACACTCACTTGTAGGCCAACTGGAATCTTCTTTCCACATCTCTAACAACATTTGATAAAGGATCCTGTACACCGTGGCCTTTCCCAGAACCCGATAGTTTACAGTAACTGCTAGGGCACCTCAGAAACTTCTGCTTTCAGCAGGAACATGTCTGTGTCCGTCCTCCAGGGCGGGGCTGGAGGCCCAACTCTTCCTGGACTAGCAAGCAGTTGCCTGGAAGTTAAAACGAGGTGAATAGACTGACTTTTTTTTTTCTGGGCCAGGCATTAACCAAGCTTTAGGTTTCCAGGCAAGAAGCTGTGGGAGACACCTACCAGTAGACAAAATACAAATGAAGATGATATATTTTGACTTATCCAATTGGCAGAGGTGACTAGTGCTTGGATATGGGAAAATGAGTTCCCTCTCAGAAGGCTGGTCGCTGGGCTAATGGGTACGGCATTTGAAAGTGGCTTCAAATTATGACATCTTAAACTTTACCTTGTACATCAAGCAAGGGTAGGGGACAGAACAGCTGCCCTGGATGGCTAATAGGAAAAGATACCCCCAAGCTCCCCTTTCTAACATGGACACATTTACCTCTAGCAACCAACAAATGCATGGAAAGACAGCGCCTATGAAGAGCTCCGTGCCTTGCGCAGAGAAACCAGAAAAGGTCCAGGAACCCCCAGATGACAGGTAAGGACCCTTTTCGATCAGAGATAAACCCAGACTAGGAAGGATGGATGGGAATTATCAGGAGGTGACCTGCTAGTGAGGGGACCTTAAGGAACTGGAAAGATGCCTCTGTCATAAAACACTTGCCTTTCTAAGCGTGAGGACCCGAGTTCAATCCCCAGTGCCCTTGTGAAAAGAAATAGGCTGATTGTGGCGGTGTGTGCTTGTAATTCTGGCGCCAGGGAGGTAGAGACAGGAGGATCTACGAGGCTCACTGGACAGCTGCCAGTCTAGCCTAACTGGAGGGCTCCCGACTGATGAGAGACACTGCCTCAGAAGAGGTGGATGGCTTTCCTGAGGATGACTCTAAAGGTTGTCCTCTGGCCTATATGCACATGTGCGAATGCACACATTCACACTTGCACACGTACAAATATGAGAGGTATGTGTGTGGGGGGGAGCCTTAAGCCTGAGTCAGGCAAGACACCTTCTTAGCATGCCTTGTAGGCTGGGCAAAGCCTGCTGAGGCCTCTTCCTCCTACCCTTCCAGCTTGTCCCAGTACACTGGGACCTTGCAGGGGCCAGGCTTCTCAGGTTACCAGTCTCCTCCCTGCCCACCTGTCCTTGGGCCAACCTGGCCAGAGCAAAGCTTTGTATTTCAGCACGTTCTTTCCTGCTCAGTAGCCTCAGTCAGTTGGTTGAACGTGCTGAGTGCCTCCATGAGGACCTGCAGGCTGCCCAAGGAGGCTGCAGGGGGGAGCAGATCTGTCTGTATCATGGCCCTGGAGCTGTGAGTCTAATGCTTCCGTCTTGTACACCCCTAGACTGTGGTCCCTGGAGCCACACATTGCTTGTGTCTTTGCCTACTCCTTGGCTAGAGGAATCGGAGTGTCTTTGCTGCTCAGGGCTGAGCAGCCCCTCAGCATGTGGGAGACTGAGGCTCAGGCCAAGCATACCTTTGTGAGTGTGGCACTCAAATCTGCTTGGGAAGGAAGTCTCATGAGTGCCCTTCCCCAGAGATGAGCGGGGCGCTTACAGTTCTTGTCATTTTACCGAGTTTCTCAGAGAAGGGTTTAGTCTCCAATCTCTGCTCCAATCTTCTGGCTCAAAGCCAGGGCAGAGTTGGCACTGAGGATACATGGACAGGACTCAAAGGTTCCTTGTCCCTGGAATGGAATGTCTCCTTTGCAGTCTGCACTGGTCAGAAGGCTCGAAGGGTGAAGAGATAAAGAAGTATGGCCGGGAAGGGGTAAGTGTGTGGGATTGCCCAAATTTTTGGTCCCTTAGCCACCAGGCCTGTTAGCAGGAACCCAGGAGACCTGAGTGAGTGCCCTGACCTTGATGGGAATGGTGTGTCCCCTCTAGTCACTGGCTCCCTGTAAGAACTCAGCATTACCAGCAGATGAGCTAGGCTTGGGACTCAGCCCTTCACACCCTTGCTGCTTACCAGGGGGTCCCTGTGGCATTATCTCCTGGTGGCTGGAGCAGGGCCCTGTAGTGGTGGTGGGTGGATGGATGGATGGATGGATGGATGGATGGATGGATGGATGGATGGATGATGAATGGCCCCTCAGAGCCGGGTCTTATATTGGCAGGCACTAATGAGCAAATACAACCAGCAGTACCACAAGCTGTTTAAAGACATCCCCTTGGAGGAGATGGTTCTCAAAGGTGAGCTGCTTCCAGGGCACTGCTGGTGGGGACCCAGGCCCTCTACTTGGGATCCTTTATGCTTAATTTGCATGTGGGAACAATTTAGATGCAGTTGGCTCTTTTTTCTTCAAAAGTATGAGGAGACAGGGTGGTTTGGGATGCGCAGTTGAGTTATGCAGGTTTGCCTGAGGGAAGGTGAGATTGCCAGCTCTTTCTGTTCTGTTCTCACCAGTGACTCTTGTCCCCCGCCCAGGCCTCTCACTGAGCATGTAGGGACATTTGCACAAGCTAGACCCTCTTCTCAGGGCAGGGTAAAGCCTCTTCCTGAGCTAACAGAAATCCGGGGCTAGAGACCTGGACGGGAAGTTGCTCGGACCTCGTGAGTCCGAAAGAGGAAACAGGTAGCAGTCTGATGAGGTGGAATGGGATGCTCAGGATTCTCAGAGGACCCTTTGAGTGCCTGTGAGATAGATTGGAGGTGGGGACAGGATAGTCTGAGGACAGGGGAAAAGGTAAGAGGCTCCAGGCCCTGGGGCTTCTCTGGGTTAACCTTACTCACGGCTGTCTTTTCTCCTGTGACTGCCCAGTGTGTTCCTGTGCCCTCCAGAGAGACCTCCTTCTCCACGGGCGGCTCTATATCTCTCCCAACTGGCTTTGCTTCCATGCCAGCCTCTTCGGCAAGGATATCAAGGTAGCAATGAGTGTGGTGAGGGTCGCTATGACCCAGTAAGGCTCCTGTCCGGGACCAGGGGAGGGACAGTCTCCTGTCCTGTGGGCATGCCTGAAACCATGCATGTCATGCATGTGCTCAGTACAAGGTGAATGAAGCCTCTCACTGGCTGGATGAGGAGCATCGCGCTATCTCATTCTGTGTTCAGGGAAGTAGTTCTTCTTCTAAAACGCAGGCCCTTTCTTGATCCTACATCTGGCCTGAACAATTGACAGCTAAATTATACTGGCTTCAGGCGTCTCAGAAATTCTTTCAGGGTCAGAGTGCGGTGTCACTTTTAGGGGGAGTCACTAGTGTGACTAAGGGCCAGCTCAGGGGTCTCTGAGTAGAGTATAGGATTCAGCAGAACAACCGTCTTTGTTAGTCTTGGATAACGGGGATCGTGTGCAGCAGGGAATCTGAAGCAGCGTGTGTTATCAAGGCTGGGGCGTGGGGGTAAGGATAGTTGGAAGGGGACCCTGAAAGAGAGCGTGAAAGATCTAGATGCCCCCTGCTACCACACACACACACACACACACACACACACACACACACACGGCTTCTCCAGGGTGTGCATTCTCGGCTGAGTGCCAGCTATGTCTGTCCTTCGCTCCAGTGCAGCAAACCAAGGGGCTGAGAGAAGCACGCCTCTCTCTTCCTCTCTCAGGTAGCCATTCCTGTGGTATCTGTGCAACTGATCAAAAAACACAAGATGGCGCGGCTCCTTCCCAATGGACTGGCCATCACCACAAACACCAGCCAGAAGGTCTGTGAGTCTCCGGGCCAGCCACTTCTCCTATCCTTCTCCCCGTCATAGCTCCAGAAACTCACGGCCTGAGGCTGGCCTACTCCCAGAGGGTTACTTCTCCCTAACGGGTCAGAAGACCCTTTCCCAGGTGGAGGTCTTGGTGGTTCTCATGGCCCCATCCACCTCTGGGCTTGCCCCCCAATCCATGGACATGGCCTGCTAGTACAGCAAGAAGTCCCATCTCACCCTGGTCCTTTCTACTTTCTTTTCATGTCCCAGTATATCTTTGTGTCTCTGCTCTCCCGGGACAGTGTGTATGACATGCTGAGGAGTGTCTGCACTCACTTACAGGTATGGAACCCAGAGGCAAGGGTGACTGCACCTAGGTCTTGGGACAAGGCTGTTAGTGGAGATTAGCCTGTCTCTCTAACACAGGCAATGGGACAGAGAGGGGACTTACTGTCTGGGTCAATGCACCAGAGGCTGTACTTGAACTATGCATCACCGAGCATATCTTTTGGCCGGTCTTTGTGTGTCCTCACATGTACATTTGCCCTCACCTATGCCTCCTTAGTGTACAAATAGACAGGGGTGTATGGCTGCTTCTCAGTATACCCTCTGAACAAGGTGAGGAAGGGGAAGTAGGGAGGGGGTGGGGCATAGGAAATGAGCTGTCTGGGATTTGCTCCCCTACATTAGTACAAAACACCCCCAACCATCCACAGTGCACAAACTCTGACCTGGGCTTGGCCTGACGACACAGGTTTGTGAGGGCCTCCTCATGTTTAATCTTGCCTCTTCCCTTTCCTCCCCAGCCTTCCAGCAAGAAGAGTCTGAGCGTAAGGAAATTCCCCCAGGAAGCCAAGTGCGAGTCTCCGGTGAGCGTTGAGGCGGCTGGGAGTGAGGGCCTGAGAGGGAGCAGGGCTCTGAAACTTTAGGGCCACCATGTAGAAGTAGGACACAGGTTCTAGAGCCAGTGGCTACACTGTGTTACGGGTCGCCCAGACTGCATGCCATGCAGAGCACATGGGCCCTCAGCAGATCTGCCGACTCTGAACAGAAGTATACCCCCCAAACACTGGCTGAAGTGAGTCCCAAACCAAGTGGATGCAAAGCCAGGCATCCATCCTCTTTCTTTTCCCAGAGGAAGGGGGACTGTCAAAGCCACAGACATATCCTTAGACAGGAACTCCAAAGCCAGGGGCTGGGCAGGTGGCTCTGTGGTTAAGAGTGGTGGCTGCTCTGGCAGAGGACCCGAGTTCAAATCCCAGCACCTGTATGGTGGTTCACAACCATCTCTAACTCCAGTCCCAGGAAATCCAATGCCCTCTTCTGGCCTCTCCTGAGCTAGCTCAATACATGTGGTTACACAGACATATAAGCAGGCAAAACACACACACAACACACACACACACACAAAGTACATTGAAAGAAAAAAAAAAAAAAAAGAACCCCAGACTTACACTTTGCTGAGACTCCAGCAATTTCCTCCGGGAACTGAGGCCCTGCGCAGGACCATGAGCTCTGAGGGCAGAGATGAAGTGTCAGTGACCTCACAGAGGTTAGCGACTCCTCCGTAACTGAGTAACTCTGAAGCATCTTAGCTAATCACACAGCATACAGAATTCCATGCAAGGGGCAGAACCGTTGTCCCCTTTTGTATTGATAGGAACCATACGTCACCTCTGCCGTGGTCAGTGGCTCCTTCAGAGTTAGAATCTGGATTAAAAGAAGCCATCATCTGTACCGTCTGAGGCAGTGTTGAACTCAGATCTGAGCACGGACCGGGTTGTCTGAGCCACTGTGCTTCTTCACTGTGTTCTTCAGAGGGATTGTTTGCGGGGAGGGGGTTCACTTCCTTCAGTGGTTTAGCTACTGGTTAAGTTGCTCATGCTCATACAAGCAAGCAAATTAAACTCAGAGGGTCAAAACCAACAAAGCAGGGGGTGTGAAAGGAGGCGGGGACTAGACGTGAAGACAAAAAGGGTCAGCTGGGGTGAGAGGGATCGGTTATGATGCATTGTATATATGTATGAGATCATTTAAAATGGCATCGAATTCAACGAAACGTCTTTTCAGTAGTAATACTGAATGGTATAATTACAGTTAATAATACATAAAAGATGTTTTCTGACAGAGGGATGATACAGCCAGGGTGTATCCAGGTGAGAAGTGTTGTTGCTGTATTCCACTCCTGAATAGGCATCTGGATTGGTAATTTAAGCTGGAGAAAATCTTGATAACCCTGGAGCTAGCCTTAGGACAGAGGATACTCACCTTCTGTCTTCTCCACAGGAAGTCCTTGTCCCTGAGATGAAGTGGAGAAAAGTATGTCCAGCTTCCACATCCCTGTCACTCCCAGACGACATCTCTTGTGTCTCTCGGATCCCCACAGACTCCACAGATAGCTGCTTCTCCTCCAGGAAGCCTCCAGGGTCTGGTGAGTTCAGGATCCTGTTTGTGGCAATGACTGGATCTTCTTAACCTTTTCTTAAAAGACTCTTAACCTTTTCTCTTACTTCTGTGTGAGAGCCCAGTGTGGCTGGCCAGACTTTTGAGAGCTCTTTCTTTCTTTCTCCAAACCCATATGGAAAATCCAAGAGCCCAAACAGCTTCAGGACATGAAGGGAGGGGGATCTGCCCCATTCTGGTTGGGGGCCCCAGTCAGTGCTCCCAGAAGATGCCTAGCTGCTCTCCCATTGCAGAGACCGTCTGTGAGGAAGATATGCTGGAGGAAGAACCCACCGTGGACCAGGAACTGAGGCTGTGGGATTCCCGGCTCCTCAAAGTCATCTTTGTGATGTAGGTGTCTATATTGAGGGAGGTATCTAACCTGGAGTGCTGGTGGTCATGGTGATGAGGTGTTTGAAACAGTCGTTTTAGAGGGTTGACCAGTTATTACCTAGACCCAAGGGGATGTTCCCACTCAGCTCCAAGCTCTTGGTGGTTCTGAAGACCTCATGGCTTATCCTTTATGTCCCAGTCCCTGTATTTAGACATCCGGCAGTGCAAGGGGCGGGTAAACTGTTGAGAAAAGGTAAAGCTGCTGCCCAGGCTTGGGGAGCCATCAGATACCTGAGAGAAAGACTAGCCGGAGAAACACATGTTTTCTCTACTGCCTGCCATTAGGACAATTGTCAGGACCCCTGGTTTGTCTGTATCCCTCTCTCTCTCTTTTTTTTTCTTCTAACATGCGTATATATGTATGCATGTTCAAATGTATGTGAGTGCATGTGTATACCCGTGCACATGAAGGCCAAAGGTTAGCATTCTAAGTGTCTTTCCTGACTGCCATCCAACTTACATACCTAGGCAGCATCTCTCATTTGAACCAGCCTGGGGAGAGAGAGGCCAGAGTCATTTCTCAGGTCATTACCGAGGGTCAGAGAGTGGCTGAAGAGATGAGCGTCATCAGGTGGCAAAAGCCGAGGGATTCCCAGAGTTCTGGAGAGGGCCTGGGTCTGGGGCACCTCCAGACATTAGCCAAGCCTTAGCTTCCGGTGAGTTTGTGGTGCGTGTAGTCAGTCCAGAAGACAACTGGCCAAGGACCTCTGCTCCGGAGTAACGGGTGGGGGAGGAAAAGGAAGGCAGGTGAGGGAAAGGCCCAAACTGATTTACTTGGAGACTGAAAATCCACAGGTTTGGAGTTGAGACTGGTGGCTGTTAAGCCTGGACAGTGGCCATGTGCCCTGTGGTATGGGTCTCAGAAAAGAGACCAGGATGGGTAAGGGGAGATAGGAAAGGTTACCCAGAGAAGGGGGGCCTGGGGTGTGGGACCTCAAAACATCTTCCCAGTTTGGGCACCAAATGTTAGATGGGATTGGTGGAGGTAAACACTGGAAGTAAAAGGTAGGAGACAGGGACCTCCCGAAACAGAACAATTCTGATTACAGCGCTGCCGTGTCTCTGTGGAAGTGAGACTGTGCCTACGTGGCATGAGGTTCTTGGGGCTTAATAGGACAGAAAAGGGGGGGCATTGGGATGGAAGAGTCCATCTGCAGGTCAGTTCCCCTGAAGTCTGGAAGTGATAGATCCCACAGGTGTTTATCAGTCAACTTTCCTGTCCAGAGTTTCTCAACCCACCCACGGCTTTTAGATAATTAACCTTCGTCATCCACACCCTCTAGGGGAATGGACCTGCTGCCTTAGAGATTGACATCACCTTAATGGCCACTGGAGGGGGTGTAGGAGAAACCAAGGTGGCTAGGAAGAGGGAGAGTGGGATGATAGTTTTGGTTGTCTGGCTTCCTCTGTGGCTCGGCTATAGGGACTAGAATTCCTGCTAATTGTAAGGACTTTTCTGTGATGACAAGTCTCGGGCCATCCCTAACAAGAGTGATGCTGGGACCTGTTTAATGAAGAGGAGCAAAGTGCTCTTTAAACCCCCCAGTTTGGGGGATGGGGTAGTTCTCCTGCTCTTTCTGGTGAACCTCCACCAATGCCCTTTCACCAGGAGAAAGGCTCAACTCCTAGCCTGGTACTTGATGGAGGTTCCTGTAATCCCATGCTGTAACTTTGGAGGTAAGGCAGGCAGTTCGTGGATTAGAGGTCAGTCTGGACTACTTAGTAAGTTCCAGACCAGTCTGGGCTATGTGTTCAGAAGGTCTCAAAAACAAAACTAAGCTAAACCAAAAAGGGCATATGGAGATGTAACTCAACTGTAGAGTACTGGCCTGGCATGCACAAAGCCCTGGGTTGGATCCCCAGCTCTGTGTAGACAAGGGATGTCGGCACGTGCCTAGAGTGCTAGAGTGCCAGAGTGCCAGAGGTGGAAGCAGAAGGTTCAAGATTTCAAGGCCATCCTTGACTACATCTCACTTTTGAGGTCAGCCTGGACTGCATGTATTGTAACCTCGTCTCAACAAAACAAAGCCGGGCTGAGAGATGGCTCAGCAGGGAAGCCTGCTTGCCTTTCTTGCACAGAAGTTCTGTTTCCTAGCATCCATGTCAGACAGTTCACAAGCACCTGTAACTCCAGTTCTAGATGATCTGATGCCGTCTTCTGGCCTCTGTGGACACATGGACACATGGACACACACGCATATGCACAAGCACACACACCAAAACCAGAAAATCCAGAACCAGACTCAACCCCTTGTTGCCCTGTTTCTCCAGGATCTGCTTCTTAGTTGCGTCCTCATCCTATCTGGCATTCCGCATCTCCCGGCTGGAACAGCAGTTATGTTCCTTGAACTGGGGTGGTCCACTCCCAGGGGACAGGTGAGGCGCTTTCTCTTCCTAATGCCTTTGGGATTGAAAGTAGAAGGTCAGAGCCAGGCTGCTACAACCCTTATTGAGCTTGTTTGAACTGTTTGAACTGGCTTGATGGCCCTAAGCAGGGTTGGGTATGTGTGCAGGGTACCGGATCTCACTCTGGCCCATTCTCGAGGGGAGTAGGGTCTCTGGGCCTTTCCTCTGATCTGAACATCTTTCTTGTGTGCAGGTAACAGTCACTTGGTCTTCATGCCCACACCTTGTCCAAGGATGCTCTGGTGCTGTCTCTACCGATGATTCCTGGGGTCTCTACTGCGGTTGTGCTGAGAATGAATATGAAGGAAAATATTCTAGATCCTTCCTCCAGCCCCCTCCCCCAACACTTCTTCCCTCAATGAGTGATCTGAAGTACCTGTTTACACATTAACAGGCTCCTACAATTTTTGGACTGAAACAAAATGTTAGATCTTTTGTCTTTTAACCAGTTGAGGAGTTCTGTACACTAAGCTTCAGCAACCGCTTAAATGATAGAAAACATATTAACTTCATTTTTTTGTAAGCAACGGTTCTGGCACTCTGACAAAGCCCTGGGGGCCTCCTCCAGGACAAAGGGCATGCTTTCATACCTGGATTGCTGCTTGCTGTCACGTGACACACTCCAGTGAGTGTGGGGGTGGGGGTGGGGTGGGGGAGTCACAGAGGCACACATCACCTCCCTCCCTCCGTGAGCTCTGCTGCCTCCCCACACTCCGTGGTCTCACTTGGGCCTCTCAGAGCCTTTGTTCTGGAGCCCTCAGGTCTTCTCTGCGGGGAGCCAAGCACCTCAGGGCCTGGGAGAAGGCTGGGATGTAGAGAATAGAGCTCATAGCAGGGGTTTAGCAAGAGACCAAACTGAGTGCTCTGAGCTGAGCTGGGGCTCTGGGGCTGGCCCTGAACTTGGAAAGATGCTTTCTGTAGAGAGGAAGGGAGTGGGGCTGAGATTGGGGGTCCCAGAATCCCTCTTTGGTAGGACAGTCAGAATAGGGACTTTGACATTTGGTACTAGGTCTATTCCCAGCGGTCACAGACATTTCCAAGGTCCCGAACATAAGCAACAGGAAGGTGGGGATTTGATTTGAGGTCGAGCTGCTGGTGTACCTCCTGCATGGCCAACTGCACTTGTCAGGGTGGCTTGGCTGGACAGTGGGATCTGACAGTGTCGGGCCATTTCTTGTCAGAGCTCCTTCATGTCACCTGCAGTGTATATGTCAGTCTGTAGGATCCAGTAATCATAAATAAGATAGAGGTGTCCGGGTGGGACAGGTTCAGTGCAGAGGCTAGCTAAAGTTACTTCTTTAACTCCCCAAAGTTACTCTGACTCTTTGGGGAGAAGATGGGGAGGTATTGAGCTGGGTGTATACTGATGGTTTCGCCATTAAGAGTCTTCCCCATGTCTGCTTGTCTTCTAAATAGAACTCGGGTTCATCTCCTCAGGACTCTTCATCTGCTAAGACAGTGCCTTTGAAGGTTCTAGAAGGGCCTTAGGGAGGAAGCCAGAGGTATCAAGGAAAGGCACAGTGGTGGATGGGGCGGCGCTAGGAGCAGCCACGTTTCCCTGCCTTCTGATGCTGATAGGAAACCCAGGTGGAAATCATTGCAGAGCTGGGACCGTCTCATTCAGGACAAATCCAGGCAGGACTGGAGAAAGGACAATGGGTGACAACTCCCTGAGCTCAGACTAGAGGCCTCTTCATCATCTCCTGTTCTAGTTTCTAGGACTGAACGTAGAGCACAGCCTTGTATGTTGTTTGTACCAAATCTTTACATCTCAGGTGAAACGCGGCGTCCACTTGGTTCTCCTCCCAGGACCACACCATTCAATGTCCGTCCGTCCTTCACTTCCTCTCCTTTGTTCTAAAACTCCCCATCACTCTTCTCCATCGAATTTTCATAGAAACAATCCTCATCGC
Organism: Peromyscus leucopus; assembly: GCF_004664715.2. Lineage (NCBI taxonomy): Eukaryota > Metazoa > Chordata > Mammalia > Rodentia > Cricetidae > Peromyscus > Peromyscus leucopus. The sequence continues at coordinate 13,276,867 of NC_051069.1, read as the reverse complement.
CCCAGGACTTTCCCTCCTTGGTCCCTGCCAGAAGATAAGAGAACAAATCCATTCTCTGAGCCTGGCTAGGTTGAGCCAGGGTTCACGAGAGGTGCCAAGTCACACGTGGCTGTGCCAACATGCTGTGGAAAGCCTGGTCTCCAGCCAGACCAAGGCTCAGAGAGGGCAGGAGGCTGTAGGGTAGCTGGCTTTGGAGGTACACTTGGGGCCAGGGCTTTGAGTGATACATATGTGTCCATCCCTCCGGAGGGTCCTCTCTCCGCTTCCCCCCTTTGTCCCCCATTCAGCCCCTCTTGAGGAGCTGTGTGTCTGTTGTGATTGTTCGTAGTCTATGAGTATTTATACATTCCCAACTGCTTTGGCTAATCCTCCTCTGATTCTCTGAGGGTTTGGTGCAACAAGGGTAGGTTGTTCCAGTGTGGCATTAGCCTTTGAAATTAAAAAAAAGAAAAATTTGTTAAATCCCAGGTACTGGAAAAAATGTTTTTTAAAAAAATAAAACCTTGATTTTTCTAGTGTCCTGTGGTGTGAAAGTTCACTTTTAGTGTATGTGTGTGTGTGTGTGTGTGTGTGTGTTTGTTTAAGGCAGAGGACAATTTTGGGTATCGTTCCTCAGGCACCAGCCACCTTGAGACAGGGTCTCTCGGTGGGCTGTAGTAAGATGACAGTAGACTAGACTGGCCTAGATAGCCCCGGGGAGCTCCTGCTCCACCTCCCAGTGCTACAGTTATGAGCGTGCTCTACCACACCTGGGTTTTATATATATATATATTATTTTACAATACCATTCAGTTCTACATATCAGCCATGGGTTCCCCTATTCTCCCCCTTCCCACTTCCTCCCCTTCCCCCCAACCCACCCCCCATTCCCACCTCCTCCAGGACAAGTCCTCCCCCGAGGACTGCGATCAACCTGGTAGACTCAGTCCAGGCAGGTCCAGTCCCCTCCTCCCAGACTGAGCCAAGTGTCCCTGCATAAGCTCCAGGTTTCAAACAGCCAACTCATGCAATGAGCACAGGACTTGGTCCCACTGTCTAGTTGCCTCCCAAACTGATCAAGCTAATCAACTGTCTCACCTATTCAGAGGGCCTGATCCAGCTGGGGGCCCCTCAACCTTTGGTTCATAGTTCATGTGTTTCCATTCATTTCATACCTGGTTTTTTATGTGGTGGGATTGACCTCAGGCCGTCACGCTCTTGTGGCAAGCGCTTCACTGAGCCGTCTCTCCGGTCCCCATTTTTATCTTAAAGTCTTTTTTGAGATTTTATTTATTTTTATGTGTATGAGTGTTTTACCTGAATGTGTAACTATGAACCGTTTGTGTGCAGTGTCCACAGAGGCCAGAAGAGGGCATTGGATCCCCTGGGACAGGAGTCATAGGCAGTTGTTAGCTGCCATGCGTATGCTGGGAACTGAACCTGGGCTTTTTTGCAACAACGGAGCCATCTCTCCCAATGTATGGAAGTTTCAGCCAGAAAATCCTGTGGTCTTTCCTATAAATGACAGTCTAGGAAATCTAAATTCTGTTATAACACTTTTTAAAACTTTATTTATATGGGACTAGATGATGGGTTAATAGTTATGAGCACTAGTCTGCTCTTTCAAGGGATCTGGGTTCGAGTCCCAGAACCCACAAGGTGGCTCACAACCATCTGTAACTTCAGTTGCAGGGCATCTAATACCCTCTTCTGATGTCCATAGGCAGGCAAAACACCAACACATGTAAATTTCTTGTTTGTTTTTCAAGACAGGGTTTTTCTGTGTAGCCTTTTCTGTTCTGGAATTCACACTTTTGACCAGGCTGGCCTTGAACTCACAGAGATCCACTTGTCTCTGCCTCCTGAGTCCTGGGATTAAAGGCACGCACCACCACTGCCTGGCTAAAATAATTTTTTAATTACTTATTTGAGTAGTAGGGATGGCTAAAATGATTTTTTAATTACTTATTTGAGTAGCTAAATCAGTACAGTGCCTGCCATGTAAACATGAGGATCTGATGCTGGAGATGGTGATCCAGGACGGCCAGGGCTGCACAAAGAGAAACCCTGTCTTGAAAAACAAAAACAAGACAAAACAAACACCACCAAAAAACCCATGAGGATCTGAGTTCAGATCCTCAGAAGACATGTAAAAGCTGGGGGCATGCTTCTGGTAACCACCACTGAGGAGAACAGAGATAGGTAATCCCTGGACCTCTCCAAACAGCCGGCCTAGCCAAAACAATGAACTCTAGGTTTGCAGAGACCTCAAAAAATACGGCAGAGAGCTCAAGAGATGGTTCAGGGCCCCAAACCGCTTGTTCCTTCTGCAGAGGACTCAGCAGGTTGGATTCCAGCATCCAAAACAGACAGCTCACAACTATCTGTAACTCCAATTCCAGCAGATCTGATGGCCTTTCCTGGCCTCCAAGGGCACCAGGCACACACATGGTGCACATACATACATGTAGGCAAAACACATACACACAGAATAAAAATAAATATTTAAAAACAAAACAAGCTGGAGGGTCTGGAAAGATGAGTCAGTGAGGGAAGATGCTTGCCGTCACGTCTGACAACCCACGTTTAATCCCTGAACCCCAGTGGCGGAAAGTAGAGAACCAACTCCAACAAGTTGTCCTTTGATTTCCAGACACACACATCATGGCCTGTGTCTGCATGCACACACACAAACATAGACACAATAAACAAGCGTTTTAAAAAGTTTTAAGGTGAAGAGGGGATGGAGAGATGGCTCAGTGGTTAGGAGAACTTGTTTTTGCACAGGGCCTGGGTTCACTTCCCAGCACCCACATGGTGGCTAACAACTGTCTGTAACTCTAGTTCCAAGGGATGTGGTGTCTCTTCTGACTGCTATAGGCTCCTGACTTCATGTGGTGTGCATGTGCACATGCTCACAAACACACATACACATACATACACATATACACACACATACACTATATCTATATATAGATATATAATTTTTTTAAATGGAGAGTCATCAAGGAAGACACCTGATATTGATCTTTGTCCTTCATACACACATGCACCCATGTATACCCACATGAACACATACATGCACATCCCTATGCATATACATAAGAAGTTAAATAAAAGTAAAAATGTATTTATTTTAAGATTTATATTTTCATTTATTTATTTCTATCTTTTTGAGGCAGGATCTTGCTGGCTAACTCAGACTGACCTAGAACTCATGTAGCCCAGGCTAGCTTTGAACTCACAGAAATCCTCCTGCCTTAGCTTCTTGGGTGCAGAGATTACAGATGTATGCCAACATGCCCAGTTTACCTTTTAAAATTAAAAATTTAAATTCTATTAAAAACGTTTTTGTGTATGTGTGTGCACGTGTGCAAATTCGTGTGTTTGAATGTGGGTGCACACGTGCCATGAGGGGTATGGAGATGAGAGGACAGCCTCAGGGCCAGACCTTGCTTCCCATTTTCTTTAAAACAGGGTTTCTTGCAGGGTGGTGGAAGCTCACACCAGCACTTGGGAGGCAGAGGCAGGTGGATCTCTGTGAGTTCGAGGCCAGCCTGGTCTACAGAGAGAGTTCCAGAATAGCCAGGTCTGTTACACAGAAAAACCCCAAAAACAAAAAAAAAAACCAAACAAACAAAAGGCAGGGGTTCTTTGTTGTTTTTCTGTTGCCTGTGCCAAGCTGACCGGCCCACAGGCTTCTAGGGATGCTCCTGTGTCTGCCTCCCGTCTCCTCGTGGGAGCGCTGAGATTACAGATACTCGTGTTGCCGCATCTGCCTCTGACAGGGGTCTCAGGTCCTCACACCTTCCATCCACTGAGCTGTCTTCCCACCCCACCCCGCTTAACATTTCTTTCAATACAGGATCTGGCTGCATCGCCCAGGGGGCCCTCGAACACTCAGTCTTCCCGTAATGACCTCCTGGGTCCTGGGATTTCAGGTATGTGCCACCCTGCCTGACTCATAGCACATTTTTAACTTAATCAAAATGTTTTCTTATGGTGTGTGTGTCTGGAGATGGAACTCAGGCTGGCAGGCTTACGCAGCAAGCAGCTCACCCCCTGGCCCTCTCGCTGGACCATATCAACTTTTTCTTTCTTCCAACAATGCCCCCCTTCTAGTAGTGAATTTACTCAACGAATATTACTGAGTCCAGACTGTGTGCCAGTACGCTAGGCACTGGAGATACAGCGGCAACCGTGCCAGGCGATGTCTGTGTTTTAAACGCATTCAACTTAAATTCCACATAAAGGTGAGTTCTAATAAATATGCAAACAGCCAGGGTAACTATAGCTTGATGTTGGGTTCCATAAAGGAAACATAGCCATGTAAGATAAAGAGGAAACTGGCTTCAGACAGGGTAGTCAAGAAAGTCCTCTGAAGGGACACTTAGGCTGGCTGGTCCCAGAAAGATGAGAAGCCAGTCACAGGAGGAGCGGGGACAAGCGCCATTTCTGGGAGAGGTTCAGTGACTGCAGAAGTTGGAAAAGAACATTGATGTCTAAGAAACAGAGAAACCATCTGGGTACCTCTGGGATACCAGGCAAGTTGGGGGGTGGGGGTGGGGGTGGAATGAAAAGAGGCTGAAGGGCTGACTAGCTGGCTCAGTAGGTGAAGGTGCTTGCTGTATCAGCCTGAACCACTGGCATTTGAACTCTGGAACCCACAAAGGGTGGAAGAAGAGTGTCTACTCCACAAAGTTGTGCCCTGAGTTTCACGTGAGCAAAGGCATGTGCAACCACCCCCACATCAAGTGCACTCACAGTAACAATAAGTCAATAAAGTAACTTTAAAAACAAGGCTGGGGGGCTGGGCAGATAGCTCAGTGGGTAAACCATTTGTCACGTGTGTTTAACTACCTGAGTTTGAGCCCCGGAACTGACTCAGGGACATTGTCCTCTGGCCTTCACACACACATACAATGGCATTCATGTGCCCATTTGCACATACCATACACAACAGCAACAATAATACAATAATAAACTAAATTTAAAGAGGCTAGCTAGAGATATCAACAGAAAAAGCAAATGATTCAGTTGGAAAATAGACAAAAGATTTGCATAGATATTTCTCCTAATGGATTTTTAGAAAATAGTCATTAACCAATGAAAAACTGGTCAGCATTTCTACTCACATTAAACACCATGGAGAGGGGCTGGAGAGACGGCTCAGTGGTTAAGAGCACTGGCTGTCCTCCCAGAGGATCTGGGTTCAATTCCCAGCACCCACATGGCAGTTCACACCTGTCTGTAATTCAGTTCCAGGGAATCTGATACCCTCATACCATGCACATAAAATAAATTATAGAAAGAAAAAAAAAAAAAAACCATGGAGAGGCTATCCCAAGATGGCTGCCATCAAACAAGATTGCAAGTGTTGATGAGGCTGTGGCACAACTGGCCTCCACTGTACTGAAGGGAGTGAGGTCGTGCAGCTTGTAAGAGCAAATGCTTGGCTTGCTCAAGGCCCTGCATTCAATCCCAGTACTAAGGGAAGGAAGGACAGTTGCTGTGAAAAGATGAATGTAACTCAAACAAACAAAAATAAATCAGAATAGATAACTGAACCATTTCATTTTTGGATATGTACTCAAAAGACTTGAACGTTTGGTTGGGGATTTAGCTCAGGGTTAGAGCACTTGCCTAGCAAGCGCAAGGCCCTGGGTTTGGTCCTCAGCTCCGGGAAAGAAAAAAAAAAAGACTTGAACGTTTAGGGTGGAAGGCCGTTTAGAGGTTGCTGGAACGGTGTTTTGTGGAACCAGAAGAAATAAACATTTGAATGTAACAGGAAAATATGACTGACCAGATGCAGACTTCTGAAAAACCCAGCGAAAGTCCAGGAAACTTCTTCAAACTACACTTCCACCTCTCATCTCCCGGACAGGGCACATAATCCCATCTTTCTCAGTTTTGTGGTGAAATGAGCTAACCGAATTGGCAGAAATCACGAGATGTATTTCTGTGGTAGTGCTTGACCAGAAGGGGCGGGTCCTGGAGGGACGTGGCTTCTAGTGGAAAGCCGTAAGGAGTGAGGGGTGCGGCTCGGTCTACGCAAGACGTCCTGAGAATAAGAAGCCCAGGTGCCCACGTAGCCAGCACGGCCCTCCCAACGGAGTTCCCTGTCACTGGGACCCCTGCCACATGGACTGAGCTCCCCACAGCTGCTGTCACAGAAGTTAGGAGATCTGGATGAGGGAAACTTCTTCCAGGAGGGTCTCTTGTTTGCCTCAAGACCCCTCAACATTACTTGACTCTCTCAAGTTGCGAGAGAGCAAAACTACCCCACTAGGTGGCAGCAAAGTCCAGCAAGAGGACTTCATCCCTTCACTGGTCCCTCCAGGCTTATCTCCTGGCTGGATGAAATCTGGCCTGTAATGGAAGAGCAGACTCTCCGGCCAGGCAGTGGGGCCATCTAACCCCTTAGGAATAGCTTAACCCTCTGCCCCTCATCGCCTCCTCCCTGCCCCCGGCCTGGCGAAAGGCGGGCAAACACTTCCAAGGACTCTCCAGATCTTCTGAAATGTTTGGCTGCCTGGAAGGCGGGCTGGTTGGTGTGAAGAGCAGGTGTGTCTGGACGGCACCGGTGGAGAGGCCCGGCTGGGGAGCTGAATTTCTAAGGGCATGAAACCCAGGCTCCCTGCCCCCATCCTCTCTTGCTGTTCTAGCATCCTCTCTTTGGGCACAGAATGAAAGAAATCTGGCTCCAGTGGGGATGTGAACCGAGATGCCAACACTCTCCCTCTCCCCCTTTACTCAGAGGGGCTGCTTTGAAACGTGACTGTTACATACGCCGTGTCCACCGAGGGTGTGTGAGACAAGGAGGCATTTCAGCCTCTGAACCGATGACCAGAGAAACTGGAGTCCTTCCCCGTGCATGACTGGTTTCCAGATGAGCAGCACCTGGTGCCCAGCGGGGGCCCTGCTTACTGGGCCCCTTCCTGCCGGCAGGGCTCCTTGCTTCCCTGGAATGTGTTCCTTCTTGTTTGGCACTCAGTACCTGGCTCGCAGCCAAACCTGGGGCTGCTTGGAATGTGATGCCCCCACTCACTTCTCTCCCGGGATCTCTGACAAGGCTCTCTCTTCTGCCTTGGGGAAAGGGCAGGCCTATGTGCAGCCTCGTCCTACTGGCGTGACTTCTGTCTAAGGACCTCAGACTTCTGTGACTGGACACAGAAGCACTTGGGTGGGGGGAGAAGGGGAACACCACAGAGCTGCGTCCCCAGCCAAGCAGAGGCTGTGGCATATTGATATCTTATCCCCTTGGCAGCGTTCTAAATTGGGCTGGAGTGGGCCAAGAGTTACTCACAAGCTGTTCATTAACTTGCTAAATGCAGAAAGGTTGGCTTGGGCACCGCTTTGGGAAAATGTGACACCCACTGCTCCTGGATTCAGTGGAGCATGAAGGCGTATTAATTGGTGTAGGATTTCTGATGGAAGTTTTTCCTTGTTGCTAGTTCCAAAGAGCAGGTTAATCCTGAATGCCATGCTCTCTCCAACACATAACTATTTGAGAGTGGTTTATTGTTTGCTATGAGCTCCTGAATGTACGCTTCTATAGATACCAGGATACTACCATTTTCTGAACACTTAACAGCACACCAGGCCCTATACAATATGCTTTAATGCTCAGTATCTCATTCGACTCTCAATACAGCAACATAGTTTTCACACTTGACTGTCCATACTGAGACAGATAAATCTGAGATATGGTGCGGATCCCCTTTAGGGAGTTTAGTGAGGAGCAAGCCAGAGGCATTAGCTATGTAACAATGTAGCACTCATGGGTAAGACTGACTAGGCCGATGGGCGTGCAGCATGCGTGGGCTTCAAAGACTGAGATCTGGATGAGAGGAGAGTCATGTGCTTGTGGGGTAACGTCAGCAAAAGGATGGTGTGGAGGAAGGAGCAGGTGAACCTTTCAGCGAGGCGGAGTTCCTGCCAACTCTCTTAGGATCCAATGCCAGGGTGAAAACGAGAGACTTGATCCTTCAGGGAAAGAGGGAGCTACTGGAACTGCTGCAGCTGAAGAGTGATGAATAAGCTGATGGTTTTAAAGTCTCATAGAATAGTCTGGATCAATCACTTATTGGTCTTTGGTCTAAGACCAAGCCAAGAATCTAGATCATGTTCTCCAGTGTCTGTAGTCCTGGCATTTGGAGCTGGATAATTCTTCATTATAGGGGGTTGTCTTATGTCTGATACTTAGCCATACACTTGGATTCTGCCCAGGTGATGCCAATGCACCCCTTATTTCTGATTGTGATAACCCAAACTACCCCCAACATTGCCAAATATCTCCTATAGAGAGGGTAAAACTGTCTCCAACTGAGAATCACTGATCTGATGACAGGGAATTAAAAACTCACCTCAGAATATTGACAGGTTTTAAAACTTGTTGTCATTGCTATTTGTGTGTGTGTGTGTGTGTGTGTGTTGTGAACCCAGGGCCTTGTGCTATACTGTTGAACTATATATCTAGCCCCTGAGCTACAACCCCCAGGTCAGCATGTATTTTATTAGCACTCAGATCAAATCTATTGACTTTTTGAATAGCTGATAAAGTAAAAACTGTTTCCTTACCACAGGAAATGTTGATGCCAAAGAATTTCCTGGCCTAAGAGGCTTCAGAAGTAGATGGTTCTGCACATCTGAACCCTTTGGAACAGAGACTGATGCGATAGATAATGTCCTGGAAACTCACCAACAGAAGAGTGGCTGATGGCAGGATTCTCTTCCTACCCAATCCCCCAAGGCCCTCGTATCCAAGGGTCACTTTGGCTGAGGAGTGCCCAATCTAACTACAAGTGGGATGGGTGGAATGGGCTGATCTTGGGTATGTTCTGAGCTCAGAAGCAAGACCTCCTGTCAGACTGGAGATAGGGTGCTGCGGAACTTGAGGATGGCTCCGTGACTTGTGGCCTGAGAGGATTTAGATATCCACAGGCAGCAGAGCTCTGGAGAGGAAGGTCAGAAGTAGAGCGTTGGAGGCAGGGGAGATGGGTCATGGTAAAGGCTGCCACCCAATGAGCTGAGTGTAATCGTGGGGGTGCGCATCGTGGAAGAAGAGAACCCACGCCCTGGAGTTGTCGTCTGGCCCCACCCCACCTAATCAATCAATAAACCAAATGGAAAAGAAATAACGGCATTGGACATGCTAAGTCTGAGGTCAGTTTTAGATAGCCAAGTGGGGGTGTCACGTGAGTGATGGGCTAAGGTGCCTGAGTGTGGGGGAGACGCCTGGGAGAGATCTTTTGTGGTTGTTTCTTTTAGAGGCAGTCTCGCTGTGTAGCTCTGACTGGAACTCACAGAAGTCTATCTTCTTCTGCCTCTCAAGTGTTTTGGTTTTTTTGAGACAAGGTTTCACTGTGTAGCTGGCTATTCTGAAACTCACTGTTGGGTTGCCTACATTATCTTGGGACTCATGGCAATTTCTCTGCCTCAGCCTTCCAAGTGCTGGGATTATGGTTTTGAGCCACCACACCTGGCTATAGTAATACTTAGGATGACACTGGGTGAGATCACCGTGGGAATGAGTATGTTGGGAGAGCAGAGACTGGAGGCCTGAGGACTGATGCACATGTCACTGAGAGATCAGGAAGAGGAGGAGGAAGTGGCAGAGGACACTGAGCAGCACCCAGTGAGGCGGGGGAAACCCAGGAGGGCTTGGTGTCCTGATAGCTAATTGTCAAACATTAGCGTACAGATGAGGACTAGTGATAACAAGTTTAATTCATTTTACTCCGTGTCAACAAATGCCTTAAAAAAAAAAAAAAAAAAAAGACTCTTTTTCTGTAGCCCAAGCTGTCCTGGAACTCACTATGTAGCCCAGGCTGGCCTCCAAGTTGTGCTGACAAGAGTTATAGGCATGTGCACAATACCAAGATTCACTCATGATCCTTTTGGACTTGGAAGTGACCAAGAAATTTCCAGTCTGGAACCTCAAATATTTTAATACTTATAGTCAGTCCTTCCTTTCTCCTTCCTTCCTCTCCTTCCCTCTCTCCCTCTTCCTTCTCTTTGATTTTTGAGACAAAGTCTTGCTACATAGGCCAGACAGTCTTGAACTTCCAGTTCTCCTTCAGTGTCCTTGCATGCTGGGATCACAGAAATGTGCTAGGTCCAGCCCTACGTGCCATTCCTGAGACCCATTTCCTTTCGTGGTGGGAAGCCCCAAGATTGCAGCCTAAGGCTTTCTAAGATTGCTTCTGGTTTCCTGGGTCCGACCACGCTGGGCCACTGTCTCCTGTCCCTTTGGCTGTGGCCTTTCTGTGGCTTCCCAATGCTTCTGTCACGCCTCACCCTTCCTTCTTTCAAACGCTCCATCCATGGCGTCACGCTGCAGGAAAGGCTGAGGAGTGTTCACTCGTGGTCCTTGAGTCCCAGGCCACCACTTGCCACCAAGGAAAGCCTGAATGCAGCTCAGCACAAAAACTGTAAATCATAAACTTAAAACATAATGAGCTTTGGTTTCGACAATTAAAATTAATTTGTTATGATTGTGTGTGTGTGTGTGTGTGTGTGTGTGTGTGTGTGTGAGACGGCACATGTGTGGCAGTCAGGAGACGTGGCACACACGTGGAGGTTGTGGTGGTCTCCCCACTAGGCTTGCAGAGCAGGCACTGTACTTGCTGAGCCATTTCATAGTCGCCCCCCCCCCAATCAACTCAGTTTTTTGAAGTAACTCAATTGTGTGGTTTCCACTGTGAACTTTGTCGATCATATCACAATGGCTAAAGGTTGGATGTGCCTGGTAGACTAAATAGAACACCGCCGGGTGGCACTGGCACACACCTTTAATCCCAGCACTCAGGAGGCAGAGCCAGGTGGATCTTTGTGAGTTCGAGGCCAGCCTGGTCTACAGAGCGAGATCCAGGACAGGCACCAAAACACCACAGAGAAACCCCGTCTCGAAACAACAACAACAACGAATACCATGGCAAACAGAAGAAAGTTTCAAATTCAGCGTGCAGATGTCTGATTCCAGAAACTGAATAGCTGTTTTCTACAACAGTAAGAAATTTCTCAATGACTGTGTGCTGTGTAGCCCCTAATCTCCTGTCCTGCTTCTCATCTCACTGACCTCCACTATGCCTTTCTGACTCTAAGATATTCACTGAAAACTCCAAATTTCTTTTCTTTTATTATTTTTATTTGCAATAATTGATCTCTCTTGTATCCTCCTGGTCCACATAAACATAAATCCTTTAAAAAATTTTTTTGCTTTACATCTTGTAAAATTTCTTTATTGTTATATGTGTGTTTTGCTTGCATGCATACATGTTCACCACTTGCATGTGTGGTATCCATAAAGATCAGAAGAGGCATAAGATGCCCTGGAACTGGAGTAGCAGATCGCTGTAAGCTCTCACGCGGGTGTTGGGTACCAAATGCAAGTCCTCTGCAAGAGTAGCAAGTGCTCTTAACTACTGAGTTATTGTTCTAACCCCTTTGTTCCTCCCTCCCTCCCTTCCACCCTTCCTTCCTTTTGGTTTTTCAAGACATGGTTTCTCTGTGTAGCCTTGGCTGTCCTGAAACTCATTCTGTAGACCAGGCTGGCCCTTAAACTCAGAGAATCCTGCCTCTGCCTCCTGAATGCTGGGATTAAAAATGTGCTCCACCACCCCATAGAAATCAGGGAGGTTCCATTCAGTTTTTGTTTCTAATAGTATTTCTTCCTCTCTACTGAATAAAACAGAAAAAGCACCACTACTACTAGCAATCAAGATACAGCAGCGTATGTTGGTTAAGAATGTAAGTTCTGGCTTCGCTTGGGGCCACACACCTATAAATCCTAGCACTTGAGGGGAAGGCAGGAGGACCAAGATCATTCTCAGCTAAAGTATGTTTAAAGCCAGCTTGGGCTGGGCTCTATGAGACAAACTAACTGCCCTATCCCTCAACAACAATAGAAAAGGAATCCAGGGTTTGGAATCAGTATATCTACATTTAAACTTGTATTTACTGAACTTGGGAAACTCCAAGTCTCAGTGTCCTCTTTTTCAAAGGAAGGATGAAATTGTGCAGGTTGGGTCTGTCTGGAGAGATGGCTCAGTGGTTAAGAGCACTTGACATTGTTCCAGAGGACCTAGCCCAGTCCCCAGCACTCACACCAGGCAGCTCACAACTGTCAATAACTACAGCTCCAGGGCATCTGATGCTTCTGGCACCCGTGGGCACCTGCTGCCATGTGCACACACCCACATACACACACCCTCACCCACACATAATTAAAGATAATAAAACATTGTACAGGTTGAGTCTCCCTAATCCAGAATCTAAAAAGTCCCTCAATCTACCTTTTTGGGCACAGAATGAACGGACAATTGGAAAACTCTACAAGAGCTATCCAGCCCAACTTACCTTTCGGGTCGGTAGTGATTATCGCATAGGACAGTTCATGCCAAGTCCTCACAAGTTCCTGATCGTAGAAAGGACTAAGCCCACATTAGTTACCTGCTAAACTTCAGGGGTAAGTGTAGAGTAGGATGGTGCACTCCCGTGACCCAGCACCCGGGAGGCGGGAGGACTGACACAGGCTTAGAGACTTCCCGGGTTCACACAGCAAGTTGCAGGTTTGCCAGGGTTACCCAGTGTGTCTCAAAACAATCAACACGGAAGCAAATGCAAAACTGGGTGCCGGCAGAGCTAGATGGAGCTATATAGTTTTACATCATACAATATGGTGCTACATAATTGATTTTTAGACAGTGGTGGCGGTCTATACGAAAGAATGTAGATTGTACATATACTTTGGTGCCTTTTGTGAGGGGGTAGGGCTCGGACACCCAGACAAGATCTCATGTAGCTGAGACTGAGTCTAGAACTCCTGATCTTCCTGATTCAGCTTCGCAAGTGCTGGGATTATAGTCAATGTGTCAACACGCCTGGCTCTGCTATGTGTTTTAGTTGATACATTGTAATTATACCTATTTCTGGAGCGTTTCTCCGTTGTCTAAGCCATGTTTTCCTATTCCTCAAGGAGAAATTTTGATTTTTTAAATATTTTATTTACACGTGTGTGTGTGTGTGTGTGTGTGTGTGTGTGTGTGTGTGTGTGTGTGTATAGTGTTCATGTAGAGATCAGAGGACAAACTTGTAGGAGTTGGTTTTCTTCTTCCACTCTGTAAGTCTCCAAGGTCTGAACTCAAGCGTTGGACTTGGCAGCAAATGCCTTTATCCACTGAGTCATCTCTCTGGCCCCTTCGGGAGAAAATTGAAATATAAGTTATTGAGGGATCTCTATAGCACTGGGGTGTTGCAGGAATCTTAAAAGTTCTTATTAATAAAATCAAACCCGAGGCCAGTTATTGGGGTCAATGCTGGTAGATCAGAGAGACAGAACAAGCCACAGCTATCTCACCTCGCCGGATCCTCAGCTGGTCTTGTCTCCTCAGACTGGAGGCCTCTGAGTCCTCATCCGGAATAGGTCTCAGCTGAATTACTGCTCAAAAGCCTGAATGCTTAACCAGCCAAATGCTTAACCAACCAAAAGCTTCTAGTTTCTGGTCCTCACGCCTTATATATCTTTCTGCTTTCTATCACCACTCCCTGGGATTAAAGGCTGGCTTTCTGGGATTAAAGGTGTGTGTCACCATGCTTGGCTATTTCCAATGTGGCCTTGAACTCAGAGATCCAGAGGGATTTCTATCTCTGGAATGCTAGAATTAAAGGTGTGAGTGCCACCATTTTCTAGCCTTTGTATTTAGTGGCTGTCTGTTCTCTGACCCCAGATAAATTTATTAGAGTACACAATATTTTGGGGAACACAATTCCACCACACTGGGGTCCTAAAGCTTGAACAAGTCAGAACTCATTCCTTGTCCAACATGGGACAGCCATGCTTAGAAAACGAAACTCAATGGGCCTGCTATAACTCCTTGTCACTTTTAAAATAGTGCTTGCAACATGCACTGCAACTAGGTAAAATGTGAAAACCCCCGAGAAAGCAGCAGGCCAGCTAAAAGGATGTCCCTGGCCAGATTGGCCAGTTTGGTGGGTTCCTCATTCTCTGTCAGGTTACTTGAGTTCACTGACCCCTCCCCCGTAGCTTGGTTTTATGCAAGCAAGAAAATTCACATAGACTGGTGTAGCATTTTGATTCCTGGGGCTATGCCATGGAAGGATGATGGTTTTCTTTTTTCTTTCTTTTTTCCCCTTTGATAAACAACTTCTTTATTCTTATTTAACCATTCAACAAAACTATAGTGAGTGTTTTTATGCTAGGTAGTGTAGTAAGCAGTGGCCTCTCTCTTACATCTTAGTGGAGGAGACACAATACCAAAAGTTATGTGAGTTGGACCCACTGAGAGGATTCCTGATTCTGGGAATAAACAAGGGAAGCAAGCAGGTCTGGGTCATCCCTGAGGAGGACCAGTAGAGGCTGGCGCTCACTCTCCTCCTGGCCTCCCTCTCCCTGTCCTCGGGCTTAAGTGTGTTAGGTAGGCAAGCATTCTACCACTGAATAAAACTGCTTAGTCCTATGTGAAAGCTTTAGGGGAAGAACGTGTGTGTTGGAGGAAATAAGGACAGGGAGTCTAAGATAAGATTGAGGGGGCTGGTGAGGAGGCAACGCCAGTAGGGAGGACCAGATTATCTAGATCTCTGTTGGAGACACTGACAGAAGACGGAGGGAGCAGAGTCTGGGGAGCATGAGAGCCCTGGGAGATTACTGTAGAAGACACTCAGTCATCCAGACGGGAGAGCGGCTGTCTTCTGAGGTTTGTTTTTGTCTTTGTTTTGAGATAGGATGTCATCACATAGTTCAGGCTGGCCTGGGATTCACTGCGTAGACCAGGCTCCAGCTTGCCATAGTCCTTCTACCTCAGCTTTCCAAGTGCTGGGATGACAGGTGTTCATCACCATACCTGGTGTGAGAGTGGTTGTTTGGAATGAAGGGAGGGAGAGAGAGAGAGACAGGGACAGAGACACACTGTGAAAGACAGACAGATTCAGACACACAGAGAGATAGACACAGAGAGACAGAAATACATGGACTAAAGCATAGTTAATGTAGACTCAACAGGACTTGAAGGCAGATGGCTGTGGAGTGTGTGAGAGAAAAAGTCAAGGATGATCCCAACGTTTCTGGCTAGAATGAGGAGGCACGGGTTGGATGGGGAAAGAGGAGTTGAGCTCTGAGATTCGGTGCATGTGAGGGTGTCATGGCATCCCTAAGTCAAGACATGAAGCAGGCAGGTGGACATACAGGACAAAGCGTGGAAGAGGAGTACAGGTCGGATGTACTAAAATCTACCATTGCTCCTGGTAATGGAGAGCGCAGGAAGTGTGCAGTGAGAAGCGGGCTGTGGGACTAAACCCGAGGATACAGGGTGTGAAGAAGAAACTGGCCATTAAGAGAGAGACCAGAGGAGAGAAAACCGGGTCTTGCATCAGTTTAAGGAAGAGCCGTTTGAAAAGGAGGGTTTAAGGCTACTTACTCTGCTCATAAAATAAGAACTACTAGTATTGGAGAATGGCTACCCACTACATACTAGTGATCTTATTCGGGGACCAGTGAAGGGCAATGATGTGTCTGCAAGAATTGTCTGCACAAGGTCCCTGTCCACAGATGGAGATAAGCCCGGGCTCTGAGGACCGAAGGCTCTGAGACGCATATAGACACAGGGAGGTTTGAGGATTTGATGTCAGGGAAGCTCCTTTCTGTTGGCTCCCATGCTTCTTTGAAGCAGGAGAGAGGGCCGAGGTGATGAGATGAGTGAGGTGCTGTGCAGAGCAGAGTGAGGCTGGCTGGGAGAGCCGAGCCTGGTTCAGAACTGGTTCCGAAGGCTTGTCTGAGCTTGCACTGTGGGGAAAGGGCCTGTCCTCCACATGGACTGCGAGGTGCTAGTATGTGAAGAAAATAGATCCTGAGAGCTGCTCTCCTCTTGTCTTTTAACACAAACCACAGAATTTAAGAGTAATTTTTTTCCAGCATAAAAACTCACCCCTACTATGGGCCTCGAAGACTGCTGCCACATCCTCTGACACACAGACATGTTAGTTAGTGGCCTCTTACTCAAGAACAGTTTTTTCTTTTGCCAGTATATATGTATATGTACCTCAGGCGTGCCTGGTGCCAGCAGAATTCAGAACAGAGCGCCAGACTCTTGGAACTGGAGTTACTGATGGTGGTGAGCCACCACGTGGATGCTGGGAACCAAACACAGGTCCTCTGCAAGAAAGAGCAGTAAGTGCTTTTAACCTCTGGGCCATCTCTCTAGCCCCAGGAACATTTTATTTAAGTACATCTAACACTTCATTTTCCTCAGTGGGAATTCAGCCTCATGTTGGAACTTGGTGACTAATTTGCCCTATGTTGTATAAAATCATTTTGTCTTTGCTTCGTCCTGATTGTTTGACAGATTTATTCCCTATCTTTCATATATAAGGCTATGAAAGTCCATTTAAACTAGGAAGTGCACTGTAGGGTGTTTTCAGAACTTCAGATCAGTACATCGACATCAGGAGTTGGTCCAAAGATGACCTAATGTATAAAACAAAGCCAGTTACCATTCAGGTTCTGCTGCTTAACAGTTATATGGCAGTTACTCCTGGCTTCTGCAGCACACCAGCAGAACATGTCAAATCCAGAAGGAAAGCAGGATTGCATTGGAAAATGTTGAAGCAAGGCCTTCTCGCCACTGTTTTCTGGGGCGGGGAGGGACTGGTGCAAAGAGGCCACAAGATTGATGTTCTCTGAGTTTATTTCTTATTATGAAATGGGAGTAATACCAACTAGAAAAGCCATGAGAATAGCCAGGAGTGGTGGAATACCACCTGTAAACTCAGCCCTCCAGAGGTGGAGGCCTCAGGATCAGAAGTTCAAGGTGTGACTACTTATCAAGTTGGAGGCTAGCCTGGGCTAGTTGAGATAGTTTGAGAAACTACCCTGCTCCAAAAAAAAAAAAAAAAAAAAAAAAAAACCCAAACAACCCAACGATAAAAATGACTATATGTGTATAAAATATATAATGTATCGAGTACTTTAAAATATAGCAATATATAGCACATGTATTTGTATGCACGTTTGAAGTATTTAACTGTGTAAAATAGAATGCCATATAGGTTATTTGTTGGTATTTATCATCCTTGAATAACTTTCTTGTTTGTATTCATCAGGCTTATAATATCTATCAGGCTTGTTGTTGTTCAGACAGGGTCTCACTATATATTCCTGGCTGGCCGAGAACTCCCAGATCCTCCTGTCTCCTGAGTGCCCCCCACATCCATCTCATCAGACCACTTAATAACCATATGGCAATCTAACATTAATCTTGTTTGTATTTGTGTGAAACTAGGACCAAATTCAAGCTCTTGTGCATGTCAGACAGGTGCTCTACCACTGAACTATCTCCCTCCCTCCCTCCTCCCTCCCTCTCTCTCTCTCTCTCTCTCTCTCTCTCTCTCTCTCTCTCTCTCTCTTCTCTCTGTTTTTTTGAGACAGGGTTTCTCTGTGCAGCTCTGGCTGTCCTGGATCATGCTGTGTAGACCAGGCTGGCTTTGAACTCAGAGACCAGCCTCCCTCTGCCTCCTGAGTGCTGCAATTAAAGGTGTGCCACCACTGCCCAGGCCCTTTTTACTTTTTTATTTTGAGACAAGGTCTTTATGAGTTAGTTGCCCAGGCTGGCCTTGTATTTACACTCCTGTTTCAGATTCTCGAATAGCTGGGATTAGAGGTCTGTGCCACCATGCCTTGCTAAAACCAATGCAAGTAGATGGGAGGACAGAGGGAAATAATGTTTTGTGTCTGTCATAGGCCTCACACTGCTATTCAATCCTCATGCTACCTACCTAAACAGACTAGCTTTGCTCCACAGATGAAGCCCTGAATCTTGAATTTACCTGGTTATTTATAAATTTATAATTAGCTAGGCATGGTGGCTCCACTCTCAAATCCCAGAACTTGGGGCCTGAGGTTAGAGAACTGCTGCAAGGTCCAGGGGCCAGCACTAGCTACATAGTGAGCTTCAGGCTAGCCTGGACTACAAAGTGAAACCTCAGGAAAAAAAAATGTAACCACAGCATTTAGGAGGCATAGGCAGATGGATCTGTGTGAGTTCAAAGCCAGCCAGGTCTAAATAGTGAGTTCCAGAACAGCTAGTGTTGTGAGAATTTGTCTTAAAAAAAAAAAAAAAGCCAGTTGTGGTGGCACACACCTTTAATCTCAGCACTTGAAGGCAGAGGCAGGTGGATCTCTGAGTTCTATGACAGCCAGGGCTACACAGAGAAATCATGTCTCGAAAAACAAAACAAAACAAACAAAAATTCCCCAAAGTGAAAAACTAAATAATAGAGCTGAAGGTGTAGCCCAGCCTGTAGAGTCAAGGATGTGTGAGGCTCAGGGTTCAACTTCTGGTACACACACACACACACACACACAAAGATAACTGGGGCTGAAAACAAGGTTCAGCAGTCAAGAGCACTTGTTGCTCTTGCAGAGGACCAAGGATCAGTTTCCAGCACCCATATGGTGGCTTACAGACAGTAACTCAGCTACTATAATTCAGTTCCAAAGGATCCAGACTCTCTTCTGACCTCAGGCATGCATATAGTGTACATGCATACATGCAGGCAAAACACTCATGCACATGAAAATAATAAAGTTAAAACAATTTAAAAATGTTTAAAACCAAGAGAGCTTAGATTTGATTAAAGAATCCATTGCTCTAACACCACAGCATAAACTCTACTATAATTATTTTGGAAAAAAAAAATACAAAGGCCGGGCAGTAGTGGCACACACCTTTAATCCCAGCACTCAGGAGGCAGAGCCAGGAGGACCTCTGTGAGTTCGAGGCCAGCCTGGGCTACCAAGTGAGTTCCAGGAAAGTTGAAAAGCTACACAGGGAAACCCTGTCTCAAAAAACCAAAAAAAAAAAGAAAAAAAAAAAAAGAAAAAATTATTTTGTATAGATAGAAATGTGTGTGTGTGTGTGTGTGTGTGTGTGTGTGTGTGTGTGTGTGTGTATGTGTGTATGTGTGGTGCAAGCATGTGTATGCATTCCTATATTTGCATGTTTGGAGGACAGAGTCAATACTGGATGTCTTCCTCTGTCACTTCCATCTTTATTTTATTTTATTTTTATTTTTATTTCTTCAAGACAGGGTTTCTCTGTGCAGACCAGACTATTCCTCTGTGCAGGCCTCAAACTCACAGAGATCCACCTGCCTCTGTCTCCCAAGTGTTGGGATTAAAGGTGTGCGCCACCATATCTGGCTCCATCTTATTTTTTAAGACATGGCCTCTCACTGACCTTGGAGCTCACCCAGTGGCTAGACTGTTTGGTTAGCCACTGTCCAGGGCCCTCCCTTCTCCACTTCTCCAGCACTGGGATTACAAATGTGCACCACCATACTCGGGTTTTTATACTGGGGATCCAAATTTAGGTCTTTATGCTTATGCAGCAAGCACTCCACTCCAATTAGTTTATACGTGATATAAGTAACTATGTAGCTGAGAAGTTATACTTTGCCATTTAAATAGAATGACTATTATTAAGACATACCATCAATATGAAGATTATAAAAATTACAGCATCAGCTGGCTATGGTGTTGCGCATTCATAAGCCTAGCATGTAGTAGGCTGAGGCAGGAGAATGACAAGTTTGAGGATATAGCCTGGACTATAAAGCAAGACTGTTTCAAAAGACATCTGTAGTATAGTAAAAATAAAGCATATACCAGAACTATAATACACTTAGTAATAATAATACACTTAATAATTTTTAAATTATTCCTTTTCAGTCAGAACCAGTGTTTATGAACTTCAACATTGTAGCTAATACGGATGGATGTATTTGTGTAGATAGCAACAAATAGAAAGTCTGTTGATACAGTGCATACATGTGTGTGCATGTGCATATACTGCTAGCTAATGATAGGTTTATATGTGGTAACCTCTCAGTTCCATATTGGACCCAGGTTGGACAAATGTGAATGTATTTATGGGGCAGCAAATAGGATATTTGAAATCAAAATAGTATTATATTAATAGTATTAACCTATTTATATTATTAGTAGTGTAGTATTATTAGTATTACATTGTGTATGGTCAAGCAGGTGCATCACCTAAGAGACTATCCTAGTATCTAGTGAAATACTACATGTCAACTCAAAATCTGTTATTACAATGCCAAGATTTTCAAATGATATACTAAAGATTTTACTACACTTTTTTTTTTTTTTCTGAGACAGGGTTTCTCTGTGTAGTATTTGTGCCTGTCCTGGATCTCACTCTGTAGACCAGGCTGGCCTTGAACTCAGAGATCTCCCTGGCTCTGCCTCCCAAGTGCTGGAATTAAAGGCGTGTGCCACCACTGCCTGACCACTTATTTATTTATATATATGCATGTCATTATGTACTTGTGGAAGACAGAGGACAACTTACAAAGAGGCAGTTCTCTCTCTCTACCAAGTTTGACCTGGGGAATCAAACTCAGGTCATCAGGTTTAGTGGCAATTGTCTTAACCCTCTGGGCCATCTCACCAAGCTTACTCAAGCTTTTTAAAGGGACTAACTTGGGGCTTAGTTCAACCATGCTATGTATTTGGAAAAAGAGACTGTATATTTTTGTATTTTTAAATACTTAATAGCTTAGTTAAAAAAGGATTCATTTCTGCGACAAACCTTAGGGAATTAGTCAAGACTGCTCTCAAATGCATTAGTTTTTGAATGGGAGACAGTCTGATATTTAAGCAAACAAGCATACTTTGCATTAGCAGAAAGGCAACTAACTGTCCCTAGAGAGGGCTGACTCTCGATGGTCTGATCAGCCGCCTAAGTCAACAGTCACTGACAGGATTCTGCTTTGCTACCTTTATCTCACTGGTGGCCTGTCTCAATCTGCACTTGCTGTTCCTTCTCTGGGTTTCATCTATGGCTCTCTGCCGGTTCCTAACATCTTTCCTGCCTCCTATCTTCCTGAAGTCTTTTGGTTTGAAACATTCTAACTTGAAATGGATTTTTTTTTTCTTTTTCTAACTTGTTTCAGCTCTCATTCACGTGCTTGTACACTTTTGCTGTCTTCCCCTTCCTGGCTCCAGGGAACTGAGTTACCACCTCTGTGGTTGCTGACTGGCGAGGTTATTTTGGGCCATGAAGGCTGGGGTCAGGGTTAAAGAGAAGTAGCTGAAATCAGTTTCAGTGGGTGAATCACTTTTTTTTTTTTTTTTTTTTTTAAGATTTATGTATTTGTGTATTTTATGTATATGAGTGCTCTGTCTTCATGCACAACAGAAGGAATCTGATCCCATTACAGATTGCTGTGAGCCACCATGTGGCTGCTGGGAATAGAACTCAGGACATTTGGAAGAGCAGTCAAGTGCTCTTAACCGCTGAGACTCTCCAGTCCCCACATCTTTGGCTTTTACATCCCATATGCATTGCAAATTGTCACCAGTGTCCTAATTAATGTGTGCCCAATTTTTTTTTTTTTTTTTTTTTTTTTGGTTTTCGAGACAGGGTTTCTCTGTGTAGCTTTGCGCCTTTCCTGGAACTCGCTTTGGAGACCAGGCTGGCCTCGAACTCACAGAAATCCGCCTGCCTCTGCCTCCCGAGTGCTGGGATTAAAGGCGTGCGCCGCCACCACCGCCCGGCTATTTTTTTGTATAAATTATTTGAAATAAATGAAGAAAATATCAATAGTGTTGTGGGGGACACTATTTCTTTTTAGTCTTGGTTCCACATTTTAAAAATTACACTGTCAGCATTTTGAATTAAGTTTGAGAAAGGTGACTTTTCTTCCTTTATATTTAAAAAATAAACTGGCTATGTTTCAGATCATTAATAATCTAGAGATTACCATACTGTAACTGAAAAATTTTTGCCAGATTAATGTAAAAGCTATAGCTACCAAAAAGTAGAACCATGTCTGAAATAATAGCTAATCTTGGTTATTTATCAACTATGAGTTTTAGAAACAAAGCATGTTCAGTAAAAGAAGGGGATTTGTGCATGCCTAGCAGACAAGGCAAAGAAAAGTCATTATTAATCTAGAGTAGCCAATTCACTCACTCCCTGAGTCAACCAAGAGATACACCACACACCAAAATGGGTTTTTGTTTTTTTGGTTTATCGAGACAGGGTTTCTCTGTGTAGTTTTGGTGCCTGTCCTGGATCTCACTCTGTAGATCAGGCTGGTCTCGAATTCACAGAGATCCACTTGCCACTGCCTCCCGAGTGCTGGGATTAACAGCGTGCGTCACCACCGCCCAGCATGTATGTGTTTTAAATTTGTTGCAGGCCCACAGATCCAGGGAGGCTACCTAGCAGGGGGACCCTAGGATGACTGTGGTTTATAATAAGTTTTGGTTTTGCCCAATCACTGGGCAACCTTTAGTGAAACATTTCACTATTAGAATAAGCATTTGTACCATATCAAGTTGATGAAAGAAAATACTGGCTGTACTTTCAGGAGGGGAGGCTAAAATCTTTTTAGATTATGGATTAGCCTATAGAAAGTCAAACAGTGAAAGGGAAGATGAATAGGAATCTCACGCAACTTAAGTAAAACAGCTCTCTGAACAGATGAAGATAGGTTTCTTCTGTATGCCAGAATCTAATCAATATTTATATGTACAATTCAGCTATTATTTGGCTTAAAAAGACTCATTGGGAAATGTTATCATTTTTACTATTTTCTACAGAGAAAGTATTTTCCAGTTTCAAATAACCCTGGACTTTTGAATTATAACCTGTTTTTATGTTCAAGTTATCTGTGTATTATTTCTCCTGCAGTTGTACATAAAATGTTTTTACATTCAAAAAAGGGCAAATACTATAGAATTGTATTATGTGAAATATATAGAATATACAAATTCATAGAGACAGAAAGATTAGATATTATCTCAAGATGGAGAAGAAAGGAATATAGAGCAATGATTTCTTAAGTACAGAATCTCTGTTTTGTGTGATGGAAAAGCCCCACAAATGGACAGTAGTATCAGGATATAATATCATGAATATAATAAATCAATGCAATTAATATAATTAATGAATATCATAAATATAGTTATTGGATGAGTACTGTGAATGTAATCAATGAATACCACAAATATAATTAATATAATGAGTGTAATTAATGAATGTCATGAGTGTAATTAAAAAAATTAATAAATTAAAAAAATTTGTTGCGGGTTGAGACTGAATCCAGGGCTTCCTAGACACCACAGCAGGTGCTCTACCTCTGTAGTGTGTCCCCAGCCCACAGTCATTAATTTTAATGACGTTTCCCTTTCTTAAAGCATTCCAGGAATCAGATGAAGATGGGCTAAAGTCATATTTATTAAATATTTGCAGATGGGAAAGCCTCTGCATCAGAGAATGCCTTATTTTTGTAATATGAAGGCCCTAAATGGAGTCAGGTCATGATCCACTTCTAGCGAGACACTTCTCACCATGGGTGCGCAACAAGATTTTGCTTCTTCTGCTGTCTTCTTTGTGTATGTCTTGAGATTCTGTATGTCATAGGTTTGCTTTGGAACACTGCTTTTCCTTTAGAATAAGCCAATGGGGGGTGGGGGGGTGGACCAAAGGGAAAGTAACAAGAAGACTCTTATTTGAAACTCTGTAATGTTTTCTTCTCTCTCTCTCTCTCTCTCTCCCTCTCTCTCTCTCTCTCTCTCTCTCTCTCTCTCTAGGTTTTGGTACATAAGTTTAAGATGTTTTCACAGAATGCACTGCTCTCCTCAGGGTTAAAGTGAAACTTCCCATTCAGATAATGCAGAGGATGACATTTTTTTTTTTCAAGAAAACAAAGAAGTAGGAATAGTAAAGTTTCATCTGGTGGTTTTCCCTCAGGCACTGAGGCTGTTACCATAGGGAAGGGCAGAAAGAGGAGACTTCAAACATCATCAGTGTTCTTCAGTAGCTACTTCTTTTTTTTAGCAAGCCTGGCGATTAGATCTTTCCATTCTCCCCTCTTCTTTGTGATGTATGTCGGGGTGAGTAGCTGCAGAGGGGATTCTGGCTGTTGTCTAAAGAAGTTCTGACACAAGGCCTCAGTGTTACATATCACGTACATCCCACAGTCATAGCTGTTTTGTTGAGCTGGGGCTTTCTCTTCCACAAAGACCAGTTTGTCTCCTTTACTCCCTAAGAAGGCTTTCAGTTTCTCTGCTACCTGCTTTGCATGGATTGAGTTGCTTCTGCTATGGGAATCATAATGAAAGAAGCTATTTTCATCTTGGAGATAAACCAACAAACTCCAGTGGGTACCCCCAGCCGCCTGGTTGGAATTATCATTGATGGCTAAAAATACAACTTTCTTGTGCAGAAGATCCAGGGGTTCAAGGAACATGGCAATTTCTGCAGGGCTGCTGGTGCACTTAATGAACTGGGTGACTTCGGGGCTGATGAAGCAGACATGGTCTGAGCAATCATGAAACTGACTATTGGCAAAGTATTCGAAGGCAAACCCAATAATATGGTCATTGAGCCAGCTTGGAGGGTCCAACAGTGAGACATCTGACTGTCGAAGTAGACTGTCCATATAACTCAAGACTACAGGGTCCATGTCGTATTGAGCAGGGCTTCTCAGAAATCCCAGAAGCTGAAGGAGAGTCAGAAGACAGTATTTACTGTTGAATATGATATTAAATTATAAAACAGTAGCTACTCTTACAGGATTATTGTTAAGATGACAAAAAATTATAAAGTCTTTTAAATAAAAAAGCTTACTTCATAACACTCTGGCAGCCGGTTTAACAAAGCACTGGGAGGAAAGAGGCAGGGCTACACAGAGAAACCCTGTCTCAAAAAACCAACCAAACCAAACAAACCAATTAAGCCTGACAACAAATGACAGTGTAGTCAGTTCAGCAAGTGCAAGTTGGTAGAGGCTAAGCACTTGGACTTGATATAAGAATATCTTACTGGCCTGGAGAGATGACTGAGTTGTTAAGAACGCTGGATATTCTTCCAGAGGTCCTGAGTTCAATTCCCAGCAATCACATGGTGGCTCATAACCTCTTCTGATGTGTGTGAGTGTGCGTGTGCACACACACAACACACACACACACTAAATAAATAAATCTTAAAAAGAAAAGTATCATACTAGAAAGGGAATGGCTAATCACATATGTCAAGCCAGGCTTCTGGACACATGTCTCCCTTTATACCAGCCTGTGGGTTGCAAACACTTTGTGGGGGGTGTCGAGTATCAGATATCATGTATATCAGACATTTATATTAAAATTCCTAACAGCAGCAAAATTATAGTTATGAAGTAGCAATGAAATAATTTTATAGTTGGATCATCACATATGAGGAACTGTATTAAAGGGTTGCAGCACTAGGAAGGTTGAGAACCACTGGTTTATAACATCAGTAACTACAGCATAGGGGTGATACAACTTGGTAAATAGCTGAGCTGTCTGTTAGTTCTCTATGACCCTCAGTTAATAGCCAGTTAGGAATAGAAGCTTCAAGAAAAGCACCTGAATAGACGACAGTCCGCCCACCTTGGAGGAAGTGACTACAGGACTACATTGGGCTCTGCTGTCACCACTTACCATCTGATCATCTTCTAACCTGGGTTTACATTCCATCTAGTCCTTCATTCCAGTCACACTCAAGAGTCTCTACACACTTAAAGACACTTTTCCTGTTATTTACTTACTTATTGGTTTGTTGAGGCAAGGTTTTATGTAGCCTAAGATGGCCCCGAACTTAGGCTGATCCTCTTGCCTTAGCCTTCTGAGTGATGGTATTACAAGCATGAGCTATCATACCCAGTGAAGCTCACATTTTACTCAAATCGTTTTTGTGGTCTGGGCATTAGCTCAGGGGCAGAATGTTTGCCCAGCATGTACAAAGCCCTGCGTCTCGTCACTGGCACCCAAAAATGCGGGGGGAAGTTTTGTGTCTGTGTGAGTTTTGAAACACCCAGTATGGTAGTTTGTAGAGATGGTTCAGCAGTTAAGAGTACTTACTGCTCTGTCAGAGAACTGGAGTGCAGAACCCAGCACACACACTGGGCAGCTCACAAATGTCTTTTTTTTTTTTTTTTCCTGAGACAGGGCTTCTCTGTGTAGTTTTGGCGCCTTTCCTGGAACTCACTCTGTAGCCCAGGCTGGCCTCAAACTCACAGAGATCCTCCTGGCTCTGCCTCCCGAGTGCTGGGATTAAAGGCATGCGCCACCACTGCCCGGCACAAATGTCTTTAATTTCAAGGGATCTGATGCTCATTTCTCTGTACCCTCAAACACACGCACAGGCAGACACAGACAGACAGACAGACAGACAGACAGACAAATTTGAAAAAATCAAGTATGTAGATCAAAGATTGATTTGATTTTATACAGTGTGACTATGTTAGCCTAACTCCCTGAATTCTAATAAAAACAGAACTAAACTAGGCATAAGCCAAAGCACCCTGGCTAAGAAAAGAACTCTAAACATTCAACCTAAACACACTTGGTTCTGTTACTCGTCAGCTATATAACCATAAATAAGTAACTTTTATTAAGTCACAATTTCCTCTTTTGTAAAGTGACACTATTTTTTTTTTCAAGACAGGATTTTTCTGTGTAGTTTTGGTGCCTGTCCTGGATCTCGAGTGTGCCACTGCCGCCCAGTAAAAATGAAACTATTAACAGACAACTTTTATCATAAGATATTTGTCACTGTAAAAAGAAGAAATATCACTAAAATAAAAATTACAACATAAGGTATTCCTAGATATCTAATATGCCATCAAAATGTATACATTTGGAGGCAGGGGAGGGGGAAACAGTTCAATAAGATTTGAAAGTAAGTTGATGTTTACAAGTATTAGAAGATTACATCTAGCTGGATATGGTGGCTCACATCTTTAATTCTAGCACTCATAAGGCAGAGACAGGCAGTTCTCTGAGTCTGAGGCTAGCCTGGCCTATAGAGTGAGTTCCAGGACAGCCAGGGTTACACAGAGAGACTCTGTCTCAAAAAACCAAACCAATATAAACCCAAACAAAAAGATTAGGTTCACCATCTAATGTGTGAATCAATTTGCATTTTCCCAGAAAAGAATCATCCAAAGCCAGATTGACTTGTCACAGCAGCATAAGCAGAAATATTTTCAGAGAAAGATCAAGCTTAAGTTTTTTTTTTAATTGTTTCTATTCTCCCAGTTAGATAAATTGAATTCCTGATCCTCTTGCCTCTACATCCCAAGCATTAACATTTAAAGACAAATTGCTAAGGAAGAAAGTTCTAGATTTCATGGCTAGTTTTTTTTTATTTTGTTTTGTTTTTGTTTTTCAAGACAAGGTTTTTCTGTGTAACAGCCCTGTCTGTCCTGGAACTCATTTTGTAGACCAGGCTGGCCTCAAACCCACAGAGATGACCTGCCTCTGTCTTTGGGTCATTCATATATTTCTAATGTCTCACAAACCAGAGAAATTTAGTAGGTAGATATTTTACCTCAGTAAAGTAGAGAAATCTATTTTGAAAATTTCTTAGAAACACAAAGCTGTCACAAGAAAATTTTTTTATTTTGTTTTGTTTTTTGAGACAGGGTTTCTCTCTGTAGCCTTGGCTGTCCTGGAACTCATTCTGTAGACCAGGCTGTCTTCGAACTCACAGAGATCTACCTGCATCTGCCTCCTGAGTGCTAGGATTAAAGGAATGTACTATTACCACCCAGCTGGAAATGTTTTTAATTTTAAAATTAATTTAGAAATTAACACGACATTTATCTTACATTATTATTTTACAATGGACTCAATTCTCAAAGCAGAAAACCCTCTTGGTGAGATAATGATGCCAAATCAACTCCACTGTCATCTACTGTATTTGCTTACACTTGCCTGTGCCTCCCAAATGCTGGGATTAAAGGCATGTGTCCCACTGCTTAGCCTTCACTCTTAACTTCTTTAAAACCATTTAAAATTACATTTATTATTTAGTGTGTGTTTGGGGTTATACATGTCACGGCATGCATGTGGAAGTCAGGTGAGGACAACTCTTGGGGGTCAGACAGTCAGGCTTGGAGGCAAGTGCCTTTACTTGCTTAGCCATCTTGCCTGCCCCTTGGTGATGCTTTGGACCAGGGACGTAGACCAGATGATCCTTTGGAATTTATTCTAACACTTAGGCTCTCATTAGCTGTTTCATAACTAGAAATAGATATCCATGGCTAACATAGCATGGGCTAGTCAGGCCTGGTGGTACAGGCCTACAATCTCTGATGCTTGGAGGCTGGGGCAAGAGGTAAGTTAAAGGCCTGCCTGAACTATAGAGAAGGTTCAAGTCAAGTCTAGACAGTTTAGCAACTTAATTAATTAATTTGGTGTTTCGAGACAAGGTTTCTCTGTGTAGTTTTGGTGCCTGTCCTCTGTAGACCAGGATGGCCTCGAACTCAGAGCTCCTCCTGGCTCTGCTGCCGAGTGCTGGGATGAAAGGCATGTACCTCTACCACCTGGCTTAAATTAAATTTTATATAGCCTTTTTTTTTTTTTTTAATCAAGCTATAGTCCTCTTGGAATATGAAAAATTAATACAAGAACAATTTTACATTTAAGAAAGTAAGATTAAGCAGTAAGAATTTTTTTTGTATGTGGTATAAATGAATGTATGTGTGCTGTTCATGTCTATGTATGTATGCGCACATATGTATGTGTGTGGGTAGAGGGCAGAGGTCAATGTTGGGTGTTTTCCTCAATGGCTTGCCACCTATTATTGGGATTGGATCTCTCACCGAAACTAGAGGTCACTGACTTGTCTAAATTGACTGGCTAGCAAGAACTAGAGATCTCTTGACTTTTACCAAGTGCTAAATTACACTGTGCACAGCCATGCCTGCTGTTTTACATTGGCGTTGGGATTTGAACTCAGGTTTTGGGGATTTGTGTTTCTGTGGCAGGTGCTTTATTGAGCTATCTTCCCCAACCCAAGATGGCATTCTTACTCAGCTTGAAAATGTAAACTGGTCTGTAAGGGTGATGAAGAAAATAAAATTGGACTTCAAATGATTAAAAATAAGTGCTACAGCTGTTGGGTGTGGCAGCACATGCCTACAATTCTAGCACTGAGGATTCACAGGCAGAAGGAACATGAGTTCATTTCTAGCCTGTGTTCATGGTGACTCATTAGCTCCTCAAAAACTTTAAAAACATTTCAACTGGGAAAAAAAAAACTAAACATAAAATATTAAGTTCTAAAAGCATTACTAATCTTAGTCACTTTTTTATTGCTGTGATAAGATACCATGACCAATAAAACTTACAGAAGATTTGATTTAGAGCTATAGTTTGAGAGGGTTAGAGTCCATGACCATCAAGTTAGGAAGCATGGCAGCAGGCCAGGAAGCATGGTGCTGGAGCAGTAGCTGAGAACTACCTGGGACACAACCATGAGGTAGAAAGAGCTAATGGTGAATGACATGGGATTTTTAAAGCTCAAAGCCCACCCCAGGGACACACCTCTTCTAACAGGGCCACATTTCCTAACTCTTTCCAGTTTCACCAACTGGGACCAAGTATTCAAATATATGAGCCTACTCCCACTCTGTTTTGTTTTGCTATAGGGTTTCTCTGAGTAGCTCTGGCTGTTCTGGAACTCACTGTGTAGACTAGGTTGGCCTCACTCGAACTCATAGAGATCTGCCTGCCTCTGCCTCCTGAGTGCTGGGATTAAAAGCACCACCGATCAGCTTTTTCTTCTTTTTTAAAAAATTTATTTTATGTGCGTTGGTGTGAAAGTGTCAGATCCCCTGGAACTGGAGTTATAGATAGTTGTAAGCTGCCATGTGGTTGCTGGGAATTGAAGATGCTGGGAATTGGAAGAGCAGCCAGTGCTCTTAACCGCTGAGCCATCTCTCCAGCCCCTCTTTTATTGGTAAGTGGTGTTGGTAAAACACAACACTAAATAATTTTTATTCTTATAGAAGAGGCCTTCCTATATAAGTAAAACAAATACATAAACCTAAGATTACAAAGCAGGAGAATGACAGAAACATCTGCAAAACAATCTAAGACAGACATTAAAACAAAGCATAGACAAATCCTTAAAGTCAAGCAACAGAAAATATTTGCTATATATATTAAACTATATATCTACAATGTCCTTAAATAGTTCCTAAAAAGGAAAAATGAAAAGACAAAAATGAACAAAACATCTAAGTTATAAAGCCACAATAGAGAAAAAATAATGCAATCCCCATCAAAATCCCAACACAATTCTTCACAGACTTAGAAAGAAAAATACTCAACTTCATGTGGAAAAACAAAAGACCCAGGATAGCTAAAAGAATCCTGTATAATAAAGTAACCTCTGGAGGCATCACCATCCCTGACATAAAGCTCTACTATACTATAGATAGAGCTATAGTAATAAAAACAGCTTGGTACTGGCATAAAAACAGACCTACGGACCAATGGAAACAAATTGAAGACCCTGACATTAATCCATGCACATATGAACACCTAATTTTTGACAAAGAAGCCAAAACTATACAATAGAAAAAAGAAAGTATCTTCAACAAATGGTGCTGGCATAACTGGATGTCAACATGTAAAAGATTACAAATAGATCCATATCTGTCACCATGCACAAAACTCAAATCCAAGTGGATCAAAGACCTCAACATAAATCCAGTTACACTAAACTTAATAGAAAAGAAAGTAGGAAGTACTCTTGAACGCATTGGCACCTGAGATCAGTTCCTAAATATAACACCAGCAGCACAGACACTGA
Organism: Peromyscus leucopus; assembly: GCF_004664715.2. Lineage (NCBI taxonomy): Eukaryota > Metazoa > Chordata > Mammalia > Rodentia > Cricetidae > Peromyscus > Peromyscus leucopus. Next base: position 13,246,214 of record NC_051069.1, on the reverse strand, counting down.
GTACAACAATTAATAAATGGGACCTCTTGAAACTGAGAAGCTTTTGTAGGGCAAAAGACACGGTCAATAAGACAAAAAGACAGCCTACAGAATGGGAAAGACCTTCACCAACCCCACATCTGACAGAGGACTGATCTCCAAAGTATATAAAGAACTCGAGAAACTAGACATCAAAATACTGAACAATCCAATTAAAAAATGGGCTTAAAGAGCTAAACAGAAAATTCTCAAAAGAAGAATCACAAATGGCTGAAAGACATTTAAAGAAATGCTCAACATCCTTAATCATCAGAGAAATGCAAATCAAAACGACTCTGAGATACCACCTTACACCTGTCAGAATACAACCACTGTGGAAATCAGTATGGCGGTTTCTCAGAAAATTGGGAATCCATCTACCTCAAGACCCAGCCATACCACTCTTGGGCATATACCCAAGGAATGCTCAATCATACCACAAAGATACATGCTCAAATATGTTCATAGCAGCACTATTTGTTGACTTTCTGTTCTGCCTTTCTCATTGGTTGTAAAACCAACCACATGACCTCCTCATCACTGCCTGTCTATACATACCTCCAGGTCTCTATGGTTGGTATTGAGATTAAAGGCGTGTGTCTCCATGCTGGTGGTATCCTTGAACACACAGAGATCTGCCTGTCATGTGATCGGGATTCAGGACTTGTGCTACTACTGCCAGACTTTTGCTATGGCTTGCTACTAGCTCTGACTCCCAGGCAACTTTATTTATTAACACACAAATAAAATCACATTTCAGCACAAATAAAATATCACCATACTAGATCAGGAATTCAAGATCAGTTTCAGCTACATAGTGAATTCAAGATCAGTCTTGGATACATGAAACCCTCTTTAAAAAAAAAATCAGACAAACCCCAACCAACCAGCCACTTACACAGTATTGGATCAAGGATGAATCATATATTAAGTAGGGCTAAATATTTTGAGTTATTTAGTTTAGTTGCTAAAGTAAACGCAAAAGTTGTTACAAAAAATACTGGTGAGTGCCGGCCAGTGGTGGTGCACACCTTAATCCCATTACTTGGGAGGTAGAGGCAGGTGGATCTTTGTGAGTTCGAGGCCAGCCTGGTCTACAGAACAAGTTCCAGGACATGTTCCAAAGCTACATAGAGAAACCCTGTCTCAAAAAAACAAACAAACAAACAAACAAACAAACAAACAAAAATACTGGTGAGAAAATGAGCTAAGGCTAGAGATTCCCAAGCCTCTGTTTTGGAAGAACTGAGTTTATGAGAGCACTGTGAGAGGGTTTTACTCATTGGCTATCAGAGAGGGTAGGACTAAGAGTTTTGAACCTATACTACAGATACCCAAGATAATAGCTCTAATTGAGACAACTGAGGGGTTCTTGGTGTTCAGAATATGATGTAGTACCTTTATAACAGATATTTATGAGAAAAGTAGCCATTTAGTTGGAAGTCATAGAAAGGACCTTGTGGAAGTTTTCTGATGTAATAATATTCCTAAAAAACTTCATTAGTTTTTAGTGTTATTTCTGCTGTCAGATGGTCTTGTTCCCATCCCTCACCTCACAAAGGGACAAAGAGCCAAACCTCACACTCTATATAGAGCTTGAGTTTTTAGTCTGTGTTGAACCACATCACCACCCAGATGGCTTCTGCAACTCTGTGATAGACAGAGTCAATCCAGGCTAGTTATGCTGAAGAAGGATTCTCAGAGAACCTGGCTCTGGAAGTTAAGGAACTTTACTCACTGTGATTAGCCATACTGAAATCCCACATTCATAATTTGACTATACTTGACAAGCACATAATTTGGACACTAACTGGAATTTTAGCAGTCATTTGGTACACTGTCCAGTACTGATTGGTGTCTGAAGGAGAAGGTTATCTGTGCCTTGAGGATCCTTCTGTTAATGAGTTTTACTTACCTTAGGTGTTGAAAGGATTGGCAAGAAGAGAAGTGTCCTCCCATCTTACTACTAACAAGGTTAGACCCTGCTTAGCTTCTGAGATCAGATGAGATCTGGTTTGTGGAGGGTGGTATGGCTGCAGATGACCAGTAAGTGTCCTGACTTCAAGTCCAAAATGAACTACACATGTGTGTGTATAGATGAAATCTGATTGGAAAGCTGTTATTAATATCTCTGAGCATGTGGCTAGGTCATTACTTCACAGAAGTATGAACAATACTAACCGCTGAGCTTACCTCTTGACCATAAAAAGTATGAGTCGAGGCCGGGCGGTGGTGGCGCACGCTTAATCAGCATCGGAGCAGAGCAGCGGATCTCTGCGAGTTGAGTCAGCTGGCTACCAAGTGATGAAAGCGCAAAGTACATAGAGAAATGTTGAAAAAAAAAAAAAAAAAAAAGTATGAGTCGATCTCCAAACTAGAGATATACTTTTTTCCAATCTAGTTTTGCTTCTTTCCTTCTGTTCGTCTTCCTGTCTCTGTTTCTTTTGATAGAGTCTCACTATGTGGCCCAGGGCTCAAGCTCTCTAGGATCCTCCAGCTTAACTCTCTCAAGTGCTGGGAGTATAGACTTCAATACCCTCTTGAGCCTTGAGAGGCAAATGCAACTTTTTTTTTAATGGCTTTTTTAAAAATTTATTTGTTTATTATGTATACAGTCTGTCTGCACACATCCGTGAAGGCCAGAAGAGGGCACCAGATCTCATTACAGATGGTTGTGAGCCACCATGTGGTTGCTGGGAATTAAACTCAGGACCTTTGGAAGAGCAAGCAGTGCTCTTAACCTCTGAGCCATCTCTGCAGCCCACAATTTTTTAAAATTAGTTAATTAGCTAGTCATTTCATTTCTACCCTACCACCCCCAGACAGGGTCTTGATGTATAGCCCTGACTGTCTTGAACCTGCTTTGTAGATCAGGCTGGCCTTGAACTCAGAGATCTAACTACTTTTGCCTCCTAAGTGCTGGGATTAAAAGCCTTTGCCACCACTCCCAATTCTATCTTCTCTTTTTTATAACTAACCGAGGCATTATTCTGCATTAATTTTTTCAAATAGAACTACAACCATATTCTTACAAAACTTTAACATCTCACTATCTTCCAGATGAAGAAGTTACACCTTAGCATACATATTTTTCAACAATAGCTCTAATTTGCCTTCCAGAAAAATTTTCTAGGATTGCAATTACATGTATATGTATCCACAAGCTTACTGCCAATGAAGGTTCTGGCTATTAGGGAACAGTGGGTTACTATTGGATTAGTTGTTGCGCCGGGTAAAGAAGGAACAGAAAAGTAACCACTTCCCTATCCTCACCCTAACCTATCATCTTTCCCAAACATGGATCTGATATGCCATATTCTTGCTTAAAACTATTACACTGGGTTATTCTGAAGCTGGGGATCCATAGAGCAGGATGTGATTAAAATTTAAGGGTTCTAAGACCTTGGACTGGGAAAAAAATGTACCTTCATTTTCAATTAATTCTGGCTCAAAGTTAGCATTTTCTTCAATAATTGTAGGCAATCATTTTAGCATTAACAGTCTGTCTTTGTCACTAAAAATCTGATATTTTTATATCATATTAAAGTCGTTGCAGGTATCTCAATATAATTTATACTCATTACTCCTTTGACATTATATAATTAGGCTTGTTGCTACATGCTACTTAATGCATAAAGAAGTAAATCTGTAACTACACTACATATTTTAAGGTGTTTAAATACTTAATATTGGCTTCTTATTTATATGCATTTTACTGTATACATTTAAATGAATTTTTTGAGATCAAGTTGAAAGACCAAACTGCCAAAGGAATCTGATTGTTATTTTGTCTTTTTTTTTTTTTTTCAGAGCTGAGGACCAAACCCAGGGCCTTGTGCTTGCTAGGCAAGTGCTCTACTACTGAGCTAAATCCCCAACCCCAGAATCTAGATTGTAAGAGGTTAAGAGCTTTTGCCATTTATATTTATAAATTGCTTAAAGTAGCTAGCTTAAGTCCTGTAACATGAAATTCAAGGCTCTTCCTAATATGTTCACACGTTTTTATCATCTTCATCTTTCCCCCACCCCTAGACTTCATACTATGCTGTAGCCGTATCAGACATCACTCTTATCTGGAGGCAGACAGACAGGTTTTTTTTGATTAACCCTAGTTAATATACAGCAGCCATGCTTTCTTGGGCTTTACCTCCTACAGCTCTTTTTTGACTGCCAAGTTTATTATTCTTTGTTTAAAAGTCTGTTTACCCCAATCTGTAATTCTAAGAGGGCTGTGTTTTAAACATCTTTGTATCTTGTTCTTAACTTCAATGATTAGTAAATGAGCAAGACACTTAGAATTGTTAAGGCAGAGTGTACAGGAATGTCTAGGGAGAGTGGCTAAAAATGTGGACGGTTCTTGAGCTCTAAGACTGGACATAGTACCAGGGTGGTGGTGGTCCACGCCTTTAATCCCAACACTTGGGAGGCAGACACAGGCAGATCTGTGCCTGGTCTACAGTTAGTTCTAGGACCACCAAGGCCACATAAAGAAACCCTGTCTTGAAAAACAAAACAAAACAAAAGACTTGACATAGCTTACAAAACCTGGTTGCCAGGAAGAGGAAGGGGCAGTAACTGAAGTGGATCTAATTAGGTTTGGGGATGGGAAGCAGAACTGGTGGCCGATGCAGGGAGGATCTGAAAGTTTAAGGCCTGACTAGGCTACAGGACAGTTTCAAGGTATGCCTGCCCTGTTACAAAAACCAAAAGCAAAGAGCAGAAAGAGGGCTGGGGATGCAGTTCAGTGGTAGAGCGCTGCCCAGCATGCACAAAGCACTAGGTGCAAACCTCCTGCCTCCCCTCCCCCTCCTGTGGTGGGACAGTGTTGACTGGAAAGGCAGCGACTTCCCTTCCCTCTGTGCCCAGAGCAGTTATTTAATTCATTCAATATTCTGCTCAAGCTCCTCATCTTATCTTCAGCTCTTTGTCAGAAGATTCCAACTTTAAGGTTGTGAAATCAACTCCCTCAACTTGTCTGTTCCCAGTTCTCATCACTTCTGTACCCTTATTGTTAGTCACCCAGGGAGCATTAGTTTAATTGGGCGGCGGGGACGACGACGATGACGACGGACACTAGCATTTTTACTTTAAAAAAACATTCCAGGTGATTCTAATGGGTAGGCTCGTGCTCTACTGCTATTCTCGACCCTTCTATTATTTACTCTCAGGTTCCATGTCAAACCTTCACCCCCAGTAAAGACCGACCCAGAGCCTAGCGCTTGTTCTATTAACTGCGCTAAACTATTCTAGTTTTTGAGACAGGGTTTCACTGTGTACCCCCGCAAGCCTGAAACTACCTATGCAGACCAGGCTGGCCTGCCTGTTCCCAAATGTAAGGATAAAAGGTGCGTTCCACCACATCTGCCTTTTTTTTTTTTTTTTTTTTTTTAAATTGGCTTAGACTGGCTTCCCATTTGACAACCCAACTGCCTTATTCTTATTCTTTCAGGAGCTGGGATTACAGGCCAGCCAACTCGGGGAGCCTGCCATCTTTTAAGACGGTCTTTACACCTACATCTGGTTCTTCATTCCCTTCACTCGTTCTGGTAAGTTTTTTTTTTTTTTCTTTTTTTGTGATCAAGGTTTTGCTATTTACTGCAGGCTGGCCTTAAACTCGCCACCTAGTCTGGTCGTTTTAATCGGAAGTCTACCTGTGCGGTTTATACTAGGTATATGGCAATCCTCTTACTTTTTGCTCTTCTAGGTCGCCGTCACATGCTTTTTTGTACTGCCAATCTCATGGTCATGGCACTTCTCTCATTTTTTTTCTGACCAGTTACAGGTTCTAACCCAAGTTCTCCACAGGCCTGAAAGTCATTTGGGAAAAGTCCTCCCCTGCAATCATGGACCGCCCCCGTTTGTGTTCAGATCATCCCGTGTTATTTTACTGTGTTACGATTGCGGATTCTTTGTTTCCTATATCACAGAGCTTCGGAAAACTGAGATTATTTCATCCCTTCTGATATTCTGGGGCTTACAGTAGAAAGCAACTCAGTGAAAAGTCTGTGGAATGAATGGAAAGAAATACTTGGACTCGGGGGCGGGGACAAGTGGGGGGAGGGGCGCGCGTGTGTGGAAAGGGGCGGCGCTGAGAATCCAGCCGCAGAAAGGGGAAGGGGCTAGAGTCTGCGTGGACCGCCAAGCGATCCACTGTTTCCACAAACTGAGACAAACCCAAGTAGGGAGGAGGCTTCTTACCTATTCCTCAGGCCTCACCAACCCAACCAGCCTTCAGGGATCTCTGTGCTGGCCGGAAAGTGAGACCTAAGGTCGCAAACTCAGACTTTGCCTCTCCAACCTTACGACATTTCTATCTAGAAGCGGAGAGACTCTAACGAAGATTTCTTAGCGCGGCCGTAAAGTGAGGAAGGAAAGGGGGAGGCGGGGACCACTCGCGGGGGGGGGGAGGAGGAGGAAACGGGGCGTGTCGGCGCAAGCGCAGGTCCCACGCTCCGGTGGCGTCACGTGCGGGGGCGGGGCCGGGCGGGGCCGTCCCGGGCTTGGCAGCAGGGGGCGTGGGAGGCAAGTGCGCGCGCGCCTGCTCGTCTGCTGCCGGAGAGTCGCGCGGGGCGGGGCCGCGTGAGCGGGGTCGGGGGCGCGGGCGCGGGCGCGCAGGCCCAAGCGGACTGGGGACGCGGAGGCAGTTGGCGGTGGCTGCCGGAAAGTCCTGGCCGGACCGGCGAGGGACTGCGGCGGAGAGACCGGTCCCACGGGCAGAAGCGGAGACCGCAGTTGAGGCGGCCGTTTCCAACGCGTGCTCTCTAGGCGGGGTGCGGCGGGGGATGTGCCTGCCCAGGCCGGGCGGAGTCTCTGTGTGACAGGGCGGGGGATGCGCGGACGCTGCTCGCTCGGACCCTGAGGCGGCTGGGCCCACCCTCGCGGAACCGTCCGACCCCCGGCGGCCTCAGCCTCTGCTGTTTTTCTCTGGCCTGACCCTGGAAACCGAGGCTGGGAAGCGGCTGCTGCAGAAGAGGAAGGGGCTGTGGTGGCCACCGCGGCACAGCCCGAGGTAAGACCCGCCCCAGCGCCCAGCGGCCCTGCCGCCCGGCCTGGCCCGGCCCACGTCTCCCGCTCGGCTCGGCTCTTTGGCTCCCGGCGGGCTGCCCCGCCCCGCCCCAGCGGAGACGCCCCGCGAGCGGCTCTGCCTCTCTAAAGCCTGGCGAACGCCCGAATGCGGTCCGAATCCCCCTCTAGACTCTACCCCCCTCCTACCTTTCATTGACCAGACACCATTCTGTTCACCAGCGGCCGCGGTGATTCTTGTCACTGTCCCCCCCCCCCCCCCCGCCCCTTTAGACTCTCTTAGGACTCTGACTGAAGCCTCTAGACTCCGTTACGTCTGAACGGATCCCAGTCCCGGAGCCACGGCCGCTAGTGCTTCCTAACCCATTGCAACGTCCCCGATCTTTGCTTCTCCTACGAATCATCGCTACTCCAGCCTTCCTAGGGACCCTCCCGCAGCTTACTTCCAGCCGAGTTGGCCAGCTTTTTCCCTCACCCATACAAGCTTTCAGATAGCCCCAATGTCATGATGCTCTTACTTAGTAGGTCTTGGGGCAGCTCTTCAAATCGCCAGCATAGTCCTGGATCTCCCTCATGCCCTGGTGGTGTATCTTCTCTAGAAGACCACTCCTTAAGCAAACCTTGTTGCCTGTTTTCTACCCAATCCGGATCCTTTCTTTGGTTGAAAAGAGGTTTCCAGGAAAACTTGAAGAGGTTATTTACTTAGTCCAGTGTATTCACTCCGTTGGATTTTAAAGGGTCAGACTGAGATCCATGTCTTTTGGGCTGGCTGCTGAAAGGGAAAGAGAGAGAAGAGTGTGGAAGCCCAGAGAGGAAGGGTATGTGTGCCACTACAAGGTCGAGCAGCTTGCCCCTCATCATGTCTCTTAGTAGAACGAAAGAACCAGCACAAGTCTGACGCTTTAGGGGCTTCTGTTAAGGATTAAGTTGCATTACACCAAGGATGATAAGCAAGTCTCCATATAGTATTTATCTCACCTCTTTGTAGATTTATACAGATACATAGGTTTTAGCTAGAGGAGTTTTGGATGTACTGTTCTTGAACTTGTTAGGAAAACAGGATTTATAGCTGTTCTTAATCCCTGAAGACTAATGTCGTTTTAGTAATTTTTACCAACCGGTGCTGCTGTCTTCTCCAAGGAGCAAGTATAAATGTCATTCAGTGTTGAAGTCATTACTAATAGCCTTCTCAGTAGTAGAATATTGAATAAAATGAAGTTGTACTCCTGAGATGTCAAGAAGGAAATGTAATGTTAAATTAAGTGTTAAGTATGTAATTTTAATGTTGATGTAAGGGTGAGGGATAAGATATTTGTAGTTAGTACTTAAAGTTTTATTTTTTCATCGTGTGTGTGTGTGTGTGTGTGTGTGTGTGTGTGTGTGCCTGTGTGTAATATAGGGGGAGAAATCAATTGACATTGTAGGTACTAATGAGACACAGTTTAAAAGACAAAAGGTTCAGAAGAATAATATAGCTTTAAAAAAGTTTCGATTTCTCTAGTTTCCAGCCACTCACTTTCTATTTTTCAGCTTCTGTAACTGGTATGGGGTGATATCTCCAGCATTTACAAGCTTACATCTGCTTACAGTCTTTTGATACACAAATTACACACAAGTGGTTCCCTTTTCATACAATGCTGCTAAGTCCTGGAGATCATTCAGCAGTAGTATGCATGGAGGAGCCTCATTTACTGGCTGGATAGTATTCCATTTTGATAGACTTGGATTTATTTTCAGTCCTTTTTCAAAAATTCCTGAATGCTTTATTTTAAATGTATCAGCTGTTATGTATAATTGATTTTCATGATTTGAAAAAAAATCTGATGGTTTGTTTTTGTATTGAACCTATACAGAGAAGTGTACCTAAAGTAATGTTCTCATTGACTCTGAGCTACAACTGTGTGACTGGTTTTCATGGTACTTATATTTATCAGATAAATTATTGAAAGATTTGAAGTGAGGGACCAAAATGTTCAGATTTCCATTTTTAAAAGTCACTTTAGAACAGACTAAGAGTAGAATAAAGCTAAAGCCAGGAATCTGTCAGCAAGGTGATAATGGTTCTGAATTTGGGTATTGGTGATTTGAGGGAAGAGGATGCAGAGAGGACAGAATTCTAGATATCTTGCTAATCTTTTCCCCTTATATGGCGGGGGTGTGGGGTGGTTGTGGTGGTGGTGGTGGCTACATGTTGAATATTTTTATTTCATGAAAGAGGGATAGGTTCAGTTGTGATATGTTAAATAAATGGCTGTTAGGTAGCTGAATTTGTGACCAAAATTCATAACATCTGGTTTTGTGTTAGTAGTAAATTTTGGAGGCAAAGGTATATAGATAAGGGAAAAGATTTTAGGCAGAAACAATATTTAAAGCACATGAATACCTAGATTATGTTCTTTTCAAAAGTTTTAGTAGTGAAAATTACAACCTAATGTGTTATTTTTACTACTACTATTACTATTTTAAGGTTTTATTTTCATTTCTTAGAGAATGTCTCTGTGTGCTTATGTGCATGTAAGTGTGTGGAGCCAGAAGAGTGTGTCAGACCCCCTGAAGCTGGAGTTAGAGGCAATTAGAGCAACTGGACATAGGTGCTGGGAACCTTACTAGGGTCCTCTACAAGAACAGGGTGAACTCCTATCCTCTCAGCAATCTTTCCAGCCCCATTATAAATACTTTTTGTAATAGGTCTTGTGCCCCTCAGGCTGACCATAAAACTCATGTAGCCCAGGCTGGCCTTGAACTCTTAACTCTACCTCTGGAATGCTGGGATTGCATAAATGTGCTACCATATCTCTTTAATGCAGTGTTGGAGACTGAACCAGGACTTTGTGTATACTAGGCAGACACTTTATCAATTGAGCTGTGTCTCCAGTCCAGTTATTATTTTTGTGAGATAGCATTTTTGTTTGTAGCCTAAAATTCTCTATATAGTCTAGGCTGGTCTCAAACTCCTGAGCATATGAAGCCTTCAGATAAGAGGTGCTACCACGCAAGGGCTAATGTATAACTTTTAAACAGTTTTTCTCTTCAGTTAATTTAGTGGTATACAGTTTATGAGGAGATGGTATAAATTCATTGTTTTTGTTTTGTTTTTTAATTTGATGGTGCTTTTGCTGCATTGTACATGGCTGTTGATGTGTCTTGAACTCGTGGGCTCGGTTGATCTCCTTGCCTCAGTTACTTAATTAGGTAGCTGGAACTGCTAATGTGCACCATTATGCTCAGCTAAACTTATATGTTTTAAAAGCAATATAACTAAAGTAGAAATTAGTAATATAATTTCTATTCTTTTCTCATCATTTGGAATTATGTAGATATTTATTCAATCTTTATTTACTTGTTTTAATTTTAATTGTGTGTGTATGTGTCTGCCAGTGTCAGTGGGGGCCAGAAGAAGGCATCAACTCCCCTGAAACTGGAATTATAGGTAGTTGTAAGCTGCCTGACGTCGGTGCTGGGGTTTGAACCTGCATCCTGTGGAAGAGTAGCAAGTGCTCTTAACCACTTCAGCCTTTCAATCTTTAATAGTTTCAAAGAGGTACAGGAAGTTTGAGAATAAGTTGGCCAAGAATATTAAGATTTTTTTCATTTGAATGATTAATTTTTTTTAAAGAATATTAACAGTTTGAAGTAAAACAGACTTTTCAAATATTTTTAAAAATATATCAACTTGAGTGAAGCATGGTACCTGTAGTTCCATTACTTGGGAGGCTGAAGCAGAATTGCCAGTAATTCAGGGCCAGCCAGGTGAAGTAGAAAGACTCCGTCTCAAAAAAGAACAAACAAACAAACCTCAAAACAATAAAACATACTCCCCAACCAACAAAAGTGCATCAATTTAATGTATTGATTCCTACATCAGCAGAGGCTGTCTAGAACTCTTGTCTTTGCTTTACACCTCTGTAAATCACTTGGTAATAGACCTCCACATGGTCTCACATTTCATAAGTACTCCAAAAATAAAACAGAACCTTCTCTGCCTCTCTTCCCCAGGAACAGAGCAGACAGAAACTGCTACTTAATTTATCTTGATTTCTTATCTTGATTAATGGCACCCCTCTGTTCTCATGAAGTTTTCAGGAACCCATGAAAATCATCTTTTACTCTACTCAGTCATACTGCCAAAATCCAGTTTGTCATTATGTCTTGCATCTTCTTTATCATGATATTTCACATCTTTCTTGTTCCTTTTCTCCTGTATCTCAAATGCCTTTTAGGCTTCTGTGATGTTTTCCAAATGGTCTTCTTGCTTTCTGTCTTCTGCTGTTTGTTTCACCATACTTTCTTGTACATTCTTTGCACTGCTGCCAAAATCAGTGTTCTGAAATACTCCTAGGCTCATTTAGTTGCAAGGAAGAGACTCAGGTTACCTTAAGTAGTTAAGGAGTGCTTTTGGAAAACAAACATGGACATGTAGACAAGAGCCTAGGAAAAATGAAACAAGTTGACTTCAAGAAGGAAAGGAACCTATTAAGTTGGAAACAGGAGAAGACAGGTTTCACTTTAATTTATGTCAGTGCTGTGAATAGAACCCAGGGCCTTGTGCATGCCAGGGAATCACTCTACCACTGAGCCACACCCAGGATGTAGGTTTTACCTTAGTTTAGTTGCTGCTTTATTATTTGTTTTTGCTTATTAATCTCTCTCTCTCTCCATCTTTTCCTCTTCTGTCTTAGAGTTTCCATTTATTCCTCATTTCTGCCTTTTGTAACTACCATGTCATTACCATGCCAACACCTTGCTTCCTGGCTGCTGTCTTATTTTATTTTTGGTTCTTCAAGATAGAGTTTCTCTGTGTGTAACTCTGGCTTTCTGGAACTCCCATCTGTAGACCAGGCTGGCTTTGAACTCACAGAGATCCACCTGTCTTTGCCTCCCAAGTAATGGGATTAAAGGTCTGTGACACCACCTCCTAGTGGCTATTGTCTTTTAATCTTCAGATCTTGAGCTAACTAGCTACTTTGCATTCTAGGACTTTCTGATTGAATGCTCATGAAACAATTTCTTTGGTTCAGTTCTTTTGATTACTTTTTTTTTTCCTTTTTCCTCTTCCAAGTGACTGCTAGCACTGAGTGACCATTCCTGGCCATCCATATTGGTTGTGTGATATGTGTATATATGTGTGTGGGGGCAGAATCGAGGTTAAAAGTATGGAGTGGTATGCAGGCTAGTGTCTACAAATGGGATTGTAAGCTTGGAATGCAATGTCATTGACATGATACAAATGAACATTTAATTGCCCTTTCCAGTTGAAAGATCCTCAGGGCTTTCTTGTTGCTTTCAGGATAAAGTTTAAGCTGTAGCATGGCAAGTCATACCTCATGTCTTCTCTAGCTTTGTTTATTTGTTTGAGACAGTGTCTTATTGTGTAGCTCTGGCTGTCCTGTAATTTGCTGTGTATACCAGGGTGGCCTTGAAGTCACAGAGATCTGCCTGCCTCTGCCTCCTGAGTGCTGGAATTGTTTGTTTTTGAGATGGTCCTATATTGTACCCCAGGCTAGCCTTGAATATGGACCCATTCTTCTACCTCAGCGGCCTGAGCTTTTCTTCCTTTACTGTCTCCTTTCAATTCTTTAATGCATTTTTACTGAATTTAGTTTCCTTGTCTTCATGTTCTGTTTCCTTTCAACCCTTTCCTTGCTTGGCTAGTTCCTATCTGACCTTCAGGATTCAGTTTGGGTATATCTTTTCCAGGAAGCTTTCCTTTAACACCTGGATTAAAGTGAATGTGATTTGTCGGTGACAGCTCTCTGTGGAAGTCACCTAATTATTTGTCTGTTTTCCTTTCTAGGTCTTACTTTCTTTGGTAAAGGGGATAGTATAAATGCTATATAGTAACATAGGCATTTAGAGTGGAGATTTTATTTATTTATTGCGTGTATGCATGCCTGTGGGTGCACATGGGCCTTGTGTAGGTCAGAGGACAACTTGAAGGAGTCAGTTCTTTTCTTCTACCATGTAGGTTCCTGGGGGTTAGAACTCAGGTTATCAGGTTTGACAGCAAAGGAGCCCATTTTGCCAGCCTATTTTCATTTATTTATTTACTTATTTAGAGACAGGGTTTAACAGTGTAGGGAAAGCTAGCCTCGAAATCACAATTCTGGTTTTGTCTGTCTAGTGTTAGAATTATAGGCTTGCATTTAAATACTGTAAACTTCTGATGAAATTATAACATTCTGATAAAACCATTGTAAATTAAAAATATATTTAACACAACTAAACCTGGTAATGCCATAGGTTAGTGACACAGTACTGCTTTTGTACCCTGAGAAAGTTCAACTGTTGTAAATTGGCCACCATCTACTTACAAAAAAGTACGTAGATAATAAAAGCTCACTCAGTTCTCATCAAGTGTATATATTTATGTAACCAGTACTCGGTATCTCAAAACAGTATTGCTAGAACTCCCCAAGCTACCTTATGCCTTCCTAATTCTAATCCTAATCCAGTTCTTAGAGGATTTTATTTGAAATGGGATAACTCTTTTTTTTTTTTTTTTTTTTTTTTTTTTTTTTTTTTTTTTTTTTCTTTTTTTTTGTGATATATATTTTTTATTTTACAATACCATTCAATTCTACATATCAGCCATGGGTTCCCCTATTCTCCCCCTCCCACGCCTCCCCTTACCCCCAGCCCACCCTTCATTCCCACCTCCTCCAGGACAAGTCCTCCCCGAGGACTGTGATCAACTTGGTAGACTCAGTCCAGGGAGGTCCAGTCCCTTCCTCCCAGACTAAGCCAAGTGTCCCTGCATAAGTTCCTGGTTTCAAACAGCCAATTCATGCATTGAGCACAGGACTTGGTCCCACTGCCTAGATGCCTCCCAAACTGATCAAGCCAATCAACTGTCTCACCTATTCAGAGGGCCTGATCCAGCTGGGAGCCCCTCAGCCTTTGGTTCATAGTTCATGTGTTTCTATTCATTTGGCTATTTTTTTTCAATAATTGAGTAAAACTGAAATTTATTATAAGCCACAGTCGTCCTAGGGACCTCCATGCTATATATATATATAGCCTTTATGGTTCTATGGGTTGTGGTCTGATTGTTCATTTTATATCTAGAATCCACCAATGAGTGAGTACATACCATAACTGTCTTTCTGGGTTTGGGTTACCTCACTCAGGATGATTTTTTCTAGTTCCATCCATTTGCCTGCAAATTTCATGCTTTCATTGTTTTTCTCTGCTGAGTAGTACTCCATTGTGTATATGTACCACATTTTTTTCATCCATTCTTCCGTTGATGGGCATCTAGGCTGTTTCCAGGTTCTGGCTATTACAAATAGTGCTGCTATGAACATAGATGAGCATGTATCTTTATGGTATGTATCAGCATTCTTTGGGTATATGCCCAAGAGTGGTATGGCTGGGTCTTGAGGTAGTTCGATTCCTAATTTTCTGAGAAACCGCCATACTGATTTCCACAGTGGTTGTACAAGTTTACATTCCCACCAACAGTGGAGGAGTGTTCCCTTTGCTCCACATCCTCTCCAACATTGGTTGTCATTGGTGTTTTTGATCTTAGCCATTCTAACAGGTGTAAGGTGGTATCTCAGAGTCGTTTTGATTTGCATTTCTCTGATGATTAAGGATGTTGAGCATTTCTTTAAATGTCTTTCAGCCATTTGTAGTTCTTGTTTTGTGAATTCTCTGTTTAGCTCTTTAGCCCATTTTTTAATTGGACTGTTCAGTGCTTTGATGTCTAGTTTCTTGAGTTCTTTATATATTGTGGAGATCAATCCTCTGTCAGATGTGGGATTGGTGAAGATCTTTTCCCAATCTGTTGGCTGTCTTTTTGTCTTATTGACTGTGTCTTTTGCCCTGCAAAAGCTTCTCAGTTTTGAGAGGTCCCATTTATTAATGGTTGTGCTCAGGGTCTGTGCTGTCGGTGTTTTATTTAGGAAATGGTCTCCAGTGCCAATGCGTTCAAGAGTGCTTCCTATTTTCTTTTCTATTAAGTTTAGTGTAACTGGATTTATGTTTAGGTCTTTGATCCACTTGGACTTGAGTTTTGTGCATGGTGACAGATATGGATCTATTTGTAATCTTTTACATATTGACATCCAGTTATGCCAGCACCATTTGTTGAAGATACTTTCTTTGTTCCATTGTATAGTTTTGGCTCCTTTGTCAAAAACCAGGTGTTCATATGTGCATGGATTAATGTCAGGGTCTTCAATTCGATTCCATTGGTCCGTATGTCTGTTTTTATACCAGTACCAAGCTGTTTTTATTACTATGGCTCTATAGTAGAGTTTGAGGTCCGGGATGGTGATGCCTCCAAGGGTTGCTTTATCATATAGGATTCTTTTAGCTATCCTGGGTCTTTTGTTTTTCCATATAAAGTTGAGTATTTTTCTTTCCAAGTCTGTGAAGAATTGTGTTGGGATTTTGATGGGGATTGCATTGAATCTGTAGATTGCTTTTGGTAAGATTGCCATTTTTACTATGTTAATCCTACCTACCCATGAGCATGGGAGATCCTTCCATTTTCTGATATCTTCTTCAATTTCTTTCTTTAGAGATTTAAAGTTCTTATCAAAAAGGTCTTTCACTTGTTTAGTTAGTGTTATCCCAAGGTATTTTATATTATTTGTGGCTATTGTAAAGGGTGATGTTTCTCTGACTTCTTTCTCAGCCCTTTTATCATTTGTGTATAGGAGGGCTACTGATTTTTTTGAGTTGATCTTGTATCCTGCCACTTTACTGAAGGAGTTTATCAGCTGTAGAAGTTCCCTGGTAGAGTTTTTGGGGTCACTTATGTATACTATCATATCATCTGCAAATAGTGAAAGTTTGACTTCTTCCTTGCCAATTTGTATCCCTTTGATCTCCTTTTGTTGTCTTATTGCTCTAGCTAGAACTTCTAGTACTATATTGAATAAATATGGGGAGAGTGGACAGCCTTGTCTTGTTCCTGAATTTAGTGGTATCGCTTTGAGTTTCTCTCCATTTAATTTGATGTTTGCTGTTGGCTTGCTATAAATTGCTTTTATTATGTTTAGAAATGTTCCTTGTATTCCTATTCTTTCTAAGACCTTTATCATGAAGGGTGTTGGATTTTGTCAAAGGCTTTTTCAGCATCTAGGGAGATGATCATGTGGTTTTTTTCTTTCAGTTTGTTTATATGGTGTATTACATTGACTGATTTCCGTATGTTGAACCATCCTTGCATCCCTGGGATGAATCCTACTTGGTCGTGATGGATGATTGTTTTGATGTATTCTTGGATTCGGTTTGCCAATATTTTGTTGAGTATTTTTTGCATCAATGTTCATGAGGGAGATTGGTCTGTAGTTCTCTTTCTTTGTTGCATCTTTGTGTGGTTTGGGTATCAGGGTAATTGTAGCCTCATAAAAAGAGTTTGGTAGTGTTCCTTCTGTTTCTATTGTGTGGAACACTTTGAAGAGGATTGGTATTAGTTCTACTTTGAAAGTCTGGTAGAATTCTGCACTGAAACCATCTGGTCCTGGGCTTTTTTTAGTTGGGAGACTTTTGATGACTGTTTCTATTTCTTTAGGGGTTATTGGTCTATTTAAATGGTTTATCTGGTCTTGATTTAATTTTGGTATTTGGTATTTATCCAGAAAATTGTCCATTTCTTCCTGGTTTTCCATTTTTGTGGAGTACAGGTTTTTGAAGTATGATCTGATGATTCTCTGGATTTCCTCATTGTCTGTTGTTATGTCTCCCTTTTCATTTCTGATTTTGTGAATTTGGGTGCTCTCTCTTTGCCTTTTGGTTAATTTGGCTAGTGGTTTGTCTATCTTGTTGATTTTTTCAAAGAACCAACTCTTTGTTTCATTGATTTTTTGTATTGTTCTCTTGTTTTCTATTTCGTTGATTTCAGCCCTCAATTTGATTATTTCCTGGCGTCTATTTCTCCTGGGTGAGTTTGTTTCTTTTTGTTCTAGAGCTTTCAGTTGTGCTGTTAATTCCTTGGTATGGGATTGCTCCATCTTCTTTATGTGTGCATTTAGAGCTATGAATTTTCCTCTTAGCACTGCTTTCATAGTGTCCCATAAGTTTGGGTATGTTGTACTTTCATTTTCATTGAATTCTAGGAACTCTTTAATTTCTGTCTTTATTTCTTCCTTGACCCATTGATGTTTCAGGTGGGCATTATTCAGTTTCCATGAGTTTGTGGGTTTTCTATAATTTTTGTTGTTATTGAGTTCTAATTTTAAGGCATGGTGGTCTGATAAGATACAGGAGGTTATTCCAATTTTTTTGTATCTGTTGAGATTTGTTTTGTGTCCAAGCATGTGGTCAATTTTTGAGAAGGTTCCATGGGTGCTGAGAAGAAGGTATATTCTTTTGTGTTAGGATGGAATATTCTGTAGATATCTATTAGGTCCATTTGAGTCATAACATCTGTTAGGTCCTTTATTTCTTTGTTAAGTTTCAGTCTGGTAGATCTATCTTTTGGTGAGAGTGGTGTGTTAAAATCTCCCACTACTAATGTGTGGGGTTTGATGTGCGTTTTAAACTTTAGTAGTGTTTCTTTTATGAATGTGGGTGCTTTTGTATTTGGAGCATAAATGTTTAGAATCGAGACTTCATCTTGGTGGATTTTTCCCGTGATGAATATGTAATGTCCATCCTGGTCTCTTTTGATTGATTTTAGTTTGAAGTCTATTTTATTAGATATTAGGATAGCTACACCAGCTTGTTTCTTAGGTCCATTTGCTTGGAAAACCTTTTCCCAGCCCTTTACTCGGAGGTAGTGTCTGTCTTTGGAGTTAAGGTGTGTTTCTTGTATGCAGCATATGGATGGGTCCTGTTTTCTTATCCATTCTGTTAGCCTGTGTCTTTTTATAGGTGAGTTGAGACCATTGATATTGATGGATATTAATGACCAGTGATTGTTAATTCCTGTTATTTTTTTTGGTTGTGTTGTGTTGTCCTTCTGTGGTGTATGTTGGTGTAGGATTATCTATTGCTTGATTTTTCATGGATGTGTTTAGCTTCTTTGGGTTGAATTTTCCCTTCTAGTGCTTTCTGTAGGGCTGGGTTTGTGGACAGGTATTGATTAAATCTGGTTTTATCCTGGAATATTTTGTTTACTCCGCCTATGGTGATTGAGAGTTTTGCTGGGTATAATAGTCTGGGTTGGCATCCGTGGTCTCTTAGTGTCTGCATGAGGTTTGTCCATGATCTTCTAGTTTTCATAGTCTCTATTGAGTAGTCTGGTGTTATTCTGATGGGTTTGCCTTTATATGTTACTTGGTCCTTTTCCTTTGCAGCTCTTAATATTTTTTCTTTATTCTGTGTGTTTAGTGTTTTGATTATTATGTGGCGAGGGGACTTTTTTTTTGGATCCAGCCTATTCGGTGTTCTGTAAGCTTCTTGTATCTTCATAGGTATTTCTTTCTTTAGGTTAGGAAAGTTTTCTTCTATGGTTTTGTTGAATATATTTTTCTGTGCCTTTGACTTGGTATCCTTCTACTTCTCCTATCCCTATTATTCTTAGGTTTGGTCTTTTCATGGTGTCCCAAATTTCCTGGACGTTTTGTGTTAGGACTTTTTTGTCTTTATTGTTTTCTTTGACTGACGAATCTATTTTCTCTATCATGTCTTCAGTGTCAGAGATTCTCTGTTCCATCTCTTGCAATCGGTTGGTTATGCTTGTTTCTGTAGTTCCTGTTCATTTAGTCAGGATTTCTATTTCCAGCATTCCCTCAGCATGTGTTTTCTTTATTGTCTCAAATTCATTTTTCAGATCTTGAACTGTTTCTTTCATCTGTTTAATTGCTTTTTCTTGGCTTGATTTGATTTCTTCCCATTTTTTGTTCGTTTTTTCTTCCATTTCTTTAAGGGAGTTTTTTATTTCCTCTTTAATGGAGTTTTTCATTTCCTCTTTAAGGGAAGTTTTTATTTCCTCTTTAAGGGAGTTTTTTATTTCCTCTTTAAGGGAGTTTTTTATTTCTCTTTAAGGAAAGTTTTTATTTCCTCTTTAAGGTAGTTTTTCAATTCCTCTTTAAGGAAAGTTTTTATTTCCTCATTGAGGGAATGTTTTATTTCTTCTTTAAGGGCCTCTATCATCTTCTTAATGTCATTTTTAGGGTTGATTTCTTCTGTTTCTTCTGTCATGGTATGTTTAGGTCTTGCAGGTGTAGAATCACTAGGTTCTGATGTTGCCATATAGGTCTTTATGTTGTTGCTTGTATTTTTGCACTGGCGTCTACTCATCTCTTCCTCTGTGAGGTGCAGGTGGTGTCTGTGTCTGAGAGTGCCTCTCTTGTTCTAATTTTTAGTCTTGGTTTAGTAGTGGTTCTTGGTTAAATTGGTGCTATTGGGCTATTTCTTCAGGGGCAGCTGATTTCGATCGGTGAATTATATACTTATGATTCTGGTGATCTGGTTTGGTGTCTGGGTAGCGCCTTCTTCTGTGTTCCCAGGTCACGTTTTGTTCATTTGTCAACTCCTCAGCTGATCTTGATTCCTCAGACTTTAAACTGTAGGCATCTGAATCCTCTCCCAGATGGGTTTCAGCTGAGCAGGGTAGTCTCACCAACACCTCCAAATTGTTGGGTTTCACAGGATCAGCAGCTGGGCCCTGGGTTGTTCTCAGACGGAGTGTTCAGATTCGTTCTGGTTCTGACCCACCGAGATAGCTTCTTCCCCAGATGTTGGGGTTAGGGGCGTCCCTGTTCCAAGCTGCGTCTGCTTGTCTCCGTCCCTGGGCCTGTTTACCTCTGCAGTCCGCCACCGGGCCTGTATGTCCCTGTCAGCTGCTGCTGGGCCTGTCTGCCTCTGGAGGCCGCCACCGGCCTGAATGTCTCTGCAGGCTGCAGCCGGGACTGAATGTCCCTGTCGGCCGCTGCCGCCGGGACTGAATGTCCCTGTCGGCCGCTGCCGCCGGGACTGAATGTCCCTGTCGGCCGCTGCCGCCGGGCCCGTTTACCTCAGCGGGCCGCTGCTGGCCCGTCTACCTCCACAGGCCGCCGCCACAGGCCTACCTGCGTCTGCTTGTCTCTGCCGCTGGGCCTGTCTACCCCCGTGGGCCGCCGCCGGGCCTGAATGTCCCTGTCGGCCGCTGCCGCCGGGTCCGTTTACCTCAGCAGGCCGCCGCTGGGCCCGTCTACCTCTGTGGGCTGCCGCTGGGCCTGAATGTCTCTGCCGGCTGTCGCCGGGTCTGAGTATCCCTGTCGGCTGCCACCGCTGGGCCCGTCTACCTCCACGGGCCCCCGCCGCAGGCCTACCTGCGTCTGCTTGTCTCTGCCGCCGGGCCTGTGTACCTCTGTGGGCCGCCGCTGGGCCTGAATGTCTCTGCCGGCTGCCGCCGGGCCTGAATGTCCCTGTCGGCTGCTGCCGCCGGGTCCGTTTGCCTCAGCAGGCCGCCACTGGGCCCATCTACCTCTGTGGGCTGCCGCTGGGCCTGAATGTCTCTGCCGGCTGCCGCCGGGTCTGAGTATCCCTGTCGGCTGCCACCGCTGGGCCCGTCTACCTCCACGGGCCCCCACCGCAGGCCTACCTGCGTCTGCTTGTCTCTGCCGCCAGGCCTGTCTACCACTGTGGGCCGCCGCTGGGCCTGAATGTCTCTGCCGGCTGCTGCCGGGCCTGAATATCCCTGTCGGCCGCTGCCGCCGGGCCCGTTTACCTCAGAGGGCTGCTGCTGGGCCCGTCTACCTCCACGGGCCGCCGCAGGCCTACCTGCGTCCGGGATAACTCTTAACATATAGGTTTCTCTGTTTTGTTTATATGTTTTGGGTTTTTTTGAGACTGAGTAGCTCTGGCTTTCATGAAATTGGATTTGTAGACCAGGCTGGCCTTGGATTCAGATCCTCCTGCTTCTGCTGGGATTACAGGTGTATTCCACCACACCCAGCTTTTGAGTGTATCTTTAAATATGCATGGTAGGTAGGAATTTGATTTTGTAGAGAGAACAAATATAACTTATATTATAAAAACACAGTTGGTCTATTTTTATGCAACAGAGAAACTAAAAGCACACTATACTAAAATTGTAGTCCGGAGGGTTAATATTTGGAAGGATTTGTTGGTTAGAATGGTATAAAAGATTAGATAAATTGAAGTATATTTGGTGAAAGTGACCTATTAATTTTGATGGTGAACAGCTTAGAATAGGTAGTAAACATGCAAAGTACTTTCAGAATTGTGTTTGGCATTTGAGTTTTAATGTGAATTAAGTTGTGTATTCTGGTAGTGGGGTCATCCAGGAGGCAACTGGAGTATAATTTTCCTCAGAGTGAGGAAAGGACTAGTTGTGGTTTATCTTAGACAGCTAAATTTGAAAAAAAAAAAAAACCTGCTTCTTTTTTACTACTAGCAATAATTGTTATTTTTCTTTTCTTTTTTTTTTTTTTTTTTTTTTTTTTTTTTTTGAGACAGGGTTTCTCTGTGTAGCTTTGCGCCTTTCCTGGGACTCACTTGGTAGTCCAGGCTGGCTTTGAACTCACAGAGATCCGCCTGCCTTTGCCTCCCGAGTGCTGGGATTAAAGGCGTGCGCCACCACCGCCGCCGCCGCCGCCCGGCAATTGTTATTTTTCTTAAAGCATAAGGTATATATAGTTCTTTGAATATGTAGGTATTCTTTTAAACATACTTTCCTCTTAGTTAGGCTTTTCTGTCTTGTTGATCTTAAATCCATGTTGTCTAATTAATAGAAACTGTAGAAATAGAAAAATAGAAATTGTAGAAAGAGTATGGACTTTTTTTGGGGGACAGGGTTTTTTTGTGTAGACACCTGGCTGTCCTAGAACTGGAACTCAGAGGTCCACCTGTCTCTGCCTCCTAAGTGCTAGGATTAGAGTCGTGGACCACCACTGCTGGGCCAAGAATATGGAAATCCCCCACCCCCAGGGGTGTGTCTCTGTATCCCTGGCTGTCCTAGAACTCACTCTGTAGATCAGGCTGGTCTGAACTCTGAAGAGATCCACTTGTCTCTGCCTCCTGAGTGCTGGGATTAAAGGTCTAGGCCACTGCAGGCTGGTGGTGGGATCTTGTTATGTTGTTGCCAAGGCTGTTTACAAACCTGTGTCATAGCAGTTGGGATTACAGGTGAATGTCACAGACCCTGGCTAGAATTGAATATGTAAAAGCTTTCTTCAATATATCTGTCTCTTGTTATGTTTAAGAATTTCATTAGGATAAGCGGCTAATCACAGTGGCTTTTTTGTTACCTTTTTTTTTTTTTTGTGTGTGTGTTGTTGTTAACAAAAGTAAATATTAAGGTAATTTACAATCTATCTTTCAACTGTCATATTTTACAGTTCAAAATATTTTAAAGAAATGTGTTGCCAGACATGGTGCTACACATCTCTAATCCTAGCACTTGACAGAAAGATTGCTGCAAGTTTGAGGTCAGCCTGGTCTACACAGTGGGTTCCAGGCCAGCCAGGCATATGAAGTGAGATTCCTTCTAAAACGGGGAATGGGAAGAGAAAGGGCTTTCTTATTATCTCAGTATATGGGGTTAATGGGTATTGGAATGTTTTCTGAGTGAGATAGGATGTGTTCTGTTTGGCAGTGACAGACATTCCTTAAATCATTGACAGGTTTTAGTACTATTGCTGTTTGTAGTGTGTTAAGTATTTGTTTGAAATCTGCTTACTCTTATCGATCACCTGATAGTGGCCTGAGTAATCTTTCTATTCCCCCCTCTCTCTCTCTTTTAATGTAAGAGAAAGTTCTTCAGGAGACTGTAGACATCTTCATTAGTGATTTTTCCATTTCATTTTTTTTCCTGAATAATGTTTGAAACTTGATTTCCTTCTAGTTCTTCTGCCCAGTTATAAAAACTACTCACATTGAAAAGTTAAAATGGAAAGGGGAGAATAAAAAGGTTGAACATATCTGCAGTCTGTATTCAAAGTTAGAACTATGTGCCTTCCGTGCTGTGATTTACTGGGTTGTTCTATGTCTGTCTGTCTGCATGTTTTGCTCAACTTCTTAAGGGTAAATGACAGATACCATGACAAGTTTGCTTCAAAATACTTTGGAAAATATTTTAAAAAACTTATTTTGTGAGTGTATATGTGTAGGTGTGGAGGTTGTGGGAGTTGATTTTCTCCTTTACCATGTGGGTCCTAGGGATGGAACTGAGGTAGCCTTGCTTGGTAGCAGCTACCTTTACCTCTTGAGACATTTTACTGGCCCAGAAAATATTTCTTAAAAAATAGATAATCGCTGGGTGCCACTTGGGAGGCAGAGGCAGGCAGATCTCTGTGAGTTCAAGGCCAGCCTGCTGTACAGAGTTCCAGGATGGCCAAAGCTACACAGTGAAACCCTGTCTTAAAAACCAAAAGGAGGAGGAGGAGGAGATGGAGATTCTTTACCAGTTTACTGTTGCCCAAACTTTAGAACCTTAGAACAATAATAATTCTCCAGAAGTTAATTTATTGTGTTTGTGCTCTTATGGTGTGTGTGTGGAGATCAGAGGACATCCACAGGGGTTGATTTTCTTCTACTGTGGGTTCTGGTGATTGAACTAAAGTTACTAAAGTGGCAAATACCTTTACTCACTGAGCCATCTTACTGACCTTCCAGTAAAAATTTTAATTTTCAGTCTCTATAAAAATTTCAAATTAGAATTCAATTTTTCTTTTACATTTCATTTATCCCTTTTACTTGAGAACAGTTTCTCACAAGATACTGAAATGTCCTCCCCAAGATACTGAAATTGCATTGAAAAGAGCAGATTATTTTGAGGAATGGCTCCCCCCCCCCAGTTATCTAATTGCTTCTTTGGCTCTTCTTTAATTTGTTCTTTTCTGGTCTCTAGTTTTGAATTGGAGGCTGTGTTCTTAAAGCTTGATGAATTTATGCTAATTTTGGGGGCAAAAATCTTTCATAGGAATTGGTATATATCATGTATGATATGTATGTATTATCCAGGCTGTGGGCCGCCTGTATGAGGATAGCTATAACTTCAGTTCAACCGAAAATTGCAAACAATACATTTTGAAATTCTTTTGACAATATTCATAAGGTCTCAAGCATGAACTTTGCAGATGACAACATGATTGATGTTGCAGTGTTAAATGATTGGACAAGCCTGAATGGAGGTGCATGGTATTAGATGTCCCACTATTAGTGATCCAAGTTTGACAGGGTTTAAGGTGGTATTGGCTATAACTTTGCATTTTAAACCTACTCTTTTTACTCCTATAATCAAGTAGACTTAACTTGTGGGAGTTATATTTCCACAATATACTTGGTACTCTGTTCTTTAGTGGTTTAATAATTGTTGATTCTTTGTAGTTTCAAAATAAAATGCTTGGGGCTGGAGAGATGACTCAGAGGTTAAGAGCACATTGGTTGCCCTTCCAGAGGTCTTTTGAGTTCCATTCCCAGCAACCACTTGGTGCCTCACAACAGTCTATAATGAGATCTGGTGCCCTCTTCTAGAGTGCAGATGTACCTACAGGCAGAAACTCTATTCATAGTAAATAAATAAATCTTAAAAAAAGAAGTACTCAGCAAAGTTGAAATTTCTTCTTCCTTTTGTCAATAGAGTAAATTTTAGTGAGGATATATTTATTGTTTGGAATATATAGTACGCTATTTTCTTGTTGTGATTGGTGCCAGTTGATATGTATTAATGCCTAAGTTTTTATTTTAGGATTTATTTCTCTTTATTGACTTAATCCTATTGTTTCATTATATAAAATAGTTGCATAGTACAAATGGAGAGACCATATGTTAAGATAAACTTGGGAATCTCATTTATGTAGTATTTTTTCTTTCAAATTCTTGTTTATACACTCAAATTAGCATACTATATATGCTGTTTTGTACTTGATTTAAAAAATTTCATTCAGTGTGTTTCTGGAGACTTACTTATTGGCACATAAAGATTATCCTTCTCTTTCCCTCCCTCCCTCCCTCCCTCCCCCCTTCCCCTTCCTCCCCTTCCTCCCCTTCTTTCCCTTCTTCCCCTTCCCCCCTTCCCCTTTCTTCCTTCCCCTTCCTTCTTCCCCCTTCTTTCCTTCCTCTTCCTTCTTTCCTTTTCAGACAATCTCATAGCCCTGGCTGTCCTGGAGCTCACTGTGTAGACCAGGCTGGCCTTGAACTCACAGAGATCCACCAGTCTCTGCCTCTTGAGTGCTGGGATTAAAGGTGCAGTCACCATACCTGGCTCCTTTTTCTATTTTAGTTTTCTTTTGTTCTTTGAATTTTGATACAGGGTCTCTGAATGTAGCCTTGGCTGTCCTGGAATGCAG
Organism: Peromyscus leucopus; assembly: GCF_004664715.2. NCBI lineage: Eukaryota > Metazoa > Chordata > Mammalia > Rodentia > Cricetidae > Peromyscus > Peromyscus leucopus. Next base: position 13,220,982 of record NC_051069.1, on the reverse strand, counting down.
AAGCCTACATGCCTAGCCTATGGAGTGTTTGCCGGGTTTAAAGCTGTGTGCTACCACTGCTAGGTTTAAAAATATTTTTAAAACTTTTATGTGTATGGGTGTTCTGCCTGTATATATGTCTGTACTACCTGCATGCCTGGTACCCACAGAGGCCAGAAGAGGGCCTTGGATCCTCCAAAGCTGGAGACAGAGATGGTTCCCATCTTTCCAGGCTACTATCCCATTTTTTTTTTTTTAAAGTGGTGAAATGATATTTGTGGATGTGCCATAATTTATTCAGTGCATTTTTTTTGGGGGGGTTACTTTTTGTTTTTCCAGACAGGGTTTATTTGTGTAGCCTTAACTGTCCTGAAACTAGCTCTGTAGACCAGGCTGGCCTTGAACTCACAGAGATATCCTTGCCTCTGCCTCTGGAGTGCTGGGATTAAAGGTGTGTATCACCACTGCTTGGCTATTATTTTTAAGCATTTTTTTCTTTTTCCTAAAAGCATTTTAAAAGAAAGACTAATTTTTTTTTAGTGTGTGTGTGTGTGTGTGTGTGTGTGTGTATGTGTGTGTGTGTGTGTGTGTATGTGTTGATGTGAATGAATTCCATGTTTGTGCAGGTGCCTGTGGAAACCTGAAGGTGTTGGGTTCTTTGGAGCTGTAGTAACAGGTGGTTCTGAGCTGCCTGATGTGGCTGCTGGGGACTAAAGTTGGGTTCCTTGGAAGAGCAGCAACTGCTCTTAACTTCTGAGCCATCTCTCCAGCCCTTGTTTATTCTTTACAGATTTTATTTCAGTTTTTTGCATTTATAGTATATATGTGTGCATGTATGTATGTACATGCTACGATGAACTTATATGGATAATTTCTTGGAGTCAGTTTTCTCCTTTCATCATATAAATATGGGGCCTAATTCAGGTTATTAGACCCATTGGCAAGTGCCTTTGTCTCTGAGCCATCTCACCAGCCCCATTCTTGTTTATTTTCAGCAGCCAACTCTATAACTATGTAATACACATTAAATAAATATAATTAACAAAGTAAAGTTTTGGGTTGGAGAGATGGCTCAGAGGTTAAGAGCACTGACTGCTCTTCCAGAGGACCTGAGTTCAATTTCCAGCATCCACATGGTGGCTCAAAGCCATCTGTAATGAGATCTGGTGCCCTCTTCTGGCCTGCAGGCATACATGCAGACAGAATGCTGTATATATAATAAATAAATAAATCTTTAAAAAAACCAAAGTAAAGTTTTTCTGGGCGGTAGTAGCACACACTTTTGATCCCACCACTCGAGGCAGAGGCAAGTGGATTTCTGAGTTCAAGGCCAGCTTGATTTACCCATTGAATTTTAGGACAGCCAGGGCTACACAGCAGGGGGAAAAAAAGCGTGGCTCAGTGGTGGATTGTTTTCATAATATTACAAAGCTCTGAATTCTATCTTTACTCAAGTAATTGAGGAAGAATTGAATTCTAGAGAGCTTTATAGTAAGAGGTAATTTATTGTTTTTTTTCTTATTGATAGAATTTCAAAAGTAATAGATGTGGTACGTACCCAGTAATACCTTCTTGTCTCTAAATATTAGAGTGTGAATATGAGTTGTTTAATGGTACTAGGGTTTGAAAATCTAATGGATAATTGGCCTAACTTTTCTCCTTATGCTGTGTGGCTAATTGAAACATTGGAACTAACAACCTGATATTTGGGATATTTTTTGTAAATTCTTTCCTTTTGATTTTTCTCATTCGTTTGTCCTTAATTTTAATGCCTCCCTTCTGTATTAAACCTCTTAGATTACATATAGAGTTGAAGCAGTAAGTGCTTGCCTGCTTAGAGTATAGTAAGACCTCTGAGATGCACACTGTACAAGGAGAGATCAGAAACATACAGTAAAGGGAGAGGGAAGGGAAACTTAGGATACAAGTAATTCAGAACTTACTGTTATGGACTAGCCGATGGAAATTAGGGAACCGAACCCTTCCGACCTCATTTGTCTTTTACTCTACTGATCAGCATTATGGAGAGTATCAGAAATTTGTAACTGTTGTATTTAAAAAGTTGTGTGCTAAGCTGGGCATTGGTGGTACACACCTTTAATTCCCAGCCTTCCAGAGGCAGGTGGATCTCAAAATTCTACTTAAGTATCAGACTTAGTTATATTACCTTATTAAACTGTAGTGAGGTGGGGGTGCTGGGGAAGTAGTTGTTAATAAAGTACTACCCATGCAAACAACCTGAGTTTGATTTTCAGAACTCATTAAAAAAAAATAGCTATGGTGCTGTGCACTTGTAATTCTAGCACCAGGGAGGTTGAGACAGGCAAACCCTTGTGTTCTGGCCGAGCAGCTTAGCCTAATTGACAAGCCCAAGGACAGTAAGAAATCTGTTTTTAAATTACAGTTTTCTTCATATATTTTCTTTTCTTTCTTTCTTTTTTTTTCTGAGATAAGGTTTCACTATGTAGCTCTGGCTGTGCTGGAACTGTGTAGACCAGGCTGGGTTCCAGCTCACAGAGATCTGGCTCTGCTTTCCCAGTGCTGGGATTAAAGGCGTGTGCCACTATGCCTGCCATATAATATATTTTAATCATATTTTTCCTCCTTCCTCAACTCCTCCCAGATCCTTCCCAACTCCCTACCTACCCAATTTATGTTCTTTCTTCTCTTTCAGAAACAAACAAACAAACAAACAAACAAAAAAAACTCAGAGCAGGAAACACACCTCAAAAATGAAAATAAAAAGAAATGAATAAAAGACCAACAAGACAAAAACAAACAAATAAAAACAAATAAAAATCATAACAAAGCAAAAGGTCCACAGAAACATCATTGAGTTCATTTTATGTTGGTCAACTAACTACTCCTGGACATAGGGTTTGTCCTGGAGTATTGGTTGATACACACACACAGTGACATTACTGATTTTCCCTTTGCCAGTGGTTACAATTCTTCATTAGGGGTGGGAGCTACTTTCCCCTCTCAGTACTGGGATCCCCTTCTGACTTAAACCAATTCGGGTTTTCTGTGTGCTGCCACAGTCTCTGTGAGTTCATATGTGCATTTTTTTTTTCCAGGATGGGTAGACCCAAGGGAGAATTTCTAATACTGACTTTTGATGTCCACATGCATGTACTGTACAAACCTGCACATATACACAGGTATATGACCACTCACAAATTATCCTAGTAGTCATATGTAATTACTTTTTCTCATTCACATGTATGTGAATGTTTGAGAATGTATAAAACATGGTTTAAACATTTTTGATGTATTTATGTGTCATTGTTTAGATCAGCAAACCAGAAATACCCCTTTCCTATCTTACTTTGTCTTTGTCAATATATGTCTCTTTGTAGAAGTAATCTTTCTCCTGAATTTATGAGTATAATCTTGATTTGTTCCACCACCACCCCTCCCGTTAGAAGGAATGAACTTAGAACTCTATGCTTGCTTGCTGGTCTAGTGCTCACCTACTGCTGGAGATAAATCCTTGACCCAAACCTTACAGATTTTAAATGCCAGTAAGTAGCCTTAGATACTGTAGGGCTTCTTATTTTTAAACATAGGAGTTAAATAACTCTGTTATATTTTATGTGATTAAGAATTGGGTTTAGCATAATAATTGCAAAATTAATTCTAGATTGTTGTAGTTAGTCATAATTTATTAGATTTCATTGTGGTAAATTGATTCATTAGATTATATGCTAATTATCCATTCTAGTTTTGATGAACATTTGAGTTGATTTCAATTTCTTTCTCATATGAGACAAATGGTAGAATGGTGAGTATGCTCATATCTAATAATAGCACATTTGTTTGCAGATAATTTTTCAGAAATGCCTGTGAGCAGAATTGCTTGGTCACAAGAATAGATAGGTCACAAAGAATGAACAAATTAAAACTTAGATGATGATAGACAAAGAATGAATGAATGGACAAATTATGATAGAGGAATTTTAGTTTTTACTTTTACTGACAGAGTATAAGAATTTCCTTTGGTCTGTATCCACCTCAACACTAGATATTGGTAGATTCTTCAGTTTTTGCCAACTGATAGTATCTCATGATTTAATGTTTCATTTCCATGATTATTATTGAAACTGGGCATTATTTCTACCTTGTATTTTTTTTCTTTCTTTCTGCTTGTCTTTTTTTTTTTTTTTTTTTTTTTTTAATTTATAGTCTTGTGTAGTTCAGGCTGATCTTAGACTGGTTCTGAAGCCTAGATTGGCTTAGAACTCTAGATCCTCTGGCCTCAGCTTCTTTATTGCTGAGGTATAGGCATGTACTTCATTATTTGAATTTCTTCTTGTAAAGTACCTGTTCAAGTTGTTTACTTAATTTTTTTTCTACTAAGGGTTCTGTCTTTATCTTATTGATTGTTAGCGATCCTATATATGTGTTTTAGATATTAATTCTTCAGTTAACAAGTGTATTTGTTTCTATCCCCCCCCCCCCCCAGCTCAGGCTAGCTGTGTAGTTGAAAATGACCTTGACTGTGATTTTCTGGCACCACCACCAGCATTCTTTGTGCCCTCCACCATAGCTGTTGTTACAGATGCATGTTTCCCCGGCCAGCTTTTGTTTTGGTTCTGGGGATCTGAACTCATGTAGTCATGCTTATTCAACAAGTACTTTATCCAGGGAGCCATCTTTCTAGCCCTCTAAGTCACATTTTCGGATCCAGTTAGAAATAGCTGTATCCTCAAAATATTTCTTTCTTTCTTTCTTTCTTTCTTTCTTTCTTTCTTTCTTTCTTTCTTTCTTTCTTTCTTTCTTTCTTTCTTTCTCTCTCTCTCTCTCTCTCTCTCTCTCTCTCTCTCTCTCTCTCTCTCTCTCTCTCTCTCTCTTTCTCTTTTGGTTTTTTGAGACGGTTTCTCTGTGTAACTTTGCACCTTTCCTGGAACTCGCTTTGTAGACCAGGCTAGCTTCAAACTCACAGAGATCCACCTGCCTCTGTGTCCCGAGTGCTGGGATTAAAGGCGTGCACCACCACGCACATTTTGTCTAATTGTATAAAAACAGTATTCATTTATATCTGTTAAATTATAGGTTACCTTTGGGTTTATTGAATTTTATACAAATTTTATTACTATTTGGCCAGGTGTGGTGGCAAAGCCCTTTAATCTCAGCATTCAAGAGGCAGAACAGAAGCAGGTGGATCTTTGAGTTCGAGACCAGCCTGCTCTACAAAATAAATTCTAGGACAGCAAGGGTGGATATGTGCTTATGTGTGCAGGTAACCAGGGAGGTCAAAAGAGTACATCGGATTCTCTGGAGCTGCAGTTACAGGCAGTTGTGAGGCACCTGACTTAGGTACTGGGAACTGAATTAGGGTTCTCTGCAAGAGCAGCAAGCACTTTTAACTGCTAAACCATCTGTCCAGCCTGAAACCTTAATTTTTTTGAGTCCAGTGTTCAAATGTAAAATGTAGTTGTACTTTTTCTTATAAGTTTGTTGACCTCAAATCTGAGGTAGTCCTGTTTAGCCTCCCAGATGCTTTTTATTTCCTTCCTTCCTTCCTTTTTTTCTTTTTCTTTTTTTCTGATAGGGTTTGATGTAATCTCAGTTTGTGCATTAATGGGGATCAAACCCAGGATTTTGTTCATGTTACTCAAACGCTCTATTAGTTGCCCCAGTTTATAAGTTTTATGGAAACATATTTTAGTTCTTAACATTAGTTGCAAAGTCCAGACAGTAAAACAGGATAGATGATAAGTTTTCTCTAGAGAAAGCCATAATAGAAAAGAATTTAAGGAAAGGGCAAGCATGAATGGGTAGTTTTTTTGTTTTTTAATGAATTGGTACAATTGTCTTTGCCATAATAGCATGTCTTAGGCAATCTTTTTTTGTATATTTGAAATAATGACTACTGCCTAGTGCTATATTACCACACACTATTATAATAGCCACCGAGGTGTCAGATACTAGGGTCTTTTTGTTTGTTTACTTTAAAAAAAAAGGACTTTGGAGTCAGCTGAGTAATATAAATGCTATTTGTAGTTGTTGTAGTAATGGAGTTATTGGCAACCTAAGAATTAGTAACAAGTACTTGCTCCTTGTTTGGGTAGTCACTGTTGAGAGCAATTTAAAGTTTTGTTAGGTGCAGAAATATTTACAGATAAAGATCTACCTCTGATAATTTATAACAAGGCTGTTCACCCTTAAAGGTTTATAAAACAATTTGAAAATAATCTTCAAATTCTTAAGCCTGTATTTAGAATACAGTGTAAAACTGGGAGTGATGGGCATTCTGGAAGGGAGGCAGAGGCAGGTAAATTTCTGAGTTTGAGGCCAGCCTGGTCTACAGAGTGAGTTCTAGTACAGTACAGCCAGGGCTACACAGAGAAATCCTATTTCGTTAAACCAGCCAACCAGCCAACAAAAAAACCCAACCAACCAACCCAACAAAAAAGCACTATAAAACCTAGACTGTCCAATTAATGTAAAAACAATTACTCTAGATGTTCCTAATGCAGATTAAAGTATGGATTAAGCTTTCCCTCTTGTCCTTTCATCCAGTTCTATTCCCACTGGCTTTGTTTCCTATATTATTTCCTTGTTGGTATCATACTCAGTAATTTTATTTCTGTAAAAATCCTTGTTCCATCTTTTCATTCTATCATTTTTCCTGGACCTTTTGGCAACCACTAATCATTTTGATTTCCTGTAACCAAGGAAACCAAAGTTTTGTTTTGTAAGTTCTTAGTCTTGTCAATAAAATAATCCAGAAATGGACTTAGAAGAAAGCTTAAGGGCCATTTTATTAGTTTGGTAGAAAAACAACAGGGAATGCAAACTGAAAATCTCAACATCTGCTGAGAGGAGGGAAGTGGAGAGAAATTTGGCCTTTGTGTTAGGTGTGGAGCTCAGAAAAGCAGTGAGAAAGTCCGGAGTTTCAGAGAAAGCATGCTTATACCATGGGTCAGTATCTGAAAAAGAGATAAAAAGGAAAAGCACGCTTAGTGGTGGGTTGTAAAAATTAACAGTTTATTAAGAAAGAGAAAGCACTCCTGAGAACAGGGGTAGGTTAATAAGCTGAGGGAAAAAGCCTAACAAGTCTTAGGCTCAAGGAGCTTGACCATTTTGGGGATGTTTACATAAGGTCTGCCTTTCTTATTTTGTCTATCTGGACTTTCCTTACACATACTCTGTTAGATGAAGCTCAGGTGGGGAAGGATTTCCAGTTTTTGCTCACTGGCTGCTTTTGTCTGGTAATCTTGATGCTGTAGTCTCTAGCATTTATTCTCCTGCCATATCACCATTGTTTTGCCTTTTCAGTGATGTTACATAATTAGAAGCATATAGTATATAGGTATTTCAGATTGGATTCTTTGACTTAGCAATATATATTTAAAGATCCTGTGTGTCTTTTCATAACTAGTTTCTTTTTATCCTGGCACATTCCCTGTATCACTACTATTTTTTTTTTTTTTTTTGAGACAGTATTTGTCTTTGTAACAGTTCTGGCTGGCCTTGAACTCACAGAGATCAGCCTACCTCTACCTCCTGAGTACCGGAATTAAAGGCGTGTGCCACCACCACCCATTTTTTCTTTTTCTTTTTCTGCACTACTTTTTGAAGGACATTTTGGCTACTATAGTTATTCTTGTGAAAGTTTGTTTGGGTGTAGTTTTCAGCTCATTTGGGTAAATATCAAGAAGTGAGATGACAGGGTTACATGGTCCAAGTGTATAAGAAGCTGCCACACACTCTTCCCTAGTGCTTGTGCCCTTTTCATTCCTACCAGCATCCCACGTTCTTTTTTTTTCTTATTTTTAAAATTTATTTTACATACCAACTAGTTTCCCCTCCCTCCTCTCATCTTGTTCTCTCCCCCAACCTCCTTTCTACTCCATCCCCCCCATGGGAGTCAACAAAGCATGACATACCAAGTTGAGGCAAGAACAAGCTCCTCCCCCCTGCATCAAGGCTGAGTGAGGCATCACACCATAGGGAATAGGTTCCAAAAAGCCAGCTTATGAGCCAGGGACAGATCTTGGTCCCACTGCTAGGGGCCACAAACGATCAAGCGTTCAAGTACGCAACTGTTACCCACATGCAGAGGGCTTAGGTCGGTCCCATGCAGGCTCCCTAGCTGTGTCAGTCTAGAGTCTGTGAGCTCCCATGAACTTGGGTCAGCTGTCTCTTGGGGTTTCCCTGTCATGATGTGGACCTCCTTGGCTCATAAAATCCCTCCTTTCTCTCTTCAAGTTGACTCCCGGAGCTCAACCCAGTGTTTGGCTATGGATCTTTGTATCTGCTTCCATCAGTTACTGGATGCAGGTTCTATGATGATAATTAGGGTAGTCACCAATCTGATTACAGGAGAAGGCCAGTTCAGGCACCCTCTCCACTATTGCTAGGAGTCTTAGCTGAGGTCATCCTTGTGGATTCCTGGGAGTTTCTCTAGCACCAGGTTTCTCCCTAACTCCATAATGGCTCTCTCTATCAAGGTATCTTTTTCATTGCTCTCCCTCTTTGACCCTCCCCCAACTTTAGCCATCCTGTTCCCTCATGTTCCCATCCCCTCCCCTCTACCTCCCCCACTCTCCCCACCCCCTGTCCCCAGTTTACCTGGGAGATCTCATTTATTCTCCTTCCCAGGGCAATCCATGTGTCTTTCTTAGGGTCCTTCTTATTACTTAGCTTCTCTGGGGTTGTGAATTATAGCCTGGATATCATTTGCTTTACATCTAATATCCACTTATAAGTGCGTAATACTGTGTTTGTCTTTCTGGGGCTGGGTTACCTTACTCAGGATGATTTTTTTTCTAGTTCCATCCATTCGCCTGCAAATTTCATGATTTTTTTTTTTTTAACCACTGAGTAATAATTGTATAAATGTACCACATTTTGCATATCCATTCTTTGGTTGAGGGGCATCTAGATTGTTTCCAGGTTCTGGCTATTATGAATAATGCTGCTGTGAACATAGTCGAGCAAGTGTCCTTGTGGTATGCTTGAGCATCCTTTGGGTATATGGCCAAGAGTGGTATCGCTGAGTCTTGAGGGTGATTGATTGCCAATTTTCTGAGAATCCACCATACTGATTTCCAAAGTGGTTGTACAGGTTTGCACTCCCACCAGCAGTGGAGGAGTGTTCCCCTTACTTCACAACTTCTTTAATATAATCTGTCAAAAAAAAAAAAAGTTTTTTTGATCTTAGCTATTTTGGCAGGTGTAGGATGGTATCTCAGAGTCATTTTGATTTGCATTTCCCTGATGACTAAGGATGTTGAGCAATTCCTTAAATGTCTCTCAGCCATTTGAAATTCTTCTGTTGAGAATTCTCTGTTTATAGATTGGTACCCTGTTTTTTAATTGGATTATTTGGTATTTTGATATCTAGTTTCTAGAGTTCTTTATATATTTTGGACTCTGACAGATCTGGGGTTAGTGAAAATCTTTTCCCATTCTGTAGGCTGCCATTCTGTCTTATTGATAAGCTCTTTGTCTCACAGAAGCTTTTCTGTGGGAGCCCGTTCTCCGGTTCCTCTTGGCTTTACCCAGCAGGTCTGCATAGAGAGGATGATCAGGACCACGGGCCTGAGTGCAGGTGTCTGAGATGGTCTGCACTTGGCTGTGCTGGGGGGGAAGGTCTTTTGCTTCACCCCTTGGCATCTCTATAAATACCCTGGGGCAGAGACAGTCAGGGCTCATTGGAATAGGTTCCAGGCCCTCTCGAGGCTATCCTTTATTCTATCCGTTTATCTCCACAATCTAAATCCTTCTGTCTAATATTTCCTACTCTCGCACTCAAGAAAACTCTGGGGAGCTGTGGGGTTGGTGGGTAAACGCCCCACACTTTTCAGTTTCAGGAGGTTCCATTTATTAATTGTCCATCTCAGTGTCTGTGCTACTGTTGTTATATTCAGGAAGTAGTCTCTTGAGCCAATGCGTTCAAGGCTCCTTCCCACTTTCTCTTGTATAAGGTTCAGTGTAACTGGATTTATGTTGAGGTCTTTGATCCACTTGAACTTGAGTTTTATGCTGGGCAATAGATAAGGATCTATTTTTGTTCTTCTACATGCTGACATCCATTTATGCCAGCACCATTTGTTAAAGATGCTTTCTTTTTCCATTGTATAATTTTGGCTTCTTTGTCAAAAATTAGGTGTTCGTGGGTGTGTGGATTTATGTCAGGGCCTTTGATTTGATTCCATTGATCAATGTATCTTTTTTAATGCCAGTACCAAGCTGTTTTTATTATTACAGCTCTATAGTAGAGCTTGAAGTCAGGGATGGTGATACCTCTGGAAGTTCTTTTATTGTATAGCATTGTTTTAGGTATCCTGGGTTTTTTGTTTTTCCATATAAAGTTCAGTATTGTTCTTTTGAGGTCTGTGAAGAATTGTGTTGGGATTTTGATGGGGATTGCATTGCTCTGTAGTCCATATGGGCATTGAACTTCCTACCACAGGCTACTAAGTAACTGGAATTGCAGTTAGTTGTTGTCGGCCCCATCTTTTGCTGAAGTATTGATTGGGATTATATTGTATTTATAGATCGATTCATGTAAAATTTGCATTTTAAGGATTCTTAATCTTTCTGTATTTCTTGTATATCTACAAGATATATTTCTTTCAAGAAAGTTTTATAGTTTTCAGTTTGGAGGTTTTCTGTATCTTTGTTTTATTACTAAATACTCTTTTAAATCTTTTGTAGATACTGCTTTCCAAGTTTCACTTTCCATTGTTTCATGTAATTTTTTTTTTGTTTTGTTTTTTTTGAGACAGGGTTTCTCTGTGTAGCTTTGTGCCTTTCCTGGATCTCGCTTTGTAGACCAGGCTGGCCTCAGACTCACAAAGATCCACCTGGTTCTGCTTCCCAAGTGCTGGGATTAAAGGCGTGTGCCACCACCGCCCTCATGTAATATTTTTATGCTTGCTTTTTGTGTGTTGACCTGTGTCCTTTGAACTTTGGATTCATTTGTCAGTTTTGAATGTTTGTGTATTACTTTGGGTCCTTTATGTATAGAGACATATAGTCTGAGACTAAAGGTAATTTTTTTTTGTTTTGTTTTGTTTTTCAGGACTGGGTTTCTCACAGAGATCCACCTGTCTCTCTGCCTCTTGAGTGCTGGGATTAATGGTATGTGCCTAACACTAGAGCTAATTTTTATGTTTTTTCCCCTCTTTATGACTTCAGTTCTTTTTCTTGCTTCATGACACTGTCAGTCATCTCCACTACAGTAGTGAAGAGAAGCCATGAGAGTAGATGTAGCTGTCTGGTTTCCAGTATTTCTAGGATATTCTTTCATGCAGATTTAGAATTCTGTCTGACATAATACTCTTCTGTTATTAATGACTCATCATTTTTTTTTACATTTCATGAGTTTTATGTCTATTGGTACTGATTCTCTTGGCTTTTGTCTGTCTGAAAATAAACATTCTAATCATGTGTAAAGGATATTTTTCAGAGTTTATATTTCTATGTTGGCAGTTTGTTTCTTTCAGAAATTTAAATGTTATCTATTTGCTTTCTGCTTCCATCATTTTTATGAAAAGGTAACTCTCAGTGTTCATGTTACTCTCAATGTAACATGTCATTTTTCTCTGGGTACATTAAATTATTATTTTTTAAATGTTGTTTTATATGTATGGGTGTTTTGCCTACATGTATGTCTGTCAGCTATTCTTTTTTTTTTTTTTTTTTTTTTTTTTTTTTTGTGGCAGGGTTTCTCTGTGATACAGTTCTGGCTGTCCTGGAACTCACTCTGTAGACCAGGCTGGCCTCTAACTCACAGAGATCTGCCTGCCTCTGCCTCCTGAGTGCTGGGAATAAAGGCGTCTGCCTGGCAGCTATTTATTCTTGATGCTTGCAGAGGCCAAAAGAGGGTGTTGGAGCCTCTAGAACTGGAGGTACAGACAGGTGTGAGCCTTCATGTGGGTGCTGGGAATCAAACCCAGGTCCTCCAGAAGAACATCCAGTGCTATTTACTGTGGAGGCATTTCTCAGCCCCCCCCTTTTTTTTTAACCTTTGATTTTCTGCAGAAAAACACAGATTACTTATTTATTTTGCTTTTGTTTTTCTGAGTTTTGGATCTGTGGGTTTATGGTGAATTTTGGAGAAGTTCTGCATGTTCTTCAGTCTTCTGTGCTGCTCCATTTCCTTTATTTTTTCCTCTTTCAGTTGGTTTGGAATTGTCTCACTGTTCTGACTGATCCTTATCACTTTTTTCCCCCTCTCTATGCTTTATTTTGGATATTATCCATTGATCTCTTTGAATTTATAATCTGTGTGCATGCATGTGTTGTTAAGTTTATTCAGTAACCTTTTAATTTTCACCTGAGATATTATTTTTGTTTTTTGTTTTTTGTTTTTTGTTGTTGAGACAAGGTCTCTTTATGTAGTTCTGGAACTCGCTCATCTTAAATATATATTTTTGGTTGAATGTTTCTCTTTGGCTCTTTTACTTTAAACTTACACTTTTCTGTCAAAACATTAAATCATCCCTCACTCTCTGATGGTATACCCTATATAAAAGAATGGATATTATGAGATTTTATTTTAAAATCATTCCATTTGAGTCATCAATGGTTTTGCTTTTTCCTCTTGTTTCTCCATCACACTTTCATGATTCCTTAGGTACCATTATTTTTACTGTATATGAATATTATAGGTGCTAAGAACAATGAGAATTCAAGTTCTAACTGCTGCTTCCTAGAAAAAGCATGTTAATTCAACTAAAAAGGTTAAATTAGCCTCTCTGTGTGTGTGTGTGTGTGTGTGTGTATGTGTGTGTGTGTTTCTGACCTGGAATTGACTTCTGGGTGGGCTACAACTGTAGTTAATTTTGATTTTAATTTATGTTATATAGATGCAGTTTATACTTTGTAACAAAACTCGCTATTTAAGTTGAGCTAGTTTCTATAGATCTCTTTGCTTTATACTGTTCTTGACTTTTCAGTCCAGGAGACTTTGTCTTCCTCATCCACTCTTTGATTAGTACAAAGTGATTTATGTTCCCATCCAAGTATTAGCCAGACCTGACCCTACTTAGTTCCTAAGGTCAGACAGGATGGAATACTTCAGGGTGGTGTGGCCATAGACTGTGTACTCTACGAAAGTGCCATTGGGAAGATTTTTTAGCTTGTGTAGGGTAGCTTTGCTTCTGAAACTCCTGAATCCCAGTCTTTCATTTCAGTCTGAGGATTGATTGTTTGCCTCTTTGCTCACCTTGAGTTTAGAGTTGAAAGTAGTAATTTTACTGTTTACTTAGAAAGGGTGTATTCCTGTCTGGAATTGAGCTTGGTTAAACTTTTTTTTTTTTTTTTTTAAATATTCTCAGCTCTCAGATGAGTTTTACTATTTTGATTTTGTAGTTTATCCATCCCTTTCTTTTTCTTACTATAAGTGAGAGGTTTTCTATTATGACCTGTACTCAGACTAGAACTAAAACCCTCAGTATTTTATTTTATTAGTTTTTTAATTTGTACAGATGCAAAATCTACTGTAATTCCCTTAATAACTAGCAGATTTGCTGGAATGATGGGGTGACTTAAGAAGTATTCTGTTTTTTTTTTTTTTCTCATTTCACCTGAAGGTGGTAGAAGCTACAGGAGTTTATGGTTAATTTTTTCATTATTATTGAAGCACAGTAATGACGCCTTGTCAAACCTCCCTTTCTCTCAGTTATTTTTTTCCTTGAGATTTCATAGCTTTTAAAAGGAAGTGATCTGAAGGAAAGGCTTTCTTGCCTTTTTGGATATGTGTGTGTTCTAATTGAGCTTTATTGTAATTGGCTCCATGATTATTAGAGCATCACTGCAACTAGAAACTTGTATGCAAGTAAGATTTTTTTTTGGAGGGCGGGTATTGAGACAGGGTTTCTCTGTGTAACTCTTGACTGTCCTGGAACTCACTTTGTATACCAGGATGTCCTTGAACTGAAAAAGATCTGCCTGCCTCTGCCTCCTGAGTGCTGGGATTAAAGGCATGTGCCACCATGCCCAGCTATAAATATTTGTTTATAGCTATTTTCATGTAAAGGCAGATTGAGTAGTTAGGATGGACCATATGACCTGCAAATGTATAACATTTAATGATTTTGAACTAGACCTTGATCAAATGCCAGTGAACACCATTTCAAGTTAAGTAAGTGCTTCACATTACATACACAGTTACTCCTTTCTACTGATCATTCCAAAAATTTCATGGAGTGTCTTTGATTTATTGAACTGTAATAGTGAATTCACATATTCCCTGTCAGTATTGTTATTTCCTTTTTGTTTCTTTTGATTAGTACCCACCTCAGTTCTACTTATAAAAGTTTTCCAAGTAGGGAAAGATTTTTGTATATCAATGCATTTTTTAAGTCCCTCAGGGCTTTGCTGTGAAATCATTGCCATGGTGAACATTGCTAAACAGCTAATCCTAGCTATACTTATATGTTTGTTTTAAAATGTAGCTCTTCCTAATCTATATTTTTCTTTCAGGAGCTCCGTCAGTGCTTATGATCCTCCTACAGCAGTTTGTTTGAGTCCTGTGATTATGTACCATTGTAACTGTAGTTTTCTCTCTGGGTCCCACCAAGCCCTGGCAGTTCGACAGCCCATTTATAAAATAAACACTCAGGGGTGTTGGGGATTTAGCTCAGTGGTAGAGTGCTTGAGGCCCTGGGTTCGATCCTCAGCTCCAAAAAATAAATAAATAAGTAAAATAAAATAAAAAATAAACACACAGACATTTATATATTTAAACTGTTTGGCCTAATGGCTCAGGCTTCTTGCTAGCTGTTCTTATATCTTAAATTAACTCATTTCTATTAGTCTATAAGTTGCCACATGGCTTTGGAAGATCATCAGTTGTTGTGCCCTGTTTCTGTACAATCTGGATGACTGGTGACCACTCATTAGAATAATACCTTTTGTATTTTTCTAAGAAACATGTTAGTTTATGATTTGTTCCTGAGGTTGGAGGATGTTAAATGACTCATTTTTTTTTCCTGCTTTTTCAATTTTGTTCCATGCATTCAAGGCTGTCATTCGACATAGAATTAGGGTTTGGTTATCATACTATATCCTTTAGAGTTCTATTTGATCTTTCTATAACTGTTTGGCCTGTAGGATTATGTGGTATAACTGTAATATGTTTTATATTGTAATAAGCAAAAAAACTTTCATTTTGACAGAGACATATGATGGAGCATTGTCAGTTTTAATTTGTGCAGGTGTACCCATGATGACAGCGTCTCCTCATTCAGCCTTCCTGTTCCCAGAATTCTCTTTTCTGTTTGTCCCGCCTATACTTCCTGCCTGGCTACTGGCCAATCAACATTTTATTTATATAGAGCGATATCCACAGCATGCTGTTATTCCTCCTGACTTTGATCAGTCTTTCGGAGATTGTCTACTAACTGTAATTTTTCTTTCTTTCTTCCTTCCTCCCCTCCTCTCTTCTTTCCTTCCTTCATTTTTTTTTTTTTGTTGTTGTTGTTTTTTGTTTTTAAAGGCAGTGTTTGTCTGTGTAGCTCTGGCTGTCTTGGAACTCACTCTGTAGACCAGACTGGCCTTGAACTCACAGAGATCCATCTGCCTGTCTCCTGAGTGCTGGGATTAAAGGCGTGTGCCACCACTGCCTGGCTACTTACTGTATTTTGAGGTAGTTATATTGATACATGAGTGAAAGGATATTTAGGCTCCATGAAACATTTCACTGCAACAGAATGTATATGATATAATGGTTATAGTGCCAAATGTGTTTTTTTTTTTTAAATCAAAACATGTATAAACACTACAATAATGGTGATAGTTGATTGGGATAGTTGTACTTTTTATTTATTCTTGTTATAGGATCATGTAATGATTTTTAAGTATCTGGGGGCAAATGTGGGAGATTTATTAGTCTTAGTATAAGTCTTAAGATCTTTAGCGCTAAATTGATTAATTTAAAGCCATACTTGGGATGTACCCACAACTGACCCCCCGCCCTTAATCTATTCTCTTTCAAGCAATTGGAGTATCTTGGTTATATGAGTATATATATTGGTGTGTCTATGTACATATTTGTATGCATTTGCAAGTACACATTTTTTATATGGAGGCTGATGTTGGATATCTTCTTCAGTTGCTCTCCACCTTATTTTTTTAACAAGATTTATTTAGGCAAAATACTCATACAATAAAGCAAAATAAATTTTTTTATAAAAGAGAAGCTATTTTTATTTTGTGTGTGTGTGTGTGTGTGTGTGTGTGTGTGTGTGTGTGTGAGTTGATTTGCCTGCATGTATGTGTGTGTATCATGTGTGTGCTCAGTGTCCATGAAGGTTAGAGGAGGGTGTTGAACCTTTGAAGCTGGAGTTGTAGACAGTTCTTACCCACCACATGGACCTGGGTCTTCTGGAAGAACATTCTGTGCTCTTAACTGCTGAGCCATCTGTAGTGATATATTGTGTACCCCAATAAAGCTTACCTGGGGACCAGAGAACAGAGCCAGTCACTAAATTATACATAGAGGTCAAGCAGTGGTGGCACACACCTTTAATCTTATCACTCGGGAGGCAGAGATCCATTTGGATCTCTGTGAGTTCAAGGCCACACTGGGTTACAGGAGAGAAACAGAACCAGGCAGTGATACATACACCTTTAATCCTAGGAAGTAATAAGGCGGGACATAGAAAGGTATATGAGGCGTGAGGAAACAGGAACTTGCTCTCTTGGGGCTGAGGATTTCCTAGAGGTAAGCTAGTGGCTGGCTGTTCTGCTTCTCTGAACTTTCAGCTTTCATCCCAATATCTAACTCTGGGTTTTTTATTAAAAGACCTTTTAAGATTTGTGTTACAGCCATCCACCTTATTTTTGAGACAGGGTCTCTCACTGAACTTGGAGATCACCATTTTAGTTACATTGGTTGGCCAGTAAGCTCAGGGATCTTTTCTTTGCCTTTTTAGTGCTGGGGGATTATAAGCATTGTGCCTGGCTTTTTAAATATGGGGCAGGGAATCCCAACACAGTTCCTTAGTTTGTATAGCAAAACATTCAGACCAAGTAATCTCCCCAGCTCCCAATTAGAATATTTAAAAAAATAGACTATCATCATTATTTTTTAAAATTAAAAAAATCTTATGCATATGGGTATTTTTACTACATGTATGTCTGTGTGCTGTGTACATTCCTGGGCAGCCTGCAGAAGTCAGAAGAGTGGATCAGATCCCCTAGAGCTGGAGTTACAGATGGTTGTGAGCTGCAGGGTGCTGGGACTTGAACCCTGGTCTTGGAAGAACAACAAATAGTCTTAACTGCTAGGCCATCTCTCTAGGCTCCATTACTATATTTTTAGAGAACACAAATAGTTGTGTTGTGGTGCATGCCTATAACCCCAGCACTTGGGAAATGGAGGCAAGAGGATCAGAAATTGAAGTTAATTTATAGCATTTGAGGATAGCCTGGGATATACGAGACTGCTTTAAAAAATAAACAAGAACAAAAAGCAACAAAATGAAAAACTCAGGGACTTTTTTTTTTTTTTTTTTTTTTTTTTACATTTTTTTACATCCTAACTGTAGTTACCCCTCCCTCCTTTCCTTCCAGTCCCTTCCCCCCACTTCTCCTCTTCCCTCCTTCTCTCAATCCACTCATCTTCTGTTTCTATTCAGAAGGACGCATGCTTTCCATGGATATCAACAAAACATGGCATATCAAGTTGCAGCGAGACTAAGCATCTTCCCTTGTATTAAGGCAGGGCAAGGCAACCCAGTATGAGGAGTAGGGTCCCAAAAGCCAGCAAGAGTCAGATAGTCCCTGCTCCCACAAGAAGACCAAGCCACACAACTATCATATATATGCAGAGGGCTTAGGTCCGTCCCATGCAGGCTCCCTGGTTGTTGGTTCAGTCTCTGTGAGCTCCTATGAGCCCAGGTTAGTAGATTCTGTGGGTTTTCTTGTTCTACTTTGGCTCCTATAATCCTTCCTCTCTCTCTTCAGCAGGGTTTCCTTAGTTCAGCCTAATGTTTGGCTGTGGGTCTTTGCATCTGTTTCCATCAGTTGCTGAATGAATCCTTTCCATTGATAGTTGGGCTAGGCACCAATCTATGAGTATAGCAGAATATCGTTAGGCATCATTACATTGACTTTTTTCACTTGCCAGTCCTGTTTGGTTCTATCCTAGGTCTCTGGGCCAACCAGCCTCTGGGTCCTGGAGCTCCAGGCAGTGTCAGGGGGCTTACTCTTGTGGCATGGGTCTCATGCTGGACCAGTAATTGGTTGGCTACTCCCATAATCTCTGCACCACCCTTACCCAGCACATTCCATAGGCAGGACAGACTGTAGGTTGAATGTTATGTGACTGGGTTGGTTTCTTAATCCCTCCACTGAAGTCTTGCCTGGTCACCGAAGATGGCCAGTTTAGGATGCATATTCTCTTTATTGCTAGGAGTCTTAGCTGGGATCATCCTTGTAAATTATTTGTTTGTTTGTTTGTTTGTTTATTCATTCATTTATTTATTTAGTTTATCAAGACAGGATTTCTTTGTGTAGTCTTGGTTGTCCTGGAACTCACTCTGTAGATCAGGCTGGCCTTGAACTCACAGAGATCCATCCACCTGTCTCTGCCTCTCAAGTGCTGGGATTAAAGGCATGTGCCACTGTTGCCCAGCATACATTGGCTTATTTTTATAAGCATTTGTGTGTGTGTGTGTGCTCATGTGGGCACACAGGTAGAGTTCAGAGGACAATTTACAGGATTCTTCCACCATCTGGGTCTCCAGATTGAACTCAGGTCAGGCTTAGTGGTTGGTACCTTTACCTGCTTGAGCCATCATGCTAGTGCCCTCTTTTACATTTAGAATGGAACCCCAGACTACAAGGAGCTGTGTAATCTGATCCCTTCGTATCTCTGACCTCATCTTTTTACTACTTTCCTTCTTGGCTTGAACCACAGTGAGTCCTTTTCATTTCTCAAAGTTGCAAATGTGTTCTTGGTTGAGACATTTTGCCTTCTTCACTGCTCTTAGCTTGAAGCATTTCTCCCATGTGTTAGTATAATTGGCTCCTGCATGCTTTAGAGGTTTTACCACCTTGGAGAAGTTACTGCATACTACTGATAACTAAAATAGCATGCTGGAGCTCTTTAGTATAATGATAGGCAAACTACCGCCCACAAGCAAAATCCTGC
The DNA here is from genome assembly GCF_004664715.2 of Peromyscus leucopus. Taxonomy (NCBI): domain Eukaryota; kingdom Metazoa; phylum Chordata; class Mammalia; order Rodentia; family Cricetidae; genus Peromyscus; species Peromyscus leucopus. Next base: position 13,201,883 of record NC_051069.1, on the reverse strand, counting down.
TGGTGGCCTGATTTTGTCCTGTCTGAGAGCTAAAAATGTTTTTCATATTTTTAAGGGCTATGAAACAAAACACAAACAAAAACTTTATGTGAAAGACTCTGTGTTCCCCAAAGTGTAAAATATTTATTGTCTATCTTGCCCTTTATATAAAAGTACTTTCTGAAATTATTTTGCTCATTTCTTTCCTTGTCTTGCCCATAATACTCTCCCTCCCATGCTTTCTTGTGAATCTTAGAATGTTGATTGTGTGGAAGAACAGAGCAAAAATAAAGAACATTCTAATTGCAGTGGACCTCAGCAAGTGATAAAAATGGTAGTTGAGACTTTTTCCAAAATAGACAAGGTAGTTTTTTAGACGATAAGCTCACATGACTCTGAACGCCTCTTATAATTATATGTATTAAAGTTGCAAATATGAGTCTATAAAGTATATCTCTGAAATTGTCGAAGTGATTAACAGTATACATATCTGAAAACTTACTAACCACAAGCAGACTAGCCCATAATGGAAGCATGTGTTTCATAGATAAAGATGTTCCTAGGTCATCATCCCAAATAAGTGATTGAGAGAGATGGTTTTTTGAGACAGGGTTTCTCTGTGTAGTTTTGGTGCCTGTCCTGGATCTCGCTCTGTAGACCAGGCTGGCCTCGAACTCACAAAGATCCACCTGGCTCTGCCTCACAAGTGCTGGGATTAAAGGTGTGTGCTACCGCTGCCCAGCTGATAAGTGCTATGTTCTTATGGATAGGTGTGAGACTATGGAAAGTGATGCTGAATATTAATATTTTGATCATCATTTTATATTTATTGTTGGCTAGCAGACAGCTTAGTATTGACACCAGTAGCTGGAAGAATTTCACACTCTTATGGATCCCACTAAAGTAAAGCTGAATTCTTGACTATGCCATAGAGTAGAGCAAAGTTAGTGAGTTTATTAAGTAGAAGTAAGGGAGAATATATGCTTTAGATTTTAAAATGCCAGGCATTTAGGGAGAGGGACATGTATGAAGTATACAGGACATGTCCTGAGCCATGGGTTTAAGCTTCTAGAGAGAAGATACTTTCTGTATTTTTATAGTAACTGTGTGTATGTGTGATTGTGTCTTTAAAAGTTTCTGTGGATGTAGTTTATAAGGTTTAAAGATTAAGCAAAGTTCAAAAATTAAAGTATAAATTAAGTAAAATCTATATTAGGTTACTTAAATATATGAGTTGCTTAAAGAATTTGCTTTTGTAAACTGAAATTGTAGGGTTGCACTATGAGGTGTATTGTGTGGGTTTAGGAGTAAGAGAGGAGTGCTAAGCCTGGTGGCGGCGGTGGCGGCGGCGGCGGCACCGGTGGCGTGGCGGCACCACCACCACCACCACCACCACCACCACCACCACCAACAACAACAACAACAACAGCGCACGCCTTTAATCCCAGCACTCGGGAGGCAGAGCCACGGGGATCTCTGTGAGTTCAAGGCCAGCCTGGTCTACAGAGTGAGTTCCAGGAAAGGCACCAAAACTACACTTAGAAACCCTGTCTCGAAAAACAAACAAACAAACAAACAAACAAAAAAAGGAGTGCTAATACAATTAAACTCAAGGTTACAGACATTTTGTTTCTGAGCAAGCATAATTTGTTGTTTTAGACATCCTTATTTAAGATATCTTTGGGAAAATGAGCATTTATTTAATTAGTTGAGAAGATTTTGAGTCTTAAGCAGCTAGAAATACAAACTAGATCCCAAGGTAAGTGGATTCTTTATATTTCTGCATCCCTGTTAATTTTTCCTTTTTTACTGTCCTGCCTCAATTAAGTATATCTGTCTTTTCAGTAAGACCTCCAAATGTGAGACTTTCTGGAAGTCATAAATAGCTATGGATGTATTCACCATAGTTCTGATTCTTTGTCTTTTTTTTCTCCCTCAGAGTTGAGAACTGACCCCAGGGCCTTGCACTTGCTAGGCAAGCGCTCTATTATCACTGAGCTAAATCTCCAACCCCTGTTTGATTCTTAAGACACATCTAAAGAAGTGCTTAAGTGAAGGGTAATCTGAGATAAATTTTAGGATAAAAATAAAATATGAACAAAATCACTGTCTTATTTTGCTCACTTCTAAATTTGCTGCTGGGTATTTTAAGTAATATATATTATTTCACTGCTTGCCATTTCCTTTTTTCTCCCTCAACCCTGTCTTGCCTCACAAATGCTAAGCTCTGCCCAGTAATCCTGATCTGTTGCCTACTTCAGCAGTTGTAATAGTTTGATATTTATTATAACAATTACCCCCTCCCCCCCAGGTTTTTTAAAGAAGCATGAGGACAAGTTTTTATTAGAGTCTAAAAGAAAAATCCAGGGGCAAGAAAGCTGCCTGGAGGAAGGAGATGAAGAAAACTAAGAGAGAAAACCATGACTTTGTGAGTTAGGCATGGAAGTTTGGTAAGCAGCCACATGCTAAAATGAGGCGGAGTAGGGGCTTCAGAGAAAGAGTAAGGAGTCCCAAGCGTCTGAAAGTACACACACATACATCATTAAAAATAATTTTTTAAAAATGTTTTTTCTAGAAGGAGTGAATATTTTGAAACTTGTGAAATTCTCCCCTCCACCCCCTTTTGTTTTGGTGGTGATTGCATTAAATATATAGCTCACTTTTGGTAACAGAGTCAGTTTTTCCCCCCCCAAGACAGGGTTTTTCTGTGTAGTTTTGGTGCCTGTCCTAAATCTCGCTTTGTAGACCAGGCTGGCCTCCAACTTACAGAGATCCGCCTGCCTCTGCCTCCTGAGTGCTGGGATTAAAGGTATCTACCACCACTGCCCAGCTTCAAAGCTAAATTTTTTATATGTATGTGTGTATTGGTATGAATATATGCCATATGTATACAGATGCCCACAGAGGCAAGTAAGAGTGTCAGATTTCCTGGAGTTGGAGTTGTAAACTGCCTGAAATGGGTGCTGGGAACCAAACTTAAGTCCTCTAGAAGAGTAGCTAGTGATCTTGACCTTTGAGCCATCTCTCCAGTCCTAACAAAGACTATTTTACAATATTTTTTCCATATGTTTGCATGATCTACATGCATGTGTGTATTAAAGTTATGTGTGTGTGTGTGTGTGTGTGTGTGTGTGTGTGTGTGTGTATGTGTTTTGTATGTTGATCATTTATTTTATCCTGTACTGCTGAAAATGTTTATCAGAATTGAGAATTTTCTGGTTGCATCTCTAGGATTTTTTTTGGTTTGTTTCCTCTGTCTCATTTTGTATGGTGTATGCATGAGTGTGTATGGGTTTTCAGACCTATGTGTGCTTGTGTACAGGGTAGAGGGTGGCTTTGAGTGTCCTCTATTACTGTGCACCTTATTCCTTTGAAGCAGGGTCTTTCCCTGAACCTGGAGCTCATTTTTCATCTAGCTTGGCAGCCAGCAAGCCTTAGCAGTCCTTTTTTTCTCCACCCACTTCTCACTCCCTTGCCACTGGGGTAGAGGTATGTATGTACAGGACTATGCCTAGTTGTTATATGGGTGCTGGGATTAGAACTCAGATCCTCGCCTGGCGGTGGTGGCACGTCTTTAGTCCCAGCACTCGGGAGGCAGAGCCAGGTGGATCTCTGTGAGTTTGAGGTCAGCCTGGGCTACAGAGTGAGTTCCAGGAAAGGCGCAAAGCTACACAGAGAAACCTGTCTCAAAAAACAAAAAACAAAAACAAAAAAAAAACAAACAAAAACCAGAACTCAGATCCTCCTGGTTGTGGAGCATGTGCTCTTAACCACTGAGCCATCTCTCCAGCCCCCTTGAAGATCTTTTAAGCACAGGATCATATTGCCTATATGTAGGGATAATTTGAGTTCTTCTTTTCCTAATTATATCCCATTTATTTCTTTCTCTTGGCTTACTGCTTTGGTTGATTTCAAGCACTGCATTAAATAAGAGTGGAGAAAATGGACACCCTTGTCTCATTCCTGATTTTAGAGGAAATGGGTTTGGTTTTCTCCAATTTAGTGTAATGCTGGTGTATAAGATTTTGTTGTTGGAGATAAAGCACAGTGACCAAGGCAACTTAAAGAAGTATCTTATTAGGGTTTCTATTGCTGTGAAGAGACCCCATGACCATGACAACTCTTAAAGGAAAACATTTAATTGAGGTGGCTGCTTATGGTTTCAGAGGTTCAGTCCATTATCATCAGAGTGAAATGTGGCATGCAGGCAGACATGGTGCTAGAGAAGTAGCTGAGAGTTCTATCTTTCACGTAACAGAAAGTGGACTGAGACACTGGGCGTGTGTGGCTTGAGCATATATATGACCTCAAAGCTCTCCTTCATAGTGACACACTTCCTCCAACAAGAGCACACCTATTCTACAAGGCCACACCTCCTAATAGTGCCATTCCCTTTGGTGGTCATTTTCTTTCAAATCTCCACAAGAATAAAGGCTTTGTTTGGGGCTTTTCTTTCCAGGGGAATAAGAGTACACCATCATCAATCACACTAAGAAGCTTGACAGCAGGCATGGTGATGAAACAGCTGCTCAGAGCTTACACCCCCCCCCCATAGGGTTTCTTTGTATAGCCCCAGGCTGGCCTTGAACTTAGAGATCCACCTGCCTCTGCCTCCCAAGTACTGGGATTAAAGGTGTGAGCCATTACTGCTAGCTTCAGAGCTTATATCTTGATCTACAAACAGGAAGCAGAGAGGGCACACTGGGAATGACTTGAGTCTTTTGAAACCTCAAAGTCCACCTCCGCTGACATACTTTTTCCTGCAAGACTACACTTCCAAATCCTCCCGAAACAGCTACCAATTGGGGGACCAAATATGCAAATACATGAGACTTATCACGGGCATTTTATTGAAACCACTACATTCTGCTTCTGACCCCCATAGTTTTGTGGCCATAACATAATGTAAAATATATTTAGTACAATTTAAAAATATCCATAGTCTTTTAGTCTGTCTCAACACTGTTGCAAAGTCCAAAGTCTCTTCTGAGACTCAAAGCAATCTCTTAACTGTAATCCCCTGTAAAAGCAACTTATATACTTCTAACATACAATGGCACAGAATATGCATTACTGTTCCAAAATGGAGGAATTGGGAATAGTGGGGAAGTACTGGGTTCAAGCAAGATGGAAACCCAGTATAGCAAACTCCAAATTCTGTAGTTCTGTTGCTACAGTTCTCCTCACCACCACCCCCACGACCTCCTCCCCAACCCTCAGCCATGTTCCTACCAAATTCGCTCAGAGGAACCAGTGACTTAATTGGGCATCCTGACAAAGCCTAGGTGAAGGGTTACTTTACAAGGGTGTGGACACTCCTCCCCAAACCAGCCACACCTTTACCAGCACGATGAGGGCTTCCTGTAGTTGCATAGATGGAGCCCCTACTCTAGTCTTCCTTGAACTATACCTACTCTTAACTCCTCCTCCAGGTCAAGTTCAGTGTTGCCAGGTGGTAGGGAGCAGCAGGATATTCAGGATATTTTGTTCCTTACTCCATGCCTCTATGCCCTGTGTCAACCATTAACTAGCCCAACTGAGATAATCTGTTTGCAAGGGTGCTGAACTCTTCAAGATGGCAGTTGCTTGACTTAGAGGACAAGTTTCCATGTCTGATGTCAGAGAGCTTAGATGGCTCTGCTCTTCTGGCTTTGCTTCTTGGGTTGGTTCCACTCCCTTTGTGCATCTTTCTTTGACAGATATCCCTTGCTCTAGTACCTCTTAACATTTTGGAGTTTCTGACTCCAGGTTTCACTGTCACAGCTTCACACAACAATCTCTCAGGGCCCTCCATTCAGGGTCTTCCCTCCCACATGTCTGGCCTCAGAGACTTTCTTTAGCCATGTAAGAAGATTCTACAACTTCTTTATTAGGGTATCCTTCATGACTCCGAAGCCAGGGTCACATACATTACTGCCCATTCATCTGCCTACTTGTGATGGAGCTAGCCCCTTTGAATCACATTTGCAACAGCTTTCCTTTTTGTTCTGTTTTAGGAGTAGACAGTTCTTTAGGCCCTCTCACAAATTGGAAACTTAGCTGGGTGTAGTCTTATCTTGAGGGCACTACTCCCTTTATTCTGGTTTTTGGATCATGCCTCTACTTAATCTATAGAGCAAGATCCAGGACAGGCACCAAAACTACACAGAGAAACCCTGTCTTGACCCCCCCCCCCAAAAAAAAAAGAAAGAATGAAAAAAAACAGTATGTAAATGTTGGACATGAGACTAGGTGTGGTGATGTACTCTTTTAATCCCAGCACTTTGGGAGGCAGAGGCAGTCTAATCTCTGAGTTCAAGGTCTACAAAGTGAGTTTCAGGCCAGTCAGGGTAACACAGGGAAACCTTGTTGTGGAGAGGCTACCCACCATCCCCACATTTTCCCAGAGTGCTCTTGAGTAGGAGTAGCAGGAAATATTAGTTAGAAGGATTAGAGGGGGAGATAAAGATAGAAAATACAGGATAGCCTCAAGAGGGCCTGGAACCTATTATGATGGGCCCTGACTGTCTTTGCCCTAGATAATTTATAGGAATGCCAAGGGGTGGAGTAAAAGACACCCCACCCCCTCAGCACAGCCAAGTGCAGAACATCTCAGACACCTGCACTCAGGCCCGTGGTCTAATCGTACTTTCTATGTAGACCTTCTGGGTAAAGCCACTAGGAAACCTGAAGATGGTCTCCCACACCTTGTCTCAAAAACAACATAAGACAAAGTCGGGAGAAGGGAGGAAACTAACTAGTTCAGTAAAATGTTTAACTTAAGCAATAAAAATCTTTGTTCGATTGACATATTTATTAATGTGTATATGAACTGCATATTCCTTTTTAAAATACATTTAAAGTGATTTTTTAGATTTATTTATTTTTATGCATATGAGTGTTTAGTCTGTGTGTATGTATGTGTGTCATGTACATGCCTGGTGCCTGCAGAGGCCAAAAGAGGGCCTTGGATTTTTTGGAATTGAAGTTATAGATGATTTTGAACCATCATGTAAGTCCTGGGAACTGAACCTGGGTTCTTTGTAGGAACAACAAATGCTCCTAACTGCTGAGCCATCTCTTTTGCCCCTTAACGTGTTTTTTTTTGAGGCATGAATACTCTTGATGAAATGATGGAACTTTTTTACCTTTTAGTGGGTATGTCAGACTTAATAAACAAAAGCCTAAAATAAAAATAATCATAAGTTTAGGTTGTATATCAAGTTCTGTGACTGAACTTTAAGTACATAAGGAAATGGGGAGATACAAATAAGGAGATGCAGAATAAAGAGTTATTTTAACTTTTAAAATTGTTTTATTCTTTCAACAGGAATATTTTATATTAATAACATTTGAGCAGAATTCTCAGTGTGTGTGGAAATTAAAGGACATCTCTAGGTGGTGTCCTTGCCTTTCACCTTGTCTGAGACAGTGTTTTTTGTTGTTGTTGTTTACTGCTAAGTACAATGTGCTAGCTGGTTCACCCATGAGCTTTTGTGGGTTCTCCTGTCTCCACCTCTCATCTCACCAGTGATAGGAGTGCTGGGATTACAAATGTGTGTTGCTGTGTCTGTCTTTATGTGGGTTCTGGGGATCTGAAGTTAGTTTCCTTACGCTTGCATAGTAAGAGCTTTACCCACTGTGCCATTTCCCCAGCTCCAATATTAGGTCTTGAACATCATTTTCCCATAGTTACACATCTGAAATAAGTTCAAAATGTTTAATAGTTCATTCCTCTAATATTTACAGTTGTAGGCAAATCATTTGTGTTTTCTCAAATGGGTCTTGCCTCAATAGTGCAGTGTATCCTTTCTCTGTATACTGGTAAGGCTAGGATTACAGGCCTGTGCTGCCATACCCCCACCAGATTTTTATTTTTTTAAAGATGCATACATATGCCTGGTTTATTTCTTCTGTTTATCTTTATACTGAATGACAGTCTATGATTCTGCTTATTAACATTTGTCAATAAATTTCTATGATAGGGATGGAGAAATGGCTCAGCAGTTAATAGCATTTACTGTTTTTGCAGAGGACCCAAGTTCAGTTTCTAGCAGACACATGGCAGCTCACAACTGTCTGTAATTCAGTTCCAGGGATCTGATATGATCATCTAACCTCCAGAGACACTAGTCAGACATGTGGTGTATATACATAAATGCAGGCAAACATGAAAAAATTTTTTAAAAATACTTCCTTTGTCAGGTCATGGTGGTAGCCCACACCTTTAATCTCAGGACTTCAGAGCAGAGGTAGCAGATCTCTGTGAGTTCAAGGCAGCCTGGTCTACAGAGTGAGTTCCAGGATAGCCAGGACTACACAGAGAAACAGTCTTGAAAACTGAAACAAAACAAAACAAAAAAATAGATCCCTGTAATAAAACAAGAAAGATATAGAAAGTTTAAAGAGAAAGATATAAAAAAGAAGAGAAAGAAAAATGTTTTTTTTTTTTTTTAATAGCAAATGCAATGTAATAAATTTCTTAACAATTAAATTTAGGAGCACAGACCTACTGCTGCATTAAAATCTTTTAAATGGAATTATAATTTAAAGGAAATTGTATCCTTATTTTGCATATTATCCCCTCCCCCTTGCGCTTCACCTATAATTCTTTTTTTTTGAGACAAGGTTTCTCTGTGTAACAGTCCTAAATGTCCTGTAACTTGCTTTGTAGACCAGGTTGGCCTTGAACTCAGAGATCTACCTACCTCTGCTTCCTGGATTAAAGGCATGCGCATCACGCCTGACTAAAAAAAAAATTTTTTTTAGTTTATTTTTATTTTATGTACATTGATGTTTTGCCTGCATGTAGATCTGTGTGAAGAATCAAAACTCCTGGAAATAGAGTTACAGACAGTTGTAATGAGCTGTGGATGCCAATGCCATGTGGATGCTGGGACTCGGACCCTTGCCCTCTCGAAGAGCAGCTAGTGGTCTTAACTGCTGAGCCGCCTCTCCAGCCCCTAATTTTTTTTTAAAGATTATTTATTTATTTATTTATTATATACAGTGTTCTGCCTGCATATATGCCTGCAGGCCAGAGGAGGGCACCAGATTTCATAGATGGTTGTGAGCTACCACGTGGTTGCTGGGAATTGAACTCAGGACCTCTGGAAGACCAGCCAGTACTCTTAACTTCTGAGCCATCTCTCCAGCCCAACCCTAATTCTTTTCTTCTTAGTCTAGTTAGAGTATCATTATAAGCTGAATTCTAAAACCATTTTTTTTCTTTTTAAACTTTATTTTTTTTCCTTTTATTTTATTTTACAATACCATTCAGTTCTACATATCAGCCATGGATTCCCTTGTTCTCCCCCCTCCTGTCCCCCTCCCCTTCCCCCAGCCCACCCTCTAAAACCATTCTTGATTGACCACAGCAACTGTCACTACATTCTGTGTGTGTGTGTGTTTGTGGGTTTTTTTTTGTGTGTGTGTGTGTGTGTGTGTGTGTGTGTGTGTGTGTGTGTGCATGCATGCATACAGGTAGCCCTGGATAGCCTTGAACTTACTATGATGTGAGAATGACTTTGATACCTGATTCTTGTGCTTCTAATCCCAGTTTTAGAAGAGTATTGCTTCATTGCATATGATAATTAGTTAAATTTCCTTCAGTTTATATGCATATAAATCGTTTTTTAACACTGATCTTTCAATTATTATAGTAAATCAATTAAGTTAATAGCTCTAGTAAATCAATGAAGTTAATAGTTTTAGCTTCCAGCTTCAAACTCTTTTTTTCTTCATCCTGCAAACAAGCTCATAAAGTCCCAAGAACCTGACAGTCAAGTTTATCACAGAAGTGATGTCACTTCTTGGTTCCAGTTTTCTATACCAATCCCATCATTTACTTTAATTAAATTACCAGAATAAATTTTTATCTTTGCTTATGCTTAGAATATATTTAGCATTGTACAGTTTTATAAATTCTGTTGCTTTAAAATGAAATCTATCATCACATAAAAAGCATATTCTCATTATGTTTTAGGGAATAGCATTATATTATAAGAAAAATATCTTTCAATTATGGTAGCATTTTTCAAAACCAAATTATGTGTCTCAAAATTTATTTTTTGGTAAAGTGAAAATTAGTTTAATATATTTGCTTTAACTTGTTTTAGGACTTCTTTGAGACTATTATTTTATATTTTTCCTAGGATAATAGTGACATTAATAAGCCATTTGAAATAGTTTAATTACCCTCAAGTGCTGCCTTGAATTTTTATTTCACTTACAGTGCATTAATTAGTTTTCTGGTTTCTGGACCAAAATACTTGACAGAAGCAACTTAAGGGAAGACTGATTTTATTTCAGTTTTATGGTGAGGGAGGCATGGTGACTAAGACTGTCCATTGTGGTGAGAGTTTGCAGCATAAAATGTTAGTATCAGGATGCAGAGTTTTAGTCAGAAGAGAAGCCAGCCTATAAGCCTCAAGTCTTTCCCACCAGCAGCCCACCACCTGAAGATTCCACAGTCTCTCAAACAGTGCTACCACCATCTGTGAGCCAAATGAGTGAACCACATGAGCCCTGTGGTGGAGATTTCCCATTCAAATCGGTCATTCTACCCCTAATCTCCTTAGACTCGTCGCTAGCTATCTCATAATGCAAAATGCATTTTAATTCATTCTCAGTCAAGTTTTCAGGATACAGAATATACCCAGATTATTTGCTGGACAGAACATGAATGGTCTCCAGTTCCACACCGTCCTTATTCCTCTCTGAAACCTTTGATCACAGTCTGTACCATTTGCATTTCTGTTGACATTTTGCTCTTTCTCTAATGTGCAGACACACGTTAATCTGTGTGTACAGTATTCTAGGACTTCTTTAGCTTTTATCGTCAAACTCTTCTTTATTCATCCTGCAAACAAGTTCATAAAGGCTCAAGAACCTGATAGTCAAGTTTAACACAGAAGTGATGTCACTTCTTGGTTCCAGTTTTCTGTGTCAATCCCATTTCTCATTGCTGGGATAAAATACCTGACAAAGCAACTTGGAAGCAGTTGGTTGGATTTAATATCACACTTTCATGGTTAGGCATGCTACTTGACTACATCTTTGGTGGTAGGAGCTTGCAGTGTGACTTACTGCATCTCTTCAGATCAGATAGCAGCGCTCTCTGCACCTTCCTTTTTCGATTGAGATGGAGCCTCATGTAACCCAGGCTGGACTTAGACTCACTATATGCCAAGACTGGTCTGGAACTCTTGATTTTCTTGCCTCTACTTCCTAAGCGTTGGGATTATAGGTGTATACCACCATGCCCACAGCCTTACATCATGTTTAAATGGTTCCTATTTTCCCCTGTTGACTTGAAATATGATCTTATAGCCTAAAGTATGTTCTCAGTGTTTTTGTGTTTTATTTATGGGTTACCTGTGCTGATAGACATTTATTTCATCTCCCAGAAAATTACTGTTGAGCTTAAATGAGGCAGTGCATATTAAACTTGCTCTTGGTGAAAACTGTAAAATGAAAACTGGAAGATTTTCCCCCAAACCCTGTTTTGATCCATTTAATATACATATTCCTTTATATATAATTTTCTGTTTTTTTTTCACTTGGACATTATATCCCACTTTCCATATTTCTACACAATTGATATTACAAGTTTCCCAGTATCCAAATCAACTTAATCCTTAATTTGAATAGTGAATTTGAATGTTAGAGGCTACTGCCCTACTTGAATATCAAAATAATGAAGGAAATAGGGTTTATTTGAGTGTATTTGGCTCTTCAGACTCAGACTTTTTGGGAATTAGGAATTTAGATTACAAAGGATATTTATGTTTTAGAGTGTTACACTGAAGTGCTACATGTTATGATGTGTTCTCTTAAAATAGGAAAGAGAGAGGCAGGCGGATCTCTGTGAGTTCGAGGCCAGCCTGGGCTACCAAGTGAGTTCCAGGAAAGGCGCAAAGCTACACGGAGAATCCCTATCTCGGAAAAAAAAAAAAAAAATAGGAAAGAGAAGTCTACCTTTAATTGGCTCAAAGAATAAGGGACTTGATTGGCACATTAAGGCATAACTGGATTTATTGGTATAGATGTATTGATAAGACCTCATTGTATGTATTGGTTTATTTTTTCTGTTATTGCAGAGAAATTGTTATGCATTCAGGGTAGGTGACTGGCAGCAGTTTTAGATCTGTATCATTTTAGTTTAGCAGTCTTGTATTTTTTTATTTTTATTTTTTTATTTTTTATTTATTTTTTGTCTTTGTTCTTTGAGACAGGGCTTCTCTATGTAGTCCTGGATGTCCTAGAGCTCACTATGTAGACCAGGCTGGCCTGGAACTCAGAGATCTTTCTGCCACTCTCTCCTGAATGCTGGGATTAAAAGCATGTGCCACCACACCTGGCCTTTTTGTTTTGTTTTGATTATTTGTTCTTAAAAGATACTTTCTATTACTTGCAGCAAAGTATAGCTTCTCTGTGACCATTCTGTGTAGGAAGAATGAAGTAAACTATGTCACAATTGATTTCCCTTTTCCTTCTATACATGAAGGATGAGGTCAGGCCAGTTAAAAATTTTATCAGTTGAAAGTGGATGAATTTTAAAGGAGAACTTAGTACTTTAATCAGAAGTACCACTGTGCTATTGTGCCATATGAAAGTTCATTCCCCCCTCCTATTTATTGATGTATGTGAAATGTGTTCTCTTTCATGAACTATTTGGCTTTTACTCAGCATTGATCTATTGTAGGTCAAACATGGGTTCTTGTGTTCTGTTTAGTGATGAAGATCAGCTAGCATGCACTCTTGTTGGGGTTTCTACAAAATGTTTCTCTACTTACTTTTTTCTTTATTGCTATTATTATTATTAATAGTTTTTAAAGACAAGTTTCTCTGTGTAGCTCTCCTGGAACTTGCTCTGTCGATCAGGCTGGTCTCAGAGATCTGCCTGCCTCTGCCTCCCAAGTGCTGGGATTAAAGGCGTGTGCCACCACTGTCCCATCTCTTATATCTCGTTTTTTTTTTAATGTTCATAGTCTCTGTTTTCATTTATAGATAGGACTCTTTTTTTTTTTTTTTTTTCCTTCTCCATGTATCCCAGGGTGGGCTTGAACTCACTGCGGTAGTCTAGGCTGCCCTTGAACTTGGAACAGTTCTCTAGCCTCAACTTCAGAAGTGCTGTAATTTCTGGAATGTGCTATATTAGCCTGTTTATAAGGTGCCAGAGGTCTAACCCAGGATATCATCTGACCTCCATATACATGCTTTGCCACAAGTGTGATTCCCCTCCAGATAAATAAATAAGCAAATAAATGTAAAAAACTACAAAAGAAAATAGGGCTACAGAGACAGCTCAGTTGATAAGAGAGATTGCTGCTCTAGCAGAGGATCTGAGTTTGTTTACTAGCCTCTTTATCAGCTTGTTCACAATTGCCCATAACTCCAGTTCCAGGGGATCCAATGCCTCTAATCTCCAAGGTCACTGCACTCTCACAAGCCCAACCCCCCCACATAATTTAAAATAAAAGTTTAAATTAAAACAGGTTCTCCAAGTGATTCTGCTAGATGCTCTTGCTTGGGAATTCCACATGCAGTTTTTACGTAGGAAGTTTTTTTTTTTTTTTTTTTTTTTTTTTTTTTTTGCTGTTGTTTTTTGTTTTTGGAACTTGCTCTGTATACCAGACCAGCCTTGAACTCAGAGATCTGCTTGCCTCTGCCTCCCTAGTGCTGGAATTAAAGATGTCTGCCACCATTTCCCACTTTTTAGGCCATTTTGCAAGGAATGTTTGCCATTAAGATGGGTTTTTGAGGGTTTTTTTTGTAAACTTTTTTTTTTTTTTATTTTTCGAGACAGGGTTTCTCTGTGTAGTTTTGCGCCTTTCTTGGGACTCACTTGGTAGCCAGGCTGGCTCGAACTCACAGAGATCGCCTGCTCTGCTCCGAGTGCTGGGATTAAAGGCGTGCGCCACAACCGCCCGGCTTTTGTAAACTTTTTTTGAAACCCAAAGCCGTGACTGAAAAAACAGTAAGACTTGATGGGAGTGCATCCAAGTATCTTTATTATTTAGGAAGGGAGTGGAACACAATTTGCTGAGTAAAGCATTGTTGGGAAACTGTAGGTAAAACAGCTGAGCTGTAACTGAGCTTGGCTCATTGCTGGAACTCACAGGCCAACGTGTAGAGCTCTCCTGTTAAAAGAAGATTCTGAGCTTAGTTCTTGGGCTGTCAGGAACAACTGTAGGGATTAAATCATAGTTATTCAGTGTATCTCTTGTGTAGTTTGCTGCTGATTGTTGCCAGAGACCATAGGGTCACAACTAGAACTTGCTAAGTGTATTCATTCTTACTACTGAGCAGAATCTGCTGGTTGAGATAATTGTAGCAAATAAAGGGAAACTGAATACTGGTTATTATTACAATTTTAAGAAAGACTTAGGTGCATGACTGTTTTATCTGCATTTATGTACATTCGTGTGGTGCCCTTGGGGGTCAGAAGAAGGCTTGGATACCCTGGGATTGAAGTTACAGACACTTGTGAACCTCCAAGTGGGTGCTGGGAATTAAACCTGGTTAGTCTGGAAGAACAGCCATTGCACTTAATTACTGAGCCATCTCTTCAGCCCCTAAACTTACTAGTTTAAAGGCATGATTGTGGTAGTATTGTTTTAAACAAGCAATAAACAGATTTGTAGTAAGTATTTATTTGAAAAAAATACTGCATAATAACTGTACCCACAAAGCTAGATTCTGAAACATGTAATAAATGCTGTGAAAGATACAAAGTAAAAGTAACCAGAAGAGCAGTTCAGTCTGAATGACATTAAAAATATTAGTCTGAAAATATTAGGCTTATCAGGCATCTCAAGGATGAGCAAGGAAGTAATTGGTCTTAAAACAATTAAGAAATTTAAATGGGCACCATAAGATCAGGTACATATGGAAATTACAGACTTTAGAAGTGAAAAATACAATGTAATTAAAAAGAAAAAAACCACAGCATAGTGCTCACAAAAGGAAGATAATGTCAATAAGATGTCATTTCTTTTTTCTTTTAAAAATTTTGTTTTTGTGACAGGGACTCAGTATTAGATGAGGCTGACTTTGAACTTGGAGTGATTTTCCTACCCCAGCTTTTCAAGTGCTGGGATTACAGGTTGTGCTACTTTGCCCAGCTATGTTGTCAGTTGTTTACAATATTGATATGTAAACTAAGTCAAAATGCAAGTTGTCATAAATTCTTCATCTACATGCCTTGGCACATGCACACAAAATACATACAGAATAATATAATTAAAATATGAGCCACTGGTTGTTAGGAAATATATTCTGCATATCCAACTGAAAATTGATTGATATCCATAGTAATATGTAAAAAGCTCATTCAGATTGATAAGGAAAAGACAGCTCATAAAAGAGAAATAAAGAAACCAGCAGCTGAAATGGCAAATGAAAGCATTAGAGTAACTCAGACTTACTAATAATCAGAGAGATGCAAAATAAAATGAACCAGTCTTTTAAAATCTATTTTGGGGCTGGAGAGATGGTTCAATGGTTAAGAACACTGACTGCTCTTTCAGGGAACCCAGGTTCGAGTCCGAGCACCCACATGGCAGCTCACAACTGTTTGTAGCTCCAGTTCCAGGGGATCCAACACCCATGGCAAAACACTAATACACATAAAATATTTTTTAAAAAAATCTATTTTGACTGTGAGGTGTGTGTGTGTGTGTGTGTGTGTGTGTGTGTGTGTGTTATGTACTACAGGACCCATATGGAGGTCAGCAGACAATTTGCAGGGGTTGGTTCTTTCATCCCATCATGTGGTTTCCCGGGCATCAAACTCAGGTCATCAGGGTTGGGGGTAAGCAACTTCATCCAAATAGCCAGTCACCAGACCTCTTTTCATACTTGTAGATTGGTAGAACCTTGATTCTGACAATATTAATGCTTGATAAGGAGGCAGAAAAATTTGAACTCTTTCATACTTGTCAGTTAGATCTATTGTTCGGACAACATTTTTTTTGTAGTATCTGATTCTTAAGGGGTATCCCCAAACTGGTTATTTCACTGCTGTGTGTAAAACCCAAAGAAATGTTAGCAAAGATAAATGAGGATACATATATGAGAACTGTAACATTAGTGTTTTAGTGTAGTATTGGAATAGTAGTAGTATTCACTAAACGGATAGTGGGTTGATAAACAATGGTAAAATCATGGACTGGGTTATGATTTGGCATTACTGAACTTGAATGCATCAGCACACTATTAAGTATAGTATGATACCATTTCTTAAAGGTTAAAAACAGGAAATGGTATTTATATAATTTTATACAAACTTACCTAGGTAATAAACATGTATCAACATGATACCAAACTCATGATAATGGTTATCTCTGTAGAGTAGAACAGCAAGTGTATAGCTGTTTCATACTTGTTGAATTTGAGCCATGGATACGTGGCTACCTTTTATGTATTCCATCATCTGTTTAAAGGCCATCTAGGATAAAAATAAAGATAATTTTTTGATCAGAGGTCTTTGCAAAGAGTGTTGTAGCATAAAATAAATTGAATTTTTTATGTTTTTTAAAAAATACATTAGGAACTAGAGAGTTTTTGTTAATTTTAGAAAGGATACAACATATATAAATATATAAAAGGATTTGTTTTTGTTTTTTTTCTGTAGATAGTAGCAGGGTAGAGAAGAGATAAAAATAAATTGTGAGGTCGAGAAACCATTTGTAGGAAATAATTTTTTTGGGGTAAGTTGTGAAAGTTGAAATCATTCATCTTGAAGTAGTGTATGTGGAATTTTAGAAATTATAAGGTTATGAAGGATGGAATCAAGTAGATAAAAGTAGAACAGTAGAGGGGCTGGAGAGATGGCTCAGTAGTTAAGAGCACTGACTGCTCTTCCAGAGGACCTGAGTTCATTGCAGGCAGAACACTGCATACATAATAATAAATAAATCTTAAAAAAAAAAAAAAGAACAGTAGCATTGAAGGACAACGTGTAGGGGGTTAGAATAAAGCTTGTAATGGTACCTGCTTGTATAATCTTGTCAACTTAGCAAGTTCAGGGCATGATCTTTGAGTTGCTCCTATTAAATCACCTCTGTTTCTTGACCACGAAGAAGGGAGTAGAGAGCCAGAATTCCTTGAAAATGTTTAAATAGTTGGTTTCTTGTTTTTCCTTGCTTAAGACTTTTAATTTCTGTTTTAGTGAGTTTCACAAAACATTTCCTCCTTTGATGGCATTCTTTCTTGTTTCTGTGTTATCATTAAGAGATTTTGTGTATAAAATTAGCTTTGTGATTATTCTGTCCCCTTAATTCAGTCTTTAGTGAGATTCTTCAAAGATATAGCAGAAAAATAATTTGCTTTTTCTTTTTGGGTTATTGAATAACAAAACAGCAGTACATATATTTTTGTATATTATTGTTTTTAGAAAGTACACTGAATTGGACAGTAAAACTTAATGTTATATGGTTTCACTGAGACTATTTGCAAAATGTCTCTCCTCCTCTAGTTGAAAATAAGATCTTACGTAACTCAGGCTGACCACAAACTTATTAGATAGCTAATGATGGCCTTGAACTCTTTTATTTTACTGTCTCTACCTCTCAAATGTTGGTATTGCAAGCATGTGCTACCATGCTTTGCTTAATACTTGCTCTTATACAGAGAATTGGGATTTTGTGTTCAGAAAGCTGCAGTCAATATGCTTGTTAAGACTTTCATTTTTGGGCACAGAAAACAATATTCAATGTGACTGCTCAGTGTTTTTGTCTTTTATGTTCCAGTTCTTTTGCCAAGAAAATGATTTGCCCAGTCCTGAATGCATACTCTCCGTTCTGATGGGACAAGATCCAATATGAATGTAAGTGATGGAGGAAGACGACGCTTTGAGGATAATGAACATACATTACGAATATATCCTGGGACAATTTCAGAAGGGACAATTTACTGTCCGATTCCTGCCAGAAAAAACTCCACAGCTGCTGAGGTGATTGACTCTCTTATAAATAGACTTCACCTAGACAAAACAAAATGTTACGTTTTAGCAGAGGTAAAGGAATTTGGTGGGGAAGAATGGATACTCAATCCAACCGACTGTCCAGTTCAACGAATGATGTTGTGGCCCCGAATGGCTTTGGAAAATCGCTTGAGTGGAGAGGACTACCGCTTTCTTCTGAGAGAAAAAAACCTTGATGGATCAATTCATTATGGTAGCCTCCAATCATGGCTACGGGTAACTGAAGAACGCCGCAGGATGATGGAACGGGGTTTTCTTCCACAGCCTCAACAGAAAGACTTTGATGATTTATGTAGCTTACCTGATTTGAATGAGAAAACTCTCTTAGAAAACCTACGGAATCGCTTTAAGCATGAAAAAATTTATACTTATGTTGGCAGTATTCTAATAGCTATTAACCCATTCAAATTTCTTCCTATTTATAACCCCAAATATGTCAAAATGTATGATAACCACCAGTTGGGAAAACTTGAACCCCACATATATGCTGTGGCAGATGTAGCTTATCATGCTATGCTTCAGCGCAAAAAGAATCAGTGTATTGTGATTTCAGGAGAGAGTGGTTCTGGGAAGACACAAAGCACAAACTTTCTTATTCATCACCTTACTGCCCTCAGTCAAAAAGGATTTGCTAGCGGAGTAGAACAAATTATTCTTGGAGCTGGACCAGTACTTGAGGTAAGGTATATATATATATATAGAAACAATCAATCTCAATCTCTCTCTCTCTCTATCTCTCTCTCTCTCTCTCTCTCTCTCTCTCTCTCTCTTCTCTCTCTCACTCTCTCTCTTTCTCTCTCTCTCCCTTCCCCTCCCTCCCTTCCACCCTCCTTCCTTTTCTTCCTTTTTTTTTTTTTTAAAGACAGAATCTCTACACAGCCCTGGCTATCTGAGAACTCACTATGTAGATCCGGCTAGCCTTGAATTTACAGAGATCCACCTATTCTGCCTCCTTAGTGCTGGGATTAAAGGCCTGTGCCACCACACCAAGCTGGAAATAATTTTCTTAAATATTCAAGCAAAACTTGATAGATGTGAGAAGATGAAATAAAACTATAAGAATAGACATCATTTGTAGTGACCAAGGGAACCTCTAAGACGGTAAAGAAACAAGGCAGGTGTGCTACTAATAATTTGTTTTTGGAAATGGTTCTTATAGGGTTGTAACTCAGTGATAGAGGACTTGCTTGGTATGTGCACGCCATGGATTCTATCATTAGTATCATCAAAAGAAAAATCAACTAAAAACCATTTCTTTGAGAATAGTAGTCTATCTCTTTACAAAAAAGGTAGAAGAAGCAGGGCAAAATTCTGTTTGTATTTGGCTTTACAAAGGAAGAAGGTGAAAAGTAATGTGATACTTCTGGAAATAAGATTTCCTCAGGAGTTGTGATTAGTAGTTTTGTTACTAATATTTTATTGTTTCATGACTTCTGAACTAATATTCTAAATACTGTATTTTTTTGCACGGGATCATATAATTATCCATTGTTTTCTGTGATATAATTAAATTAATATGTACCTACAGTTATTAATGTTCTTAGATTTTTCTTTGAAGTTTTATATGCTTATTGAAGCACTATTTTCACACTCAGCCTGGTAAATATCAACTTGACTTTTCCCCTTTTATTTTTTGCTATCATGCAGCCTCACATTCAAGCACAAGTCTGAGCTCTTTGCTGAGCAAACATATATTCTGACATTTGTAACCCTCTTGCACACTGGCTTCTATGTGGACTCAATCTTTAATAACTATTTTTTGATTTTTATATTATTTTATGTGTATGAGTGTTTTGTCTGCATGCATGTTTGTGTGTACATGTATGCAGTGCTGGGAAAGGCCAGAAGAGGGTATTTGATCTTCCGGAGCTGGAGTTCGCCATTAGAATTCTCTGAATTATACCTAGTCCTTTAGAGAGCAGCCAGTGCTTTTAACTGCCTCTCCAGTCCTGACTTTCATATCTTTTCTAGGCTATTTTATACTTGAAATTATGAAGTCCCCCTCTTCTCCCCATTATTAACACCTTAAGTATTTTTAGTGCTTAAACAATTGCCCCTGGTTGTTTTGGAGTAACAAACATGGTGATAAAGGGTATGGAGAGGCTGTTCTCAGTGAGTGATCAGTGAGTCAGTTTAGCTTTTTCCAGGGAAATGCTGGATAGGCTGAATTCTGAACAGTGCTTTGGAAGTACCTCATCTCTTGTTCTAGTGGTGTCTAGAATACTTTATATAAAAAAAATCATTTTTTAAATATAAAGTATTCGCCGGGCGGTGGTGGCGCACGCCTTTAATCCCAGCACTCGGGAGGCAGAGGCAGGCGGATCTCTGTGAGTTCGAGGCCAGCCTGGGCTACCAAGTGAGTTCCAGGAAAGGCGCAAAGCTACACAGAGAAACCCTGTCTCGAAAAACCAAAAAAAAAAAAAATAAATAAATAAATATAAAGTATTCTAGACACCACTAGAGAAATTGGTACTCTTTTAGTGTGGAGGTAGGGAAGAATGAATAGTAATAGATTAAATGCTACAATGCTTATTTAAAAACAAACAACAAAACCCTAAAATTTAGCCAGTGTTATAAGTGCCATCTATAAGGATTATTGAAAATCTTGACTACTTAATAAAATTCTTAAAAGATCTTCTTTGGACAGTTCTTGTCTCCTTCCTTCCTTCCTTCCTTCCTTCCTTCCTTCCTTCCTTCCTTCCTTCCTTCCTTCCTTCTTCCTCCCTCCCTCCCTCCTCCTCCCTCCCTCCCTCTCTCTCTCTCTCTCTCTCTCTCTCTCTCTCTCTAATGAAGGAAGATTTTCAGAGTTTCTTATTCTGGTATTTTTATTGACCTCAGTGTTCAAGAAGTAGGATTGTTGTATCATAGTATAAGTAGAGTGGTTCTGTCATTTCTCACTAGCAAATATTAATGTTTTAGTTGCTTCATATCCTCAGCAGCATTTGTCATTGCCATTTTTCTTCTAGCCATTCTGATAGGTGCATAATGGCACTGTATTGGGTACATTGAGGTCTTAAAAATGAAATCCTATAGTAGTGTTGTTGAGCATGTTTTCTCACATGTATTTGCCATCCGTATAACCCTGTGATGAAGTGTCTACAAGACTCTCTCATCAACATGGGCCTAAAGGATTTCACCTGATCAATAGACTTGTATTCTAATAAAAAAATTAACATAACAGGGAAAGCTCTGCTTGGCTTCTTCTATTATAGTTTTGGATAGGATTAAACATGTTGTATGCCCAGGCATGTTGTTGCAAATCTCTAATTGTAGCACTTTGGAGGTTGAGGTAGGAGAATCTAGAGTTAAAGGTAAATCTGGGCTGCATACATAGTAAATCTTAGACCAGCCTGAGATATAGTGAGATTGTTTTTAAAACAAACAAAAGAAGTTGCACATGTGAAAATAGTAATAGTATATTGTGAAACTACATTTGTTTTCCTCTAATCCTGCTTGTTTTCCTTTTTTTTTAAACCAAAGTAGCATATAACATTTAAATGATACAGACCTTTTTATATTTTTTGATTTTGTGACATTTTTATAAATCCTTAGGGAAAATGTCTTCTATAGTGGACAAAGGAAGGACAGAATTGACCAATGATTTGAGACATTCAGATCTCACCACTGCTCAGGTGTGTGCGACACAGTGGATGGGTAGATGTGTCTGTCAGAGTTTTCTTGATTGTGTTTGAGCATCCAAACTCTCCCCATCACCTATTTAAAATGATATAAGGGATTATAAGCATTCACAAGCAATATTTGTAGAGAATTTCAGGAATTCATAATTGCTATGTCACTGTAGTGTAATTTCTAGTACTCATTAAAATTTAATTTCATAGAAATTGAAATACATGCATGCTAGATAGGTAGATAATGTTTCTCAGATGTTACATTGTGTTTGAACTATTAAAACACAGATTGCTGGACCTTATCCCCAGAATTTCTGACAAAACTGCAGGTTCTAAAATTTTGTATTTCTAACAAATTTTCAGGTCCATGCTTCTGGTTTTGACTACACTGATACCTTTTGGAGTAGAAGTAATAGATGAAGTGTCAGTTAAGTGTTATCTCTTCAGCTGTGTGTGTGTGTGTGTGTGTGTGTGTGTGTGTGTGTGTGTGTGTGTAATTAGAAGGATGTGATTCTTAATGATATTTACAAGAAGAAAAACGGTCAATGAATCATTTCAAAATCAATGTTTTTAAAGATGCTATGAATAGGCTACTCTTCTAGGCAGTGGATGATTTATTTTTGGTGGAATAGAGATACAGCACCAGCTCCTGCTTTTTAAAAAGTTTTAATTTTATTGAATTATAACTTTTAATAAGATATATTTAAAATGTACAATTTAATGAATACATAAATATGTAAAAATGTTTATCCATCTGTCTTAGTTTTGGTAGGAAAGGGTTTATTTGGCTTATACTTCCACATTGCTTTTCATGATTGGAGGACGGCAGAACAGGAACTCAAGCAGGGCTAGAACCTGGAGGCAGAAACTGATGCAGAGGCCATGGAGGGGTGCTGCTTATTGGCTTGCTTTCCTTGGCTTGCTCAGGCTGCTTTCTTATAGAACCCAGGACCACTAGCCCAGGGACAGCACTATGCACTGTGGTCTGGTCCCTCCCCAACTGATCACTAATTGAGAAAATGCCTTATAGCTGGCTGTCATGGAGGCATTTCCTCAACTGAGGCTCCTTCCTCTCTGATGACTCTAGCTTGTGTGAAGTTGACACACAAAACCAGCCAGTATACCATCTAACTACTATCATATAATAAAGCTTCAGACTATCTTAAAATTTTAAAATATTTTTGTTTCTGTATATGTGTAGATGTGTGAGTGTCAACACCACGTATGTAGAAGTCAAAGTTCAACTCCTGGGAGTCAGTTTTCTCCTTTCACCATGTGAGACCTGGTGATCAAACTCAGATTTCAGGTTTTCTGGCAAGGGCTTTTACTTCCTAAGCCATCTTGCTGAGTATCTCTATCAACCCATGGTCCCCTGTGGACATATCCCACCCAGTTCTACCTCAATTCACAGACAACCTCTGATTTACTTACTATTTTATCTTTTTTTTTTTTTAAGAATTGGATATAAATAGATTGTATAATTGTATTCTATGTCTAGGTTTTTATTTTATTTTATTTTTTAAAGCATAGTGTTGACTTTTCATCATTGATTTTGTTTCATTCATTCTTTATTGCTGGCCATTCATTATTCCATTGCCTGGTGTATACTTTGGGTGATGATACAGGGAGTTTATAGTTCTTTTGTCATCTGTTCAATAGCTTTGTTTTAAATAGATAAGTAGAGTACCTTACTGAAACTTCATTTATATACTTCCAGAATGATCAGTTTTTATATAATTACTATATTCTTAGCCTCTTATTTCAGGTTTGCAAAATACTTAAGTATAAACTTAAGAAATTGACTATCTCTGGGATATGAAGATATTTTGACATGAATGAGATTAGTCTTTTTAAAAAAAGAACTTGTTAGTACTAATGAACCTCTTTGTGTGGCTTCAAGCCACCAGCCCACTTTCAACCTCCCTCTCCCCCCCAAAAAACTTTACCTCACAACCTTAATTTTGTCTTCAACACTTCTGCATAAGCATTTAGTCTTCACGATCTGTGATGGGGCAGCTCCAGTCTTGGTTTTGGCAGCACTTACCTGTGTCTGCTCCCTGACCAGTGGCCACAGTTTCCCAAGGTTGACAGGCCCTCGTTCCTCTCTAAGTGGCCATGCCACTTGAAATTACCTAATGATATTTGTTGAATTTGTTGAATTTGGTCCTGTGGTGATTTATGCCATCACCATTATCCCTGCCTCCTGAGTGTGCTTCTGGGTGCTTACAAATGTGGCTGTTGCCATGGCTCTTGTGACTGTGAAGTTGCCAGGGTTTTTGTTAAAGAAACATGTTTTTATTTTAATAATCTTGTGTATATATGGATGTGTGTGTTGTGTGCATATGTGTCTGTAGGTACAGGAACCTGTAGACATAGAAGTAGAGACCAGACGAGGACATTGATCTGTACTGTCACTCTCCACCTCATTCCTTTGAGATAGGGTCTCACTGAATCTGGAACTAGTTGAAATGGCCAGTAAACCTCAGCCTTTCTCCTCTCTGTCTACCTGCTGTGTTGGTGTTACAAGTGCTGTGTGTCGCCACACTGGGCTTTTTACAGGAGTGTTGTGATCTGAATTCAGATCATGCTTGCACAGCATGTGCTTTTAACAACTGAGTTTTTTTTTTTTAGTCCTATATATTAGGTTGTAAAAATTGAGGTTTATTTTACTGAATTAGTATAAAGTGAAAATTTACTTTTTTTCCAGCGTTTTCATTACTTTCTTTTATTCTACCTCAAATCTGAATGATTCTAAACATATAAATCAATTGCCTTACTGTTTTTTCTTTGGTTTTCAAGCAATGTTTAAAAATTACTTTAAATAAAAATAATATTTATTTTGACAGGCCTTTGGAAATGCAAAGACAGCTCATAATAACAATTCAAGTCGTTTTGGCAAGTTTATTCAAGTAAATTACCAAGAAACAGGCACTGTACTTGGGTAAGTACTGCTGCTTAGAAGCAATATATTTTGGTACATATAAACATATATGTCTATATATTAAGTACATGTGTCCATACATACATTTTTGGTATATACACACATATGTATATTAAGATCAATTTTATTTTCTGTGTGTGCATATACCATATGAATACAGTGCCCTTGGGGAACAGAAGAGAGGGCATCAGATCTCTTGGAACTGGAGTTACAGATGGTTGTTCGCGGCCATGTGAGTGCTAGGAATGGAACCCAGATCCTTTGAAAGAGCAGCCAGTGCTCTTAATTGTTGAGTTATATTGCCAGCCCCTGGAGCATATTTTATTTTAGTTATAACTCGTTTCATAAGCTATGTATTATGACATTGGTATCTACATAAAAATTGTTTCCTCACTTTTTGGTGGGTTCAAACTGAGAAAAATTTAAGACTAATTATGACTATTAATATCCGTAATTTATATTTGTTAACTGTTAACAATTGCATGTATTTACGTTTATATTATAAATTTTCAAAAATTTATTTTCAAGTCAGAAAATGGCCCTTTAATTATGGTATTTACACTTTTCTACATAGCCACATTAGTATTCTCCCAGTCAAGGTATTAACTTTGGTACAGTAAAAATTTTTACAGTTCCTCTGATTAGTCATATGATTGTGCCAGCAATATATTTTATAGATTAAAAAATTAATAGAGTATTCTTTAGACCAGTTTCAGATACACAGCAAAAGGAAACGGGAATTACAGAGAGCTTCCATGTATCATTCCCATCCTTTCCAGCATAGCTTCCCCTGTTACAAACATCTTTTGTTAGTGTGGTCTGTTAAAACTGATGACAGTGTTGTTGCTGCTTTTTATTAATTGTGAAATCTATAACTTGTACTGAAGTTTGCTAATTGTGTTGTATATCTTGTTGGTTTTGAGAAATGTACAGATGCTATTTACATTTAATACATCAGCATAATTTTACTGTGTTAAAATCTTTTGTGTTTGGGTTATTCAGTCCTGTTACCTTCCGGGTCTTGGTAACTCGTAGTCTTTTACTATCTCCATATCACCTTTCCAAAATATATAGTTGAAATCATATTGTGTGCTGCTTTTTCAGGTTGGATTCTTTAGGCTAACTGTGTACTTAAAGTTCTTTTATAGCTGTTTCTTGCTTCATTGATTTAATGTTTAAATTTGCAATTATTTGAGAGATATCTTTGTACTTTTTAAAAGTACTTAAATTTTTTTGTGTATTTGATTGAGTATATTTTTAAGTATTTTATTATGAGTGTGATTTTTCTCTTACAATATATTTTTCTTACTGTTTATTGGTTTTTATAGTTTTATATCTAGTGTCTTGATGGATGGTTTGTACTTTACTGTTGTTGCCTTGATTGTTCAAGGCATATTATAATATTTGTAAACAGATTAGTACCTTACTTGGGACTGGCCTGAGGGTTCTATCCCAGTCTCACTCTTGGCCCTAGCTCTCTGCTTCTGTTTCTGCTAAGAACAGCAAAAGACTATTTTAAACTCCCACTGCAATGAACTGAGCCACTTTGTCATGATGGTCTGTCTTCTGAACCATGAATTAAAACAAAATCATTACTTCCGTTGTCTGTCTTTCCTTCCTTTTTCTCCCTCCCTTCCTTCCTCCCTCCCTTCCTCCCTCCCTTCCTCTCTCCCCTTCTCTATAAGGCATTCTGCCTTAGCAGTGGGAAATGTAACTAAGTCAATTTTCCATCACTGTGACAAAATACTAAAGATAAAAGAGGAGAGATTTTATTTTGTTTTACAGTTGTAGAGGTATAAACCCTCGATTAATTCACTCTGTTATTTGTGGTCCTGTGGCAAGGCAGAGTATCATTGATGGGATTGTGAGATAGACCACGTGGTGGCTAGAAAGCAAGCAATGAAGAGAGAGAGAAGGAGGAGAGGAGCCAGTATCCTCTACAAGGGCACATTTTAATTAGATAATTTTCTTCCACTGAGGCCCAGTGTGCTTTCTATTAGCACTATAGACTGGTCATTCAGTCTTTTGCCTATAGGCCTTTGTGGGGGATATTTAAAAGCTAAGCCATTATAAATATCACTAATATTACTCTTGTCTTTTAAGTCAATACCGTTTTCTCCATTAAGTAAAACTCCAGCTCAAGAGCTTTTATTGTATTAACTAATTAAGCATTGATTTTTTTTTTTTTTTTTTTTTTGGTTTTTCGAACAGGTTTCTCTGCGTAGTTTTGCGCTTTCCTGGACTCACTTGTAGCCAGCTGCTCGAACTCACTGAGATCGCCTGCTCTGCTCCGAGTGCTGGGATTAAAGGCGTGCGCCACCACCGCCTGGCTAAGCATTGATTTTAATTGTCTTGAGTTTATATATTACTTATTAAATTTTATCAAAGGTGTTTATGGGATCTATGTAGATAAACATGTCTTCTGTCTCAGATACTTTTTTTTTTTTTTCCTTTTCTTTTTCCTGGAGCTGAGGACTGTACCCAGGGCCTTGCTCTTGCTAGGCAAGCGCTCTACTATTGAGCTAAATCCCCGATCCTTTTTTTTTCCTCTGATAATGAGCTCTTTGGAATTCCTTGAAAAATAGTTTCACTTGGTCAGTACAAACACACTGGCTTATATGCACATACATACAAATTGTTATTTCTTTATTTGATGGTTTTTATAATGATTTTTGTGTTCCTATTATTAAGTAGATTGGTCTCTACTTTTCTTTTTTATGCTATTTTATGCTCAGTCTTATTTACTTCTGCATTAAAAAAAAAATGCCAAAATTACGTGTATACAACCTCTTGGCCTATCTGTGAAGAACCTAAAACCAATGTCATCAGCAACCACAAAAGTTCAGGAGAGATGTTCAATGGCAGTTTCATAGATCATGTCTTTTCTTGATTTTTAAGACTTACCAGTTTTCAAAGGCTCAGTTGGTACTTTTTCTCTTTAAAGTAGGAGTTAGGTTTATAGTTGTGTTTTACAAGAGAATAGCAATAGGTAAAGTCATGTACATTGCTTTTCAACCTTGAAGATAGTAGTGTATATCTTCATTGATTAAGATAGTTTTGTGAGTTAGAAAGTAGATGTCTAGTTTCTTTTATTGAAGGAAATGCAGGCTCTCCTGTTGACTACCTAAAAAGTATAAACATTTTATTCTGTGGTAGTTAACAACATATATATGAGCATTATTAACTTATTTATTTATTTATTAAGCATATATATATGGGGTGCATTTTGAGTATCAGGTTTTGTTCTAAATATTGAAGATAAAAAAACATAAGCATGTTCTTTGCCTTTGTTTTCATTGTCTTTTTGGGGAAATAGATATTTATGTAAGTTGATTGTAGTAAATGAGCAAGAAAAAGTGGTTATAGCATGGTCATAGTGGTCAGTTTGGACAAATTGAATGAAGTTAATATTTTTAATTATCTTCTTGACATTATGAAGCAAATTTTAGATAATTTTATTTGAAAAGTCAGATATACATAAAAATAGAGAAAATAATTAAATAGAGCAAGGACATCCTAGATAGAGTCAACAATATTTAATTCACCGTCCCTTCTTTTTCTATTCTGGTTTCAAGTAGAATTTCAGACACATGTAATGTGCTCAGCATTGTGGTGAGCAGGTAAATGTAGTGGTATAGTTTGACTAACTCATTCTCTGAACTGATAACTTTTGTACCAGTAGAACTCATGGATTAGGATGGACAAAAAAGAGATGTCTAGGAAGTAATAGAATCGAAAGTCAATCTTTGTAGTGAAATCAGACCTGGGTTCATATTCATGATTGTGTTGCTGATAACTAGTTTATGATTTTGGTTTTGTGTTTATTTTTCCAAATAGGGATTTATTGTGTATTTACTCTTGATAGAGTTTACCTTCTTATCTCATTCTCTAGCCATTTTATGGCATTGATAGGTTTTTGAGAATTTAACATGGATAATGCTAATATCTATAACAATTATGATGAATGTACTGCTGTCATCTGGAGAATGCTTCTTTATACTTTTGAACTGTCTAAATAAATAAAATCTACCATATATTAAACTTTATTATTTATTTATCTAAACCAATTTTTATTATTTATGTCAACCAGTTTTATTTTCTTCCAGGGCCTATGTTGAAAAATACCTACTGGAGAAATCTAGACTTGTTTATCAAGAGCATAATGAACGGTAAATATTTTTATTTGTATAATTAGATGAAATTAACAGCACTACACAGATTCCCTTTTAGATTCTTTGTATACTGCGACCCTTAATTCACTGTATGTCATGCATAATTTTTATGTGTAACTACTATTTCTTTTTTGGGTAGAATGCTATTTTTCCTTTTAAAGGCATTTGGGAGATTTTTATTGGATATGCAGAACTGTTATTCTTTCTCAGTTCTAGATAAATTGAGAACAGGAAAGTGGTTTTTCGGGTGATAAACTCATTCTTCCTAGAGCCATCTGTCTTTATAAGCTATGGGCCTTTCTCATATTTCTTAGTGTTCTTCTCATTTGAAAGTAATAATAAGCTAGGTGTGGTGTTTCACACCTGTAATCCCTGTGCTTGGGAGGCTGAGGCTGGAAGATTACCAGGAGTTTAAGGCTTACTTAGGGTATGTAGTAAGTGACATGTCAGCTTGGGGCTATAGTGTTAGACACTTTCTCTAAAATCAACTACAAACAAAATGAGTTTTCATAAAAGCTCTTAATTCTGTTGTCATATTTGAGGTACGTGGGACTTAAAAATGAAACATGTTACACATTTCAGATAAAGAAACCAAATTTTGCAAGGTAAAATTTGCTTCACATGTCAGTGTGTTAACAATAAAGTTATGACCCAGAGTGTGAAGATAAATATTCCTGAACTCTTATGTATACCTTGGGCATCTTACTTTTCTTCTTACGTACTTAAAATCTTTCTTTGTGTGTTTCAAGGCCTAAATGAAATTAAAGGTTTTCTATTTAAAAATTTTTTTTAATATATCTATATCTGTATATATATATTTTTTCTTTTCTTTTCTTTTTTTTTGAGACAGGGTTTCTCTGTTTCTCTGTGTAACAGACCTGGCTATCCTAGAACTTTTTCTGTAGACCAGGCTTGATCTTGGACTCACACACAGAGTTCCACTTACTTCTGCCTCCTGAGTGCTTGGATTAAAGGCATGCTCCACCATGCCTGTTGGTTTTATTTACTTATTTAGTTTTTTTTTTTTGTTGTTTTTTTTTTAATGAAGGGTCTTACTCTGTAGCCTTTTCTGTCTTGGAGCTCAGGTTGGTTTTAAATGCAGAGCAATTTGTCTGCCTCTGCCTCCTGAGTGCTGGAAATAAAGGTCTAGGACACCATATTTGGCCTTGAAAGACTATATTTAGGACAGGATTAACATGGTCCTTATATGTAATAAAGCTCTGCCGGGCGGTGGTGGAGCACGCCTTTAATCCCAGCACTTGGGAGGCAGAGGCAGGCGGATCTCTGTGAGTTCGAGGCCAGCCTGGTCTCCAAAGTGAGTTTCAGGAAAGGCGCAAAGCTACACAGAGAAACCCTGTCTCGAAAAATCAAAAAACAAAACAAAACAAAACAAAAAGCTCAGTAATTAATGACTAACTACATAATGAAAATGAATTATTGGCAGGATTAGGTTAAGAATTTAGTTTGTGTGTGTGTGTGTGTGTGTGTGTGTGTGTGTGTGTGAGAGAGAGAGAGAGAGAGAGAGAGAGAGAGAGAGAGAGAGAGAGAGAGAGAGAGAGAGAGAGAGAGAAGGGGGCCAGCAGAAATAAGAGAAGATCTTTATTGGAGATGTTTGAATACATAGAGAGAAGGCTGTAGGTATACTCAGTAGAACACATGCACAAAGAAAGCTCTAGCTCATTCTATAAGCAATCTGTGTGGTTTTTTGAACATTATAATGGAGTAGTGGGGATATAATTTTGCTTTCTTGGGTTAAAGAATAAATTGGAAGTGACAATACAGAGTTTACAAGCTGATTGTTATTTTGATTGCTTTATTTGACAAGTGCGTGTATGTATGACAAGTCTGTTTATGTGTCTCTGGATTTGGTTTGCTGTTATTTTGGTGTGGAATTTTTCTGTCTGTATTCATAAGATACAATGCTCTAAGGCAGTGGTTCTCAAACTGTGGGTCAAAACCATCGGAAAAACAGATATTTACATTGTGATTCATAACAGTAGCAAAATTACAGTTATGAAGTAGCAATGAAAATAACTTTATGGTTGGGGGTCACCACAACATGAAGAACTGTATTAAAGGGTCGCAGCATTAAGAAGATTGAGAACCACTGCTCTAAGATTTACCTTTTTGGTCTAATCTATATTTCCTTAGAATGAGATGAAGGCTATTCCTCACTGTAATTTCTTGCAAAAGCTTCTGAAAGATTGAGTCACCTTAACAGCATAGTCATATCTGGTTCTTGGTTTTTATTCAGAAGAAGTTTTGATTGCTAATTCAAATACTTTAGTGGTTATAGAGTTGTTTGAATTTTGTTTAGTTGAATTTAGTAGCTTGTATTTTTCTGGATATCTGTTCATTTTATGTGGGTTATCTTAACTTGATAATAAATAATACTGTATCATAGTCTTTTTCATTTTTCTAAGTTTGGCTATGGTGTTTCTCCTCCCTCATTCCTGACTTTGTCTTAGTCTGTTTTTATCAGTTTAAATACAGGTTTGTTAATTTTGTACATGTTTTCAGAGAACCAGTTTTTAAAATTTCGTTGTACTCTCTATTACTCACTATTCTATGTATTTGTTCTCTAATGTTTGCTATTGCTTTTCTTCTGCTTGTTGGGTTTAGTTTATTCATTTACCCCCTTATTTTTCTTTCTTTTCTTTTCTTTTTTTTCTTGGTAATTTATTTTATTTTTTTGAGACAAGGTTTTGGTCTAGCACAGGCTAGCCTGGAACTTACTGTGTAGCCTATGCTTGACTTGAGTAGTTCTCTGTCTCAGCTTCTTGGGTGCTGGGATTATAGCATGAGCTTCCACATCTGGCCACATAGTTTTGAATTTTGGGAATTTCCATTATTGGTTTTAATTTTATTGCACAGTGGTTAGATTTCATTTGACTATGTTCAGGCTTGTTTTATTGTCTAGTAGAGCTTCATGTCGACTTGAGAAGATGTATATACTCTTGTGTTAATGTAGATAAAATGTTAGGTGCAGTCGGTAAATACCTTACTGGATTTAATTGGCTGCAAGCTCTTGATTAACTTTTGGAGCCCTGAAAGAGTAATTTCAGCAAATTTGTGAACATTTTTTTTTCTTTATTAGTGTTAGAGAAGACCATTTTCAAAATCCCCAATTTCTCATTTTCCTGCTTCTGTCTCCTCCCTTTTTTGGTATTCTATATTCTATTTTATAGGCATACTAAATATTGAATTTGTCACAATGCCTTAAAATTGAAGTAAATCAAACAGTTTACTAAGTAATGTGTTCTTTAAAAACAAAACAAAATAACAAAAAAACAAACAAAATTAGTCATGTTTATTATATATTTTGTTCCCAACAGGAACTATCATGTATTCTATTACCTCCTCGCAGGAGCAAGTGAAGAAGAGAGGTTAGCATTCCACCTTAAACAGCCTGAGGAGTATCATTATCTCAATCAGGTGAGAGTTCACAAAAAGCATTTTGAAATGTAGGTAATAATTAGATTTTAGTTACTGAAAAAGTTTTTTAGTGTTTTTTTTCCCCTCAAGTCAGATAATGGATATTAACCAGTGCCTTTATGTAGTTAGTCTAAAATTTAAGTGTTGTAACTTCCAAATGTAAAAATGATTATCTCCTTTATACACGTGGTAAAACATTAAGTATGTTTTCTATGCATTTTGTGAGATTCTTTTAAGAATATTAAGCTGTTTCATAGTGCTTTTCTGATCAGAAAAATGTTACATTCTTTCATTGTGACTTACTTTTATATACCGAGGATGTTAAGTGTAACTGGTAATTAATGCTTACCTATTGCTTAAGAGATTGCTTCAAACTTGATTTGCATGTTTTGCAGTCTAATGCACACTTCTGCATGCTATGATACTAACATAGAGTATCACTGTATAATTTAATGAACAGCCCTCTTAAACATTTTGTAGGAAGCCAGGCATGGTGGCTCATTCTGGTAATCTCAGAATTTGGGAAGCTGAAGCAGAAAGATTACCATGATTTTAAGGCCAGTTGGTCTATATAGTGAGTTCCAGGGAAACTTGTGCTACCTTGTGAGTTTCTGTGTTAAAAACAAAACAAAATAGAACAAAGTGTCAAGATGAAATTCTTCAAAGGCAAATGATTTAGAGAATATATCTTTCTTTAAAATTCAGAATACAGCCTTAAGCTTCCATAATGAGAAATGATCTTCACAGATTTTCACGATATTCATTTCTCTATTTTTTTCCTCCTCATTAAAATCCCAAACCCACCAGGCGGTGTTGGCACATGCCTTTAATCGCAGCACTCGGGAGGCAGAGCCAGGCGGATCTCTGTGAGTTCGAGGCCAGCCTGGTCTCCAGAGCGAGTTCCAGGAAAGGCAACAAAGCTACAGAGAAACCCTGTCTCGAGAAAAAAAAAAAAAAAAAACCAACCAACCAACCAACCAAACAAAAACATCCAAATCTAAGTCGTGGAATTGTTTCTATAATAGATCATTTAAAGAATAAAGCAATCTCTCTCTCTCTCTCTTTTTTTTTTTTTAAAGGCAAAATACACTATTTATGGGAAAAGGCCTTTATGGCAATGAAAAATATCCATAGGGAGTTTTTTTTCATTTAATTTACACTTGAGTGCATCAAAATTATATAGTAAAGATGATGAAAGTAATACCATGGACTTTTCCTCAAATGTACAGTATACTCTACTTGCTAATTTTTTTTAACTTTAAAACTTCATATTAATATAATATAATATAAACTACCTTAACTTTGTGTTAATAAATCTAGAACTTAGAAGTTACTTCACTTTCTGTTTGAATGCTAGAAATTTTTACTGTACAAAATTAAGTATAATTTTTAAAATTACTAATTCAGCTCCAGAGTGATTATTTTCTTTAAATAGGTGATAATCACTTATAAATGAGATGTGAAATTTTACTGACTCAGAATTTTATATTCCTGAGTCTTTGTGTAATGAGTGGCTGTGGCATACATACATAATGTCAGTACTTACAGGATAAGGAACTTAGTGGTAAATACAAATAACAGAGCCACTGGACATTGACATGTATATATTGAATAGAATAATATAGGGTCTCCCAGAATCTGAATATTTATTTAGTTTTTATTAGTGTATGTTGCTGTGCAAAATAACTGTTCTTTGGCTAGAAATCTTGCTTTCTGAATACTGCATCTCAGAGATCATTACATAAGTATAATTCCTACCTAATAACTTCTACCTAACTAATCTGCCTTGCTTTCAGATAACAAAGAAACCCCTCAGACAGAGCTGGGATGATTATTGCTATGATTCTGAGCCGGTCAGTACAAGTACCTAAATATTTTTTGATCCTGTTAAAGGGACTTCACATTGTTCATTTGCATCCATCTTGATCAGTCAGCATGAAGATGAGCTGATGTACCAACAGGGCTATAGGAAAGAGTATCACTAGTTTTTAGTTACTTGGAATGATTGATTTGTATGTAATAGTTTGTTGCTTATAGACCAATTTACTATTTTTATATATTAAACCTAATGTTTAATCTTCATTTAACATTTACTTTCACAAACAGTGAATAGATTACCATCCCTGATTGCCTAGCACTGAAGTGGCTCTGTTTCAGCTCCAGTATTTTTTTTCCTTTGAGGTTTTTATTATGTTTTGGTGTAGTGTGAATGCTATCCACAGTCTCTCATCCCTAGCTTGATACTTATTTCTTAAAATTAATTTTTAGGGAGCTAGAGAGATAGCTTAGTGGTTCATAGTGCTTGCTGCTTTTCCAGAGGATGGGAATTTGGTTCCCAGCACCCAATGTCAAGTGGTTTGCAACTTGTCTGTAACTGCAGCTCCAGGTAATGTAGTGCCACTTCTGGCCTCTGAGGGCACACACCCACCTTCACATGTATATGCACATATGAGTAAAATAAAAATTACTTTTTAGGAGCTATAGAAATAGCTCATTGGACGAAATGCTTCTTACACAAGCCTAAACACTTGAGTTCAGGTTCTTAGTAACCATATAAAAGCAGGGTGTTGTGCATGTCGGGTGTATAAAGACAGATCTCAGGGGCTTTCTGGCTAGATAGTCAAAAAAAACCCAACCAAACAAACAAACAAACAAAAACATCCAAATCCAAGTCGTGGAATTGTTTCTATAATAGATCATTTAAAGAATAAAGCAATCTCTCTCTCTCTCTCTTTTTTTTTTTTTTTTTTTGTTTAAGGCAAAATACACTATTTATGGGAAAAGGCCTTTATGGCAATGAAAAATATCCATAGGGAGTTTTTTTTTTTTCATTTAATTTACACTTGAGTGCTTAAACAATAAGCTCCAAGTTCAGTGAGAGAACCTGTTGCAAATAAATACGGTGGATCGTGATAGCAGATGACATCTGATGTCATCCTCTGGCCTCCATGTGTAAATATATGCTCCCAGTATTGGGTGTTAATCTTTTTCATATAATGAGTATCTGGGTTTTTTTCCTCTGATTTTTTTTTATACTAGTAAGAGAAACTATAAAACTTCTACTTTAAAAATTGCCTCTAAATTATTGAAATTCTCATAAATAAGATTATGAAGCTAGAGAGATGGCTCAGAAGTCAAGAGCATTTTCTGCTGCTGCAGAGGACCATGTCTTAGTTCTTAGCCATGTCTGGCAACTATTACTCTAGTTTCAGGAAATCATATGTCCTTTTCTGGCCTCTGAAGGCCCAGCATTCATGTGTACATAACTATACACAGGCACATGGACATTACACAGAAATGAAAACCTTAAAAAAAAAGACTTCTAGAGGTTTTAAATTGAATTATATAAAGGCATATATGGTAGAAAATGA
Source organism: Peromyscus leucopus (assembly GCF_004664715.2). Lineage (NCBI taxonomy): Eukaryota > Metazoa > Chordata > Mammalia > Rodentia > Cricetidae > Peromyscus > Peromyscus leucopus. The sequence continues at coordinate 13,166,388 of NC_051069.1, read as the reverse complement.
CTGTTTAACTGTTTATTTTATGTAAGTACAAATTTTAATTACAAAATGATGACAAAAAAGCTTTTCTTTCAATCTATAGTTTGGTCACTTATAAAAGGCTGAAAACATAGATACATCTAGCTGTATTTATTAACTAATAAAGTTCTTAAGTATTCTTCCTATACATATAACATGTCTTAATCCTTGCTTTAAAGAATCACAACTTTCTCATTGCATGTTATATAAACAATACTGATTGCAAAATTGGTCTATGTTAGATTTGTGAAGTATCAGCATGTGTGGGTGCTAGTTTTTTCCTTCAGACAAAATTTAGTTACATTACCATTTCATAATTTAGAAGTTATTGGTTTCAGATTTATATTTTAGGAAATAGACATTTCAGTTTGTAGATTCTTGATTAATTGTAATAGAAAAAGTATAATTTATTTTACTTCAAAGAAGTTGTTCTGTCTATCTTTCATTAACCACCTCAAGAAGATCATTCCTCTTTGGAAAGCAGGTAGGCTACTGCAAACTCACTGCAAACATGATTGATTATTTGTTCAGACTTGGCTGAGGAACTGGGGATTGGTCTTCATTTGTTCATAGTTTAAGTAATGCTTAAGATTTTGGGGTGGTTGGCTTGCCCCCAGTACTAGCTCATCCATTTACTAATTTTGAGACCTTCAGAAGATCATTTAATTCTTTTTTTTATATCTCTTTGAATTTTTTTTATTTTATTTTACTTAATCTTTTTATTTCTGCCATCTACTTCAGAGAACAGTGTTCCTTGGTCACTTCAGCATGCTTATGTTCTTGCACTTTGGGTTATACAGCAAGATTCTGTCTCAAAAAGACCAAAGGAGCCCCAGGCCTGTAATCTGGCCCTCAGAAAGGCTGAGGCAGGAGTATCTCAAGTTTAGACTAGCCTGTGTTACTTAGCAAATTGGAGGCCAGCTTAGCTACATAGTGAAATTCTCCAAAAAAACAAAAACAAGCAAACAAAAAGACTCTTCAAAAATGGCCTTTAAATTTCTTATTAAATTTTACAATATGTATGAAGAATTTGATAGAGTACTGAACACTCAAGTGCTAGGAAGAAATGTCATTTCTATAGTTGTTGTCATTATTTGAATCAGAGTACATCTTTTTTTTTCTTCTTAAAATAATTATGTAGATATAATTTCTTATTCTTTTGTTTGTGTGCCTGATTTTATTTGTGTGTGTGCAGGAGCACGTGTCGAGGCCAGAGAACAATTCTGAGTGTTCTCAGATGCTGTCCACATTTATTTGTGTTTGTTTAAGACAGTGCCTTTCACTGACCCTGCAACTTGGAAGTAGGCTACACTGGCTGGACAGCAAGGACCCACCTGTGTCCACCTCCCTAGTGACACATGCTACCATGCCCAGCTTTTTAAAAATGTGGGCCCTAGAGGTTAAACTCAAGTCCGGATGCTTGCAGGGCAAATATTTTACCTATATTGGAATACTACCCCAGTCTGTAATTTCCTCTTAATACTACTGTCAGCATTATTTGTTAGTCTTGTTTATTATATCTTCAAATAACTATAGCCTGAACTTTGCTTAGCTTATGAATTTATTTATTTGTTTATTTTTTGAAACCGGATCTCTCTATTTAGTTCTGACTGTCTTAGAGCTTGCTTTGTAGACCAGGCTGGCCTCAAACTCAGAGATCCTCCTGTCTCTGCCTCTGTGATTAAAGGTATTCATCACCATACCCAGCTCATGATTCTTTTTCTTCCAAGTGAATTTAAATATCAAGTAGTTTTTCTGTGGATCTTGTAGTTTATTTTTTCCTATTAGATTTTCCTCATAGTATATTTGGAAAATAAACTTCATCTTCCCATGAGTTTTTTTGTTTTACTTATGTGATTCGTATTATAAAAACAATGTATACAAATTTCTGAATGGTCTTAATAAATAAAAAAATACGGAGCCAGAAATTTGGGTTAAAGCCCGAGAGAAAGATCAGAGGAATAGGGCAAACCATGAGCTACCTTACCTCCCCAACTCCACAGCTTCCAAAGAGAGCTTCTTACTGTATACTCATGTTCATATGCCTTTTCTGTTCTGTTCTCTCATTGGCTATCTTAGCCCAGCTACATCACTTCCTCTTTTTACACAGCTCTGTCACTTTCTGTCTGTCTGCACAGACCTCCAGACCTCTACGGTTGGTATTGGGGTACGGTTGGTACGTAGTGGTACATGTGCCACTACGCTTGGCTCTGTTCCCTAGTGTGGCTTTGAACACACAGAGATCTTGCCTGCTAAGGGATAGGATTAAGGACATGTACTACCACTGCCTGGCTTCTTTGTTTACTTATAATGGCTGGCCTTTTTCCTCTGATCTCCAGGTAGGCTTTATTTATTAAAGCACAAATAAAATATCACTACATTTCAGCACAAATAAAATATTACCACAAAAAAGAGTTGTTATAGGATCATTATACCATTTTTGCTCGCTCTCTCTCTCTCTCTCTCTCTCTCTCTCTCTCTCTCTCTCTCACACACACACCACACACACACACACAACACACACACACACACACACACACACACACACACACACAGAACATGCATAAATGGTCCCAAGAGGACCTGTAGTGAGAGAATTATTTTTAACAAGTAACCTTTGTCCACTACGTGGTGATTTAAGTTACTAGAGTTTTGTATCAAATTCAAGGAGCACTGTTGCGTGGGAGAAAACAGTATTTGAAACAGATACATTTCAGTTTGGCTAGCTAATTATTATAAAGTTTTTGGCTTTGAACAGCTATTGAACTTGTAATCTGTTTTGTTATATGTAAGATTATGTTTTCATCTTTTGAGATTGTAGTAAGTTTATCTGTATCAAGACATGATGATGACTGGTGGATAGATATTTAGCAAATGCGATATTTTCCATCTTTAGTGACTGATAATATATGCAAATATGAGGCCTTTCATTATCATAGACTCATTTGGTCTTTGTTTTGTCAACTATAAAACATGGGCGATGAATTAAATACTTAAGACTATGTGGTATTTTGTGTGTTTGCTCTTTTTTTTTTTGTTTTGCCCAAACTCACTGTGCAGCCCAGAATGATTTCCAACTCTTGGCAATCTTGCAGCCTCAGCTGATCTTGTGCTTAGTGTATAGACCACCATGCCCAGCTTGATAATATATTAATATCTATTACCATTGTAACTTGATCCTGCTCTGTGTAATTTCACTCTAAAGACCAGCCTCATGTAATTGTTTATGGTTTTTTTTTTGTTTTCTTACCTAAGACTCCAGTATATTCATTTCATGATTTTTCAAAAAATTACCTATATAAGAGTAGCTAAGTATATGTTTACACTACCAGTGCTTGCAGTTCTTAGCTCTAGTTTCATATTGTTTCCCAGAGATAACTTTCAGATCAAGCTCTGCTTACTCACTAGGGTGATTGTTTTTACAGTTTGTCACAGCTTAGGCTCACCTGAGAAGGGGTCTCAATTGAGGAATTGCTAGGTTTTCTGGCCTGTGGGCATCACCTGTGAGAGATTGTCTTGACTGTTAATTGATGTAGGAAGACCTAGCACATGTGGGTGGCACCATTTCATGTCTTGGGGCCCTATCTGTGTAAGAATATTGAGTGCTAGCTGAGCACTACTAAGTATCGAAGCAAGCAAGGATTCATGCATTTAGTTTTTTTCTGCTCTTGACTGTGGATGTCATGCTTTAAGTTCCTGCCTTAACTTCCCTGAAATGATAGGCTGTGTTCTGCAACTGTAAGCTGAATAAATAATCTTCTTTTAACTTGCTTTTATCATAGTACCAAAAATAATTATGATTTTGCTGTTTCCTGAGACCACATCATAGTTGTGAGTGAAAAATATTTGATTATGAATGACTGCGAATATGAAAGTATTTCTATTTCAGCATATCTTTTACTTTATTTCCCTAGTATTTTAGGTGCCTGTTTCAACTCACTTTTGAAGCAAATAAGAGCATATCAGTTGTAAGAATCACTGCTGAATACATTGAGTTTTCATAAACATTTTTACACCCCCCTTGTTACTGAAAATATTTGATAAATCCTAAAATGAATAAATTGAGGTCTTGGATTAAACCAAAAAAAACTTTAAATATGTTTTACTGTTTAAATATGTTTACTAGGTGTGATGGTTTCTATCTGTAATCCTAGTACTTTGGGACGGAAGCAGGAATATTTTCTCTCCCAAAGAAAAAAGAAAAGAAACAAAAAATAAAACAAAAACCCAATAAGGCAATGGAGTCCTGTTTGTGTTGGCCAGCTCCTCCTGGGCATGGGTCCTGTTTTGGAGTGTGTTGATATACCCAGTGTCACTCCATTGGAGAAAACTGATTTACCCTTTCCCAGCAGTTACCATTTCCAAATAGCTTCTTGGTAAGTGGTGAGACTTTGTGGTCACTTCTTCATTCTGGGATTTTGTCTGGTTTGAACTTTTTGAAGTTTTGTGCTGTCACAGTCTCTATGAGTTCATATCTGTATCATTCTGGCTGTGTCTGTAAAATACTTACTTTGGAGCCATCCACCACCTGTGGTTCTTATAATATTTTTGCATCCTTTTTAACGTAGATCCCTGAGCCTTGAGAGGAGGGCTTTGATGAAAACATCCCATTTAGGGTTGCATACTCCAAAGCCTCTCATGCTCAGTCTCTGTTTGTACTTCCTATCTACTGCAAGAAGTTGTTTCTCTGATGAGGACTGATCTGTGTATGATATATCAATATGTCATTAGAAGTCGTTGTATTGCTATGTTCCTTTAGCATAGTGGTTCTCAATCTTCTTAATGCTATGACCCTTTAATAGAGTTCCTCATGTTGTGGTGACCCCCAACCATAAAATTATTTTCATTGCTATTTTGCTACTGTTAAGAATTGTAGTATAATAAATAGCTGAAATGAAGGATGGTTTAGGCAACTCCTGTGAAAGGTCTTTTGACTCCCAAAGAGGTTGTGACCCACAGGTTGAGAACTTCTGCTTTAGCAGAAAAATAGCTAGGCTTTCCCCTAGCAGCCAAAACCTATCTAGTCTCAGGTTCTTGGCCACTTTAACAGTGTCAGGTATGAGTTGCAGCTCGTCAAGAAGTGGTTAGTTAACTCATAACATTTGTGCCACTATTACACCAGTACATCCTGCAGGAGGTCACTGTTGTAGGTTTTAGGGTTTGTAGCTGGGTAATATTGATGGTTACTTTTCTCTTCCTGTAGTGTGCAAAGTACCTTCTAGCACCATGACCTCTAGTCAGTAGGGTTGAAGCTTCTAGTGGGGTACCAGCTTGTTCTTTGTATGTTTGACAATATAAGTAAGTGTTGTCTTCAGCAATAGGGCCTTGCCTATCAGTTTGTGAAGCAATAGCCTTGGCAAATAGCCTGTAATGTTTGAAAGAAGGTTTGATGGGACCCCTTTGGCCAGCTCAACAGATGTAACTCATTCTGTTTTCCTTCCTTAGAAGACCCCTGCTTCCCACTTCCTGGTCCCTTACTAGGTACTCAACCTCTGAGGTTATTCTAAATGAAACACACATATTTAAAGCTTAAAAGTAGAATTCACAAATAAGAAAACATGCATTGTTTGCTTAAAAATAACAAAGCACAAATAAACAAGACTTTATTACAGGCCAAAGAAAATTACTTAAAACCCTCATTTTGGAGAGACATTGGCATTTGTATAGAATGCATCTAAAAGTTACTTTAAAAAAATTGGGGTTGGGGATTTAGCTCAGTGGTAGAGCGCTTGCCTAGCAAGCACAAGGCCCTGGGTTTGGTCCTGAGCTCCAGGAGAAAGAAAATATTTGTACTCAGAAAATCTGATGTATGTGTTCTTTTGCAGTAAATTTAAACTTTCAGAGTGTGTATGTGTACCTTTCCATGTGGAGAATTTAAAAAATGTTAGCATTCTAAACTTAAATCCTGAGTTTTAGACTTTATTTCAGGATGTAATCATGAAATTCTAATACCTAGTAAGTTTTTTTTTTTTTTTTTTTTTTTAAAATGTGATAGATACTTTGTAAATACTTTAAAAATGAAGACACACTGTATTCTTCAAGGTCATTCAATTCTGTATGTAATTCAGCAATTGTGTAATTCAGAAGTTATGGGAGTGAAAGTATTTATAGACCAGAACAGATGCAGAAAAGATTTATTTATTCAGGAAATTGACATTGCTGTAAGAGACAGTCTCTGCAAAATAACTGTCCTCTGAGAGTGTAGTTTTCATATGTTAGATAGACACAAAATCACTACTTTGCTAAATAGTAAATTTTATGCATTTATTATCTTCAGATTGGCTATTTGTTACCTCTAAATGTTTTCATTAGACATTGTGGGGCTACTAGAATCAGGTTCCATGTAGTCAGGGTCTGATTGTTTGGCAGTTTCTGTTTTTATTTTCAACCCTTTTTTTCTTCACAGTTCCTTCAGTAATTTGATCTTGGCACTGACTTGATGCTTGTGATTTGTGGTGAATAAAACAGATCGGTTCTTTTTGTCCATTGATTAATTAATGTAACGTTCCCTAGGAAGATAGACATTAAAAATAAGTTGAAATTTGAGATATTTTTGACAATCTCACTATAAAGTGGTGTGTGAACATTGTAAAGGGATTGTGTATATTAGTTAGATGTTAGTGTTGACCATTTTGTGAACTGAAATGTAAAGGTTACACTAAAAAAAAATTCATTGGTAAGTTGTTTTGTTTGATATTTTTTTGAAATGGGATCTTGATCTGCAGTCCAGGCTGGCATAGAGTTTCTGATTCCCTGCCTCTGCATCTGGAGTTTTGGGAATATAGGCATATGCTACCATGTCTAGACTAAAAATAAATATATATTATTTTTAAATATTTATGAAATGTATTTAATTTTAGTTATGTGTATGTGTGTCTTCCTGTTTGTGCATGTGCATGTGAATACTTGCTAAAGTTGGAAGATTTCCTGGATCTGGAGTTAGAGTCAGTTGTGAGCTGTTCAGTGTGAGTGCTGGGAACTGAACTCCAGTCATCTACAAGAGTAGCATGCACTCCACAAATATGTCAGGCATATGTTTGGGGTTAGAGGACAACCTCTTGGAAATATCAGTTCTTTTTTTCTACTTTCATGTAGTTTCTGGGGAATGAATCAGCTTTGTCAGGCTGGAACAATAGGTGCTTTTCCCACTGAAATATTTTGCCATCCCTCAACAACTGAAAAATGTTTATTTTTCTCTCTCTCTCTCTCTCTCTCTCTCTCTCTCTCTCTGAAGGGGACACTAGATACCTTGGAGCTGGGGTGATAAGTGATTGTTTGACACCTGATGTCAGTGCTAGGAACTAACTTGGGTGTTCTTGAAGAGCAGCAAGTATTCTTAAGTGCTTAAGGATCTTTCTAGCCCTTCAGTAACTACTTTTAATTCATGTGACATGGATTTTTTGAGGGGTTTTCTATTTTGACACAATCCTTTTTCCCCCCTTGGTTGATCGCTATGATGTGTGTATTTATTTGTTTCTGCTACTCTTATCTTTTCTTTATACACCACTATAATACCAGGTGGTTCATGATACATAAATGTAGATTTCACTTCTCACCTGCATACTCTCTGTTATTATTTTTCATATCTGTGTATGTTTTTAATTCAAGGCCTTACATGTGATAGACACTTGTTAAAAATTTGTTGAATAAATTAACATCTACTTATGGATTTGAGCGCTCTTATATGGTTTAAATCTCTAAAACTCTTTAATGCTACTGAAAATCAAACTTGGTAGCCACATATTTTATAAATGCTGCTAGCTCTCAGCCTTATCCATTTTAAGATCCTGTGTTCTGGTGATTGTTTAGGGAAGAAAAAAAGGTACTATTAATATTTGGTAGATTTGTTTACTTTGCTTATCTGTACTCAGATAAGAGGCTTAATGAGTCTGACGATGTGTAAATATTCTACTAAAATAATCATTTACACAGGGGCCTACTTAAATTAATGAATGCCTCACATTGTTTTTTAACAGGTAATCATTATATGTTTTCTCCCACCTCTTGTCTTAAGCAGGATTGCTTCACAGTGGAGGGAGAAGATTTGAGGCATGATTTTGAACGATTACAATTGGCCATGGAGATGGTAGGATTTCTTCCCAAGACACGAAGACAGTGAGTTTTTAAAATTTTATTCATTTACTATGATTTTGCATTTCTAGCAGAAAACAAAGCATTGTGTTTTTTTTTAATTTAAATTTTTAAAATTTATGTTGTGTTTTTGAGTCTTAGTTATTTTAAAAACATTTTTATTCTTTGACAATTTCATACATATAAACAGTGTATTTTTAATCACACCAATTTGTAGCTGAAGTTTTCCTCTGTCCCACAGACAGGACAAATCTCTTTCACCCACCAGTCCTATAGCCGCTTGGACCCAAGTAAACACACACAGGCTTATATTAATTAAAACTACTTGGCCATTAGCTCAGGCTAACTATTGATTAGCTCTTACATTTAAATTAACTCCATAATTCTTATTTATGTTTAGCCACATGGCTTGGTACCTTTTCTCAGTTCTGCCTTCACATCTTGCTTCCTCTGTATCTGGCTGGCGACTCCTGACTCAGCCTTCCTCTTCCCAGAATTCTCTTCTCTGACTATACTTCTTGCCTGGCTACTGGTCAATCAGCACTTTATTTATTAATCAATCAGAGCAACACATTCACAGCATACAGAACGATATCCACAGCACCTATTTTTAGCTTCCTCCTCTTTCTTTTCCTTCTTCTGTAACCCACTGAATAGAATTTACTTTGCTTGCATAAGCATGGAGCCTACCTGTAGCCATATCCATGAAGAAAATGGACTTTCTCTCCTCTAGTAGTCACCAGTTGCCAACAACCCACTGCTAGGGATGGAACCTCATGAATCCCTTCCCTGAACCATGCTGGGATTATTCACTAGCTTGTTTCTGTGCAGTTTTTTGCAGGTTATTGTAGACTGTGAGTTGGTAAATGCAGTGACATGTCATGTCCAGAAGGCAGCATTTGCAGCACTTCCCTCCATTTTTTGGCCCTGTCGATGTGTTTTCTAAGTGTTGTGGGATTTATACAGAAGTCTTATTTAGAACAGATTACTCACTAGTTGGACTAGATATGAGTCTCTGTATTGGCTGCCCACTGCAAAAAGAATCTTTTTTTTGACCATAGTTGGAGCAGCACTAATCTATGAGTATAAACATAAATATTTAGAAGGCAGTATGATGGAATGACTTTAGCAAAGTCACAGTAGTGGGCCCTTCTACTGGGGCTCATAACCTCCTAGTCTCCTCAGCTTTTGACCACGGTTGCAATATTCCTTCTTGTGGAGCAAGTCTTAGATCCCATCAGAAAACTGTTGGCTATCTCCATAATAATGATGCCACTTTTTTTGCTTCTTTTAAAGTTTTATAAATGGCATCACTATTGTCTTAGTTATATTAAGATTTGAGTGTCGCCTTACCACCTTTTTAAAACTAATCTTTGAGAAGCTGATGAAAGCTGAAATACTTTGGTAAAATGTATATCCATAGACCTTTGTGCATGATATGGAGACTTCATGAAGCTTCTGAAGCCTATCCGTGGACTAACTTAAAAACTGTTACTTTTGTTTTTTACAGTTTTTCATCTTTTCATTTTTTACATCAGTGATCTTTAGTGTTAAGTTACACATGTCTATAAGTAAATGTAACATTCCATGCATATTTACATGTGTGCTATTGTGTTAAAAATTCTTGATCTATGGATGTAGCTCCATGATAGGGTAACTTGCCTTGAATACACAAGAACATAGACTCAATCCCTAACAGCAATACAGTCAACAAACAAACAAACAAACAAAAACCAAAAACAAACCACAAAGCCTTTATATGTGTGAATATAAACAAAATGGAAACATAAAAAGCTTTAATAGGGCTAGAGAAGATGTCTCATTGGATGAAATGCTTGCTGTGCAAAAATGAGGGCTGGAGTTCAGATCTTCAGAACCCATGTCAGAAAAGCCTGGGGGGCATGATAGCCTCCCTTTGACAAGCTCTGGTTCAGCGAGAGACCTTACCTGAATAAATGCCTCAAGGGAGGGAAAAATAAGAAAGGACACTTGTGAATTGGAGTGATGACTCAGAGGTAACATTGGCTGCTCTTCCAGATGAGGTGGTTCAATTCCCAATGCCTCTTTAGCCCCTTACCACCATTTGTTACTCCAGTTCCAGGGGATCTGCTGCCCTCTTTTGGCCTATATAGGCACTACATGAATGTGTTGCATAGACATGTCTGCAAAATAACCATATACATAAAATAATACATAAGTTAAAATTAAAATTTAGATGAAAGATACCTGATGCTTAACTTGGGCCTCCACATACATTCAGTCACATGTACAAACCCTCTATATGTGTTCACACTCATGCTTGCATGCATAGCACAGCAACATACATACACCGAAAAACATTTGTTTCAGAAAATGAAGTAATTTATATTTAAGCAAACTATTTAAAATTAAAGCTATAACCTTGTCTCTTCCCAGAGGAATATTTTTGTTGTTGTTTTTGTCTGTGTAGTCCTGGCTGGCCTAGAACTCACTCTGTAGACCAGACTGGCTTGAAACTCACAGAGATCTTCCTCCCTCTGCCTCCTGAGTGCTGGGATTAAAGGTGTGCACCACCACCACCACCACCACCACCACAACGCAACTGCAGTAGGAATTTTTGTTCATAACTTTTATCTGTTTAATTTTGGAGATAGGGTCTTGTTATTAGATATTGTTCAGATGGCTTCAGGGATCTGGCGTAAGGGCCTGCCTTAGCCTCTCAAGTAACTCAAACTACAACACACACTTTCAAATCTAGCTGTTTTTATAATTGTTTTTGAAGTGTGTGTGGGATTCATCTTGAAGAATATGTCATATTTGATTGTGTTATGTATGAATAATCTCTTGAGTGATAAGTTCCTACAAGGAGAATATTAGCCTGACCTGTTTTTGTATTGGTATGCCTCTTGAATTATAAAATTGTTTGCTGGATTCCGTTTATGAGAAGTTGGTTAAAACCAAACAATATAAAGTATAAATGTAAAAACATACTTAATTGATGACAGAAACTGCAATTCACTGTAAGTTAATATATGAGAAAACCTCCCTCAGTTTCTGTTATATCCCTCATCCCTCAGGATCACTTATATACTGCATGTGACCCTGAGTGGATGACATAAATTGAATGAAGTGTTAGAATATGGACTGATTGAGTGACCTTAATGTTAAAAGCTGAATTCTGAAATGATCTGAAATTTAAAATATTTTGAATATTGACATGATGCTGAAAACTCTTCAGACTTTGTGGCATTTGAGATTTTTAGATTAGGAATATAAAACAAATAAGGTCATGAACCTATTGTACAATCTGAGAAATTCCAAAACCTCAAATATTTCTTGTCACAATAATTTTTGAGTAACATATACTTTTTCTATATTAAATAGCAGTGAAATGGAATGTTTGGCAATATAGTGTTTACTTTTCATGTATTGAAGGGATTATTTGGTATGACTGGATCCCACCTTGGAAACTTTAGGAACCAGTAAGTTTCAGTGTGATCTTCCCTGTCGTTTTATCTTCTGTTTTCAGACATTGCTTTACAGAAAAAATTTGCATTTTAACGACATGGGTCATAATTCTAATATTTATTTATTTATTTATTATTATATAGTACTTTTAACATTTAATTCTCCATTTGAAATTATTTTTTATGTCTTTTCCACTCATTCAGAAAATTTGATTGTTTTGGATAGAGAACGTATTGTGTGTAATGCTACTTCCCTTTCTTGTGCCCCTAGTTATTTCTGCTAATAAATTGTAACATTCTTTCCTATTTGGATCTACTTTAGAATTGCTTTTCATAGCTGTGTAGCCATCCTTAAATTTTGGAGTGTTGAAAGTTTTTTTTAAATAAAAATTTATTTTAAAGATAGGTGTTTGCTGTGTAACTCAGGTCTACCTTGGATTCTGTGATCTTCCTTTCTTAGACTAATGAGTGCTCTTAGATTAACGAGTGCCACTATACACAATAAAAGCTGTTTTAAGTATTGTTAATGTCCTACCTTTATTAAATGAAAAAAAATTTGTCAATTATACCGTGTTTTTGCCGTCTATATTTTAAGACACCTACTCTTTAGCTATTTGTGTTATTTTCTAATGTAAGATTATAAACATTTTAAGAATCAAGATTCCAACTGGGCATGGTGGCACAGACTTTTAATCTCAGCATTCAGGAGGCAGAGGCAGGCAGATCTCTGTGAGTTTCAGGCCAGCCTGGTCCACGTAGTCATTTCCAGAACAACCAGGGCTATATAGAGAAACTCCACCTCAAAAGAAAAAGGAAAAAAAATCATGATTCCTGTTTATATTTTAAAATCTTTCAATATTGACTTATATTACATTAGGTTATTTGTAAGGTGTTATTGCTTAAGAGTTGTATGACCAAAAAAAAAAAAAAGAGAGTTGTATGACATATTTTTGAGAACATTAATGTACCAATTTTTGAAACAAAAATATGAAAAGTGGGTCATACATTTGTGTTATTTTTGACTTCTAGTTATTATGATGTTTTAGTGATACTGAATTTATTTTTCTTTTTATCTTAGAATACTTTTATAAATTATTCCTTTGGAATTGACTTGTATTTTCTAATTTTAAATTACTGGAAAAATACTGCTTGTGAATTAGATGTTGATTAAATACCTCTTAAATTATATTTGGTTTATATAATTTATTTATATATTTATATATATATATATATAAATTATATCTGAATCAATATGTTTGTTTTAATTAGAATATTTCCTAATTTTGCAAAGTCAAATTTCAGCTATTATACATTTTTAATTATGTGAAAATTTAAGAAGACATATGGTTAAGTTTTTATAATAGGTTAGATTTATCCTAAGGAAGTAATAAGTCAATAAGGCATATGGATAGATGCATTTAGGACATTTTAAAATATTTTGGGCGGTGGTAGCGCACGCCTTTAATCCCAGCACTAGGGAGGCAGAGCCAGGGGGATCTCTGTGAGTTCAAGGCCAGCCTGGGCTACCAAGTGAGTTCCAGGAAAGGCGCAAAGCTACACAGAGAAACCCTGTTTCGAAAAAAAAAAAAAAATTTATTTTTATTTTCAATCTGTGTATATGTCTGTGTGTGGATTTGTACTTATGAGTACAGTGTCCATGGAGACCAGAAGAGGGTGACTGATTCCCTGGAGTTGGAGTTGCAGGCTTTTGTGAGCCATCTGCTATGAGTGCTGGCAACTGAATTTGTGCCTCTTCAAGAGTAGTTAGTAGTCATAACTCAGGAGCTGGCCATCTCTCCAGCCCCCTGAAGGGCTATAAAAAATTGTGTGTGTCGCCGGGCGGTGGTGGTGCACGCCTTTAATCCCAGCACTCGGGAGGCAGAGGCAGTCGAATCTCTGTGAGTTCGAGGCCAGCCTGGGCTACCAAGTGAGTTCCAGGAAAGGCGCAAAGCTACACAGAGAAACCCTGTCTCGAAAAACCAAAAAAAAAAAAAAAAAAAATTTGTGTGTGTGTACATTCATTTATGTGTATGCTTCTTTGTGAGTACATGTACACATGTTTGTGTGAATGGGTGTGCAGTGAGTCCAGAAGAGGGCATTGGATCCTTTGGAACTGGAGTCATGGGCATTTGCAGGAAGCCTGACTTGATATGTGGCTGCTGGGTTTCAAACTCCAGTTGTCATGATTCTACTACAACCACCTAACTACTGAAGGGCTGGAATGTTCAGCTGTGTTAAATGTCTGAAATGTCAGATAAGTTAAGGCATGATATTTGTTCAGCTAAGTGGAAGAAGTCATTGGTAACTTCTGAGGCGTATGAGATTACAGCAGATGCTAAATGGTATTGAGTAGGAATAGCAAAGCGAAGACAGAGTTTGTTTGTATTTCTGTAAACTTTCTTTAAGGAGAAGGAGAACATGTTGAATCTAGGGTGATTTATTTAAAATAAGAGAAAATAAACAGTATTCAAATGAGAGGTAGGAAATGAAGACACTACAGCTCCTGAGTCAACTGGGGTTGATGGGATATAGTGTATATGTGGAGAGGTTAGTTTTTAAATTGATTTTAAGTTTTATTTTTATGTGTGTATTCATTTGCCTGCATGTACGTCAGCACCATGTGCCTATTGGTGCCAATGGAGGCCAGAAGAGGACATCAGAACTCCTGGAACTGGAGTTACGGATGGTTGTGAGCCGTCTTGTGGGTGCTGGGAATTGAACTTAGGTCCTGGAAGAGCATCCAGTCCACTTAACTGCTGAGCCATCTCTCCAGCCTGAGCGATTAGTTTTGAATGGAATGTATATGTCCAGGAGGGAAGTAGATTAAAGAGGGTTCATTTAAAGTACTTTACAGTAGTGACAAGGTATTTACTACTAAATTCCTCCAACTTCATAATTAAAAATAACCTTTTCAATGGTACCATAATATGATATAGGAAAACATTTAAAAAATAAAATTAATTATAAAGTCTCTTAGGATACCTGATACAATGTGGATTTCAAGGACTTCCTTTTGGAGATTACTATTTAGTGTTTCTGAAATAACAAGGCAAAGATATTCCAGGCAGAAGAATAGCATTTAGAAAGAAATGGCGGGGCTAGAGAGATGGCTCAAAAGGTTAAGAGCACTGACTACTCTTCCAGAGGTCCCGAGTTCAATTCCTAGCAACCATATGATAGCTCACAACCATCTATAATGAGATCTGGTGCCCTCTTCTGGTGTGCAGATATACATACAAACAGAACACTGTATACATAGTAAATAAATAAATCTTTAAAAAAAATAGAAAGGAATGGCTCTTGTGAAACATTATAGCAAATTCAGGCACTAGCAAGAAGCCTTTTTTGGAAGAATTATGCAACAAATGCCATATATTGTATGTAATATTATTATATGTATTATATGTGGAATGTTACATGTAAATATTTAATACTTGATAGACAATTAATAGTAAAGTTTAGTTAAAATTACCATTCTTTTGTGAAGATTAAATACTGAAGAATTTGTACCAGTGAATTTGTTTTGGATTTTGGAATGAAATGAGCTTTGTGAATGTACATTGCAAACTTTAATCTATGCTTTTATTCTCATAGGATTTTCTCTCTGCTCTCAGCAATACTACATTTGGGTAATATCTCCTACAAAAAGAAGACCTATCGGGATGACTCTATTGATATCTGTAATCCTGAAGTACTGCCTATTGTCTCAGAATTATTAGAAGTGAGTCATTTATTCTTAGTCCTTATTTCAGATACTGGGTAGTTTCTTATTTTTATTTTATATATCCTTTATATTTGTAAGTGGGTCTATTTAGCTCAAAATGATTTTTTTTCAATACTAATTTTAAAATGGTGTCTCCAGAAGTTGGAATTCCTCCTGGATCCCTGCCTTACTTTACTTGTGAGTGTTCCAGGATCCTTAGGTCTGTGTTTGCCTTCTTTGCCCCAAACATATAATCCCTCAGTTTTTTGATAAGGGTGAATATTTCCACTCTAGATTGTTTAATGTCCTGGGTCCATTTTAATATTGCTCTTTCTAATTTGAGTCTTCCTTCCTTCCTTCCTTCCTTCCTTCCTTCCTTCCTTCCTTCCTTCCTTCCTTCCTTCCTTCCTTCCTTCCTTCCTTCCTTTCTCTCTCTCTCTTCTTCTTCTTCTTCTTCTTCTTCTTCTTCTTCCTTCTTCCTTCTTCCTTCTTCCTTCTCCTTCTTCCTCTTCCTTCTCCTTCTTCCTTCTTCCTTCTTCCTTCTTCCTCTCCTCCCTTCCTTCTCCTTCTTCCTTCTTCCTCCTCCTCTCCTTCTTCCTTCTTCCTCTCTTCCTCTTCCTCTTCTTCTTCTTCTTCTTCTTCTTCGTTTCTTTTCTTTCTTTTTTTTCTCTCGAGACAGGGTTTCTCTTTGTAGCTTTGTGCCTTTCCTGGAACTTACTCTGTAGCCCAGGCTGGCCTTGAACTCACAGAGATCCACCTGGCTCTGCCTCCCGAGTGCTGGGATTAAAGGCGTGCACCACCACCACTGCCCAGCGAGATGGGGTTTCTTTGTGTGGCCCTGGCTATCCTGGAACTGGCTTTGTAGACCAGGCTGGCCTGGAACTCATGGAGAGATCTGCCTGCCTCTGCTTCCTGAGTGTTGGGATTAAAGGCTTGTACCACCACACCTTTATTTGAAGATGAGGTGTCTTGGTGAGTGGAGAGAAGAGATGAAACTTTTTTTTTTGGGGTTTTTCGAGACAGGGTTTCTCTGTGTAGCTTTGCGCCTTTCCTGGAGCTCACTTGGTAGCCCAGGCTGGCCTCGAACTCACAGAGATCCGCCTGGCTCTGCCTCCCGAGTGCTGGGATTAAAGGTGTGCGCCACCACCGCCCGGCATGAGATGAAACTTTTTACTTATTTCCTTAATGGCTTGAGGAGGACTTAAAGATCATCTCTTGTTTCATTGCTCTTTCCAGAGTGATGGTGTGTCGTCATTTCCAGCTAACTCTTCATCTTACCAGATTTACACCATCCAAATTGATGTTGTTTCTTTTAGGTTGTCTCATCTCACAGATAAAAGAGAACATATGAGTATATTTTGACTGTGTACCTACGAAACATTTTTATATGTAACCATTTGTATCTGTATAAAACCAGTGATTTCATACCATTCTATGTAAATTCATTTTTCTGTAAACTCTCACTCCCACCAGGGGGAAACATCTTGCATTGTGGAAAATGGCTTTAAATTAGAGGATAATTCTTATGGGTATTTCTTTATGGCTTTAATTGTAAGTTGTATTTGTTTATAGTGTTAC
Organism: Peromyscus leucopus; assembly: GCF_004664715.2. Taxonomy (NCBI): domain Eukaryota; kingdom Metazoa; phylum Chordata; class Mammalia; order Rodentia; family Cricetidae; genus Peromyscus; species Peromyscus leucopus. The sequence continues at coordinate 13,149,555 of NC_051069.1, read as the reverse complement.
TTAGCTCCTCACCTTTTTCTTCTCTTTCCTTCAGTGATAATTGTTTCATGTATATGTTATACAGCTATAGTCTTTCATCATGGCCTATATTTCTTCCTAGAATCCCCTCCTTCCTTGAGTAATTTTAAAAATTTTTATACAGTAAGTTGTTCTACTCTTTGTGCTGTTAGTTTTGACAAATGGATGAAGTCATGTGTCTGCTGTTACAGTCTTATACAGAACTCTTATACTGCTCTAGAACTTTGCTTTAATTTGTATTTTCCACATATAATATAATTGTAGTTATAGGATTAATAGTATTTTGAGATTGGCTTATTTTACTTGGTTGCATGCATTTATGATGCATCCTTTTAGGCCAGGTGTAGTGCCACATACCTTTAGTCCCAGCACTTGGGAGGCAGAGGCAGGCAGATCTCAGTGAGTCTAAGGCCAGGCTGGTGTACATAGTGAGTTCCAGGACAGCTAGGACTACATAGAGAGACCTTGTCTCAAAAAAACAAAACAAAATAAATGACAAAAGGCATTCTTCTACCTCTGGGTAATACTTACATTGTGCATGTGCTCTTCAGTTGTCAATCCACTCATGAATTGAAGAGCATCTTGCTTGTTTCTGGTTTCGAGCAGTTAGGAATAGCTTGAGGTGCTTTTTTTTTTTTTTTTTTTTTAAATTTCAAATAATACCTTTTATATCTTGGTTTATATGCCCCTCCATGGGTCGACAGAAATAAATAAATACCTGACATTGAATCCTGCCTTCCACATGTACACATTATGTACACACACACACACACACAGATGCACATAACAGTTTTTTTTTTGTAGTGAAAATCCTTTTATTTTAAGTGTATAAGTGTTTTTCTTGCATGTATGTATATGTACCATGTGTGTGCCTGGTGCCCAGGAAGGTCACAAGAGGATGTAACATTCTCTGTAACTGGAATTACGATGGCTTTGAGCCACCATGTGGGTATACAGAACTGAAACAAGGTCATCTGCAAGAGCAAGTGTTTTTAACCACTGAGCCATTTATCCAGTCCCTATTTAGAAAAAATTAATAATTCAATCAGGTGTTAATGGTGTATGCCTGGAACCTCAGTACTCAGAAGGTTGAGGCAGAAGGTTCATTATGAATTTGAAGCCAGCCTGGGCTACAGAGTGAGACCCTGTTACAAATAAACATGTTATTCTTTACTTCTGGGGTAAGACTAAAAGCAAAGCAGCACCTTTATCTGAAAGTTTAATACTCATATATAAAAATAAATTTCCACAATGTAAGTATTCATTAGGAGTATTTTTCAAACTCAAGGAGTGCTTTTATCCTTAGTCTGTGTCCTTATCTTTAGATTGTGAAGTCTAGAAAAGCATGTATGTATGTGTGTGTGTGTGTGTGTGTGTGTGTGTGTGTGTATATATATATATATCTGTTTTGTTGATAGAATGTCTTACTATGTTACCCAAGATGGCCTTGAACTCATGATCCTTCTGCCTCAGCCTTTGGAGTGCCAGATTTTTAGATTTGTGCCTCCATTCCCAGATGTGTGTGTGTGTTTGTGTGTGTGTGTGTGTGTGTGTGTGTGTGTGTGAGAGAGAGAGAGAGAGAGAGAGAGAGAGAGAGAGAGAGAGAGAGAGAGAGAGAGGGAGAGAGAGGGAGAAGCTGGTGAGAGCCTATGACCTTTCACATGCTAGGCAAGCTCTCTAAAGTGAAGCATTCACTTGGAAGCATACAAGCATACTTTGAAAAGAAACCATTTGTTACATTTTTTTTTTTTTTTGTATTTTAGGTGGAGGGATTATTGTTAGTGGTATGTTTAAATTCCACTTTAGCCATTATTAAGATTACCTATGTATTTCTTTATATTCATTATGTATTTTTCTCATTAAAGTTTTTTTTCTAGTTAGCTTTTCAGAATAATATAATTCATTCTCTGTCATAAACCTTACATTGAATATACTTTTCTACTTTATAGGTTAAAGAAGAGATGCTCTTTGAAGCATTAGTTACAAGGAAGACGGTGACAGTGGGAGAAAAACTTATTTTGCCGTATAAGCTGGCAGAGGTATGATTTTCTTGGGCATCTATAGTTTGAATATTCTAGAATATAGGTTTTTTTTTTCAAGATGAAGATGACATTAGCAAAATGTATTAATTGGAATATTTTCTAGGAAAAAAATAATAAATTTTCCATAGATTTTGAAGCTTAAAATTCAGTGTGGTTTTATATTTATTTATTTTAATATTAAAATATAACAAAATAAAATATACGATAAAATAAAAATTGTTACATCGAAGTTGGACACAACAAGCCTGCAGAAGGAAAAGAGCCCAAGAGAAGGCATAAAAGTTAGAGACCCACTTTTTGCATACTCAAGAATCCCATAACATTAAACTGAAAGTCTTAGAGGACCTAGTGAAGACCCGTGCAGGTCTCCTGTATATGCTGCTTTAGTCTCTGTGAGTTCATAGGAGTTTTGGTCACGTTGATTTAGTGGGCCTTGTTTTCTTGGTGTCTTCCATCCTCTCTGGCTCTTACATTCTTTCTGCCCCCTCTTCCAAGGCTATTGTCTAAGCTTTGAGGGGAGGATTTGATGGAGACATCCCATTTAGGGCTGGGTATTCCAAGGACTCTTACTCTGCCTACTGTCTGGCTATGAGTTTCATATTTGTTTCCATCTGCTGCAGGAGGAAACTCTGATGATGCCTGAGCAAGGCACTGATCTATGAGTATTGCAAAGTATCATTAGGAGTTTTATCACCATGGTTTTTGTTTGTTCATTTGTTTTGTTGTTTTGCAATTTGTTTTTCGAAATAGGCTTTCTTTTATGTAACAACTCTGGCTATCCTGGAACTTGCTTTGTAGACCAGGCTTGCCTTGAACTCCTAGAGATTTGCCTGCCTCTGGGATTAAAGGTATGCTGGGATTAAAGATGTGCACCACCAATGCCCGTCTTGTTTGTTTTTTAGACCACTGTATTTGGTTTTACCCTAGGTCACTTACCATCTAGACTTTGGTTCTTGGTCACCCAAGTAGGGTCAGGTATGGGTTCCATCTGGTGGAGCAGACCTTAAGTCTTGTCAGACATTGGTTGGTTACTCCCACAAGCTATGTGCCACCATTGCAATAGCATATCTTGCAGGCAGGATAACACTGTAGATCAAAGGGTTTATGCCTGGCTTGGTGTTTACATTGCTTTTTTGTTAATGTTCAGGGCATCTTCTTGTACCAGAGACTCGGTGTGGTTTTAAATAGTAGGCTTTTACTTTTCTTCAAGGATCTTAAAAAAAACCTTATTAATTTATGTATATGGGTGTTTTGTCTGCATGTATATCTTTGTACCATTTGCGTATAGTACCCATGAAGGCAAGAGTTAGAGACACTTTTGAGCTGCCATGTGGGTATTGGGAATTGAATCCAGGTCCTCTAGAAGAGGAATCAGTGCTCCTAACCCCTGAGCAATCTTTCTCGTCCCTCTTCTAGTATTTTAATTTTTTTTTTATCTCTCCCTCCCATTGAACTCTGGATGTTGTATGTGTTAGCTACGTATTCTGCCACACAACTACATACCTAGTCCCTCTTCATGATTTTGTTTCATTTTACTATTGTAGGGCAATAGACGAGTTAAGATTATAAGCGAGAGCAGTATTTCACCCCAGTGGCCATTTCTTCTTAAATAGTTTACTACTTTGTCATCTTCGTCATCAGTCTTCTTCAATTGCTGGCTAGTCTTTTAAAGTTTGTTTACCTCCTTTTTGTTTCTTCTTGAAGTCTTTTTTTTTTTGGGGGGGGGGTGTTTTGAGACAGGGTTTCTCTGTGTAATCCTGTCTGTCCCGGAACTCAATCTATAGATCAGGCTAACCTTGAACTCAGAGATCCCCCTGCCTCTGCCTTCCGATTTCTGAGATTAGAGTTCTACACAATCTCACTCGGCTTTCCTTGAATTCTTAAAATGTAGGATGCAGTGTTCTGTTTTTACTTCCTATAAATTTAAATATCTGAGTACTTAGGCTGCCAGATGTTGTTGTTGTTGTTGTTGTTATTATTACTATTATTATTATTATTATTATTGTATTTCTCAGGTATATAAGGGTAGAAAAATGATCGAAAATTGACAATTTTAAGAAAATGATGTGTATCCAAAATATAGTTCAGGAATATGGGGTTAGAAGAGTAAAAGATTCAGAAACGAGGAAGTTGATGTTGAACTCCAGAGAATTGGTTGTGGATGGTATTGATCTGTTCATTGCACCGTCTATGGTCTACTCCATGAGTTCCTTTTTGAACAGTATAAAGCAGGCTTGTAACAGTTTTGCCTTTCTTTTATATTTAAGTTCAGTGATTTAATATTTCTTTCCCTGTGTTTTGTTTCTTAAGATGCAATTTTAATTACATTTTGCCTTTAAGTTAGCTTTTAACCTTTATTTTTTCATAATATTTTTGATGGGTTTTGTTGTTTAATAAGTACTCAAATCCTCTTTGCTTAACATTATACTAGATATTAGGATTTAAAATGTGCGTCAGTCCTTAAGTGTTAGCATTTTATAAAAAGAGCATTGGAAAGTGCATTTTGAACTAAACTGTTTCCTTAGGCTTTTTAAAATTAATATTCTGGCAGCAGTGTGATTTGATATAGCACAATTTACTATTGTGGCAATTTACATGGGTCATATCAGTCTGTATTTCGGTTAATTTTTTGGAATAGGCTGATGACAAGGTGTTCATACAGCCTGTGATATCATTTGACACTAGGTTCTTTTCTAGGTTCATAGGTTATTGGCAGGCCTCTATTTCTTGTGATTATAGGTAGGACTGAAGTAATATTGCCCCTGTATCCATTGACCATCTTAGACTGTCAGTCAGGATCCAGTCTTAGAAACTAAAGGTGGCATGCTGTAGGTGGGCATTTCTTTCCTGCCTGCCAGTTCCCAAATAGCTAACTAACTCATTGTGTATAGGTTTCATAGTCTATTGTATTTCATAGTCTATTGTAGGACTCATAGTAAGGCAGAATGTCATGGCAGAAGAACAAGGTGGAACAGAGCTATTCATGGCAGCCAGGAAGCAGTGTAAACCACAAGAAAGGATTAGGGCAAGATATAAACCCCCAAGACAAATTCCAGTGACCTATTCCCTTCCATTCAGGTCCCACCTTTTATAGTTCCCTACTTCCTATTAAATAAAATAATAATATTATTATCTCTGCAAATGCTTTTGCAGATACACACAGAGGTGTAAATTTTCAACCTCTTAGTCATCCTAATTCCAGTCAGGTTAACAGTTAAAATTAGCTGTTATAGGGAGGGAAATATACAGAACACATCAGTAGGGAATAAG